>NC_068930.1:54251529-54876529 GCF_023091745.1 Budorcas taxicolor
ACTTTTAACTGACATGATTTATATGTGGAAATAAATAAAAACATGGAGAGAATGAATTTTTTAAAGTAAAAGTGATTCCTAGGGCTGAAGGATAAAATAATGAGTTTATATAATAAACAGTAAATGCCTACCCTCCAAAATTAAATAATATATGTATATTGAAAATTTGTATTACAGTAATAAAAAATTCAGAACATCAATGATAGACATATTAAAAGCTCTAGAAAGGAAAAAATATAATCCCAAAACAAATGACCTTCAGAAACTTGCATAGAATGGGACAATACCTTTAATAGATGGAAGGAAATTTATTTTAGGTGTAGGGCAATAGACCCAGCTGCAAAGAATATAATCAATCTGATTTTGGTGTTGACAATCTGGTGATGTCCATGTGTCAAGTCTTCTCTTGCGTTGTTGGAACAGGGTGTTTGCTATGAGCAGTGTTTTCTCTTGGCAGAACTCTGTTAGCCTTTGCCTTGTTTCATTGTGTACTCCAAGGCCAAATTTGCCTGTTACTCCAGGTATTTCTTGAATTCCTACTTTTGCATTCCAGTCCTCTATAATGGAAAGGACATATTTTTTGGGTGTTAGTTCTAAAAGGTCTTGTAGGTCTTCATAGAACCATTCAACCTTAGCTTCTTAAGCATTACTGGTTGGGGCATAGACTTGGATTACCGTGATATTGAATGGTTTGCCTTGGAAATGAACAGAGAACATTCTGTCATTTTTGAGATTGCATCCAAGTACTGCACTTTGGACTCAGTTGACAATGATGGCTACTCCATTTCTTCTAAGGGATTCCTGACCACAGTAGTAGATATAATGGTCATCTGAGTTAAATTCACCCATTCCAGTCCATCTTAGTTTGCTGATTCCTAGAATGTTGATATTCACTCTTGCCATCTCTTGTTTGACCACTTCCAATTTGCCTTGATTCATGGACCTAACATTCCAGGTTCCTATGCAATATTGCTCTTTACAGCATCGGACCTTGCTTCTATCATCAGTCACATCCACAACTGGGTGTTGTTTTTGCTTTGGCTCCATCCTTCATTCTTTCTGGAGTTAACTTCTCCACTGATCTCCTCTAGCATATTGGGCACCTACTGACCTGGGGAGTTCATCTTTCAGTGTCCTATCTTTTTGCGTTTTCATACTGTTCATGGGGTTCTCAAGGCAAGAATACTGAAGTGGTTTGCCATTCCCTTCTCTAGTGAACCACATTTGTCAGACCTCTCCACCATGACCTATCCGTCTTGGGTGGCCCTACATGGCATGGCTTAGTTTCATTGAGTTAGACAAGCTCTGGTCGGTGTGATCAGAATGGCTAATTGTCTGTGATTGTGGTTTCAGTCTGTCTGCCCTCCTATGCCCTCTTTCAGTGCCTACCGTCTTACTTGGGTTTCTCTTACCTTGGACGTGGTGACTGCAGCCATGAAATTAAAAGATGCTTACTCCTTGGAAGGAAAGTTATGGCCAAACTAGATAGCATATTAAAAACAGAGACCTTACTTTGCCAACAAAAGTCTATCTAGTCAAGGCTATGGTTTTTCCAGTAGTCATGTAGGGATGTGAGAGTTGGACTATAAAGAAAGCTGAGTGCCAAAGAATTGATGCTTTTGAACTGTGGTGTTGGAGAAGACTCTTGAGAATCCCTTGGAGTGCAAGGACATCCAACCAGTCCATCCTAAATGAAAGCAGTCCTGGGTGTTCATTGGAAGGACTGATGTTGAAGCTGAAACTCCAATACTTTGGCCACCTGATGTGAAGAGCTGACTCATTTGAAAAGACTCTGATGTTGGGAAAGATTGAAGGCAGGAGTAGAAGGGGAAGACAGAGGATGAGATGGTTGGATGGCATCACCGACTCAATGGGCACGAGTTTGAGTAAACTCCGGGAGTTGGTGATGGACAGGGAGGCCTGGTGTGCTGTGGTTCGTGGTGTCGCAAGTAGTCAGACATGACTAAGCGGCTGAACTGAACTGAATATACCCAGCTAATACATTAAGTCAAGTGTAAAGAAAAGTGAGCAATATTTTTAGACATACATGATCTCAGAAATTTCACTCCAACACTCTTTTATTAGAGAATTTCTAAAGGGTTTTTTTTTTTTTTAATCTAAATGCAAAGAAAGAAAGAAAAAGGCACAAAATATGGGGAAAAAATCCATTAGATGTGGTTAGCAGTCATGAAAAGTAATTGCTTCAGATAGAATCCAATATATAGGGGCACACACCCATCACATGAGAGTAAAGAGACAGAGAGGAATTCAGAGATTTTTATATCATCTATAACATTATGAGAGTACCTAAAATGTGATAAAAATGTCAGTTCTAATTTTTTTTAGAAAAAGAAAGGGAATCTAAAACTGCAGGAAACAGAAAATGCTATGTTAGAAAACGTGCAGTCGTATTTTACTTGTCTGTGCTGCAAATAACATTAAAAACTAATCATGACATAAAAGTTCACTTTGAGTTTATTGTGAGCACTTAATAGCAACCCGTAGACAAACAATGCTATTAAGTATTGACTAACAATATACAGGTGAATATGAATGACAGAAAACTTGACAATGTGAAAGTAGAAGTAACTGAATTTGCAGTTAAGTTGCAAATAAAACAAAATATAAATAGTAACTTCACTTAATAAAGTAAGGAGTTTATATATGCTTTCAAGAAATGATGGAAAAATAAATAAATCTTTAACCTCCTGTCATTACAGATAAAGCACAGAGAACAATTAAGAGTAATGTTATAACAACTGTGTGATGGTGGAAGAAAGGGATGGTTTGTGATAAATCCTCAGATATTTTATCAGGCAATAAATAGATTATGCCTAAAAGGATAAATCAAAGACTAGTGATTTAAACATGTATTTTAGAACTATAGATAAAATAAAATACTCTTTAAAAATTCAAGCATTTTCTTAATTTATAAACTAGACAGTCTAGGAGCAAAGGCATACTTCTTTTCATTATTAGCCCATTAACAGTATTATATTTTTCATCAAGTGTATACATTATTTAAATAAAAATGTGTATTTTTGTGCATTTTTATAGTCAATGATACAATTAGCTGTGCTATGTGCTCAGACGCCCAGTCGTGTTCAAGTCTTTGTGACCCCATGGACTGTAGCTCATCAGGTTCCTCTGTCCATGGGATACTCCAGGCAAGAATACTGGAGTGGGTTGCCATTTCCGCCTCCAGGGGATCTTCCTGACCCAGGAATGGAGCTTGTGTCTCTTGCATCTCTTGCACTGGCAAGCAGATTTTTTACTGCTAATGCCACATGGGAATCCTGATAGAATCAGAGGCCCTTCTTTACAAAAAAGAAGAAAAAGGATTAAGTTTCTTTTTAGAATTGGTGAATAATTTTTAAAGGATATAGTCATTATCTATAAGATCTAAGGTTATTTAAATAAGTTTCAACATAAATGCATCAAAAACCTGGTAAAAGATATTAAAAAGAAAAACTACAGGGCACAGATACTTAAATAGTAAGACTAAGCTCTTTCTCTCTTTGATCACAAAAAATCAAGGATATCTGTTCTTGCCATTTCTATTAAATAATTTAAATATAAGTATGAATGCAATAGGTAATAAAAAGATATCAAAGACAAAATTTTAAAGGGAGATTATTTAAAATTATATTATGGTGATGATTGCACAATTGTAAAATATTCTAAAAGCCTTTGAATTGTTCATGTTAAATGGATAAGCTTTATAGTATTAAATTATATCTCAATGCAACTGTTAAAGAAAAGAAGTAAAGCTGCCTTTATTCATATATTATATGATTCTGTGAGTAGAAAGTCTTATTGATTCTACTGAACACACTAGATCTTACATATGCTTAGCAACATGACAGGATGCACAGTTTTGAAGTAGAAAAAATACTGTATTTCTACATAGTACCAGTTAACATTTGGAAAATAATTTTAATATTTACTTATAATACCACCAAAACAATAGCTAATGCCTAGAAATAAATCTAAACCAAATTATGCAGTATCACTTTAGAAAAACAGTAAATTTTAGAAAAAAATAGTTTACAAAAAATGTTACTGAGAAATGTTAAACACTGAATATATCATGTTCTCTTTTCATGAATTTAAATAAACTAAATTATTTTCAATTTTCTCTAAACTGAATTTTGCATTTCAGCAGAGAGGCTACCTTAAGAAAAAAATCTAAAAATAATTAAATTAAAAACAGTGTTCTTTCCCTAACTATAGTTTCTTTCTATCAGTTCAGTTCAGTTCAGTCGCTCTGTCGTGTCCGACTGTTTGCGACCCCATGAATCGCAGCGCGCCAGGCCTCCCTGTCCATCACCATCTCCCAGAGTTCACTCAGACTCACGTCCATCGAGTCCGTGATGCCATCCAGCCATCTCATCCTGGGTCGTCCCCTTCTCCTCCTGCTCCCAATCTCTCCCAGCATCAGAGTCTTTTCCAATGAGTCAACTCTTCACATGAGCTGGCCAAAGTACTGGAGCTTCAGCTTTAGCATCATTCCTTCCAAAGAAATCCCAGGGTTGATCTCCTTCAGAATGGACTGGTTGGATCTCCTTGCAGTCCAAGGGACCCTCAAGAGTCTTCTCCAACACCACAGTTCAAAAGCATCAATTATTCTGCGCTCAGCCTTCTTCACAGTCCAATTCTCACATCCATACATGACTACTGGAAAAACCATAGCCTTGACTAGACGGACCTTAGTTGGCAAAGTAATGTCTCTGCTTTTGAATATACTATCTAGGTTGGTCATAACTTTTCTTCCAGGGAGTAAGCATCTTTTAATTTCATGGCTGCAGTCAACCATCTGCAGTGATTTTGGAGCCCCCCAAAATAAAGTCTGACACTGTTTCCACTGTTTCCCCATCTATTTCCCATGAAGTGATGGGACCGGATGCCATGATCTTAGTTTTCTGAATGTTAAGCTTTAAGCCAACTTTTTCGCTCTCCTCTTTCACTTTCATCAAGAGGCTTTTTAGCTCCTCTTCACTCTCTGCCATAAGGGTGGTGTCATCTGCATATCTGAGGTTATTGATATTTCTCCTGGCAATCTTGATTCTAGCTTGTGTTTCTTCCAGTCCAGCATTTCTCATGATGTACTCTGCATATAGGTTAAATAAGCAGGGGGACAATATACAGACTTGACATACTCCTTTTCCTATTTGGAACCAGTCTGTTTTTCCATGTCCAGTTCTGACTGTTGCTTCCTGACCTGCATACAGATTTCTCAAGACGCAGGTTAGGTGGTCTGGTATTCCCATCTCTTTCAGAATTTTCCACAGTTTATTGTGATCCACACAGTCAAAGGCTTTGGCATAGTCAATAGAGCAGAAATAGATGTTTTTCTGGAACTCTCTTGCTTTTTCCATGATCCAGGAGATGTTGGCAATTTGATCTCTGGTTCCTCTGACTTTTCTAAAACCAGCTTGAACGTTACAGAGTTCATGGTTCACGTATTACTGAAGTCTGGCTTGGAGAATTTTGAGCATTACTTTTCTGGCATGTGAGATGAGTGCAGTTGTGTGGTAGTTGGAGCATTCTTTGGCATTGCCTTTCTTTGGAATTGGAATGAAAACTGACCTTTTCCAGTCTTGTGGCCACTGCTGAGTTTTCCAAACTTGCTGGCGTATTGAGTGCAGCACTTTCACAGCATCGTCTTTCAGGATTTGAAACAGCTCAACTGGAATTCCATCACCTCCACTAGCTTTGTTCATCGTGATGCTTTCTAAGGCCCACTTGGCTTCATATTCCAAGATGTCTGGCTCTAGATTAGTGATCACATTATCATGATTATCTGGGTCGTGAAGATCTTTTTTGTACAGTTCTTCTAAAGACTCTCCTAGTTCTTGATGGAATTATATACATCTGTTTATAAATTCTGTCATATTGATTATTAAGGAAATTCCACTCAATCTACCACTTTTCAATTTTTTTTAATTAAGAAAACAACCTAGTCAAAATGAATGGTTTAGAGAATTTTTGTTAACTTTATCTTTTATTTTTAGCATACTCAAGATAATGCTTAACATGTAATGTCTTCATGCTCAGCCTCTAAGCCACGTCCAGGTCTTTGAAACCCCATGGACTCTAGCCTACAAGGCTTCTCTATCTGCGGGATTTGCCAGGCAAGTGTCCTGAAGTGGGCTGCCATTTCCTTCTCCAGGAGATCGTCCTGTCCCAGGGATTGAACTCACATTTCCTGCATTAGCAGGAAAATTCTTTACCGCTGAGCCACAAGGGAAGCCCTAAACATATAGTAGTCAATCATAAATGTATGTTCTATATCAAACATATAATTCCAAAATCAAATAACCTTCAATAACATCTACTATGATCAACTGTTACTCATCACCATGATTAACCTGAAAGAATTGGGAAATAAAATTCAGTCAACCCAAATATATAATTTTAACAGGAGGTCTGTAATGTTTTAATCTCAAAAGAAAGCATGGTAGAAAGAGAAAGATGATTTCATTGGGAAGTCATCATTATAAGAAAAACATTGTATTGGAATTCTTTGGTGAGCAGAGAGAAATTTAGGTGCTAATGCTTTTTAAACAATGGTTTAGAAAAAAAAAAACCTTGAAAAACATAGCGAAGATATATGGTAACATGATATTTTTGGAACTGATTCTATGACAGCAGAGAATTCTGTTTTATGAGTTTCTCAACATCTTTCCTGGACTGGAGCAGACAAAATGTATTCTATTCCTTCCTCTTCTCTTGTTAAGCAATAGATTACACAGATTACTTTGTTAATATTTGAGACATACATCAGTCCTAAGTTGTCTGTCTCTCCAAATTTTATATCTCTCTCTCACCATGCCCATCTCCTACTTGCCCTTTTTTAGAGCTCTCCTATGAGCCTTGCACTATGTTCTGTTCCATTCAGATATTTGAGTGAATGAAAAACAGACTCTTTTGGTCAGTTATAATGGGAAAATATAAATATATTGTGTATGACCAGGAAAAGAAGGAAGTCAATATTTATTAGCCACTGTATTGACACTGTGTTGATGACTGAGCAACTGAACTGAATTGTGTTGACAATCTTGAATACCAGGTATAAAACATAAAACCATATCTTTATTTCCTAAGCATATATATGATGTGAAGAAAGAATGTGCCAAGAATTAAGTATGATTTATAAGTTAGATTGTTGTTGTTGTTCAGCCTGTCAGTTGTATCCAACTCTGTGACACCATGGGCTGCAGCACGCCGTGCTTCCCTGTCCTTTGTCCTCTCCTGGAGCTTGCTGAAGTTCATGTCCATTGAGTCAGTGATGCCATCCAACTATCTCATCTTCTGTCACCACCTTCCCCTCCTGCCTTCACTCTTTCCCAGCATCAGGGTCTTTTCAACTGAGTCAGCTGTTTTCATCAGGTGGTCAAAGTATTGAAGCTTCAGCTTTAGCATCAGTCCATCCAATGAATGTTCAGGACTGATTTTCTTTAGGATTGACTGGTTTGATCTCCTTGCAGTTCAAGGGACTCTCAAGAGTCTTCTCCAACACGACAGTTCAAAAATATCAGTTCTTCAGTGCTGAGCCCTCTTTATGGTCCAACTCTCACATCCATACATGACTACAGGAAAAACCATAGCTTTTACTAGATGGACTTTGTTGGCAAAGTTATGTCTCTGCTTTTCAATGTATTGCCTAGGTTGTCATAGCTTTTCTTCCAAGAAGCAAATGCCTTTTAATTTCATGGCTAAAGTCACCATCTGCAGTGATTTTGGAGCCCAAGAAAATAAAGTGTGTCACTGTTATTTATCTAATATTTTCTGTTTATAAGTGATTAAAGGTAGCTCTCAGTTATTTCATTTTGTAAAGCTTATTTTATAATATTGTTGGGTGTTGATAGTTTTGAATAGAACAATACTAGAATAACATAATTGTCATTCCAGAGGAGACTCTTTAACATGATCCGCGAGGGTTGTTTTCTAAAGGTTATGCCATGGGAGAACAATCATTCATTCCTACTGACATTTTGGCAGCGAAAGGATTGTAACGTCCACCCGCACCATGCACACCATATTATCTTCTAGGTTCTGCGATGTTAGTATTATATTTGCTCTTTACATTTACTCCTGTGAATATGACCCATATCTCTGAGTACCATACTTTGTGTTTCAACTGAAAACCTAGAAGTACATGTTGAAGTATTGTAAAGGACCATCCTGATGAGAGGCATTCTGTGTCAAAATTGGAGAGCTACCTTCCAGAAACATCGATCAACCATTATTTGGAGGAAACCATTGCTTGTTATAAGAATGTTAAACAAAACAAAACAAAACTCTGGAGAAGATAAGAATAAGTAACCTCATCTTTGAAGCAGAATGATTATGACTCTGTAGGTAGACAACCTAGGTTAGTATTCCAATCCATTACTTTAAAGTTGGGCTTCTCTGGTGAGTTTACTTGTTTGGTAATTCAATTTCATTATTGATCAGATTGCAACAATATATGTACCTCGTAGGCTTATCGTGAGCACTAACTTAATGAAAAATGCTTTGAGTTATGACTGCTGCTGCTGCTGCTGCTAAGTCTCTTCAGTGTGTCTGACTCTGTGCAACCCCATAGAATAGCAGCCCACCAGGCTCCCCCATCCCTGGGATTCTCCAGGCAAGAACACTTGAGTGGGTTGAGTTATGACTAGCGTTAAGTAAGTTCCATCAATATTATGTATCATTACTATGATTTTAAAAAAAAAACCTCACCATAAGGAAATATATATAAGGCATGAATATAAGAGACCTTTCAGTTTCCTTGTTGAGAGACAGTTCTCCATGTTCTTTATGAATTTTTATACCAGTTTTTGTTCTGAAATTTCCATTAAAGGGTATTTTTATAACACATCGTCCTTGGAAGTTATAATGCCTGCCTCAGAGAAAGAGAGTTTTATTTCCTGATTAGTATAGTACAGAGATTATGTCTCCCTCTCTCTGGAAAGCCTTAGTCAGGTCGGCTCATAGTTCCCTTAAATGATTGGGGGTTTCCTAAATTTAGAGTTCATTAACTGTGACATTAGCCCACTGTGTGTGCCTGGGCCGCCCATCTCATGTTCCCTGTATGACTTTGGCAGGGGCAGAGGAACATGTGAGAAAAATGAAGCTCATTCTGCTTGATGCGCTATGAGTAATAAAGCCCTATGCCACTGATCCAGGGGTCTTGCCTATTTTGCCAGCTTCGAAACTGTGGTAGCCTAAGGCTCCAGCTTACAACCAGAATAAATATATCATATCCTTCATAGTTCTTGACATTCACTACCTGAAGTTTGGCAGAAGTGAGGGTGAATCTTCAACCTTTAAAAGGTGTGACAGTCAGTAAATATACAGATTTTCTTTGACCCACAAGGCAGTTATACCCCAATAAACACAGCATAAATCAAAAAATATCATTAGAAAATGCATTTAATATATCTAACCTACTGAACATATAGCTTAGTCTCACCTACCTTAAACATGCTTAGAACAACTCCATTAGCCTATCACTTCAGTTCAGTTCAGTCGCTCAGTCGTGTCCCACTCTTTGCGACCCCATGAATTGCAGCACGCCAGGCCTCCCTGTCCATCACCATCTCCCAGAGTTCAGACTCACGTCCATCGAGTCCATGATGACATCCGGCCATCTCATCCTTGGTCGGCCCCTTCTCCTCCTGCCCCCAGTCCCTCCCAGCATCAGAGTCTTTTCCAATGAGTCAACTCTTCACTTGAGGTGGCCAAAGTACTGGAGTTTCAGCTTTAGCATCATTCCTTCCAAAGAAATCCCAGGGCTGATCTCCTTCAGGATGGACTGGTTGGATCTCCTTGCAGTCCAAGGGACTCTCAAGAGTCTTCTCCAACACCACAGTTCAAACGCATCGATTATTCCGCGCTTAGCCTTCTTCACAATCCAACTCTCACATCCATACATGACCACAGGAAAAAACATAGCCTTGACTAGATGGACCTTAGTTGGCAAAGTAATGTCTCTGCTTTTGAATATACTATCTAGGTTGGTCATAACTTTTCTTCCAAGGAGTAAGCGTCTTTTAATTTCATGGCTGCACTCACCATCTGCAGTGATTTTGGAGTCCCCCAAAATAATGTCTGACACTGTTTCCACTGTTTCCTCATCTATTTCCCATGAAGTGATGGGACCAGATGCCATGATCTTAGTTTTCTGAATGTTGAGCTTTAAGCTAACTTTTTCGCTCTCCTCTTTCACTTTCATCAAGAGGCTTTTTAGCTCCTCTTCACTCTCTGCCATAAGGGTGGTGTCATCTGCATATCTGAGGTTATTGATATTTCTCCTGGCAATCTTGATTCCAGCTTGTGTTTCTTCCAGTCCAGCATTTCTCATGATGTACTCTGCATATAGGTTAAATATGCAGGGTGACAATATACAGCCTTGACGTACTCCTTTTCCTATTTGGAACCAGTTTGTTTTTCCATGTCCAGTTCTAACTGTTGCTTCCTGACCTGCACACAGATTTCTCAAGAGGTTAGGTGGTCTGGTATTCCCATTTCTTTTATTTTTTTTATTTTTTTTTAAATTTAATTTAATTTTATTTCTTTTAATTTTAAAATCTTTAATTCTTAGAATTTTCCACAGTTTATTGTGATCCACACAGTCAAAGGCTTTTGCATAGTCAATAAAACAGAAATAGATGTTTTTCTGGAACTCTCTTGCTTTTACGATGATCCAGCGGATGTTGGCAATTTGATCTCTGGTTCCTCTGCCTTTTCTAAAACCATCTTGAACATCAGGGAGTTCACGGTTCATGTATTGTTGAAGCCTGGCTTGGAGAATTTTGAGCATTACTTTACTAGCATGTGAGATGAGTGCAATTGTGTGGTAGTTTGAGCATTCTTTGGCATTGCCTTTCTTTGGGATTGGAATGAAAACTGACCTTTTCCAGTCCTGTGGCCACTGCTGAGTTTTCCAAATTTGCTGGCATATTGAGTGTAGCACTTTCACAGCATCATCTTTCAGGATTTGAAACAGCTCAACTGGTATTGCATCACCTCCACTAGCTTTGTTCATAGTGATGCTTTCTAAGGCCCGCTTGACTTCACATTCCAAGATGTCTGGCTCTAGATGAGTGATCACACCGTCATGATTAGCTGGGTCGTGAAGATCTTTTTTGTACAGTTCTTCCATATATTCTTGCCACCTCTTCTTAGCTGGGCAGAACCATCTAACACAAAGATTATTTTATAATAAAGTGCTGAATATCTTATGTAATTTTTTGAATACTGTACTGAAAGTGAAAAACAGAATGGTTGTTTGGGTACAGGATGGTTATAAGAGTATTGGTTGTTTATTCTTATGATTGAGATGCTGACTTGGAGCTAAGCCTCAAGTATGCAGTACGCAGGAGAGAGTTCCTACTACATATCACTAACTTAGAAATTAGATCAAAATTCCTAAAGTGTGTTTTCTTTCTTATCTTGTGAAGTTGTTATCTGAACAATCATACATCAGGGACTGTGTATAGTAGAATATCTTTATATTCAGCAAACATTCATTTTCTCCTCCATCCTTCATGGAAGGAGTGTACTTTCCCACTGAAATTGTATCCCAGACATTTATTCGTGGGACTGACATTGTGTGAACAAAGGCTTTGTACCTGCTCATGTGAGGTACTTTGACCTCTTGAAATCCTGTCTTCCACCATGAGAAGAACATCCCAAGCTAGCTATTGGTCCCAGAATGTGGCAAGGAATAAAATTGACTTAACCCAATATCTGGCTTAAATTGAAGTTCAGCTGCTGTCAGTCCCTATCAGCTGAATCCATTTAGACCATGTGAGCAATAGCTGGAAAACAGGCCTACAAGAGAAAAGCAATGTTTGTTTGAAGCCACTGATACATGTGGTCATCCGAAAAGTATGCAGTAAGCCTTAAGCAATAGATATTGATCCTAAGAATTATAGGATCACTTTAATATTTCAAGAATGTTGTCACCTCAGACTACAATTATTTTTACCTGCAAGATCAAAATTTCTTCTAAGGGAAGAATATGTAATTGGAATATAATATTTCTTTGCTTATGAAACTCATAATGAAGACCTTAGCACTGTTGTAGTCTTTTCAGAAATGCAAATTACTACAGTCCATGGAGTCTCACAGAGTTGGACGTGACTGAGTGACCGAGAACACACACCTGTTTTTATTGTGAGATTGAGAAAATGAGAGGATTCAGGGATGGATTTTATACTGATTTTTAGACTGCAAACTAGATCTGAATTCTAGAAGCAGTGATATTTCTGCACCCTGAGATAACCAAGAAAAATGAAACTTAGACCATAAAATGAAGGTAATCATTTATGGGTCATAATAAGGTTCTATTATCTTTTTTAAGAGAGATAGATTCTCAGGTCTCACCCCAGACCTAGTGAATCAGAAGCTGGAATTAAACAAAATGTGCAAGTGATTTAATATACATTGAAGTTAGAAAAGCATTGGTCTACCAGAATTCCTTCCAGGGCTGAAATAATGCCTGTGATCAGTAACAAATGCTGATAAACTAAGTTGTGAGGTACTGAACAGTGTTCAATAGAACTTTCTGTGATGACAGAGAAGTTCTTTACCTGTGTTTTCCAATATGTTAGCCAGTGAAGATGTGTAGCTTATCAATATCACTTGATATGTGGATAGCATGATGGAGGAAGAAATTTTTCCTATCATTTTAATGAAAAAACATTTAAATGTAGATAGCCACATGTTGCTAGTGACTACCATGTCAATCTTGGAGAGGCTTGACAATGCTGTTCTGCCAGCTATTACTGTTAGACTGACCTTTCTGGTTTCAGGACATTGCAAACAAAGTTTTGTATTTAAGGGCATGGTCACAGGATTTGGACTGAGTTAAAATTCATCTCAACAATTTACTAGCTATGCAACCTTGGGTAAATTCCTTATTCTACAATGCCTTATTTTTCCCAACTACAAATGAGACAGTGATAATTACTTACGATTATTATAGAATTAAATGAAATAGTAATTTAAACCTAATAGAGCACTGTTAGAGAAATAGTAATGCTAAATATGTGCTTATTAAATTAATAAATATCCCACCAGGCCTACTTGAGTTTAGAACCTAAAACATTAAAGCAATGAGTTCTAATCATTTTTTTTTTCTAAATCCAAGTACCATATTTCCTTCAGAAAAAGTCTGTTAAATACAGTTAATACAGAAATTAATTGAGAAGGAAGTAATATTGTGAGAGAATCATATGAATCTGAATTTGAAAATAGCTTGAAAACTTTTTCCTAAAGATATTCTGTCATCTGGGTTGAGAATGATTGCTGTAGAAGCCTCTTTAAATTCTTTAGTGTCTGGATATTTTAGTTGCCCCGATGAACCTATGTAAGATATGAGAAGCAACCTGTAATTATAGCACCCACAGACACCTGGATCCTGTCAGTTATCAGCTTTCTGTATATCAAGGTTATGTTCACTTAGGAAAATGTCTAGGAAAAGAAAACTTAACTATTGGCTGTGTATTAGTTCCAGAACTTTGAGGCAAGCTTTTAACTTTGCCTAGCTATGCTTCTGTAGCTTATCTAGCATGAGTCTCATGCTAACTCTGCTTGGTATGATAGAATGTACAGAGCTGGGAATACATTTTATGCAAAGTAGGAGGAAGCTCTAGGACCATTTGCTTCACTGGAAAAAAGAAGTAACGTGTGTGTTGCGTATGTTACCTGTATGTGGTTAAAAAAGACATGACTGACTGACTAAACACAGCACAGCACACAAAACATGGAGAGAAAAAGAAAAAAATTGAGTAGATTTAGAGAAATGGCCACTCTACTCTTTACAAAAAAGTGATTTTCACTAAATGGTCCTGTCACTCCAGCTGCTAAGCCAACAACAAGCCTGAATTGGGAATATGTCCAAGTATACTTGACATTTAACTGGAAACCTGGCATTTAAAATGTCCTTGATTTTGACCTGTAAAGGCCTTCCTTCTCCTTAAGAATACAGTTAAATGAAAGTAATAACTCAGGTTTATAGTTGCGTCTACTTAAGTTTTAAATTACCTCTTCAGTAATTAAAAAAGGCATTTCCGAATATAATTTCCTAGAAGACAGTTAATTTATGTGTCAAGGAGGAAAAGTAGATAAAAAATTGATATACTACCAAAAAAAAAATGCTGTCCAGGGTGAAAATAGACAACTTCTAAATTACTGTACAAGGGTAACTACAGATAATAACAGCATGGTAGGAAAATCTTGATCTAGGTGGTCTATTTAGTTTAATTTTTTTCATGATCATCCATATATAATTACCTATAGCTTTATTATTTACTCATATTTTCTCTCTTATGTCTTACTAATAACTAAAATACAAATAAAAACAGATTCTCATAAAGACTGTGGTTTTCCCAGTGGTCATGTATGGATGTGAGAGTTGGACTGTGAAGAAAGCTGAGTGCCAAATAATTGATGCTTTTCAACTGTGGTGTTGGAGAAGACTCTTGAGAGTCCCTAGGTCTGCAAGGAGATCCAACCAGTCCATTCTAGAGCTCAGTCCTGGGTGTTCATTGGAAGGACTGATGAGGCTGAAACTCCAATATTTTGGCCACCTGATGCGAAGAGTTGACTCATTGGAAAAGACACTGATGCTGGGAGGGATTGGGGGCAGGAGGAGAAGGGGACGACAGAGGATGAGATGGCTGCATGGCATCACCAACTCTATGGACATGAGTTTGAGTAAACTCTGGGAGTTGGTGATGGACAGGGAGGCCTGGCGTGCTGCGATTTATGGGGTTGCAAAGAGTCGGACATGACTGAGCGACTGAACTGAACTGAACTGAATAACTAAAATACAAATAAAAACAAAGATACAGTTTTTAAATAGCATTGCAGTTCTAGCTAATATCAGCCTTCTTTCAGAACATAAAATTCAACTAAAAGTCAAAGATATTTACATTTTTTTCTTTTTTTTTTCCTTTTGAGGTAATGATTTTGTTAAACACGTGCTTCATGGTAGACTACTAAATCCAGTGGAAATTATATCAAACTGCATCTGTTTTGTAAACTTTTTTTTCTGTTCTAGATTCTTATGAATTAGCCTGAAATTTAAATGCTGACCACTCTTTTCATCTCCTTCCCACCCACTCACAGCACATTTTCACTGTGCCTACACCAAATAGGGGTTAAACAACTGTATTACATTTGGAGTTGGTTATTTACATTCAGATAATATTCTGGTGCACAATTCCTTTTTAATATCCTAGAAGAGCAAACACTTGAAAGTGATTATTAGGTTAGTTGTATTACTTTACTTTTTGAAACAAAAACTTAGTGTCAGCACAATTCTTAAATGATTAAATATAGTAAATTGTTTCAATGACTATACTATTTACTTCAATTCTTCGTTAGTCTGGTAATTAATATGCATGTTATTTAATTATCCTTTTTTTAAAAACAGTACCTATGAGAATGTCTTGTTTCATTTCCTCTGATGGCTTTTTAATTTGGGGCTGTTTTTGATTTATGCAGTTTCTTGATTTAGTGGTCTTACTTTTTCTAATTCACAAAGTTAAATTAACTTCCTACATGGTAACTGCTATATTTGTATAGCTCTGGAATAACTCAACAGCTTTTTGACGCTTGCTTCATAGTAATGGCCTTTCTACCTTGATTCTACCACAGAGCTGATCTCAAGTACCTGGACAGTATTACCTTCAGCTGAAGATTGTTATATTGAAAAAATATTGTACTCTTACAGGCATTGTTAGAGAAATTCTGGTATGTTTTTATTTGAGAAGTATGGCCATCCTCGGAGAAGGAAATGGCAACCCACCCCAGTATTCTTGCCTGGAGAATCCTATGGACGGAGGAGCCTGGTGGGCTGCTGTCCATGGGGTTGCAAAGAGTTGAACACGACTGAAGTGACTTAGCATGCTTGAATGCGTTGGAGAAGGAAATGTCAACCCACTCCAGTGTTCTTGCCTGGAGAATCCCAGGGACAGAGGAGCCTGGTGGGCTGCCGTCTATGGGGTTGCACTGTCGGACATGACTGAAGCGACTTAGCAGCAGCAGCTGCATGGCCATTCTCAAAGTCTAATTTTACTACATAATTTGGATTCTTTATTTTTTTCTATCATACTAGTAACAAATATAATCATTTAAATATAAACAAAATATATTAATAAAATAGTCTTGTCAAAAAATGTCATTTTGTCCAATATTACACAAATGTAAAAGACATAATGGTCTATAATGCTGGGTTTCTCACTCAAGACCCCAAAATTTCTGAAGACTTTTTTTGTATATATAAAAGGATGCCATCAACATGAACTATGCCTTTACCAATTTTGAAGGATAGTGGAAAGCAAAAATGAAGGGGAAAATAAGAGAAGTTAAGAATCAGGGCAAGTGAAAATAATTGAACAAAAGATTTTGAAGAGTGAAAGTTAAGAAAGCCAAATGAGAGAAATAACTTAGATATATGAAATAATTCAAGAACATCAAATATAACCATATGTTAATATAACATGAAAGGTGGGGGGATTTTTAAATTTTAGATCTTATTCTCAAAAGATTTGTATTATTTTTATTTTCTTTCAACTTTGGGAGAAACTGTTACTTAATATTACTGGAATTTTAAAATCTATTTTATGATTATTTCCTCAACTTCCCTTTCCCAATCTGCCTAAATTTTTTTAACCATATAGTAGATATCCAATAAATTCTCACTGACTAAATAACTGAATGACAGCATATTATCATAACAAAAGAACTACTAATAGTAAGGAATTTGGTATTCATTTGACAGTTCTTTATATTTTAAAATATTTCATAATGAATCTGATAAGTGCTATGATGCCAGGTGCCATACTATAGAATCTCTAAAATTTCAGGAAATCTCCAACTCTTGTGGAATAGGCCCTACAGATTTTTTTTTTTTTAGTAATTATTAACGGCTTGTAACATATTGAATACTGAATTAAATTGAACATATTTAATATATGTTGCAAGTATTTTCTAGTTTGTGTTTGTTACTTATTTTAAATATTGGGGGGCCTAAATAAGCTTGGAGTTTTATGTAATTAACAGCCTTTGTTTTATAAAAATTCTTTATCTTACTCATAAAAGTTATGTGACCAAACCTTAATTAGAAAAAATAATTATTTATGTTTTATTACCTTTCTAAAAGTAATTATACCTTCAAGTAATTTAGAGTTTATTTATTTTTTTGTGACTGAGGAAGACATCTATGGTAGAGGGCATTTGGTATCACTCAATTCAATTATAGCTTTTACTTTATCAGTAACAGAACCCTGAATTTATCTGGGGATAACAAAGCTTTCAGCTCAACACAAAAGAAGGCCACCTTGCAGCTAAGTATAGTCATGTAAATAAGTCTATGTATGAGATATGATTAAAGACATTGTGTTGGACTTCTGGGAGAGCTTCTTATATGGAGTTCAGTCAGGTAGAATGCACAAACTTATTACTGTTTTCAACTCTAATTTACTACCATACAGATCATCCTAGGCTTTTTTTGCATCACTTATCACTCCAGATGTATGAAAATTGGCTTCCAGAATCTGCTATCTACTTATTAATTGTTCAGTTTCAATACACTTGTTTGTGTGGTTGCATGTATAATGGTTTCAGAATTGTTAACTGACTTAGCATGCACACCGTGGGAAACAACTTTATTAACTAGAACACAGTGCTTATATCCCATTACCTTGCCTTCAGTGTACATTCTTCACTCACTTCCAAATTAGTTTTGGTTAGCACCTTTTTCCATCATCTCCTTCAGTGAGGTTATTTCATTCTCTGAAAAATTATCAATAGCAACATTGTTTTGTTACAGACTTATTCCCTCCTGGGAACCCCTTATTTCTTGAATGATTTTATTTAATTTGTATACATTAAGCTTCACTTTGTGCTGAAAAGTTCTACTGATTTTGAAGAATGCATAACGCCATGTATCCACCACTATATATCAAGCAAAATAGCTTCGTTGCCTTAAAAATTCCCTTTGAGCTCCCATATTCAATTCTATTCTTGTACCATAAAATCGTCTCTTATCTGTAGATTACTAACTAAAGTCAGAATTTCAGCATATTACTGGGGGATAAGGAACAAGAGGAGAAAGTCAAAAGGAAAAAGTCATTTCAGTACTGACAGCTAGAATGATGACTGGTCTGGTAGCTGGTCCCCAACCATCCATGCCTTCCCATATCCATGCTCATGTGTGGAAACCATTCAAACCTACTGCACAATTGACTCAAAACCTGTCAACTCTTAATTATGCTCAGAAGAAATGTCTCTCCATCTAATGTAGACTATAGGATAAGCTTATTATCTAGAGAATCAATGGTGCTTGGCATGTCTGTAACTAATGAGAAAGTAAATAGGCCCCAAAGTAATTCCTAATAAAGAAGTATATTAGAGATTGCAGTCTTTTTAGGCCAGTAAATGTATCACTTTTGAGAAATTTTGACATGATATATGGCTCTGAGAGGGAGAGTAAGTACTGTACAAGGACAACAAATAACTATCCAACATGAATCGAACCACTGTACTGCTGACCGCTTTAATAAGCAGCAGACATCCACTCCTGCACTCCAATATGGTATTGCCTTCTAGGAGGACTAGCTAACCCAACTGGTTACATGTTGGTTACATTGGACACTTCATTATGGAAAGATCATATATCTGTCCCCACTGAAATAGAAGCTTAGATTTACATTTTTTAATCTGGGAACATGATCACATCATCAGCACTGCCATTCTCAGATTTTCTGAATATTTTATTCATCACTATTGCTTCTCCTGTAATATTATTCTGTATAAAGAAATTATTTTCTAATTAATTATAGATAATGTATTAAAACCCATAGCTTTTGCATTCCCTCAGTCCACCAGAGCACTGGCTATGTAGAAGGCCTTAATGACTTGTTAAATCTCATTATAGCAATGGTCCAGAAAAAAAAATCTTGAAAATATGAGCTGCCATTCTAATGATTGCAAATTATTCTATGAAATATTCAGTATATATTGGCTTTTCATACTATGGAAAACATAAAACCCAAGTTCCAATAAACAAAGGGAAGAATAAATTTTGCTCATGCTCAACATTTCTGACAATTTTCTTTGTCACTCTGAGCTCTACTTTTTGGTGATCTGAAAAATGGAATACTGCTATCAGGAGATAATCTAAATGAATTGGAAGTTGTGACTACTACTGCTTCTTTGTAGCACAGCCAAAAATAGGGAGAAATAATGTTGGATTGAGGGATGGATTTTGTCAAAGAGAATGGCCACCATAAAAATTAGGTAAAGTTAAAACATAAGGATTTTATTTTGAAACCCAAAGAAAATCCTGGAAATATTTTAGAACTTCTCTGATTCTGTCACCTTTCTGGTAATCCCAGAAACACCCTTTTATAAAAATTTGAGGTGAACTAGGTAACCCAATTTTTTCCTCTTAATTTTGGAATTGATCAGTTCTACAATACATCAGTTTAATGAAAGATTTGTTAAAGCAGGTACTAAATGGACAAAGTATAAAGTAAAATATAGATGAATTTAACTAGATTATAATTTAAAAACTTATTTCAGACCAAAAAAAATGCTCATAAACAATGAAAAGGCAATATTTGCCTTTTACAAAGCATGCATTAATTCATGTTATGCCTTCAATAAACTATGAGCATTCTGATGTTAGGAATTATCTTGATGGTGCTAAGTAAATATTATTAACAAAAAAAAAAACACAAACACTTAACTTGATTATTATTATCATGTGTGTGTGTTAGTCACTCAGTCATCTGACTCTTTCCAACACCTTGGATGGTAACCCACCAGGCTCTTCTCTGCATGGGATTCTCCAGGCAAGAATACTGGAGTGGGTTGCCATTTCCTTCTTCAGGGGATCTTCTCAACCCAAGGACTGAACACAGGTCTCTTGCATTTCAGGAAGATGCTTTACCATTTGAACTACTAGAGATAGCATTCAATTCTACAGTCAATGTAAGAGTCATACATAATGGGTTACTGTGTAATTTGTTTCAATTGTGTATGGCTGTTACACTGACTGTAGAACTGAATGTTATCACAGACAATAGTGTTGTTTATGTACAAGTTTGGAAATAATATTTCAAAATTTTATAACACTTATCCTTCTTTATTTCCATATCTGTTTTTAATAAAGCCAAGTACAAATCATCAAAATCATTATCAGCAAAATGTGGAAGACATGTAGTAAACCCCATTAAAAAATAAAGACACAAACAATAACAACAAAGCCCTAAACATGTAAAAACTAATACTCATTCAAGATGCATCTGACTTAAATAGTCTCCAGATGGCAGTCTAACACTACCTCAGTCAAAAAACTCGGGCTAGAGACACTTGGTGTCTCTTAGGTTCTTAATTCCTAGCAAAGACCAACCTGTTTACCATTCTCCTCGTGGTACTAATTCACTAAGTAGTCAGTGAAAACTCAATTTAATCAGTTTGCTGTTGGTGGCTTTCATAAAAGAGACAAGAAATAATCCTATACTATTTATAGTTAGTTTTGAAAGCAATTATGCATTTTCACTTTTAATCAGTTTTATATTTTTAAAAAAGACAAGGGTGCATTTTAGAGCACTTAGTGTTTTCCTGACACTATTACATTTCAATGTATATAATACCCCATCAAAGTCTAAGGAATAGCTCTTCTACTCAAAATGGCAATACTTCCACAAGATGCATATTCAGATAAGATCAATTACTTGTAATGATAAAAAAAAGTTCTTTTCACATAAAATTTCAAAACAAAACAAAACAAAAGACTAGCCTTTAGTTCATTGTTAGCAATGTATGAGAGAAATCTTACCCAAATGCAACATTTCAGGTTTTAAATTTAAAATTGCAGGTTGTCACAAACAATTCATCTTGTCTATTTTTAAATTTCAAAATACATATAAATATAATTTTTTTTCTGTAGTCTTTATTGTATTAGCATAGACTGGCATACAAATACTGTAGTTTGTGTAACTTAAACAACATAAATGAATTTTTTCTCATGGTTCTAGAGGCTGAGAAGTTCAAGGTCAAAGTGCAAGTGGCTTTAATTCCTGGTGAAATCTTTCCTGGTTTGCAATCACTGCCTTTCCTCTTTGTCCTCTCTTGGCAGAGGTCTCTCTTCCTATTCCTCTTAGGCTACCAGTCCTTAGGTTTAGGTGTACACCTTTGTAACCTCATTTAATTTTAATAACCTCCTAAAGGTCTTAACTCTGGATACAGTTATGTTGCAACTTATGGCTTCAACATATGAATTTTGAGGGACACAACTCAGTCCATAGAATCTATTATACACGAGATTAAATGGCTTCAATATTACAGGTGAGCCAATTTCCTTTCTGGGCATATTTCACATAAATGAAAACTTAGTAATATATCTGCTATTTCTTATTTGGTGAATTCTCTGTTAAATTATGTGCTGATTTCCATTATAAAGTAGAGAAATTATGATTCTTAGTATAACAAATCTAAAGTGAAAGTGAAATAGAGAAAATAGTGTATACTGTACTGGGGAAAAACAACAGGTAGAAATTATAAAAAAATAGAAAAAAATAAAAAAGACCAGATGTCAGTGGTTATAGATATAATGGATAGTTTCTTTGAAGAATTTTTTTAAATTAAAAAGAGAATGTTTATAGTAATTGAATGGAGAAGAATCAGAGGAATAAAGAAACTTAGTTAGGGAAAAGTGTTTCAAAAAATAAGGCTGTGAATGGGAATTCACCTTTAAAACCAAATAAGATAAGAAGAATGGAAGTAAAAGAAAATCAGTATATTAATCTGATACCAAATGCATTGTGTGAATTCAGAAAATGATTTTAAATCCAATCAAATGTTTTATAAATATTATAATGTAATACACTAAATTACATTATCACACCCATTATTTCAAGGCATATAGTCACTATTTTTACACTGTACCAGGAACTGCAAACATAGGAAATTATGCAAAATAAGTCATAACAATAATTTTTTAAATGCCATATTTTATTATAAAGGCTCTATCTACATTTTCCTCAAAGGAATTAGTGAAATATAAGTAAGAATATATTATCAGAAAACAAAATTGACTGAAAGTTTAAAACATACAGTTTTTACCAATAGTGAGAAAAATAATCATTTAAATCTCAGCAATTAGTTGAAAGCCATAAATAGTAAGCCAGTATCAGAAAAGATTCAGTAACTTTGTAAGCCAGAGATTTTTATATGAATATAGAACAAAAAGTAAAATTCCAGAAAAAATAGCAAAATGAACCTGTTTTAATCATGAAATGAATGCAATGTTTCATTTTATATTACTTTATAAATTTGATGGCATGTACATGTATTTGTATTTTTGATCTATTAAAGAATAGTTGGAGGCTGAAAATATTGAATATTGAAAAACATTTAATCCCTTTTGTATCACCATCTCATTCATTATTCCTTGGAAAACAGTTTAATTATTCATTGCATTTGTGTTTTCATTTATGATCAGTATATGAAAGTCTGGTACAGTGTAAGGATTTCTTGACAATTGTTTTCCTGAAAACCAGATGGAATCATAAAAATTCTTGAAATTTGATATCATTATAATTTTAACTAGGAAATGGGTAGGAAATGGTCTTCTATCTAGGACATGTTATTTTCTAAACTTTCTTTTATTAGAGAGGTTACTAATGTAAAATATGGACAAGACTGTTTCCTATATCACTTAAGAAATGATGGCATATTATCCCATCACTTCATGGCAAATAGATGGGGAAACAGTGGAAACAGTGTCAGACTTTATTTTGGGGGGCTCCAAAATCACTGCAGATGGTGACTGTAGCCATGAAATTAAAAGATGCTTGCTCCTTGGAAGGAAAGTTATGACCAACTTAGACAGCATATTAAAAAGCAGAGACATTACTTTGCCAATAAAGGTCCGTCTAGTCAAGGAAATGGTTTTTCCAGTAGTCACGTATGGATGTGAGTGTTGGACTATGAAGAAAGCTGAGCACCAAAGAATTGACGCTTTTGAACTGTAGTGTTGGACAAGACTCTGGAGAGTCCCTTGGACTGCAGGAAGATCCAACCAGTCCATCCTAAAGGAGATCAGTCTTGAATATTCTTTGGAAGGACTGATGTTGAAGCTGAAACTTCCATACTTTGGCCACCTGATGCAAAGATCTGACTCATTGGAAAAGACCCTGATGCTGGGAAAGATTGAAGGCAGGAGGAGAAGGGACAACAGAGGATGAGATGGTTTGGATGGCATCACTGACTCAATGGACATGAGTTTGAGTCAACTCCGGGAGTTGGTGATGGACAGGGAGGCCTGGCATGCTGCAGTCCATGGGGTCGCAAAGAGTTGGGCATGACTGAGTGACTGAACTGAATTGAACTGAAATGGCCCCATCATCCTATATCTATAAAGTAATATAGAGAAAACAAAGAGAATGATCAAAGAGGGATTCTGTGACCATGTTTGTCAGTGGGATCCCTGAAAGAATCAGTGGCACATTCAACAAAAGCAAATTGTGCTAAATTGCTCCAGTCATGTCAGACTCTTGGCGACACCATGGACTATAGCCCACCAGGCTCCTTGGTCCATGGGATTCACCAGGCAAGAATACTGGAGTGGGTTGCTGTGCTCTCCTCCAGGGGATCTTCCCAAATTAGAGAGAGTTTTTAATGAAAGGACTATTGCATGCCAAAGTAAAGACCCACAGAGGGGGATGCTAACAGAGAATAGATTAGAAACATTGTGCTTCAATGGAATCATAGCCAACCAGTGGCTATAAAGAATGAGAGGTGGGGTGGTTTCTGGAAACCAAGATAGTCATATACAGAGGGATTTTTGGAGATGAGTGACCTTCGGTAAAGAGACACAGGTATACAGTGGCCACTCAGCAGGAAGAGAACCCAAGCAATGTGTACCTAACCTCAGTCTCCTCCTTCCCTTCCATCTCCTGCCAAGTCCCCTAGTTAGCTGAGCTCTGTCAGAAGCCAGCATACAAAGGAGCCTCTTGATGAGTTTTATGAAGGTCAGTCTCTTAGGATACAGAGTAGGGTGTAGAAGTACATTTGTGTGTGTGTGTGTGTGTGTGTGTGTGTGTAGGAAGAGAGAGAGAGACTATTTATAGGAATTGGCTTATGAAATTATGAAGGCCAAGAAAACCCCAAGATCTGTAGTTTGTAAACCAAGAAAGCCAGTGGTGTAATCCAGTCTCAGTTCAAATACCCAGGAACCAGGGGAGCCAATGGTGATAGTACCAATCTGAGTAGAAAGGCCTGAGAATTGAGGGTCATTGGTGTTAAGGTCCTATCCAAAGACATAATACCCAGTGGTGTTGATGTTGGAGGGTAGGAGAAGACAGATGTCCCAGCTCAAAGTAGAGCAAATTTGCTTTTCCTCCATCTTTTCATTCAATTCAGTCCCTTAATGGATTGGATGATACCAGCCACATTCATAGGAGCAGATCTCCTTTACTCAGTCTGTTGATTCAAATCCTAACCTAATTTCTTCCAGAAATATTCACACAGACATACCCAGTAATAATATTTTACCAGCTATCTGGGCATCCCTGAGTCTAATTAGGTTGACACATAAAACTAACCATCACAGAATGGATCCAGAGGGGCAACTTGTAACTACCTGGAAGATAGTGTCTTTCCAACAATCTTTGGAAAATATCTATGAAATAAATATAGTAAAAATAGGAGCCCCTATTTGGTTGATAAATAACTTAGTTCTGTTCAATAGATGGGGGTTTAAGATGAAACCTTTTTAAAGTTCTATGTGAAATGACAGGCTTCCCATTTTCTTGAGTTCTATATCCAAGAAAGTTCTGGAATTTTCTAGGTCATATGCTAGTTGATTCAGTTTTTCATTCTCTTTTGAAGATACCTTTAATTTTCCATGTGTCTCCAGAGTATATAGAATAAACCACAGCCTACTTAATCTCACATTTAAGAATCTTCTCTTTCTAAAATCAGTGTTATTTTCTACCATAATATCTGTGGGCAAATCATTAAAAGCAACCATTTCCCATTCTTCTTGAGTATTTTAGCTCTTTTCCTCTAGAAACTTGATAAAAATGAGATGGTAACTTTTATTAGGACATTTATTCATTGCAAAAATTTATCCACATTTGGCAGACTATATCTGGACTAGGAGAAATGAAAATATTAGTAGGACATGCCTTTGGATTTCTCTTGAGTCTAACAATTCTTATCTGCATGTCCCGTGCAGGAACCTAGAAGCTGTCTCTGGAATTGTCACAAGTGATAATGGCTTTTGAGGGCCATGTGGTGTCATATTATTCCTACACCTGCCTTACAAATTCTGTTTTATTGCTTCTGAAACTATCATTTGGAGAGGCATAGATAATCACTCCTGGATAGCTCTGTGGACTATCCTAGTTGAAGACATGGATCTTCATGTGCGATGAAGATGTGTGATCATGCCCTGGAGGCATGTTCTCTGTTGTCTTCCTTAATCATCCAAAGAATCTGCTGCCAAAGTTGACCTTAGCTAAGATATTAATATTTAGCAATTTCTCAATGTAGAAGGAGAGTTAAAAATGAGAGTGGGAAATAAAAATGCAATATGTTTTTTTTTTTTTTTTTCCCCCACTATCTAGCTTGAATAATGGTGCTTGGTGAGCCAATTAGGAATTACATTTCTGTCGTAATCCTAGTGATCAGTAATACAGATACTTAAATATTTTAGAGGTTTATTTTTCTTCAAAGTTAAAAAAAAGATGAAATTAGATGTTCCAAGTCTAGTAGTATAATTCGTCTATAATATTGCTGACAAAAGGTAGCCTCCGTCTATGGTTCTGCTCTGCCATTCTATGTAGTTTTCTCCTTAAAGTTGCATCATGATAATACGGAGGTTCAGCAGTCCCATGTATCCTATGCAAGGGGTATAGAAAGGTCGCTGAAAGAGATGCAAGTCAGATGAACTAGCTACTTCTTCCTCTACTTTCAAGAAGTGCTCCTGGATACAGTGCTCAACAAATAGTATTAAATTTTTACTGGGTTGCCAAAAAGGAAGAAGAAGAGGAGGAGGAGAATAATCAGAGGAAAGGTTTATGTGTTCTTTCAGTTTTCTATATAGATGTTCATATATAGCCTGTAAATGTAGAACCAAATGTAGAACCAAAAAATAAAACCAAGTGCTTACATTGTAAGTTGGATTTTAACTTGCTCTGGACCAGTGGCAGTTCTTAGGTTACATTGCTCTTGTTTTCTTTCCATCTAATGAGCAAAAGTTATCTGCCATGGCATCTCTGATTCACTCAGCTCTTTTTACTTTTACTCTTGCTCCTAGCTGGCCACCATTCTTCTCATTATTTTTTAACCCAAATTTTGGAGTGAACTGACTGATAAGCTAATTTTCATTCCTATTGAGTACAAGCCTATGTTCAAGTCTCATCCATGGAAAAGCTCAGCCTACCTCTTTATATGTTGTTGTTCCATTGGCCACTTGTGTCTGACTCTTTGCCACTGCACACCAGGCTTCCCTGTCCCTCACCATCTCCTGGAGTCTGCCCACATTCATGTCCTTTGCATCGGTGATGCCGTCCAGGCATCTCATCCTCTGACACCCTCTTTCCCTTCTGCCCTTGATCTTTCCCAGCATGAGGGACTTTTCCAATGAGTTGTCTGTGTGCATCAGATGACCAAAATACTGGAGCTTCAGCTTCAGCGTTAGTCGTTCCAGGGAATATTCAGGGTTGATCTCTCTTAAGATTGACTGGTTTGATCTCCTTGCTGTCCCAGGGACTTTCAGGATTCTTCTCCAGCACCACAGTTCAAAGGCATCAATTCTTTGGCATTCTGCCTTCATTACCTTTCCACTCTCACAACTGTATGCACCACTGGGAAGACCATCACCTATAGGGACCTTTGTAGGCAGAGTATTGTCCTCTTTTCAACCCACTGACTAGGTTTGCCATTGCTTTCCTGCCAAGAAGCAATCATTTTCTGATTTCATGGCTGCAGTCACCATCCGCAGTAATTTTGGATCCCAAGAAGAGGAAATCTGTCACTATTTCCACCTTTCCCCCTTCTATTTGCCATTCAGTAACTTACATGTATATATAAATTCTTTATAACTTATATAACTTCTTTATAACTTACAGCCTGACTTTGCTTTTCTGAGTAGAGATCAGTTTCAGTAAAAAATGATCATGGGCTTGAAAGAAATTGTGACTGAGCTGTACAGAATAGGATTGTACATATTTATTTTAACATATAAACCACCTTTGGGATGATATACTGTTTGGAGAAGGTGTTTGAGCTTCAGAATGGCACATTACTTTTTTTTCCATTTTGTAATTACCATGTGGATTTTTAATAGATTATTTTTGATATCCTGAAGAAGTGGTTTTACCTTCAAAAAAGAAATGAGAAGGGAAGAGAACATACATAAATATGTGTTTTCTCCTATGTTTTATATGCAAATTTACCACCCTATATATTCAAAGTATTCTTAACTGACCATCCTAATGCTATTTAGATTTATGTAAATATGTACATGTTTAAATCCTGTTGAGGGTTATAGCTGAGATACCGAGAATTCTGAGAGTATTCCTAATGCATATAAATTAAGGAAAATTAGTCTTTACTGATTTCTAGTTGTATTTGAGAACACTTTTTCTTCTAGAGAATGGAAAAGGACAAGTGAATAATTATCACCTATTTTGTGGGGAGGGTGACATTCATTTATTTTTACAAAAATATCTTTATTTACTAAAATACTTTTTATTAGGCAGGATTATATTTTATTTTCTATTTTAAAGAAACATTTATGTTCTGTCTGCTTATTTTGATTTAATTTTTGCTAGGGCCATCTAGCTATTAGCCAGTTATCCCTTGAAGCCACTTTGAATGTAAACATATTATTGACAGTTCATCACTGATAAATGCTGGCTTCTGAAGGAATTATAGAAATAAAATTTCTTTATAAAATTATTATCAATCAGTCTTCTTGTATAAGTGCATGCCAATTATATAAATGTTTTAGGTGAATATATATTTCTTAATTTGTCCTTGGTTGGTAGTTTTCTCAGACTTGAAGCTTGGCTTTCCAGACATGGTTTTTAGAAGATGCTGTATTACTACAGCTTCTTGTTCTGTCACTGTTATTAACTTACTTACAAATAGCATAAGCAAACCATCAAATGTTACTTATTGGTACCAAAATAATCACATTTTAATGAACCAGCAAGGCATTATGTGTGTTAATTTTTCCCTATGGAACAAGTTAAGGAAAGAAAATACAGGAATGCCTTTAAGTGGGCATATGTTCCATGAGATTACTCAAAATTGTTTCGAAATATGTTCACAGCACACCAAAATGGACAAACAGCTGTTTAAATCTCAGTTTTCACATAACTAAGGTGTGACTAGAAAATATAGTATAGCTCAGACGATTAATACCACTTCTCATGCAAGTGTCTTTTATCAAAAAAGAAAAAAAAATGAGCTAAAGCCTAAAATGGGTGGAGGAAGAGACCAAGTTTCATATATTACTTTCTCAATTCTGCATTTGACTTTACTTTGTAAGCAGCAGAAAAAGTGTTTAATCATGCTGACCTTCAGATTCCTTCTCCATAAAATGATGTAGTATGCCTTACTTCTTAACGGCTATGAGACCATTCTTTAAATAATAAGAAATTCAGGATCTATCAGAAGATATTTTAAAGTTAAAGGTATTTTTCAGCTGCCACTTTCAATGAAAGGCCATTACATATTAAAAGAGAAATATGTAAATTGTTTCTGTTGCTAAAAGTAAATGCATTGCCATATCTTTTATTTCTTTACAAATTAAATGAGGCAGATCAAGCCACAGAAAGGGTTTGATATTACTCATGAGGTATTTGTAATAGACATATGTTTGCTGTTTCAGATTTCTATCCAATAGTACAATAGATTGACCACAGCAGAAGCTTTTCATGATTATTAAAATTTTAGTTACCAAAAAGTGATTTGAAATGGACTGTGCAAGAAGTGTGCACAAAAGTGGTTTAAATATGAATACATTTGACATCAAATAAAGGTACAAAGAAGATATGTATCTTTGGAACACAGACTGCCAGTAAGATCCAGACACCAGAAAGAAACACGCTCTTCATCAGCATCCTTCAGAAAGCCGTGTGAGCCTGAACCTAGAGGGGCTGCCTGATGGTACTTAAGAAGCAATGACAGGAAGAAGCCCATATGCTGTGATGCATTCCTCAGGCTCAGACAGGCTTTCGGTTTTAGTTAGTGCTTGTGGCTGCCACACGAGCCACAGGGTGGCCTTCCCCTTAATATTGCCGAAGGATTTCAAAAATAGCTTCCTCACTATGAGTAAAAGACAAAATAAAATTTTGAAAAAAGTTGAAACTCATACTGCTGGCTGCCATAAGAACAGCCAAAGCTTCTTCATCTGTGCTTATACACAGCACTTGGAGGGATCACCCTTAGTGCAGGGATGGAGTGGGAGGATGCTGCCTGCTGTGGTATTAGGAGCATCAGGCTGTGGTTCATCAGCCATCCCACAGGATCATAGCATGGACCAGACACCAGCCAGCCCTGGATCCATCTCAGCAGGCACCTGTATCTTCTTGGGAAAATTGTCACTGCTGTTACTTTCTTACAGATGGTATGAAGTTCATGACATGGAATATAATGATATACAAAATGAGCACATGTGTCCTCAGGGATATTATTCAAATTTCTTTCATAAGCTTGCTCTATAGCTTGCATATCTATTATCTAAATGCAGTGAATGAGGGACAAGTGGGGACAGTTATGTCCGAATTACTTTATAGCATTCTCAGCCTTTGAAGTTTTGGGAACAAGTCAACTTTGTACTCTCATTCCTAAAATCTAAATACAGCCAATAAAATCAGCTTGATCAGTCAAACTGTTTTATCTAGTTTTGAATCATAAATATACTTTATGAGTTTTAAAATCTCAATTTCCTTGAGATTATTTGATACAATATTATCTCTGTTATAAAATTAGTTCTGGGGGTAACTTTCCCTACATATATATATATATATATATATATATATATATATACATATATATACACACACACTATATACATATATATATAGTGCCTTTTTCCAGTTTTTTATGGGAATTGTCAATATTATGTTTTCATTCAGGATATTCCAAAAGCCTAAAAGTTTTCACTATGCAAATTATCGCCACTTTGAAGTATAATACTTGAAATATATGTTAGTTTCCTAACTGAAAGAAAGAGGCTATATAGTTAGAATTTGAATTTAATGAATCTAAGCATCAGATCAGGAACCAAGCTTTTATCAAAGCTACAGGAAACAGTAGCTGACAGGGAGATTCTTTTTCCTGGAAAAGGAAGTATTATATTTGATCACACAGACAGATCTAATTGAACATTCTTCAGCATCACTCTCAAGTGAAGCAGTTATTTGTCAATGATAAAAGTTTAAGAGTTTTTGATATTGTCCTCATTGGCACATTATTTTACCATTTCCTGATTGATTTAACTGGACATATTTGTAGTACATGCTAAGTTACAGTGTGATTAATAATTTTAGTGATGTAAGGCTTTGATTCCTCCTTCATTGCACAGCTAGTAAAATATGTCAAAGGATGGTTTCAGGCAGCTATGCATCCCCATCTATGGAATCCTAATTCAGTCTATTTTTAATACAGTCACTTAAAAGCAGGCAGGGTGATGCTTTAGAAACATAACCATGATTATATAGCTGACACCTGTACCCATGCCCTCTATACCTGATTAAAATACCTCAATAAATTTGCTATGCTCCCATGACAAAAAGACAAATCATTAACATGCTGGATAGCTTTGTATGGTCTGGCCACTTCCTATATTTTCTACCTTGTACTTAGTACATCTAATCTCACTGTAAGTGTCTTTACAGAATCTGTTTCCTTTGTTTAGAATATTTTCCTTTATCTAATGAATTTCTCATCTTTCTTCTTATTTTTGCTCTATTATAACTTTCTCTTCTCCATGATTAGGTTAGTATTTCTCAGGTTATGCTTTTATATCAATACATCACCAAATAAAGTATGATTACAAATAGCAATTACAATTTTACAATATTTTTGCATGCAATAAGAGAGCCTAATTAAGCAGAGATTCCCCCCTCCCCCAGTTCCCTCGTGTTCGAGTGGGTAACCATTCCCTTCTCCAGGGGATTGTCCCAACCCAGGGATCAAACCAAAGTCTCCTGCTTTGCAAGTGGATTCCTGGTGGCTCAGATTGTGAAGAATCCACCTGCAATGCAGGAGACCTGGGTTTGATTGCTGGGTTGGGACTATCCCCTTCAGAAGGGAATGGCAACCCACTCCAGTATCCTTGCGTGGAGAATTTCATGGAAAGAGGAGCATGGTGGGTTGCAGTCCATGGGTTCACAAAGAGTTGGACAGGACTGAGTGGCTAACACTTTCAGTTTTCCCTTTTTTTTACCTTTAGAGTCACCAGGGAATCCCCAACAGTTTCCCATATTACGTCAAGTTCAGGTATTCTGCTCTATACACTTGTTTTTTAATGAATAAAGCTACATATATTTTTATGGTGATGAATGTAAATAACTTATCATGGTGATCATTTAAAATATAAAGAAATCTCGAATCACTATGCTGTGTAATGGGAACCTAACATAGAGTTGTAGGTTGATTATTATTCATTTAGTATACAGGTAGAGGTTACAGATTATATTAAAATTTTTAGCAAGTAACTGTTATAGAACTAGTCACAAAACTATGTAGCTCTTCTACAAGTAAATACTGTACAAATGACACAATATTTCAATATAAAAGTTTGCGTTGTTTAGCTGCTAAGCCATATCAGACTCTTTTGCAACCCCATGGACTATAGCCTCCCAGGCTCCTCTGTCAATGGGATTTCCCAGGCAAGAATACTGAAGTAGGTTTCCATTTTCTCTCCAGGGGAAATATAATTTAAATTTCTATTAAGAATTTATAAATTAGGAAAGCAGAATGTCCCATAAGTATAAAGAACACCAAATATCCAGAATTCTTGTAAGCTAAAATATTGCTAGTTACAATTCCACACTTATCATTTTGATTAAAAAAATGATAGTTGTAGCACACTGAGGAACATGCAGAGAAAAGAAAACTCTGTACGAGATTGAGGTCTATGAAACAAGAATATCACAGTAATTTTCATTTCCTCAGATCTACATTCTAATAACTATGTGACCCACTGAAAGAGGCAGTGTTAAAACATGTAAAAGAAGACAAAGCCGGAGCTATGAAATAGAAATTTAGAGGGATGGGGCACTGCAATTAGTAAACTTCTTGAGAGAGGCTAATGGACTTAGAGATTCTTTTGTATGTTTTAAGACCCATGCTTTATTGACTATGTCAAAGCCTTTGACTGTGTGGATCACAAAAAACTGGAAAATTCTGAAAGAGAAGGGAATACCAGACCACCTGACTTGCTTCCTAAGAAATCTGTGTGCAGGTCAGGAAGCAACAGTTAGAACTGGGCATGGAACAACAGACTGGTTCCAAATAGGGAAAGGAGTATATCAAGGCTGTATATTGTCACCCTGCCTATTTAACTTATATGCAGAGTACATCATGAGAAACGCTGGGCTGGAGGAAGCACAAGCTGGAATCAAGATTGCCGGGAGAAATATCAATAACCTCAGATATGCAGATGACATGACCCTTATGGCAGAAAGCAAAGAAGAACTAAAGAGCCTCTTGATGAAAGTGAAAGAGGACAGTGAAAAAGTTGGCTTAAAACTCAACATTCAGAAAACTAAGACCATGGCATTTGGTCCCATCACTTCATGGCAAATAGATGGGGAAGCAATAGAAACAGTGACAGACTTTATTTTGGGGGGCTCTGAAACCACTGCAGATAATGACTACAGTCATAAAATTAAAACACTTGCTCCTTGGAAGAAAAGTTATGACCAACCTAGAGAGTATATTAAAAAGCAGAGACATTACTTTGCCAACAAAGGTCCATCTAGTAAAAGCTATGGTTTTTCCAGTGGTCATGTATGGATGTGAGAGTTGGACTATAAAGAAAGCTGAGTGCCAAAAAAATGATGCTTTTGAATGGTAATGTTGGAGAAGACTCTTGAGAGTCCCTTGGACAGCAGGGAGATTCAACCAGTCCATCCTAAGGAAATCATTCCTGAATATTCATTGGAAGGACCTATGCTGAAGTTGAAACTCCAATACTTTGGCCACCTGATGTGAAAAACTGACTCAACTGGAGCCGATTATGCAGAGTGAAGTAAGCCAGAAAGGAAAACACCAATACAGTACACTAACACGTATATATGGAATTTAGAAAGATGGTAATGATGACCCTGTATGTGAGACAGCAAAAGAGACACAGATGTATAGAACAGACTTTTGGACTCTTGAGGGAGAGGGAGAGGGTGGGATGATTTGGGAGAATAGCACTGAAACACGTATACTATCATGTAAGAAACGAATCATCAGTCTATGTTCGATACAGGATACAGGATGCTTGGGGCTGGTGCATGGGGATGATCCAGAGAGATGATATGGGGTGGGAGGTGGGAGAGGGGTTCATGATTGGGAACTCATGTACACCCATGGTGGATTCATGTCAATGTATGGCAAAACCAATACAGTATTGTAAAGTAAAATAAAGTAAAATTTAAAATTTAAAAAAAAAAAAGAACTGACTCATTTCAAAAGACCCTGAAGGTGTGAAAGATTGTGGGCAGGAGAAGGAGATGACAAAAGATGAGATGGTTTGATGGCATCACTGACTCAATAGACATGAGTTTGAGTAAATGGGAGTTGGTGATGGACAGGGAGGCCTGGCGTGCTGTGGTCCATGGTGTTACTAAGAGTCAGACATGACTGAGTGACTGAACTAAGAACTCATGAATATGAAAAGCAGTCAGATTACAATTAATACAAAAGTACATATAATTACTGTTCTTCACCTGATGTACAATTCTACCATTATCACATTCTCATTCTACTAATATCACATTCTCATGTAAATCATTTGATTTATAAATGAATTATATATGAATCTAGTAACAAACAACTAACTAGTGCTGTCAATAGACCATATTTCAGCATCCCAGATAGGAAAAGTGCCTTCTCAAAATTCCTAGTAGTCAAATATCCAGTGAAGTATTCAGTCATCTTTATGGAAATGCCTCTCTTCAATGTAGTATGATATGAAAATCAATACATCTGTTATAAAATGAATGTGAGTATATATAAATAGAATGAGTGAATGAAGAGGTTTTAGGGGAGAAGGCTAGAAGACGCATCATCAATTAAGTGTGAAGAATAGGAATGAATCAAAAACTATAACCTAAACTTATTTATAGACTTAGGCTGTTGAGTTTTTGTTTGTTTGCTTGACTGAATATTTTAGGAGTTCTCTTGCTGCAGGTCTCAACCATATATGGTTTAGAAAAAAATTTGGCTGGGCCAAGATGATCCACTGTAGAAGGAATAGGTTTACCCACTCCAGTATTATTGGGCTTCCCTTGTGGCTCAGATGGTAAAGAATCTGCCTGCAATGTGGAAGACCTGGGTTCGATCGCTGGGTTGGGAAGATGCCTTGGAGCAGGAAAAGGCTACCCACTCCAGTATTCAGGCCTGGAGATTTCCTGGAGTTGGATGTGACTAAATGACTTTCACTTTCACTTTTCACTTGGGTGCAGTGCAGTGAGCCCCACCTTTTGCCCCACCATGCGTCAGGACCTGGGTCTAGTGCAGAGACTTCTTCATCCTGAAACTCAGGTGTCTGGAAAGGTGGCCACCCCCTTGCCCATTACCCACTGCACATTTGTAGGGAATCAATGCTAAATCATTGGTGGAGGACCTGCCTCTGTGTGGGGGTTTCTATACAGTAGCAGAGCAGCTCCCTTCCTGTGATCTACTGAAAGTCAGCTCTCAACAAAGAGTTTGTAAAGAAGAAATATATATATATATATATTGGCATCATCATTACGTACTTGTAACTGCTAGGATTCAGTACAGCAGAATGGCTTTGAACTTTCCAAGAGGCCAATTTTTTTTTTAATTTTAATTTTTACTTTATTTTACTTCACAATACTGTATTGGTTTTGCCATACATTGACATGAATCCGCCATGGGTGTACATGAGTTCCCAATCATGAACCCCCCTCCCATCTCCCACCCCATATCATCTCTCTGGATCATCCCCGTGCACCAGCCCCAAGCATCCTGTATCGAACATAGACTGATGATTCGTTTCTTACATGATAGTATACGTTTCAATGCCATTCTCCCAAATCATCCCACCCTCGCCCTCTCCCATAGAGTCCAAAAGTCTGTTCTATACATCTGTGTCTCTTTTGCTGTCTCACATACAGGGTCATCATTACCATCTTTCTAAATTCCATATATATGTGTCAGTATACTGTATTGGTGTTTTTCTTTCTGGCTTACTTCACTCTGTATAATCGGCTCCAGTTTCATCCATCTCGTTAGAACTGATTCAAATGTATTTTTAATGGATGAGTAATACTCCATTGTGTATATGTACCACAGCTTTCTTATCCATTCATCTGCTGATGGACATCTAGGTTGTTTCCATGTCCTGGCTATTATAAACAGTGCTGTGATGAACATTGGGGTACATGTGTCTCTTTCAATTCTGGTTTCCTCAGTGTGTATGCCCAGCAGTGGGATTGCTGGGTCATAAGGCAGTTCTATTTGCAATTTTTTAAGGAATCTCCACACTGTTCTCCATAGTGGCTGTACTAGTTTGCATTCCCACCAACAGTGTAAGAGGGTTCCCTTTTCTCCACACCCTCTCCAGCATTTATTGCTTGCAGACTTTTGGATCGCAGCCATTCTGACTGGTGTGAAATGGTACCTCATTGTGGTCTTGATTTGCATTTCTCTGATAATGAGTGATGTTGAGCATATTTTCATGTGTTTGTTAGCCATCCGTATGTCTTCTTTGGAGAAATGTCTGTTTAGTTCTTTAGCCCATTTTTGGATTGGGTCGTTTATTTTTCTGGAATTGAGCTGCATGAGTTGCTTGTATATTTTTGAGATTAGTTGTTTGTCAGTTGCTTCATTTGCTATTATTTTTTCCCATTCTGAAGGCTGTCTTTTTACCTTGCTTATAGTTTCCTTTGTTGTGCAGAAGCTTTTAATTTTAATTAAGATCCCATTTGTTTATTTTTGCTTTTATTTCCAGTATTCTGGGAGGTGGTTCATAGAGGATCCTGCTGTGATTTATGTCGGAGAGTGTTTTGCCTATGTTCTCCTCTAGGAGTTTTATAGTTTCTGGTCTTACGTTTGGATCTTTAATCCATTTTGAGTTTATTTTTGTGTGTGGTATTAGAAAGTGATCTAGTTTCATGGACACCTTATCTTCGACAAAGGAGGCAAGAATATACAATGGAGTAAAGACAATCTCTTTAACAAGTGGTGCTGGGAAAACTGGTCAACCACGTGTAAAAGAATGAAACTAAGAGGCCAATTTTATTTCCAATGTTGAGGAACCATTGTGGAAACCTAGAAATAGGAAGCAAGAACAACTTGGGAAGTTGCATATTTGTATCACTAAAATTATCTAATCACTCACAAAACAATGTTTGTTAAACTGAATTAAAATATAAAATGAAGATTTCAGAATTTTAGAAAACATTCTGACAATCACTCAAGTTATAGTTTATGAGTTCCAACACCACTCTGTCATGTCTCTCTGCAGTCATCAATTATTCATTAGCATATGTGAGAAAGATGAAAGCAGTTACATGAAAAGGGATTATAATTTAATCTGGATTATAAGGATGCTATATTATTAATCCATTTATATGCAAACTATTATTTTAAAAACTCTTAGTAATTAGTTTCATCATTAATAGCTATAAGAAAGCTTCATAAATTATTCCATAGTTTCATCATTACGTTGCCATTTCTCAGGTAAATTAAAATTTCTCTTATGTAGAAGGTTAGATAATAGGGCAATTTAAAAAGAATACAGAGCCACATTCTGTATAGAATCTGGGAACTAGTAACAGTCATAAAGAATAAGGAGAAGGCTCAGTTTTGAATATTCTGTCTCTCACTGAGTGAGTGACATATGCCTTGACAATAAAACAAATAGAATTTTGCTCTGAATAATCTCCCCATTAAATTCAAGAAAATGATGTATATCCAGTCTATGAGAAGATATTGTTTTGCCATATACTGGATGGAAATATTTTCTTTGAGAACATACCATGGCTGTGGATTTAGCTTGACTATTATAGTAACTTGTATATGAATAGTCCAATATATTTCAACTCCTCATCTTTTCTGCCTAATGGGATCCTAATCAATTGCCAACCTAAGATTTTCATTCTTCCAAAAACGTAGGCCAAAGTGAACAAGGAAGACACTGTCTTAATTAATGTATTTTTAAGAAAGTAAGTATATGATTGGCTGTAGCATCATTAGTACACAACTTAGTCCATCCCTCAGTTATTATTAGCCAGACAGAAAGTGAAGGAATTCATCCATTTCCATTCATTAAATAAAATTTATTTCTAAATACCATTGTAAATGTAAAGGGATATAACTAGAATTAAATAGGCATTAGAATCTCATTTTAAGAACTGAATTAAACCTCCTACAAATTAATTAAATTACACCCTCAATTTTTTGTTGTATCATTTTGCTTCATTAAAAAGTGAACACAAGAAGAAGTGTAATATATTCACAATGTCCCTTCATGTTGGATTTGCATTTGGAAGTGTAAGCCAAGATGTGAAAAATCCCATGTAGGCAGAGAGCTCTCTATAGACACAGACATTTAAAGAGGTGGCTATGTATCATCCATTTTGGCAAGAACATGAACTACCTTATGCTGAAGTGCAGCATAACTGCCTTTAATTTTCAGTGGGAGTAGTACATGCATAAATGATGTGTATAACTGAAACCTCTCTTCTACTCAAAGAGAAACTATTTTAGATAATTCAACAGGTGCATTAGTCAGACACTGCACTCATTCCAGCCTTTCAGGGCACCAAAGTCACCAATTAAATACTCTCTTAATGCTGAAATGTAAATAGCTTCAGAAGTATTAGCCATCCTCCGCTTTTAAGTCCACTCTTCCAACATAGAGTTGTACTACAACTTTGTATAGTAAGGTGTCTAACTTTTTCCAAAGAGTAAGCCTAATTTTATAACTAAGGAAAATATAATATAGACAAAGTATAAGCCAACTTGTTCAACAAAAAATAAAATTAAAAACTAGATGTATTTCAGATAGTATTTAGCCTTTAAACAACTACTAAAGGCTGAGCGCTGAAGAATTGATGCTTTTGAACTGTGGTGTTGGAGAAGACTCTTGAGAGTCCCTTGGACTGCAAGGAGGTCCAACCAGTCCATTCTGAAGGAGATCAGCCCTGCGATTTCTTTGGAAAGAATGATGCTGAAGCTGAAACTCCAGTACTTTGGCCACCTCATGCGAAGAGTTGACTCATTGGAAAAGACTCTGATGCTGGGAGGGATTAGGGGCAGGAGCAGAAGGGGACGACAGAGGATGAGATGGCTGGATGGCATCACTGACTCGATGGCCGTGAGTTTGAGTGAACTCCGGGAGTTGGTGACGGACAGGGAGGCCTGGCCTGCTGCAATTCATGGGGTCGCAAAGAGTCGGACACGACTGAGCAATTGAACTGAACTGAATATCTATATCAAGGAGCTAAAGAAAAACAAAAAACTAATTTATGGTAGTGTTGCCAACCTAGTTGGAGACAGAGTTGTCCTCAAGGGACATGTTACTTTTGTGAACCAAAAATATATTTAATCCTCAAAATTGCATCTAGTGACATGTTTTGTACTGTCTAAAAGTTGAAAATACTTTTTTGATCCTCAAAAGTTTTCATTTTAAGACAGATTTTGACATGAATCACAGGTTGCCAAAAGAGTTGAACAAAAAGTCACATAACAATTTATGTTTAGAAAAACAAATAATAATTCTTCAAAATATAGGAGTTTTCTACTTAGAATTATTAGGGAAATAAGTGGTTATTTTTTTACAATCAGATTGATTTGGGAGGAGAAAATTAAGTTGAGAATTATTTCATGGTTTTTTAAAAAAGCTTCAGACATAGGGTGAAGTATAATAGATATCTTGTAGGCAGAAATCACACGATCAGAAAAAATAAAAATACTGGAAAAAAAAATTTGGAAAAAATATTTGGAAATAAATAAAAATATTTCCTGAAAGTGTGGACAATGGAAAAGAAAGTGAAACTTTCCAGAACAACTCTTAAAAAAGAAAATGTTCTTTCCTTTTTAAACTGTTCAGGAGAATAGTTACATGACTACATAATTTGATCCAAGACAGCCTCCGCTTTGCAGACTGGGCTGTTGGAATAGTAGCAGGGATATAACAGAATATCAGTTGTCTTGCAATTTGAGTCCTGTTAAAGAATGGAATGATGATGTAACATACCTATTGGATGCAACAATAACAATACATTTAGTTCTATTCTCTTCTAGGTCTGAGACAAAAATAATCATTTTCCCACCTAGAATATGAAGTCAAATTACATAAAATCTTAGTGTAGCTAATCATGTCAAGTAACTTTCAATTTTATAAGGAAGATTGACTTAGGTAAAGAGTTTTTGGAAGGAATTTATTTTGGCTCTCTTCTCAAAAGCCACAATGACTGTGTGGCTAAGACTATAAGATGCCACACTGAATGTTAAATGTCTGCCCCACATCTCTATATCAAAGGAATAACCTTACTCAAGTCCATGGCAGCCAGTTTAATTTTTCCAGTGAAATATTTAGCCCTTGGACTAGTAATTATAAGGGACCAAATATAAATACACAGGTAATGATACACAGTGAAAAACTGCAAAATGAAAATGAAATGAAAATTTACTATGCTAAAAATCACTGCTAAAATCCATTAAACTCTCTGTGGTGTTGGAGAAGACTCTTGAGAGTCCCTTGGACTGCAAGGAGATCCAACCAATCCATTCTAAAGGAGATCAACCCTGGGTGTTCTTTGGAAGGAATGATACTAAAGCTCAAACTCCAGTACTTTGGCCACCTCATGCGAAGAGTTGACTCATTGGAAAAGACTCTGATGCTGGGAGGGATTGAGGCCAGGAGGAGAAGGGGACGACAGAGGATGAGATGGCTGGATGGCATCACCGACTCAATGGACGTGAGTTTGAGTGAACTCCGGGAGTTGGTGATGGACAGGGAGGCCTGGTGTGCTGCGATTCAGGGGGTCGCAAAGAGTTGGACATGACTGAGTGACTGAACTGAACTGAACTGAAAATCATACTACACTAAAATTCCCTGATGCTGGGGAAGATTGAGGGCAGAAGGAGAATGGGGCGGCAGAGGATGAGATAGTTGAATGGCATCATTGACTCAATGAACTTGAGTTTGAGCAAACTGCAGGAGATAGTGAAGGACAGGGAAGCTTGGCATGCTGCAGTCCATGGGGTTGCAAAGAGTTGGACAACGACTGAGCAACTGAACAACAAAAAATCACTACAGTGATGGAGTTCATTGAACTTTAGAAATATTTGAGAAAACCCTGATGCTGGGAAGGATTGAAGGCAGGAGGAGAAGGGGATGACAGAGTACGAGATAGTTGGATGGCATTACTGACTCAATGTGTGAGCAAGCTCCAGGAGATGGTGAAGGACAGGGAAGCCTGGCATGCTGCAGTCCATGGGGTCACAAAGAATCAGACTGAACAACAACAAAATCTTCCCTCCTAATTCCATATAAATTTGATTTGCATCAGAATTAAACTTCTGTTAAATATGATCTGTATTTCCTTTACTTGAATAGAATCTAAGTAGAAGATTAGCTTGATAAATCAAGAAATAATTGCCAACTATCTTTCAAAAGCCACACAAAGATGAGAAGAATTTAAAACTTCATACGACTGAATCAGTTAAAAAAAAACATCAATCCATATTATTTGTTTTATTTTGAACACTCAACTATTTTTGAGAGTAGGAGGATCAGTTGCATAGATTAATCACTAGTAACATTTGTTACTTTACTAAACTTAAGTACATATATACCTTCCAAAATTTAAGGGACTATACGTCTTGATTTTCTTAGGACACTTATAACTTATGAGATATTCTAAAGTAATTTTCATCATTCTCAAAAGTTTTCTAGTTTGAATGGAGAATTATATGGCCACCTTATTTATAGTTCTTAATGAAGATAATATGGTTTTCATTTTTGTCTACTACACACATTAGGGCTTCCCTGATAGCTCAGTTGGTAAAGAATCCACCTTCAATGCAGGAGACCCTAGTTTGATTACTGGGTGGGGAAGTTTCGCTGGAGAAGCGATAGGCTACCCCCTTCAGTATTCTTGGGCTTCCCTTGTGGCTCAGATGGTAAAGAATCCCCCTGCAATGCAGGAGACCTGGGTTCGATCCCTGGGTTGGGAAGATTCCCTGGAGAAGGGAAAGGCTACCCACTCCAATATTCTAGCCTGGAGAATTCCATGGACTGTATAGTCCATGGGATCGCAAAGAGTCGGACATGACTGAGAGACTTTCACTTTCACACACATTAGAAATTGCTGGAAGATGTAACAAATAAAAATCAAGGACATTTCATTGAGGAAATCAAATCAATTTGTGTGCTTTTGTGTAGTAGATTTTTGCCTAATTAATGACTTTCTGAGGAAACATTTTTCTATTATCAACAACTCATTCATTATTATTTTACTTTAAATAGTTTCTTTAATTCACATAATTCTGATACACAGAATAAGTAGAGTTATTTTAGGGTTAAATTGGATAGAGACAGACAAGAGACCCAGAAAATCTGGGTTAGAGATTTGAGAGCGCTGCTAAACATGTTTCATCCTGGGCTGTTTAAATGAACCTTACAACTCTGAAGCCCTCATTTGAATTTCATTGTGCCCATATATCCTAAGTTCAGAGTTATTTATTTGAGATTGCTTATGGCAGAAATCCTGAGTCAAATAGCTGTGGATTTTCCTCTTGTCAAATCTGAGGAGATGGCTGTAGCTAGTATTTGCATTTCTCCTGAAGTCTGCTGCCGCATCTCCACAGGAAATAGAGTTAATGACTAAGGAGTTGGCACATTTTCTAAAAAACCAGTAAGGAAATAAGAGTGCCCAAATTACTCATGGAGGATAATTCTGATGTGACTACCTTTCAGACTGCATCAGTAGATATAAATATGGTTTAAGCCTTTCTATTTAAGTATGATAAATTGTTAAACTCTGATTTGCATTTGCAGTATAACTTAAGGAACAAGCCTGAGCTGGTACTTAAATTGGTCATAAACCATCATAAGGTGCTGAGTCACACATCATTCCTTTTAATATTTCTCAAAGATGCTCTCCATGGTTTTGTACTCTAATCATCAATTTTTCCTGCCATGAGGTAGATAGTCAAGTTGCCAACTTCTCACGTTATGGAGAAAGCTTGCTGGCTCAAGGAATGTTTGTTGAAATCTCAGAATGGAAGTGATATTCAAAATAATAAAAACGAATGTTAATAGTAGATCAGATATGGGTCAAAACCAGAAAAAAAAAAGCAGGAGTTTAATTAAGCAGACAAGTGACTCACAATAGAATCAAGAAGATCAGAAAATTCTAAGAGAAAATAATAATTTGCAAAATATGGCTTAGAAAGGTCAGTAATTAAGATTTTAGGTTTATTGGGCACATTTACAATCTTTAAGATGAGGGAGTACAGATAAGAATGAGTTCGTGTTAATATTCAAGAAGTTCACTGAATGCCAGTTTGGGTATTGTTCATAATTCCTCCATGGGTTTAGATAAATTAAGTGCTTATATGTGCACAGTTAATGACTTGTAGTCTTTGAACTTTTACTTTTTTATTTCTCAGTAATATTTAAAGAAACTCTTTGGAATGGATGAAATGAAAGATTCTAATAGAGTAGGATATGATAGGTAAAGGAGAAATAACAGTTTCAGGGTTTGGATGAAGAAAATGTGAAATAAGCAGAACTTCTCCAGAAAAACTTCTCCAACATGCTTTGGGCAAAGTTTTATTTTGCATGTCATGAAGTTACCCAATTATAAATATCCAAAGAAAAACAACAACAACAAGAATTTCGGGTGCAAGAAACATTGAAAAGTACAGTATAGAGTATGCTGCCAAGATGCTATTATGTTACCTGTCATAAAGTTTTAGAGAAATTTGAGTGGCTAATGAGAATTTTAAAAGACATAAACTGTCAGAAAGAATTCATGAGTCTCTCTGCATTTGTTTAAAAGTATACAATTTGTCACTTTCTCCATACAACATTGACAAGCTGTGGAAAATAATTGGAAACATAAATTTTATTCTGCCCTGAGATACTTTGGTTTTCAACAGTTTATGGTGTTCCTCTGTATGGTGGTGTACCTATGCACAGCCATCTTTGCTTGGGCTTTGCTGGACATTTTAGATTTGTAGGTTGATATTGTACATCAATTTAGGGGAATTTGGGGCCTTATTTCTTCACAGATTTTTGTGTCCTATTCTCTTTCTTCTCTTCTGCCAAGATTCTAATTATTGTGTTAATCACTCATGCATGTGTGCATGCTTAGTCACCCAGTCGTGTCAAACTCGTTGAAGCCCCGTGCACTGCAGCCTGTGAGGCTTCTCTGTCCTTGGGGACTCTCTAGGCAAGAATACTGGAGTGGTTTGTCATGCCCTCCTCCAGGGGATCTTCCCAACCCATCAAACCCAGGTATCCCACATTGCAGGCATTCAGTTGTGCCCAACACTTTACAACCGCATGGACTGTAGCCTGCCAGGGTCCTATGTCCATGAAATTCTCCAGGCAAGAATACTGGAGTGGTGCCATTTCCTACTCCAAGGGATCTTCCTGACCCAGGATTTGAATTTGGGTCTTCTGCATTGCAAGAAGATTCTTTACCTTCTTATCAACATTAAATTACTTGACATTATCCAACAGATTATTGAGTTTTCATTCATTTTTTACACTTGTATGTTGAAGTAATATTAGGCTTATAAACATGTTGTTGAAATAGTATAGTCAGTTCCAGCATGTTCTTTATTTGGCTTCTCATTATCGTTACAAAACCATAATGCAGTGATCAAAATCAGGAAATTAAGACTAGTATAATAGCAATATTGGTAAAGACTCTGATGCTGATAGGGATTGGGGGCAGGAGGAGAAGGGGACTACAGAGGATGAGATGGCTGGATGGCATCACTGACTCGGTGGACATGAGTTTGAGTGAACTCCGGGAGTTGGTGATTGACAGGGAGGTCTGGCACACTGCAATTCATGGGTTCACAAAGAGTCGGACACGACTGAGTGACTGAACTGAACTGAACTGAATAGCATTAACTAAATTACAGATATCGTTAGACTTATCACCAGCTTCTTTTCCTCCTTAATGTCATTTTAAAAATTATAGAATCCAAGTGAGGATCCCACATTGCATTTAATTTTTTGTCTGCTTAACCTTTAACAGTTTCCCATTCTTTTCTGCCTTTCATATCCTTCACACTTTTGAAAAATTCTGGTCTATTATTTTATAAATTGTCTCTCAGTTTGGGTTTGTTGGCATTTTCTAATGATTAGGTTAGGTTGTGTATTTGGGGTAAGAATATCACGTGTATTTATTATGTCCAGTCAGTGTACTATATCAGGGATTACCTGATGTTGATATGATTTTTACTAATGATGTTAATTTTCACTTGGTTAAGGAGATAGCTGATGTGTTTCTCTATTATAAAGCATTCTTTTTTTTCTTTTGTAATCAGTAAAAACACTGAGGAAGGTCCTTTGAGACTGTTAATATCCTGTTTCTTGCCAAGGTTTTGCCCACTGACTTTATTGTTGAGTCATGATTTCATCAGTTATTTCTGTGGTGTTTGTTTAATGATTATGTTGTGTTTCTCTCATTTTTTTTACATTTATTAATTGGAATTGTTGTGTACTTAGGCGCTCCCCACGTCTCTCTCTCATACATACACACACACACATGTCAGTATGGATATATAGAAATTTGTAAATCATATGGACTCACTAATTTTTATTGTGTTATATGGACGTAATTCAAACCTGCTTTTTTGTTGTTGTTGATCCTAAATTGTTCCAACTTTGGTTGTTGAAATCTCTGTTTGATTGGCTGTCTAATATGCCCCATTCATTTTTTTTGGAGAAATTGTTTATTATAGAGCATCAGAAGATGTTCCAGCCTCATTTCCCCCTGTTCCAGCCCTAGTTTCAAATTCTTCTTAAAAGAGCCTTTGTCCCTTTAATTGGAAAATGGTATCTAGAAAGCTAGCTCTTGGCCCTAGATGTGCTTATTACTAGTGAGATGTCACTGCATCTAGAAGCCTACTCTCAATGAGCAAAACCATGAAACATATGCATATATGCTAGCCAACTTACATACATTTACATGTATTCATTTCACCACCTGTATGTGTATACATACACACACATGAGTGTTTATGTATAAATAAAACTATGAGTTTATGCTGATGTCTGACTCCAGTCCAATACTACAGTATTCATTATTGTCCTCTCTTTCCTTTGTCTCTAACTTGTTTCTTTACATGAAAACATGACTCTCAATATCTACCATACTTTTACTGATTTATTTAATCCTAGTATACATAGAAAGTAGCTACAAAGTGGATAACTCGATATCTATGAAAAGCAAATTTATTATATTCGGTGCAGTATTTAGGCTTCCCTGGTGGCTCAGTCAGTAAAAAATCCACCTACAATTCAGGAGACCTGGGTTCAATCCCTGGAGAAGCAAATGGCAACCTACTGCAGTATTCTTGCCTGGAAAATTCCATGGACAGAGGAACTGGTTGTCTATAGTCCATGAATTAATAAGTGTTGGACGCGATTGAGTGACTAAACCAACACCACCACCATTTTTGGTTTTAACTTTGGATCACTTTGTTATTTTTCCCACCTTGTTTGGTATGGTTATGTTTTTCATTTGCAATGTAAATAGTCTCTTTGTTACTGCTGAATTGTATCTTGAGTCCTTCTAAATGCTTGTTGCTTCTGTAATTTTTATATGTTTATGTATATGTATGTTTGTATGTAAAATATTACTATGGTTTTAAAAGTCAAAGCTATACAAAAAGTCAGGACCAGGACTAGAATGAAATATATCAGGCACCTAGAAGGCAAAATATAAGGACCTCAGGCACTTTGCCCACTTACCTGTGTTATTTCAGTCCTACAAAATGGCATAGTTCAAGAAATAGTGCTCCCTCTTCAAACTCTTTTTTCACCACGTTCATATCCACTATCTGTAGGTAATTTATTAACTTTATGGTTTGTTCTTTCTGAATTCCTTTTGTACAAGTGAGTAGGTATCCTTATTTCTTATGTGAAGAGAAGTATATCATTAATACTTTGTACTTTGATTGCTTCATTTGATAGTATGTCCTAAAGATAACTCCAAATCAGCTCCGAGATATCTTGTTTTAATAGTTACATAGTAGGTGTAACATAATAGATTCAACCACTCTTCTAAAATGTGGACCTTTAAAATTTTTCCAACATTTGACTGTTACAAGCAATGTCAAAGTGGATAACTTTACACATATGTATTTTCATATTGTTACATATGTATATTTAAGTCAATTCCAGGATGATGCTAGATCAGAAGTTTAATGTATACATAGTTATTTAGATATTATCAAATTTTCCACATATTTATACTAATCTGCATACCAAGCAACAATATTTGAGGGTGTTTTCCCACAACCTGACACAGAATGTGTTGTTATGTATTTTTTCAGTTCAGTTCAGTTCAGTCATTCAGTCATGTCTGACTCTTTGCAAACCTATGAATCGCAGAACGCCAGGCCTCCCTGTCCATCACCAACTCCCGGAGTCTACCCAAACCTATGTCCATTGAGTCGGTGATGCCATCCAACCATCTCATCCTCAGCTTTCTTTATAGTCCAGCTCTCACATCCATATATGACCAATGGAAAAAAACATAGCTGTGATTAGAGGGACCTTTGTTGGCAAAGTAATGTCTTTGCTTTTTAATACGCTGTCTAGGCTGGTCATAACTTTCCTTCCAACGAGTAAGCATCTTTTAATTTCATGGCTGCAATCAATATCTGAAGTGATTCTGAAGCCCAGAAAAATAGTCAGCCATTGTTTCCACTGTTTCCCCATCTATTTGCCATGAAATGATGGGACCAGATGCCATGATCTCAGTTTTCTGAAAGTTGAGCTTTAAGCCAACTTTTCTACTCTCCTCTTTCACTTTAATCAAGAGGCTCTTTAGTTCCTCTTCACTTTCTGCCATAAGGGTGGTGTCATCTTCGTATCTGAGGTTATTGATATTTCTCCTGGCAATCTTGATTCCATCTTGTGCTTCCTCCAGCCCAGCGTTTCTCATGATGTACTCTGCATAGAAGTTAAATAAGCAGGGTGACAATATACAGCCTTGATGTACTCCTTTTCCTATTTGGAACCAGTCTGTTGTTCCATGTTTGGTTCTAACTGTTGCTTCCTGACCTGCATACAGGTTTCTCAAGAGGCAGGTCAGGTAGTCTGGTATTCCCATCTCTTTCAGATTTTCCACAGTTTATTGTGATCCACATAGTCAAAGGCTTTGGCATAGTCAATAGAGCAGAAATAGATGTTTTTCTGGAACTCTCTTGCTTTTTCCATGATCCAGCGGATGTTGGCAATTTGATATCTGGTTCCTCTGCCTTTTCTAAAACCAGCTTGAAGATTTGAAAATTCACAGTTCACGTATTGCTGAAGCCTGGCTTGGATAATTTTGAGCATTACTTTGCTAGCGTGTGAGATGAATACAATTGTGCGGTAGTTTGAGCATTCTTTGGCATTGCCTTTCTTTGGGATTGGAATGAAAACTGACCTTTTCCAGTCCTGTGGCCACTGCAGAGTTTTCCAAAGTAACTGGCATAGTGAGTACACTTTCACAGCATCATCTTTCAGGATTTGAAATAGCTCAACTGGAATTCCATCACCTCCACTAGCTTTGTTTGTAGTGATGCTTTCCAAGGCCCACTTGACTTCACATTCCAGGATGTCTTTCTCTAGGTGGGTGAGTGATCACACCATCGTAATTATCTGGGTCATGAAGATCTTTTTTGTACAGTTCTTCTGTGTATTCTTGCCACCTCTTCTTAATATCTTCTGCTTCTGTTAGGTCCCTACCATTTCTGTCCTTTTTAGAGCCCATCTTTGCATGAAGTGTTCGCTTGGTATCTCTAATTTTCTTAAAGAGATCTCTAGTCTTTCCCATTCTATTGTTTTCCTCTATTTCTTTGAATTGATAGCTGAGGAAGGCTTTCTTATCTCTCCTTGCTATTTTTTGGAACTCTGCATTCAAATGGGTATGTCTTTCCTTTTCTCCTTTGCTTTTTGCTTCCCTTCATTTCACAGCTATTTGTAAGGCCTTCTCAGACACCCATTTTGCTTTTTTACATTTCTTTTTCTTGGGGATGGTCTTGATTCCTGTCTCCTGTACAATATCATGTACCTCCATCCATAGTTATCAGGCACTCTGTCTTTCAGATTTAGTCCTTTAAATCTATTTCTCACTCCCACTGTATAGTCATAAGGGATTTAATTTAGGTCATACCTGAATGGTCTAGTGGTTTTCTCCACTTTCTTCAATTTCATTCTGAATTTGGCAATAAGGACTTCATGATCTGAGCCACAGTCAGCTCCCAGTCTTGTTTTTGCTGACTGTATAGAGCTTCTCCATCTTTGGCTGTAAAGAATATAATCAGTCTGATTTTGGTGTTGACCATCTGGTGATGTCCATGTGTAGAGTCTTCTCTTGTATTGTTGGAAGAGGGTGTTTGCTATGACCAGTGCATTCTCTTGGCAGAACTCTATTTGCCTTTGCCCTGCTTCATTCTATACTCCAAGGCCAAATTTGCCTGTTACTTCAGGTGTTTCTTGACTTCCTACTTTTGCATTCCAGTCCCCTATGATGAAAAGGACATCCTTTGGGGTGTTCGTTATAGAAGGTCTTGTAGGTCTTCATAGACCTGTTCAACTTCAGCATCTTCAGTGTTACTGGTTGGGGCATAGACTTGGATTACCATGATATTGAATTTTTTGCTTTGGAAACAAACAGAGGTCATTCTGTCATTTTTGAGATTGCATCCGAGTACTGCATTTCAGACTCTTTTGTTGACTATAATGGCTACTCCATTTCTTCTGAGGGATTCCTGCCCACAGTAGTAGATATAATGGTCATCTGAGTTAAATTCACCCATTCCAGTCCATCTTAGTTCACTGATTCCTAGAATTTGATGTATTTTTTACTAGTTAGATAAACAGAGAATGGAATTTACTATTATTCTAATTTACATTTTCCCAAATAAGGTTGATTTTGAATATTTGTTAATAGATTTGAAAACCACGTTTACACCTTTTCTTCAAGTGTCTCTTTGTGTGCTTTTCACAATTTCTATCAGTGTTTTTCACCTTCCTAATTTTTAAGAATAATCCTTTGTTGTACATTTTCTCAGTATTGGCTGACTATTTGTAACCCCATGGACTGCAGCACACCAGGCTCAGCTGTCCTTCACCATCTCCTGGAGTTTGCTCAAAGTCATCTCCATTGAGTCTGTGATGCCATCAAACCATCTCATCCTTTGTCCCCACATTCTCCTCCAGCCTTCAGTCTTTCCCAGCGTCAGGGTCTTTTCCAGTGAGTTGGTTCTTCACATCATGTGTCCAAAGTGTTAGAGCTTAAACTTTAACATCAGTTCTTGTAATGAATATTCTGGGATAATTTCCTTTAGGATTCACTGGTTTGATCTACTGACAATCCAAGGGACTCTCAAGAGTCTTCTCTAGCATTACAGTTAGAAAACATCAATTCTTCAGTGTTCAGTCTTCTTTAAGGTCCAACTCTCACATTTGTACATGAATACTGAAAAAACCATAGCTTTGACTATCTAGACCTTTGTCAGCAAAGGATCTCTGCTTTCTAATAAACTGTCTAGGATTGTCATAGCTTTTCTTCCAAGGAGCAGCATCTTTAATTTTGTGGCTGCAGTCACTGTCTGCAGTGATGTTGGAGCCCAAGAAGAATACTCTAAACATTAGGAAAATTAGCCCTGTGTAGGATAGTTTGTAAATATTTTCTCCCAGTTCATCACCAGTTTTTAACACTTTTGTGGTGTTTTCTTGTAATTTAGTAGTTCTTTCTTTTTTTTTTTTTAAACATGAAGGTTTGATTTTGTCAAAGATCTTTTCAGAATTTGTAGTGTAAATTGTAAGGTTTTCTTCAGATCTATCAATGTACTATATGATATTAATAGATTTTCTAATGTTGAACCAAATTTTCACTTGTGTAATAGATCCCACTTGTTAATTATGTATTATTTCCTCAAAGCGGTGCTAGATTCTCTTTCCTAACAGTTTATTTGGCATTTTACATTGATATTAATGTCATATTAATCTATAGGGGTTTTTTTTTTGGTATTGTTGCTGTTATATTGGTTTTGATCTAATTTTGGTGTTAATGCTTTACTGATGTTAAAAAAGAAACGGTACTAAGATGTTTTCCTCCTTTAAATGGTCAGGAATCATTTGTAGAGCATTGAGGTTACCTAATCTTTGAAGATTTGCTGGAGTCTTGTCTGAAACTGTCTGACCCTGGTGTTTTTGGTTGGGTAGTTTCTTAACTATCTTTATTTCTTCTATTATTACATATTTTTTGCTTTCTAGTAATATAAGGCCAATAGTGGCAATCTGAGTTTCCATAGGAAGTTATCCACTTCGTCTGGGTTTTCAAGTTTATTCGCAAATAGGTCTGGCGGTAGGCACTGATAACTGCTTATTTTTATTTTATTTTTTCTGATTCAGTATTACTTCTCCTTATTTATTATTTTTGCTTTCTAACTTTTAAAAATGAAGCTGAATAGTGGTTTGTCTATTTGTAATTTTTAAAAATAGAATTTTAATGTGTTAAATTTATCTATTGTTTTTCGTTTTTCTAACTCATAACTTTCTGTTTAATCATTATTTTTTGTGCTCACTAGCTTATGTTGTTCTTTTTCTAGCTTTATGATCTAAGAATTTTACTTACATTTTGCATCTCCTCATATTTATGGGTAGAAAATTTTAGTGCAATGAGGTGTTTTGTCCTCGCTGCTTTTAAATGCATCCCATAGACTTTGATTTAAGTAGTATATTTTTTTCATCTTTTAAAAAAGTCAATCAATTTTTGGTAGTTTTTCTCCTTTAACCAAAGAGGTATTTAATAACATTGAAAAAAGATTTTCAGCTGGTTGTGATTAGTTTTGTTAGTAATTATTTGGGCATGTGCTGTATACTTAAGGTGAAATATGTATTATATATTATCAGGTGTAGATTTCAATGTGCATTCCTAAAATATACAGTCTTATATATGTTGTTTAGATCTTCTACATTCTTACCCTTTTTCTCACACTTGATCTGTCTTGTACGGATCTAGTGAAGAACACTCCCCTACAAGCTATCAAAACCAGGAAGATATTTAATAGTCTGTTTTAGAACATATTAGGGCATCCCCCATGGCTCAGATGGTTGGATGGCATCACCGACTCGATGAGTCTGAGTAAAATCCGGGAGTTAATAATGGACAAGGAGGCCTGGTGAGCTGCAGTCCATGGGGTCACAAAGAGTCGGACACACTGAGCGACTGAACTGAACTGAACCGATGGCTCAGATCATAAAAAATACACTTTAAGTAAATTTCCCTTCACACAGTCCCGATAGAGTTCGATGATTCAAAGCTATGTCTAAGCAATGGCAGGAGCATAATTTGAGTAAATACAAGAAAAAAAAATAAAACATAGAGAGCACATCATCGTTTTGAAGTAATAGTGTGGTTCCACAGAGAATCAACAAGACCAGTAGAAGAATGTAAAAAAAATCTGTGCTGAATTTAGAGCATAGGCATACTTCCAACAGTACCAGTTTGAAAATATTCAGTAAAGTAGAATGTCAGTGCTTTACAAACACAGTTACACTGCTATGAATATCCTTTGGAGTCTGTTAAAAATGTTCACAAAGATGTATATGGTTATACATTGTAGCATTGTTGAAATGAAGTCCATTGCTAGGGAAATAAGTAATTTGAATATACATGTGTTTTAGTAATAGTACTAAATCAGTTGTTGAAATTAAGTTTCCCAACTATATGTATCAATATGGAAAAACTTCAAGAACATTAAATAAATAATACTGTACAATTTTCATTCAGCATGACACCATTTAGGTAAACTTGAAAAAACAAAAATTCTATATTATAAAAAATTGAAGGGTCTATACAAAGTGTAAACATATAGACAGGTTATACACCAGTTCATGGAAATTACTGTGTCTTCTGCTTTATTGACTATGCCAAAGCCTTTGACTGTGTGGATCACAATAAACTGTGGAAAATTCTGAGAGAGATGGGAATACCAGACCACCTGACCTGCCTCTTGAGAAACCTGCAAGTAGGTCAGGAAGCAACAGTTAGAACTGGACATGGAACAACAGACTGGTTCCAAATAGGAAAAGGAGTGCGTCAAGGCTGTATATTGTCACCTGCTTATTTAACTTATATGCAGAGTACATCATGAGAAACGCTGGACTGGAAGAAACCCAAGCTGGAATCAAAATTGCCAGGAGAAATATCAATAACCTCATATATGAAGATGACACCACCCTTATGGCAGAAAGTGAAGAGGAACTAAAAAGCCTCTTGTTCAGTTCAGTTCAGTCACTCAGTCGTGTCCAGCTCTTTGCAACCCTATGAATCGCAGCACGCCAGGCCTCCCTGTCCATCAGCAAAACCCGGAGTTCACTCAGACTCACAGACATCGAGTCAGTGATGCCATCCAGCCATCTCATCCTCTGTCGTCCCCTTCTCCTCCTGCCCCCAATCCCTCCCAGCATCAGAGTCTTTTCCAATGAGTCAACTCTTCTCATGAGGTGTCCAAAGTACTGGAGTTTCAGCTTTAGCATCATTCCTTCCAAAGAAATCCCAGGGCTGATCTCCTTCAGAATGGACTGGTTGGACCTCCTTGCAGTCCAAGGGACTCTCAAGAGTCTTCTCCAACACCACAGTTCAAAAGCATCAATTCTTCCATGCTCAGCCTTCTTCACAGTCCAACTCTCACATCCATACATGACCACTGGAAAAACCATAGCCTTGACTAGACAGACCTTAGTTGGCAAAGTAATGTCTCTGCTTTTGAATATGCTATCTAGGTTGGTCATAACTTTTCTTCCAAGGAGTAAGTGTCTTTCAATTTCATGGCTGCAGTCACCATCTGCAGTGATTTTGGAGCCCCCCCCAAAATAAAGTTTGACACTGTTTCCACTGTTTCCCCATCTATTTCCCATGAAGTGATGGGACTAGATGCCATGATCTTCATTTTCTCAATGTTGAGCTTTAAGCCAACTTTTTCACTCTCCTCTTTCACTTTCATCAAGAGTCTTTTTAGCTCCTCTTCACTCTCTGCCATAAGGGTGGTGTCACCTGCATATCTGAGCTTATTGATATTTCTCCCGGCAATCTTGATTCCAGCTTGTGCTTCTTCCAATCCAGCATTTCTCATGATGTGCTCTGCATAGAAGTTAAATAAGCAAGGTAACAATATACAGCCTTGAAGCACTCCTTTTCCTATTTGGAACCTGTCTGTTGTTCCATGTCCAGTTCTAACTGTTTCTTACTGGCCTGCATACAGATTTCTCAAGAGGCAAATCAGGTGGTCTGGTATTCTCATCTCTTTCAGAATTTTCCACAGTTTATTGTGATCCACACAGTCAAAGGCTTTGGCATAGTCAATAAAGCGGAAAGAGATGTTTTTCTGGAAGTTTCTTGCTTTCTCCATGATCCAGCGGATGTTGGCAATTTGATCTCTAGTTCCTCTGCCTTTCCTAAAACCAGCTTGAACATCAGGAAGTTCACAGTTCACGTATTGTTGAAGCCTGGCTTGTAGAATTTTGAGCATTACTTTACTAGTGTGTGAGATGAGTGCAATTATGCGGTAGTTTGAGCATTCTTTGGCATTGTCTTTCTTTGGAATTGGAATGAAAACTAACTTTTTCCAGTCCTGTGGCCACTGCTGAGTTTTCCAAAAGCCTCTTGATGAAAGTGAAAGAGGAGAGTGAAAAAGTTGGCTTAAAGCTCAACATTCAGAGAACGAAGTTCATGGCATCCAGTCCCATCACTTCATGGGAAATAGATGGGGAAACAGTGGAAACAGTGTCAGACTTTATATTTTTGGGCTCCAAAATCACTGCAGATGGTGACTGTAGCCATGAAATTAAAAGACACTTACTCCTTGGAAGAAAAGTTATGACCAACCTAGATAGCATATTCAAAAGCAGAGATATTACTTTGCCGACTAAGGTCCGTCTAGTCAAGGCTATGGTGTTTCCTGTGGTCAAGTATGGATGTGAGAGTTGGACTGTGAAGAAGGTTGAGCATGGAAGAATTGATGCATTTGAACTGTGTTGTTGGAGAAGACTCTTGAGAGTCCCTTGGACTGCAAGGAGATCCATCCAGTCCATCCTAAAGGAGACCGGTCCTAGGTGTTCATTGGAAGGACTGATGTTGAAGATGAAACTCCAATATTTTGGCCACCTGATGCGAAGAGCTGACTCATTTGAAAAGACCCTGATGTTGGGAAAGATTGAGGGCAGGAGGAGAAGGGGATGACAGAGGATGAGATGGTTGGATGGTATCACTGACTTGATGGGTGGACTCAGGGAGTTGGTGATGGACAGGGAGGCCTGGTGTGCTGTGGTTCATGGGGTCACAAAGAGTCGGACACACTGAGCACCCATGCCTACACTGCTGATTTAGATTAAAGTTGATTATCTTATTGGAGAAGGAAATGGCAACCCATTCCAGTGTTCTTGCCTGGAGAATCCCGGGGATGGCGGAGCCTGGTGGGCTGCCGTCTATGGGGTCGCACAGAGTCGGACACGACTGAAGCAACTTAGCAGTAGCAGTAGCAGTAATTATCTTAAAGACCATTTTGAATTATTGTAGAACAACAATGAGTAGGAGATAGCTAGAAAGGGCAAAGTATTATAATTTCTGAATGTGTCAGCATGCATAAGTGCATGCATGTCTCAATCATAGAAATTCATACTAGAACACAATTTTCAAGCAAATGATCATTTAGCTAGCATAACTTAGATCTGCAAATAATACTATGTCTCTTGGGGAAAATTAAAATAGGAAAGAACTTACAGGAGTTTTGGATGTTTGAGAGATTCTAACATTTTCATTGATAAGTGAGGAGGCCTCTGGCTGAATATTTCAAATACAAAACAATATCAGAAGTTGACCGTGGCAAACATATAGAGCAAGACTGAAAAGTGTGTGAATCAAGAGTTTGAGACCTTGCCTTTAATATTTGCTTATCAAATGCCAACTACTTTCAGTGTAACTAAGACTAGATATCTCTTCTGAAGAAAACAGGTTAAGAAATCTTTTCATTGGTCAGGGATAGCAAGCTTCATTCAGGTGTTATAATGGTAACTAAGAACAAGTGTTGGGTCTCTGATAGGAGGGAGATGTGCATTACAGCAATCATTTATAAAAATAATTAAAGAACTGTTTGGCCATCTTGTTTTCTGATTGTCCAGTATTACTTATGTTCTTGATTGAATGGTTGACTATTGCTTGTTGATTTAAATTTATATCATGTGATGCAGAAATTTAGGATTTGTTGTGAGGGTAAAATGGACTTGTTTTATAGCTATCAATGTATATTCTCATCCATGTCTACTTCTCTACCGAATGGATCCTCTTTTGAGTTAACTGCTTCTAAGACAGCTGAAATAATTAGCATTGGCTACTCCTTGTTATGTTAGTTCCACTTTGTATTTTCACCACTTCCTTTAACAAAAATTGTCTAAAATGAAGCTGGAAATACATAAAAATATGAACTGATTAAACTCAGTAGTTTGTGTCTTCAACATATTATCTAATTTTTCTAATAAACATATTCAGTCATTAGCCATCTAATTACTACATTAGTGCTGCAACCGAAATAAATTAGCTAAATTGGATAAATACACAGAGAAAAACCAACATAAAAGCAAATAATATTTTATCTCAGACTTTAAATTAGTGAAAGAAAATGCTATTTTTCAAAAGATGAAAAATACATAATTAAATAGACTATTTCAATATCAAGATGTCACATGAGAAAAATATTCTAAAATATATTTATTGACTTTAACAAACAAGATAATGAAAAAAATGGTAACAAGTATAACAATCTGTTAATTTAGAAGTAATCTATTCTACCTTTGTATCTGTGTTCAACTCGCCAATAAGATTAGAACCTTAAGTACATTTATATCATGTTTATAAACCTTATGGTGATGAGTGCTAAGTACAACTATTTAGTGTATTATATATATGGATATACAAACAGATAAAATAAGTAGGAAAGACGGAAACAGTCTTCTTACATTAACATGTGGGTTTTATTTATTTTTTTATTGATGCATGTTTGATAATTGTGAGTTTTATATTTTGATATACAATTTGATGATTTTATATGCATTTACTTTGTGAAAAAGATCACATTCAAGCTAATTAATATACCTATACCATAGGTCACTATTACTTTCTTGTGTGTGATGAGAAAGAACACTTAAAAAAATCTCAACTATATAATAAAGTATTGCTAACTATATTCATTGTTTTATATTAGACTTCATGGACTTATTTATCTTTCAGAAATGAAACTTTGTATCCGCTAACAAATAGCTTCCAGTTTCTTTCTCCTCCAGCCTATTGTTACCATTCTATTTTATCCTTCTACAAGTTTGACTATTTTAGATTCCACATATAAAACACTGTTTTTTTAAATACCTGGTTTCAGAGATTAAGAAATGGCCAAGCCTATTTGTAGTAGATACACGTTATTTGAAACGTTATTGCTTCATTAGTGTGCTAGTGTGCAAGTATTCAATAATCTTAGGAAAATTTATTTTAAATACTTCAATTCCAACAGTGATATAATTTAATGTAAAAATAACTTTTTAAAGTAATTATTAAGTATATACATATTTGAACTAATTTAACAGAAAGTATTAAAAAGAAAACACAAAACATGAGAGGATGAAGTTGGAGAAGAAACTGAAAAGCAATTAAATGAAAGGAAACTGCATACATTTAATTTATTAACCTTTGAGATAAAAGTCTATGAATTATTCGTTCCTACCTCAAGACGCACAGATTGGTGAATTTTGTTTTGTCAGTATCATCACATCATATCAGGTGTACCTGTGATTACTGTGACTTATCGGTTTTCAAAAATTGTGGTAAGATATGCATAACATAAAAAATGTGCCTTTTTAAACTTTCTATTTTAGAGAATAATTGATTAACCATGTGTGTTAGTTTCAGGTGTTCAGCAAAGTGATTCACTTACACATATATCTGCTGTTAAGTCTCTCATCATCTCCAGCCCTTTGCGACCCCATGGACTGCAGCACGCCAGGCTTCCCTATCCTTCACTATCTCCCAGAGTTTGCTTAAACTCATGCCCATCGAGTTGGTGATGGTATCCAACCATCTCAGGTTCTGTCCTCTGCTTCACCTCCTGTCTTCAGTCTTTCCAGGCATCAGGGTCTTTTTCAATGAGTCAGTTCTTTATACAAGGTGGCCAAAGTATTGGAGCTTCAGCTTCAACATCAGTCCTTCCAATAAATATTGACTGATTTCCTTTAGGATTGACTCCTTTGATGTCCTTGCTGTCCAAGTGACTCTCAAGAGGCTTCCCCAGCACCACAGTTCAAAAGCATAAGCTCTTGGGCACTCTGCCTTCTTTATGGTCTAAATTTCTCATCCATACATGACTACTGGAAAAACCATAGCTTTGACTAGACAGACCTTTGTTGGCAAAGTAATGTCTCTGCTTTTTAATATGCTGTCTAGTTTCATCATAACTTTTCTTCTGAGGAGCAAGCGTCTTTTAATTTCATGACTGCAGTTATCATCTGCAGTGATTTTTGAGCCCCCCAAAATAAAGCCTGTCACTGTTTCCATTTTTCCCCCATCTTTTTGCCACGAAGCAATGGGGCTGGATGCCATGATGTTATTTTTTTGAATGTTGAGTTTCAAGCCAGCTTTTTCACTCTCCTCTTTCACCTTCATCAAGAGGCTCTTTTTAGTTCCTCTTTGCTTTTTGCCATAAGGCTGGTGTCATCTGCATAGCTGAGGTAGTTGATATTTCTCTTGCAATCTTGATTCCAGCTTGGGCTTCATGTAGCCCAGCATTTTGCGAGATATACTCTGCATGTAAGTTAAATAAGCCAAGTAACAATATACAGCCTTGATGTACCCCTTTTCCAGTTTTGAACCAACCCATTGCACCATATCTGATTCCAACTGTTGCTTCTTGACCTGCACACAGATTTCTTAGGAGGCAGGTAAGGTGATCTGATACTCCCATCTCTTGAAGAATTTTCCACAGTTGGTCGTGATGCACACAGTCAAAGTCTTTGGCGTAGTCAATGAAGCAGATGTTTTTCTGAAATCCTCTTGCATTTTCTATGATCTGGTGCATTTTGGCAATGGGATCTCTGTTTCCTGTACCTTTTGTAAATCCAGCTTGTATATTTGGAAGTTCTTGGTTCACATACTGTTAAAGCCTAGCTTGAATGATTTTGAGCATTACTTTGCTAGCATGTGAAATGAGTGCAGTTGTGTGGTAGTTTGAACATTCTTTGCCATTGTCGTTCTTTGGGATTGGAATGAAAGCTGACCTTTTGCAGTATGCATGTATCTATTCTTTTTCAAATTCTTTTACTATTTAGTTTGTAACATAATATTGAACAGTGTTTTCTGTGCTGTGCGTGGATGTGTGGAAGTTGCTTCAGTTGTGTCTGACTCTTTGCGACCCTATGGACGGTAGCCTGCCAGGCTCCTCTGTCCATGGGATTCTCCAGGCAAGAATACTGCCCTGGGTTGCCACTCCCTCCTCCAGGGATCTTCCCCACCCAGGGACTGGACCCGCCTTTCTTCTGTCTCTTGCATTGGCAGAGACATAGTTTTCCACTGTGTGATTTACCATTAGTGCTGCCTGAGAAGCCCAGTGTATACAGTAGGTCCATTTTAATCGTTCTTATTGTATAGGTTTGTGACATTGATTACATTTGCATTCTTGTGCAAATATCACCACCATCCATTTCTGGAAACTTTCTTTATGTTTACCTACCTGGAACTGTGTACCAAATTAAACATTACCTCCTCATTCCCCCCTCCAACTATTTTTAAATGGATTTTTCTGAGAATCAAATATTAGACATTTGCCTTAGAAGTGACTAGATAACTCTATTCAATACGGGCGCTTTAATGTTGGCATGATCTGGGTGAAATTTAAAAAATGCTATCAGTTTATAAAATGCATATAGTTCTCTTACTTATAATAATAGTAGTAAGGCATTATAATTGTATATACACACACACATATGTACTTATTCAGATGCACTAAAATGATCTGAGAGCTGCATTAATATTCCCTATTTTTCACCAATAAGACTTTTTATCAAAAACCTCTTGACTCAGAAATGATATTCAGACTTATTGAACATCAAAAATAACATCTTCCTAGATTTTTAAAGGTTTCACAAGTAATTTTCTAGGTGTTCATTTATTAATTGACTATTTTCATAAATAACAAAATTATCCTTAATGTACATTGGTTCAGGCTTTTCTTCTTTTCATATTCCATCTATTAAAAGGATATTTATTATTTTGGCAGTTTATTAAAATTACATACTTGACTGGAGTTCATAATAATGTGAAAATTTGCTTTTGCATTTATTTATTCCTGAGTACTTAATTAATGAGTAAATATGCATTTTAACTGGTAGATATGATACTCTAGTTTTTAATTAATTGATAATTAATTCTGAATACTTTTACTACTGCATTTCTGCCATTTTCCCCCAAATTACAGACTATTTAATTAGAGATGAATATTTTGAGTTGACAGCTGTTTTATTATACTGTCTCAATATGTAATTGCAAACATTGCATATTTTTATATTTAATGATATTATTAATTTGATGATAATCACCTGTGCATTTTCAAAATCTAGATATAGAAGTAAATATATAATTTTTCCCTAAACATTTTCCATTTCTATACTTTGTTCATAATAAAATGCATCTAAAAAAAGAGTGAGCTCAAAAGCTACAAAAATTAAAAGCCTACTGTTAAACTGTCTTCACATAGATCCCTCTCACAGGAAACAAATCAAAGCATTTTCTAATACTGTTAAACTCATTGTATTACCTAAAACCTAAATTATAATTTTAAATTACCCAAACCTATATTGTATTACATAAATATATACTTTCTGTTATCAATTATGTATCATAATTCATAGTACAGAAATAATCTATCAAACTAGGACTTTTTAAAAATAATCAAGATATTAGGTACATAGTGAAGGATAATTGTGCATCTGACATTATAGTAGCTGGTTAGTATGTCATTAAGTGAATTCTGTCCACAACCTGGCAACTCAGCTTTCACGGAACTTGTGATGACAGGAACAACAACTAAGTAGAATAACCTCTTCATAGCACAGTAATAACTAGTAGAAAATCTGCTGCCAACCCAACCCCAAAACAAATGAAAGATATTCAGTGTTCAATTCTCTCTTTTTTTTTTTTCAGATTTAAATCATTAATTTTTCCCTCCACCCCCTATAGATGTATTTAGAAACAAGGAGATTATTTTAACAAATACTTGGTTTCTATTCTATTGATTTTGGACATTTCTTCATATATTCTAAATATAAGCCCTTTATCAGATATGTGGTTTCCAATTCTTTTCTCTCAGTTTGTACCTTGTCTTTCCATTCTCCATCAAATTATTTTGCAGACCCAAGGTTTTTAATTTTGATGATGTCTAATGTATTTTTTGGGCTCAAAAATCACTGCAGATGGTGATTGCAGCCATGAAATTAAAAGACGCTTACTCCTTGGAAGAAAAGTTATGACCAACCTAGATAGCATATTAAAAAGCAGAGACATTACTTTGCCAACAAATGTCTGTCTAGTCAAGGCTATGGTTTTTCCTGTGGTCATGTATGGATGTGAGTTGGACTGTGAAGAAAGCTGAGCGCCGAAGAATTGATGCTTTTGAATAGTGGTGTTGGAGAAGACTCTTGAGAGTCCCTTGGACTGCAAGGAGATCCAACCAGTCCATTCTGAAGGAGATCAGCCCTGGGATTTCTTTGGAAAGAATGATGCTGAAGCTGAAACTCCAGTACTTTGGCCACCTCATGCAGAGTTGGCTCATTGGAAAAGACTCTGATGCTGGGAGGGATTGGGGGCAGGAGGAGAAGGGGACGGCAGAGGATGAGATGGCTGGATGGCATCACGGACTCGATGGACGTGAGTCTGAGTGAACTCCCGGAGTTGGTGATGGACAGGGAGGCCTGGCGTGCTGCGATTCATGGGGTCGCAGAGAGTCGGACACGACTGAGCTGAATGGAACTGAACTGAAGTGATGTATTATTTGCTCTTTTATGGCTCGTTCTTTTGGTGTTGAGTCTAAAAATGAAATTCCTGCCTGTAGATCTTGATGATTTTGCTATGTTTTTAAAATTTTAAATTTTTATGTTTAAGTCATGACCCGTTTTGTGTCATTTTGTGTAAAATGTGATGTTTAAGTTAATGCTCACTTTTTTTTTCTGGACATTTAATTATTCTAGAGCAATTTGCTGCAAAGGCTATATATTCTTTCTATATTGAATTTCTTTTACACCTTTGCAAAAATAAGTTGAACATATTTGTTTTGGGGTCTATTTCTGGGTTTTATAATTCTGTTTTGTTGATATCTACCTGTCTTTCCCTGGGCCAAAATTGTCTATATTGACTATTGTACTGAATAGTAGGCTTTAATAGCAGATATAATGATTATTGTTGTTTTATTTACTTATCTTTATTATTGTTTTAGCTATTCTACGGCCAATCCTTTCCACGTAAATTTTACTTTTTAATTTTTTGGGGGGGAGGGGTACATGCCATACGGCGTGCAGAATCTTAGTGCCTTGACTAGAGCATGGAGCCTGCGCCCCTGCAGTGGAAATGTGGAGTCTTCAGTCCTGGACTGAAGCGAAGTCCTCTGTATAAATTTTAGAATTAATTTGTCTATATCTACAGAAACGTTGTTAGAATTTCGATTACTTGCATTCACTCTGTAAATCAATTTGAAGAGAACTAACATTTTTAATGTACTGACTGCATGAATAATTTTCCCACTTATTTGTCCTCTCTGATTTTTTCCAAAGAATATTTAAATTTTCAACGTAAAGATTCATACATGTCTGGTTAAGTTTGTATCTCAGCATTTAATTTTCTTTGTGTGTTTGTGTTTTGATATTGGTTTTCCAGCTGTCCATATAGAATTGAAATTGAATTTTGAATATTGATATTGTGCCCTGTGACTTACTAGTTCTAGGATTATTTTTGTAGATCCCTTGGGATGGTTTTCATGCACAATCATGTAATCTGTACGTAAAAACACTTTTACTTCTTCCTTTCCTTTTTTTTTGTGGGGTTCACTCTGGGCCTGGGCTACAGCCAGGTCAAGTGCTTGCTTTATTCAGATGGGAAATGCCTGAGTCGGGCTCAGCTCCAGACTTTACTCATTGTGAAGGCAACCGGGAGTGAGGCAGGCATCTAGAAATATAATACATGGATACAGACAATTGAGAAAGATCATTCCACAGGCTGGCAAAAATTGTTCATTTGGTATCAGAGGCAGGAGTCACTTCTATCACTGGCTAATGGATCAGCCCAGGTTACAGAAGTGGAGAAATAAGCTCATCCAATGGCAAAGAATGTTCAAACTACCATATAACTGCATTCATTTAACATGCTAACAAGGTAATGCTCAAAATCCTTCAAACGAGGCTTCAACAGTACATGAGCTGAGAACTTCCAGGTGTACAAGCTGGATTTAGAAAAGGTAGAGGAACCAGATCAAATTGCAACATTGTTTGAATCATAGAAAAAGCAATGGAATCCCCCCCCTCCCCCCCCCCCCCCCCCCCCCCCGCAAAAAGAAAAACCCATCTACTTCTGCTTCATTGACTACACTAAAGCCTTTGACTGTGTGGATCATAACAAAGTGTGGAAAATTCTTAAAAAGATGAGAATATCAGACCACCTGTCTTCTGAGAAATCTGTATGCAGGACAGGAAGCAACAGTTAGAACCAGACATGGAACAATGGACTGGTTCAAAATTGGGAAAGGAGTACGTCAAGGCTCTATATCATCACTCCGCTTATTTAACTTATATGCAGAGTATATCATGCAAAATATCAAGCTGGATGAATCACAAGCTGGAATCAGGATTGCCAGGAAAGTTATCAACAATCTCAGATGAGCAGATGACACCACCCGAATGACAGAAAGCAAAGAGGAACTAAAGAGCCTCTTGAGGAAGGTGAAAGAAGAGAGTGTAAAAGCTGGTTTGAAACTCAACATTCGAAAAACTAAAATCATGTAATCAGGTCCCATCACTTCATGGCAAACAGACGAGGAAAAAAAGTGGAAATATTGACAGATTTAATTTTATTGGGCTCCAAAATCACTTTGTGCAGTGACTGCAGCAAGTTAAAAGACACTTGCTCCTTGGAAAAAAAGCTATGGCAAATCTAGATAAGGAATTAAAAATCAGAGAAATCATTTTGCTGACAAAAATCTGTATAGTCTAAGCTATGGCTTTTCCAGTAGTAATATATGGATGTGAGAGTTGGACCACAAAGAGGGTTGAAAAATTGATGTCTTTGAATTTTGGTGCTAGAGAGGACTCTTGTGAGGCCCTGGGACAGCAAGGAGATCAAACCAGTTAGTCATAAAGGGAATCTGTATATTCACTGGAAAGACTGATGCTGAAGCTGAAGCTCCAATTCTTTGGTACCTGATGCAAAGAGCTGACTCATTGGAAAAGACCCTGATGCTGGGAAAGATTGAGGGCCCTGAAGAGAAGGGAGTGACAGGATGAGATGGTTTTATGCCATTACCAACTCAATGGACTTGAGTTTGAGGAAACTCTGGGAGATTATGAAAGACGAGAAAGCCTGGTGTGCTACAGTCCCTGGGGTTGTGAAGAGACATGACTTAGAGACTGAACGAAAGAACAACATTTACAGACTAATCAATGCAATTCACCACAGCAGCAGGCTAAAGAAGAAAAAAATATTTGATCATATCAGTTGATGGAAAACAAAATTGATAAAGTCGAATAGCCTTCATGATAAAAACTTTCAACAAGTTAGGAATAAAGAACTGCTTCAGCTTGATTAACAGCATGTACCAAAAAAACTCTACAACTAATGTCCATAGTTAATGCTTTTCCTGCAATGTCAAGAACAAGGCAAGGATGACTGCTTTTATCCCTTTTATTCAACATAGTACCTAAGAATTTAGCCACTGTAACTAAGCATAAAAATGAAGTAAAATAATATAGAACATACAGATTGGGAAAAAAATAAAGTACTTCTACTTAGACTAGAGTGATTGCATAACACCTGTGTCCGCACCCCCCCTCCAAAAAAGTCAGATCACAGGCAATCTTGCAGCTATTTTAGGGTACATAAGTGAAAGTACCCAGACCCAAAAGAGTTGCTCACTGACCTGCAAGTTCCTTAGCTAATAAATGCTTAATAAATACTTATTGTCTTAAACCAATGATTTAGATGCTGTGCTGGGTTTAGTTGCTCAGTCCTGTCCAACTCTTTGCAACCCCATGGACTATAGCTGAACAGGCTCCTCTGATGATGAGGATTCTCCAGGCAAGCATACCACAGTGGGTTGCCATGCTCTCCTCCAGGGGATCTTCCCAACCAAGGGTCAAACCCAGGTCTCCCAGATTGCAGGTGGATTCTTTACTGTCTGAACCACCAGGGAAGCCCTTGCAGCAAATCTTACCAGTATAAGTTCAATCTTTTAAGAATGTGGTGTCAGAATATTTATTCTCCACAATAAACAGAATTTTATAAAAAGCTTAGATATTCAAAGAAAAAAAGACAAAGATTCACTGCTAATCCAAGATGCTTTAATTTAGGAAGTGTAAAATGTATAAAAACTTAGCTTTCACAAATGTTGCCTCTTCTTTTGTAGCACCATGTAGAAGAATCATTTACATTTATTAAATATTAAAACCATCTTATAAGAAAGCAATTAAATTTGTTGATTAATAAGCAAAGTGAAAATATACACATTGATTTAAATGAAGGGATATGCATATTCAGGTGTACCACATTGTTAGGTTAAAAACAAATTCATTGTCATCATGAAAGTGTTTTGGTGAACATAAAAAATCCAGGAAGACAAGTGAGATTAGGAGAGGTAAATGCATGGATACTGTTAAAGAAACATTATACAAAGAGATTGAGAAAACTTTGAACCCCTTATTTGATATTAAGAAAAATAAAAGAAAAAATCAGGACTATGTTTAAGACAAGCTTATTGGTTTTTAAACAACCTCTGTTTACCTTCATTTTAAATAGCTCATAAGCTCTAGTCTTCCCTGGTAACTCAGATGGTAAAGAATCTGCCTGCAATGCGGGAAACCTGGATACAATCCCTGGGTTGGGAATATTTCCTGGAGAAGGAATGGCTACCCATTCCAATATTCTGGCCTAGAGAATTCCATGGACTATACAGTCCATGGGGTTGCAAAGAGTCGGACACGACTGATCAACTTTCACTTTCACTAAATAAGCTCTACATTCTGAAGAATATTCACAAAATCTCACTGAAGTATCACAACCACTCATTAAGCTATGATTTAACCCATTCATAAATTAGTGAAGTGAAGTCTCTCAGTCGTGTCCGACTCTTTGTGACTCCATGGACTGTAGCTTACCAGGCTCCTCAGGCGACAGTCCATGGAGTTTTTCAGGTAAGAGTACCTGAGTGGGTTGCCATTTCCTTCTCCAGGGGATCTTCCCAACCCAGGAATTGAGCCCGGGTCTCCTGCATTGCTGGCAGACTCTTTACCATCTGAGCCACAGGGAAGCCCTTCTTTTTATTCATAAATTAAGATGTTGATAATTTAATAGATTTTAAATTGCCTAAAATGTCATCGTATTCTTAAAACAGAACTAGAACTAGGGAGTGTTGGAGTGTTTTCTCTCTGCAACTAATGTGATTTATGCTGTGTCAAATTCCTTGTCTTTGTATTTAAAATGGACAGACCTCATAAAATAAGTAAAACAAGTAAAATTTCCATTGGAAATTTATCAATGTATATTAATGTGATTTTAAAACTATAGAAATAAATACATGAACATGCCCAGCAGGAAATCACGCAATGTTTATTTTTATCTTTATTGAATTTTATTAAATGAATGTTAATTTTGTGTTAAAAACATTCTTACCTAATTCCTTAAAGAATACCATGTTTAATTGATTTAAGTGATTTCATATGCAAATAAGTACTTTAAACAGAGCATGATACTATGTATAAAATATACACTAAGGGGAATAATATATTAGGTTTAGAAAATAGACAAGGAAGGTTCAGTCAAGTGAGTTATAGTTTATCGTTATCTGGGCAGACCATAACTGGGATGTAGTTTATAATACTGTATTTTGCTAATAGCTTTTAAAATAGACTTTTTATAAAACTGTATTAAGGATCTAATGCATATCAGCCAACATATCATTATTTAGGTGTGCCAAGCAAAATGTGATGATGTCCTTGTAAATTTCTCTTTCTTATATACCAGAGTTCCTTCAGAGAAGGGAATTCTTTTTCATTTTTACATTCCCAGATTTCTGTTTGGTGATGCAGCTCATAGAAATTATGCACAAAATTTGAGTTAAGCAAAACTGGTTGTAAAAACTCCAATGAATTAAAATATGAGAAGTGCTGTAGTTATATACTGATGGCATAGAAACCTTGAAATTTAAGAAAAGGACTGAGATCTCAGGAAAAGTCAATGGTGGAACAATGAGTAAAATTATATTTTAAAATTAAATTTTTCCTGTGAGTTTTCATAATGCAGAGGTTCTAACTATTCCTTTTTTCTTGGAAATTATCTCCCAGGTCAATGGCCTCTTGCCTTCAACATCTTTAAACTCTTGATTGAATGTCATCTCTCAGTGAGACCCTAAACTGACCACTCAAAGTTTGACTGAACTTCTTTATCTTTTTTCCCTGTTTAACTCAGTGGTTGTTCCATGACAAGTGTAGCCTTCTAAAATACTACACAATTTGAATATCATTATGTTTCTTGTTTGTGATTTGTCTTTCTCCTCCAGAATATAAGGTACACTAGGGCAGGTACATTTATCTGGTTCATTCTTCAATGTTTTCTAAGCACCTTAACTGTACCCGACTCGTTATCTAATAAGTGAATAAATGCATGATATTTAACATTTTCAGATACATAAATCTACTTAACATTGTTTTGCTTGTGACACTCTTGGAATGAAAACAGTAATGCCTGCCTCCTTTGGCCTTATTTCTTTATACTTTTTTATATTTTTTAGTTAAAAATTTGTGTTTAAGAATGAGACAAAAAATACTCAAAGAAAGTATCAATCATCTGGTCCCTCTCTATTATTCCAGTCCTATCCATCCCTAATTAAAGAAGAATTACCAATCTGGTATGTTAACTTTAGTATTTTTCTCATGCTTTAACGTATTTATAGATATGTACATATGTATTTTGTTATTATTTTATTTTCATAATAAGTATATTGTAAATGCATTCACTTGCAACTTTTGGACATAATTTGACAAAATACTCTGAACAAAACTTTGATTGGGCAAAATCAATGATAGTTAATTATTTTACTTAGCTTTTTTTTTTTGAGAAGACAAATAGAATATTATTTAGGTACAATTTCTCTATGGTCAGTTATTTCTTTTTTTCCCACTTCCCAGTGCCATATTGCAATATTTCTGTTGGTATGAATTCCAAAATTGAGATTACATGGTCATAGTGTATATGCATTTTTAGTTTTCACTATTATTTCCACTTGTTTTACATGTGTTTTAGCTTTTTATTTAATCCACAAAACACTTTTGCATAAGTCCATTTGCCATTTTTTTTTTCCTTCAACAGAACACAACAGTGTTCTAAAGCCAACATAGAATTTGAGATTTGAATATAGTCATAGATTTGGACACACTATTTTTAATGAAAATTGTTGACATGTCTCAGGTTCAGATGTAGATTTCTGTATCTATTATCAAGTGGTATTATTTTCTCTTTAATTACTTTCTGTTATTCAAAAGCCTGCTGATGTCTTGCATGCAGTATTACTCCATAACTCCACTGAATGACTGGAAGGTGACCAGTTGCCCATTGCAAATAAGTTCTCATTAAAAGTCATCATTGTTTATTTCAGCCAGTTGACTGGACTGCTTTGATTAAATGTATACTGGAATAAGTTTATAGGCTTTGAGTACCTTTTACATGCTGAAGTGCTACCCTAATCTATCAGCTTTTAAAATAAGTTCATTTTGCTTGAGTCCTTTATACAAAATTAAAAACATAATGTTTTGAGAAGGATATAATTTTATCTTCCTTTCACTAGCATATTTTCTAGAATTGAAAATATGATCTTGAAACTCTGATTTGAGAAACCTCTATTTACCACAGGTCATCTGTTTTCAGTCTACTGTTTCTGTTGTGGATGTTATTTAGGCAATAGCAAAATTTCTAAATCCATTGGCAGGAAGAAGTGATGATGGGCATCTTAGTAAGCAATTTGGATTTTTGAGCCAGCAGAGTATTAGCACTTTAGAGCCTATCTCTTACAGAAATAAGTCAGTAACAACAGATCATTTTTGTCAAAAAGTCAGCATTTTTTTAATACTTGTTGGCTAGTTGTGGGGAGTGGGTAGGATGAGAAGGAAAGACAAAGATGGGAAAACCAGTCCTCTACCCAGATGTTATTTACTACTAAGAATAAAACCTTCTAGAATCATGAATTTTCAGTCAAAGAGAAATGAACTAGAGTAGGCTTGCAATATAGAACAAAAGTGGCTCTGGACAGAATCTACTGCCAGTAAGTATGTGAATTAAGGCAAATTATCATGATAATTTTCCTCATTGTGACTCCAAGGTCCTTGCAGATCATTATAATTCTAAAGTTACCACAAATCAGTTATTACATTTAAAAAGTCATTTTCTAAAATAAACCTAGAGTAATTAAGCCTCTGTTAAAAGCAGGCATATTTATGATTTATACAGAAACACTATGAGTTAAAACTTTTTCAGGAGATAAAATGTTATAGTCTGTGAACCTGTTGGAACCCAAAAGCTGCAGGTGCTTCTTTGAAAAATGACATTTCCATCAGCTACCTGACAAGTACAGCTGAAATATCAAAGCTTTAAACATTCTGGTTCTGTGTGCCAGCTGCTGTTTCTGTGGAAACAGCCTGAGTTGCCAAAGGAAGGTAAATGTCCTTAACATATAATTGTGAGACTAAATGTTTTACTAAATATGCATTTGGATATATTTTTTATTATAAAATTTCCATTTTGATCATTTTACTTATATATCTATATATCTACATATATAAGATCAAATACTATTAAAATAAATTACATTCACTTTTATTTTAACTTTAATATTGTATTATGTAAATATAGGTATAAATTATAAAATAAATTATATCATAAATATTACTCATCATTTAACTATTATAAATTGTTCAAAAATTAAAAACATAGGGAACAAAAGGGCATATTTAATATATTTGTATTTTTGATATAATCTACAAATAACTAAACAAAGGGGAAATTATTTGTTAGTCTAAAAATAAACTGACTTTAATTGCACTGGTTAACCAGATTACTCTGTCACAAAAGAAACAAATTCATTATTGGATTTATATTAGTGGATTCTAATATTTTTACATTCCCCTAACTTGCTTTGATAATGCAACATATATTTTGGTATATACAAAGAGCTATGCAGTTTTTTTTCTGCTGCAAAATAGTAGCTAAAGATGGAGCAGTTTTGATATTTTCTTTATCTGTATAATATTTAGCATTGTGATATATGACATAGTCAATGAAAAACTTTCACCCTGTTCATTATATATTTGTACACTTGGAATTGTAAACAATAGTAATTTTATACCTTCAGGAAAGATTAAAATGTAACTTTATGATCCTTCAGTGTGTGAGCCAATGAGATTTCCAATAAACATGTTCTAGGTATTAATATCATAGCATCGTCATATTACTAGAAAATACACTTTGCCGTTTAATAATAGAGCATTCTTAAATGTTGCTTCTACTATATCAGTTACTTGGGATATTATTATTTAATAGAGATGACAGTCACTTCAAGAGTGTTAAAAGACTAATAGTTAACTTGCATTTTAAAGATATATAACCTTGGACTGGCTGAGTCATTGGGAAGATCTCTATCATCCTCAAATCTTACTTAGCTAAATGATTTTTGTTATAATTCAAGAATTCTATGATTTGATAAGACAGTGCATGTATTCATCTCATAATTTTTTAGGGAATTGATTATATTGCCTTTTTTCTTGGTAAATTAAATGGAATATACATTGATCTTTGATGAGAGCATTTCAGGTTTCTTTTTTAAATTAAAATTTATTTGATTTACAGTATTGTATGATTTACGGATGTGCAATAAAGAGATTCAGCGTTTCTTCAGTTTATATTCCTGTATAGTTTATTACAAAATATTGAATGTAACTCCATGTGCTCTACAGTAAATCCTTGTTCCTTGTCTATTTTTCATAGTAGTTTGCATCTCTTAATCCCATACTCCTAATTTGTCTCTCCTCCTTCCCTATCCCCTGTGGGAACAATATATTTGCATTCTGTTTGTGGGTCTGTATCGGTTTTACTATAGATTCATTTGTATGATTTTTAGATTCCAAAAATTAGTGATATCATATAGTGTTTGTCTTTCACTAAGTGATTTAATTCACTAAGTAGATATTCTCTTCAGTTCAGTTGCTCAGTTGTTTCAGCCTCTTTGTGACCCCATGAACCGCAGAGGCCAGGCCTCCCTGTCCATCACCAACTCCCGGAGTCTACCGAAACCCATGTCCATTGAATCAGTGATGCCATCTAACCATCTCATCCTCTGTCATCCCCTTCTCCTCCTGCCCTCAATTTTTCCCAGCATCAGGGTCTTTTCAAATAAGTCATCTCTTTGCATCAGGTGGCCAAAGTATTGGAGTTTCAGCTTTAGCATCAGTCCTTCCAATGAACACTCAGGACTGATCTCCTTTAGGATGGACTGGTTGGATCTCCTTGCAGTCCAAGGGACTCTCAGGAGTCTAGTCTTCTCCAGTTCAAAAGCATCAATTCTTTGGTGCTCAGCTTTCTTTATAGTCCAACTCTCACATCCATCCATGACCACTGGAAAAACCATAGGCTTGACTAGACGGACCTTTGCTTTTACTTTATAGACCTTTACCATTACTTGGGAAAGTAATGTCTCTGCTTTTTAATATGTTATCTAGGTTGGTCATAACTTTCCTTCCAACGAGTAAGCATCTTTTAATTTCATGGCTGCAGTCACCATCTGCAATGATTATGGAGCCCAAAAAAATAAAGTCTGCATTTTTTCCACGGTTTACCCATCTATTTGCCGTGAAGTGATGGGACTGGATGCCATGATCTTAGTTTTCTGAATGTTGAGCTTTAAGCCAACTTTTTCACTCTCCTCTTTCACTTTCCTCAAGAGACTTTTTAGTTCCTCTTCACTTTCTGCCATAAATGGTCGTGAAGTGCAATGAGGTGGCACCACCAGTTCAAGGCTCTCTCCTCCCTGATTGCCAGCAGGCCAGCACAGACACAATCCTCCTGAGTAGAGTCTAGGCTTCTCTAGTCTGACTGTCAGTCTCAGAGCCCGAGGACTAGGATGCCCAGATTTTAGATTGAGCAGTTCACTCCGCAGGGTGAGATTTCACCCTTACAGACCTTTCCCTCCTCATAGATGCCTCCTGGGGGCTCAGGCTCAAACCTGATGTATCACCCCCCATTTTTTTTCTGTCCTACTTGGTTAAATGGAGATGTTTCTTGCAGTTTTAATTGTATAGAAGTTCTTTTGCTAGTTTCCAGTTAGTTTTTCATTTGAATTATTCCACATGTAGGTGTATTTTTTCTTTTAAGCATTTGTTTTCCTACTCTACTACCTGTTGCCCTCTTAAACTCTCTACTTCTAATCTGCTTCTTTATGTTGAGTACATTTCTTGTTACTTCATCTCCTTATACTTAAATTCCAAGTCTACAATTCTTTTAGTATCCCCCACTGTGCCAGGAGTGACCCTGGCACCCCAAAACTGCCACATAGACCATGTACTTCTCTAGAGCAAAAGCCACAAGGATGTATACACAGGCCACTGGCGACAGAATCAAAGCATTTCAAGTTCCTAAAGTACCTCTGTAGATTAATATTTTTAAAATAGCAAAATGAAAATATAAAAACAATTAAAATACAGATAATACACATATAACATATTCACTACATGGTATGATTTTTAGTGACTGTGTTTAATATGCATTTTAAAAATTAGATATTTAAGTAAAGATTATGAACTTCAGTAGTATAGCAATGAGTTTTCTTATTCTTGGGTAATCAATCATTCCAACAAATTGTGAAACTGCCAGAAGTTAAGTCATTTGTGTTAACCTTGATTCTATTCTTCAGTGCAGTAGCAGATGACAGGCAGGATCCCAGGCTGAGGAATGTGAATTTATTGCAGCTATAGCATATACGTCAGCATAGGACTGAGAATTCAGTCAGATTCTACCTGGGCTATTATTTTTTAAACCAACTTTGGTCTTGCTAAGAATAAATATCATACTATTCTACCATTTTTTCCCCTTTTCCACTCTTCGAATGGATAAGATGAATTCACTTTTTTCCTGTTACTTTTATGTGTCTTTTTCTCCCTTCAATTCTCAAGCACAATTCTTTGACAGTACTCCTTGAAAAATTAAGTGTCACTCATCTTGTGTCTGTTTGTATTTCATATTAGTGATTAAAGAATAAATCATCTATAAACCATAGTGTTGGTGGAAAATATAAATGGAGAGTTTTCATTTTCATCCAATGTTAATGTATCAAGTATAATGTAGTAAAATATCATGTGGCTCTATCAGTCACAAACCTTTCCTGCTTTCCCCTCTACTTACTTGATGTTCAGTTCAGTTCAGTTCAGTTCAGTCGCTCAGTCGTGCCCAACTCTTTGTGACCCCATGAAGTGCAGCACGCCTGGCCTCCCTGTCCATCACCAACTCCCGGAGTTCACTCAGACTGACGTCCATCGAGTCAGTGATGCCATCCAGCCATCTCGTCCTCTGTCGTCCCCTCCTCATTCTGCCCCCAATCCCTCCCAGCATTAGAGTCTTTTCCAATGAGTCAACTCTTCGCATGAGGTGGCCAAAGTACTGGAGTTTCAGCTTTAGCATCATTCCCTCCAAAGAAATCCCAGGGCTGATCTTCAGAATGGACTGGTTGGATCTCCTTGCAGTCCAAGGGACTCTCAAGAGTCTTCTCCAACACCACAGTTCAAAAGCATTAATTTTTTGGTGCTCAGCTGTCTTCACAGTCCAACTCTCACATCCATACATGACTACTGGAAAAACCATAGCCTTGACTAGACGGACCTTAGTCGGCAAAGCAATGTCTCTGCTTTTGAATATGCTACCTAGGTTGGTCATAACTTTTCTTCCAAGGAGCAAGTGTCTTTTAATTTCATGGCTGCAGTCACCATCTGCAATGATTTTGGAGCCCCCCAAAATAAAGTCTGACACTGTTTCCACTGTTTCCCCATCTATTTCCCATGAAGTGATGGGACCGGATGCCATGATCTTCGTTTTCTGAATGTTGAGCTTTAAGCCAACTTCTTCACTCTCCTCTTTCACTTTCATCAAGAGGCTTTTTAGTTCCTCTTCACTTTCTGATGTTACTGTGTATCATAACACAGTAGAACTGGAAAGGTTAGAGTGTAGACCATGAGAGGTTAACACTTTGACTGTGATTAGCTAGCTAATTAATGATAAAGCTAAATTAACTCAATCTCATTTTTATTTGTTGTCCTTTATTAATTGCACATAATTTTGTATTGAAATCATTTCAAGGTCAATGTATTCCAAACCACAGTGTCTATTCTTCTTTCCTTAACACAGTTTGTTACTTCCTTTTCCCTCTTACACTTCTGGTGAGGTAGATTTGTCTACTATAGTAGAAAATGAACTAAATATTAGCCCAAATTAAATGTTATATTAATAAACATAAATTACAAAATATAATTCATTTATATATAATTTTATAAAATTAGTGTATTTTTAAAATTCATGTACCATGTTATTTACTTAGCACCATAATCTATTAAATTATTTATAAAACACACACTGAGGGTTCAACATTTTAATTATTTTTAAATTTATTTTATTTTAATTATTTTATTAAGGACACAAATTAAGTGGAAGGAGTCACTTCTTCTGGAGTCATTCATTGTTGAAAATATAATTTTCTTTGCTTTATTTTATGTTAAATGAAACATTAAAAAGATTCATTTCAGTTCAGTTGCTCAGTTGTGTCCAACTCTTTGTGACCCCATGAATTGAAGCATGCCAGGCCTCCCTGTCCAACACCAACTCCTGGAGTTCACTCAAACTCAAGTCCATTGAGTTGCTGATGCTATCCAGCCATCTCATCCTCTGTTGTCCCCTTCTCCTCCTGCCCCCAATCCCTCCCAGCATCAAAGTCTTTTCCAATGAGTCAACTCTTCTCATGAGGTGGCCAAAATATTAGAGTTTCAGCTTTAGCATCAGTCGTTCCAAAGAACACCCAGGACTGATCTCTTCTAGAATGGACTGGTTGGATCTATTGCAGTCCAAGGGACTCTCAAGAGTCTTCCCAAAAACACAGTTCAAAAGCATCAATTCTTCTGTGGTCAGCTTTCTTCACAGTCCAACTCTCAAATCCATCCATGACCACAGGAAAAACCATAGCCTTGACTAGACTGACCTTAGTTGGCAAAATAATGTCTCTGCTTTTGAATATGCTACCTAGGTTGGTCATAACTTTCCTTCCAAGGAGTAAGCGTCTTTAAATTTCATGGCTGCAGTCACCATCTGCAGTGATTTTGGAGCCCCCCCAAATAAAGTCTGACACTGTTTCCCCGTCTATTTCCCATGAAGTGATGGGACCGGATGCCATGATCTTCATTTTCTGAATGTTGAACTTTAAGCCAACTTTTTCACTCTCTTCTTTCACTTTCATCAAGAGGCTTTTTAGCTCCTCTTCACTCTCTGCCATAAGGGTGGTATCATCTGCATATCTGAGGTTATTGATATTTCTCCCGGCAATCTTGATTCCGGCTTATGTTTCTTCCAGTCCAGAGTTTCTCTTGGTTGATGTACTCTGCATATAAGTTAAAGAAGCAGGGTAACAATATACAGCCTTGATGTATGCCTTTTCCTATTTGGAACCAGTCTGTTGTTCCATGTCCAGTTCTAACTGTTGTTTCCTGACCTGCATACAGATTTCTCAAGAGGCAGGTCAGGTGGTCTGGTATTCCCATCTCTCTCAGAATTTTCCCCAGTTTATTGTGATCCACACAGTCAAAGGCTTTGGCATGGTCAATAAAGCAGAAATAGATGTTTTTCTGGAACTCTCTTGCTTTTTCCATGATCCAGCAGTAGTTGGCAATTTGATCTCTGGTTCCTTCACCTTTTCTAAAACCAGCTTGAACATCTGGAAATTCACAGTTCATGTATTGCTGAAGCCTGGCTTGGAGAATTTTGAGCATTACTTTACTAGTGTGTGAGATGAGTGCAATTGTGCAGTAGTTTGAGTATTTTTTGGCATTGCCTTTCTTTGCGATTGGAATGAAAACTGACTTTTCCAGTCCTGGGGCCACTGCTAAATTTTCCACATTTGCTGGCATATTGAGTGCAGCGCTTTCACAGCATCTTCTTTCAGTATTTGAAATAACTCAACTGGAATTCCATCACCTCCACTAGCTTTGTTTGTAGTGATGCTTCCTATGGCCCACTTGACTTCTCATTCCAGGATGTCTGGCTCTAGGTGAGTGATCACACCATCATGACTATCTGGGTCATGAAGATCTTTTTTGTACAGTTCTGTTAGGTCCATACCATTTCTGTCCTTTATCAAGCCCATGTTTGCATGAAATATTCCCTTGGTATCTCTAATTTTCTTGAAGAGATCTCTAGTCTTTCCCATTCTGTTGTTTTCATCTATTTCTTTGCATTGATCACTGAGGAACGCTTTCTTATTTCTCCTTGCTATTCGTTTGAACTCTGCATTCAGATGCTTATATTTTTCCTTTTCTCCTTTGCTTTTTGCTTCTCTTCTTTTCACAGCTATTTGTAAGGCCTCCCCAGAGAGCCATTTTGCTTTTTTGCATTTCTTTTCCGTGGGGATGGTCTTATTCCTCTCTCCTGTACAATGTCACGGACCTCCGTTCATAGTTCATCATGCGGTCTATCAGAGATAGTCCCTTAAATCTATTTCTCACTTCCACTGCGTAATCATAAGGGACTTGATTCAGGTCATACCTGAATGGTCTAGTGGTTTTCCCTACTTTCTTCAATTTAAAAAGATTAAACTAGCAATTATAAGTTATCTAACAGAAGTTCTATAGCCAATATTTTAGTAATTATCTAGATTCACAATGTAACTAATCTTTGTCTTAATTCTAACTTGATAATTCACTCCAACATGTACAATTTTTAAGAAATTGGAGTTGTATGTAGGATTTTCATTTTAATATTAACAATTAAACAAAACCTGAAGAACTGCTCACAATCATATTTGAATATGAATTTAGATTTTTCAAATTATTTGTTTTTAAATATTATTAATAATTCTTTAACAAAATAGAGACTCCATTCCTTACTGATGCAGTAAAAAACAGAAATTTCTCTCTCTCTGGCTCTCAGTTGGACTTTTTTTGTAATAGTGGTGCCACTCAAGGGATGCTTGCCATTGTTATCAGCCTTAACTTCAGAGTCCTGGTTTAGTGGTTCCTGGCTCTTAATTTTTACAGAATTACTCAGGTGGTAATACTAGTCCACATCAACTAAAGCATTGTATAATTATATAAATCAGTAAGAATATATATTTTTCTCATTTTCTCTTCATTTACTTTAAAAGCCATGTATAAAATTGTGCATTCTCTAGATAATATATAATACATATTTATAAACATTGTATATCAGTCTTTACATAATATATGTGTTTATATTTTATGTATAATTTATTGTAGGGCCTATGACAAATAGAAATATATTTGCCAATAAAAAGCACAAGAGAGGCACATGAAAGCTAGGGCTAAGGATATGACTATCGATGATAAGTAGTAATTATAACAATATATTGTTTACTTTGCACATTAATGTAATATGCCTGTGATGATACCACAATGAGAAGGAAATGAAACAGATATAAAGATATAATTTTGTATATAATACTAGGATTAAGCTAGTACAAGTTGGAAGCTGATTCAGTTGAGATATATATGGTAAATTTTATAGCAGCTAGTACAAAAAAGTTTAAAATGTAGTTAAAATGATTAAAGAAATTAAAATGCTACATTAGAGAAAGACAAGTATCAAATGATATATCTTATATGTGGATTCTAAAAAATGACTATAAATGAACTTATCTATAAAGCAGAAATAGAATTACAGATGTAGAAACTAAACTTATGGTTACTTGAGAATAAGAGGGATGAGGGATAAATTGGAAGATTGGGATTGACATATGCACACTGCTATGCATAAAACAGATAACTGATCAGGGCCTATTGTTCTTGGAGAAGGAAATGGCAACCCACTCCAGTATTCTTGCATGGGAAATCCATGGACAGAGGAGCCTGGTGGGCTGCAGCCCACGGGATCACAAGAGTCAGAGATGACTTAGTGACTAAGCCACCACTTGGGGTCTACTATATAGCATAGGGGACTCTACTCAGTACTCCATAATGGCCTATATGGGAAAAGAAGCTAAAAACATGTGGATATATGTATATGAATAAAAGATTCCCTCCACTGTACACTTGAAATGAACACAACATTGTAAATCTACTATAACCTAATAATTAAAAACAAAAATAAATAAATAACCGAAAAGGAAATGATTACTATTATACAAAATAAGACGTTCATGGTAATGACTCTGCTTAAATCTTCTAATGGCACATTGATAATAGCTTGTCTTTTAGGTAGCTATGTTTTTGCTAGATGGACTGGGATACTCCTGGTACATACCTGGTTAGGACGTCTTTCAGTTGTGGCCTACTTGGTGCAATGGGCATGTAAGAAATTGATACAGAGCAATGCCATGATAAATGAATGGAAAGTAATCAGATTTTCTTATTTAAACAAGAAAATGTAAAGACACTGTAGAAGTTGAAATATATGTGGGCCTATTAAATTTATGAAGGAGAAGAAACTAGCAGAGGCAATCAAACAGTATAGACAGAGGAGTACACAGGAATTGAACAAGGAAAAAGCAAAGTCAGAATTCATGAAAGAGAAATCATATAACATATGATGAAATTGTAGCCGGATACCTCTTGATACTATAAAGATTATCCATTTAATCTTGACAGTATTTGCACTTCAGAAGTGAGCAGTACTGTTTTATACAGAAATTTGACATTGACTTAGAAAAACAAATCTTTGAGAATCATATTAATTCAACTTCTCAATAGAAGCATGTTAAAATTCTCTTTTAAGTTTTTTTGAGATAAAGGGATCTAGGTGTTTATTTCTTTAATAGTCTTTCTTTCATAAGCCCCCTAAACATGGCCATGTAATTTAACTTGTCCTTGACATCTTGACCTTTTTCCCTTTAACAACTGTCATCTATTACTAGCAGCAGTTTCACATCAGTGCTTTCCTAACCAGAATGCCAGAAATAAATGAATACAAACATTGATGGTTTTGAGAGTAATGGTTACAGTTCTCTAAATGGTATCGATCTTGAGCTTTCAATCATGAAATAATGTTCTTTCTAAGGTAATATTTCCAGTTATGTATATTCAACAATGAAAGTCTATTAATGTCAGAGTGCTCATACACTTTGCTTTTGTCAGAATCTTTACATTTTCCCTCATAGATCAAAATACTGCTTGTGAAGTGAATCAGCATTAAAAAAAAAAACAACTAAAATATTCTCATTAATGAGCCTTAATAATATTTAATAATGTTAGTGTAACTTGTTAACGTTACAAGGCCTGACATATTTCTCCCACTCATAATAAAAAACCTGTAAATATATTCATTAAAAAATGAATACAAAAGCATTGAATAATATAAGAAGATGGAAATGTGAGCTTTAAAAATTTATATTAATCTCAATATATAGGCATTTGCACAAAGAATGTGCTAACCATCAGATTTTGGCACTCATCTCTAGTTCCAGAAAGGTCATGCTTAAAATCTTGTATGCTGGGCTTCAGCATTATGCAAACTAAGAACTTCCAGATGTCCAAGCTGAGTTTAAAGAAGGAAGAGGAATCAGAGGTCAAATTGCCAACATTCACTGGATTATATAGAAAGCAAAAGAATTTCCAAAAAAAAATCCATCTCTGTTTCACTGACTATGCTAAAGCCTTTGTGTGGTCATGACAAACTGTGGAAAGCTCTTAGAGAGACAGGAATACCAGAGCATCTTACCTGTCTCTTGAGAAACCTGTTTGTGGGTCAGGAAGCAACAGCTAGAACCCTGTATAGAATAACTGATTGGTTCAAGATTGAGAAAGGAATACAACAGGGCTGTCTGCTGTCACTCTGTTTGTTTAAATTATGCTGAGATATCATGAGAAATGCTGCTGCTGCTAAGTCGCTTCAGTCATGTCTGACTCTGTGCAACCCCATAGATGGCAGCCCACGAGGAGAAATGCTAGGCTGGATAAATTACAAGCTGGAATCAACATAGTTGGGAGAAACATTATCAACCTCATATATGTGAAAGATACCACTTTAATGGCAGTAAGAGAAGAAGAACTAAAGAGCCTCTGGATGAGGGATCCCTGTCCATCACCAACTCCTGGAGTTCACTCAGACTCACATCCATTGAGTCAGTGATGCCATCCAGCCATCTCATCCTCTGCCGTCCCCTTCTCCTCCTGCCCTCAGTCTTTCCCAGCATCAGAGTCTTTTCCAATGAGTCAACTCTTCGCATGAGGTGGACAAAGTACTGGAGTTTTACCTTTAGCATCATTCCTTCCAAAGAAATCGCAGGGCTGATCTCCTTCAGAATGGACTGGTTGGACCTCCTTGCAGTCCAAGGGACTCTCAAGAGTCTTCTCCAACACCACAGTTCAAAAGCATCAATTCTTCGGTGCTCAGCCTTCTTCACAGTCCAAGTCTCACATCCATACATGACCACAGGAAAAACCATAGCCTTGACTAGACAGACATTTGTTGGCAAAGTAATGTCTCTGCTTTTGAATATGCTATCTAGGTTGGTCATAACTTTCCTTCCAAGGAGCAAGCGTCTTTTAATTTCATGGCTGCACTCACCATCTGCAGTGATTTTGGAACCCCCCAAAATAAAGTCTGACACTGTTTCCACTGTTTCCCTATCTATTTCCCATGAAGTGATGGGACCGGATGCCATGATCTTCATTTTCTGATTGTTGAGCTTTAAGCCAACTTTTTCGCTCTCCTCTTTCACTTTCATCAAGAGTCTTTTTAGCTCCTCTTCACTCTCTGCCATAAGGGTGGTGTCACCTGCATATCTGACGTTATTGATATTTCTCCCGGCAATCTTGATTCCAGCTTGTGTTTCTTCCAATCCAACGTTTCTCATGATGTACTCTGCATATAAGTTAAAGAAGCAGGGTGACAATATACAGCCTTGATGTACGCCTTTTCCTATTTGGAACCAGTCTGTTGTTTCATGTCCAGTTCTGACTGCTGCTTCCTGACCTGCATACAGATTTCTCAAGAGGCAGGTCAGGTGGTCTGGTATTCCCCTCTCTCTCAGAATTTTCCACAGTTTATTGCGATCCACACAGTCAAAGGCTTTGGCATAGTCAATAAAGCAGAAATAGATGTTTTTCTGGAAATCTCTTGCTTTTTCCATGATCCAGCAGATGTTGGCAATTTGATCTCTGGTTCCTCTGCCTTTTCTAAAACCAGCTTGAACATCAAGAAGTTTGCGGTTCACATATTGCTGAAGCCTGGCTTGGAGAATTTTGAGCATTACTTTACTAGCATGTGAGATGAGTGCAGCTGTGCGGTAGTTTGAGCATTCTTTGGCATTATGGCAAAGAGAAGGGGAAAAGGTGGAAATAGTGACAGATTTCCTCTTCTTGGGCTCAGAAATCTTAGCCAGTGACAGCAGCCATGAAATCAGAAGACAATTGCTTCTTGGCAGGAGAGCTATGACAAACCTAGGCAGTGTGTTGAAAAGCAGAAACAATACTAAAACATTGTCAATGCTATGATCTTCCCAGTGGTCAGGTTCCATTGTGAGAGCTATACTATAAAGAAGACAGAACACCCAAGAATTGATACCTGTGAACTGTGGTGCTGGAGGAGACTCCTGAAAGTCCTTTGGCCAGCAAGGAGATCAAACAAGTTAATCTTAAGGGAGATCATCCCTGAATATTCATTGGAAAGACTGATGCTGAAACTGAACCTCCAGTACTATCATCATCTGATATGAACAGATGACTCATTGGAAAAGTCCCTGATGCTGGGAAAGATTGAGAGCAGAAGGAGAAGAGGGCATCACAGGATGAGATGGCTGGATGGCATCACTGATGCAATGAACATGAATTTGGACAAATTCTGGAAGATAGTGAGGGACAAGGAAGCCTTTCATGCTGCAGTCCATGGGGTCGCAAAGAGCTGGACATGACTGGGTGACTGAACAAAAACAACATAGGCATTTGCATATTATTATAGAGACTTCCCTGGTGGCTCTGTCATAAAGTATCCACCTGCAATGAAGGAGACACGGAAAATGTGGGTTTGATCTCTGGGTCAGGAAGATCCCTTGGAGGTGGGCATGGCAACCCACTCCAGTGTCCTTGCCTGGAAAAATCTCATGGACAGAGGAGCCTGAAGAGCTGCAGTCCATGCGATTACAGAAGAGTCAGACACAACTCAGTGACTAAACAAAGACAATGTTATTTAAACTCACAGTTGTGAAATCTGCATACAGAGCAGCTTAAACAGTAACTTGGGCATGGGCAATTGAGAATGAGGGTGGATGACAGGAGTAGTCCAGAGACTTACCTTCCCTTCCTTTCTCCAGTTCAGGAACATTATACCTACCTGTTTCAGAAACTAGAAAATCAGTTATCCAACCAGAGTTAAACTAAGAAAAAATTCAGCTGAATATTTGCCCAGATCATCAGTGTGCAAAGGACCTTAAAACATTATTGTATTAATAGTACTAGTTGTTGTTCAGTCACTCAGTTCTGTCTGACTCTTTATGACCCCATGGACTGCAGCATGCCAGGCTTCCCTCTCCTTCACCATCTCCTAGAGTTTGCTCAAACTCATGTCCATTGAGGCATTGATACCATTCAAGCATCACATCCTCTTCCACCCTCTTCTCCTACTGCCTTCAATCTTTCCCAGCAATAGGGTCTTTTCCAGTGAGATGGCTCTTCACATTAGGTAGCCAAAGTATGGGAGCTTAAGCTTCAGCAGCAGTCCTTCCAATGAGTATTCAGGGTTGATTTCCTTTAGGATTGACTGGTTTGATTAGTAGAGAAGCATGTAAATAAGGGAAGTAATAATTTTTTTCTCCAAATCCCTTTCTATACTTTATGTGGCTCTCCAGAAAGTAAAAGAGAATGGAAAACTAATAATTACCTGCAAAAATCATTTCCTAAAATAAAATAAAAATGAGGATTTTTCTAAAGATCTATCATAGGTGTATTAATTTTTTTTAAAAAAAGGCACCAATGTAGAGTGTAATGTTGAACATATAGAAATTTAGGGTGAAGAAAAATCTCCTGACGATTTCCAGATCATTAAAAAGAAAATGTACTGCTACTCACAAATAAAATTCAATTTAACTGCAGATTTCTTATAATTAACAATTTAGACTATAGAAAGCAGAAGATTAATATTTGGGAGAAGATTTTTTTATAATCTAGAATTAATACCCATCCAAAATAGCATTCTAATATACAGGTAAAGTTTTTGAAAATTGATTATGTAATGATACACAAAGGTTATAATTTAAAGTCAACATCTGAAACAACTATTCTAGAACAACTAGCAAAATAGTTAACCAACTTAATAAACAAATCAAAGAAAGCAGAGGGATGATGTCAATACTAACATAAAAAACCCTTTCACATTCATATTTACATGAAAAATTTTCATTTGATGAAAATAATATTTAAAGGAACTGGAAATAAAATGACAAAAAGCAGACAATGTGAGAAGAAAAAATAAGTAATAGTATGCCAAAGTTTGTGTCTTATTTTTGGCAAAATTAAATTCTTGTTGATATCTTATTAATACAAATGATTATAAACATGTATATTTCATAATAAAGATAGCTGCATAAGAATAGAAATATACCCATTATTTTTCTAGCAGTGGAATAGTAATAAGGAAAGAAAATTTTATAATCTGGTAATGGTCATTATAAGCAATTATAAATTATAATAGCAAAAAAGACATGCTGAGCCCCCTGACATGTAAAAAGATTGAAAGTCATTACACCTATCCTTACCAGAAAAACTGAACAAATGAAAATCAGTGCCTTTTCATGGAACCTTCAGAAACTCTGGTTATAAGGCAAACCAAATCCTTGAAATCTAGAGAGATAGCCGCCCCCTCTTCTCGCTTCCTGCTGCAAGATACAATATTGTGTGTCTATCTGCTTACCTGGAGCAGAAGCCACCAGACAACACAGCTGATGAAAAAATATCCTTTTAAATGATAATTTTGAAAAATTACTTGGAGGCTGAATACAGAGAAACTTTGGAGGGTTGTTTCACCTGGACTCTGTGCTATTTTCATGGGTTTCTCTCCAGGAAACTTAATGATTCTTATGTTGAGAAGCTGAGAAAAATCATCTGGAAGAGTCCTGAAAGAGGGAGGGGTAGACTAACCACAATGAATAGACCCTTTCCCCTACCTCCAGGAGGAAGGGATTCCCAGGGGACAATTCTGAAACCTTATCTGTTGTAAAGGAAGGGAACTCTGCCCAACTCCAGGCAGTTTCAGCCTTCATGTCTTCTGTGAAGGAAATACAAATATCACAGCCACCAGGGGTCAGGGATTTAAGAAAGAAGTTGGAGTGACTCCAGACAGGGAAGAGAACAGCGATAGGGGCATGTCCTTAAAGAAGGGATAAATACTTGTGAAGGTCCAATAAAAGGGCACAACCAGAAGATTGTAGAATGTCCTCTACCCCTTTCTCTCTCCATATACCATAAACCTCCAATATAATAACAGTGTACTACATTGAAAGACCTACATCACACTGAGTCTTTCTCAGTAGCAATTCATGAGAGAATTTGAAAGCCTAGAAGTGAAACTAAAATAAGGACCAAAAATGATTTTGAAACCTCTTGTACCTATCACTACAATAAATGTTAAATATGGCCCAAATCCCAGGCAGATTATCATAAATCTTTACACTAAAAGAATATTTATGTTAGCACTCTTTACCTTAAATGACATACCCTGTTTTCAATTTTAAAAAATTACAATGGCATACCAAAAAGTAAGAAAAATACACTGAAGAGACAAAGCCAACCAAATAAGACTCAGGTGTGACATATTTGTTGGAATTGCAAATTCAGAAATTTAAAATAAGAATTAATATATTATGGGCTCTAATGAAAAAAGTACATAACATTCAAGAACAGATGGGTTATGGATGCCATCAAAGAGAAGAAACCATAAGAAAGTATCAAAATGAGACACTAGAAATCAATAACAAAGTGACAGAAACGAGTAGTGCCTTCAATGTGCTCGTCAGTTAAGACAAGGATGAGGAAACTTCAGAGTAAGTCAATATGAATCTCCCCAGCTGAAATGCAGAGCAAATACGAATGAAAACAAAAAGTCCTGGAACTTTGAGATAATATCCAAAAGTGTGATATGTCCACACTTTTGATAGGATCCAAAATCATATCCAGAAAACTCTTAAAAAATAAAGAAGTATAAATATAAAAACAAAGCAAAACAAAATATATCACACACATGCATCCTTGGATATATCACAATGAAATTGCATAGAAACTCAAAGACAAAAAGAAAATCTTATTACAGGAAGTCAGAAGATAAAGAAATACCTATGGGAGAATTTGGCTAAGAATTACAATTGACTTCTAATAAAACACCATGAAAGTAAGAAAAGATATTAGATTAGATACTACTAGTTATCTCATACTTAGCACAGATAATGAAACTTAATGTATGTGAATAAGACAAACTTAAGGAATCTGGAGAATGCAGGGTGAAATTCAGATGGTGACAAAATAATTTATTAAAAATGTATGATATAATGTCACTCAATACGTTGGAGGAAAAAAGGTTCCTAGCTAAGTAACTCTGGGAATAAGTGTAGACCCTAAGAGCAAAAGGAGCTGATCATTAGCTCTGTACTATAGTTGGTATAATTATTCCCCATATGGGTGTGGGTTGATGCGTCACATATACACTGAGACTGAACAAATAAGTAAATGGATGGAACATGGTGAATCAGGTGCTCACTGACATCAGTGGGAGTGTAGAGATTTAAAAATATATTTATATAAAATGCCAGAAGACTAGAATGAACTATGTGATATTGGATTAGGGCTGGATACGTCAGTATGGATTCACTCTAATCTAATACAGACTGATATAAATCTACACAATAACATATAGTTGGAGACAAACAACAAGCACATTTAGTGCTCAGAGCTTGGTTTCTAATACCAGTATGGAAAGGGAGGAATATGAAAAACTTAGCAGAGGAACCTGACCAACAAAACCTCAGTCAGGTGACCAAAGTTATCATCAGTAACCCATACACCCAAAACAATGATGAAAGAAACATCAGGCGAACTCCCGTGGAAAAGTAGTTTAAAAATTTCCTTACCAATACTCCTCAAAATGCATGAAGTCATCAGAAACAATGACAGTCTTCAAAACGGTGACTGCCAAGAGACATGATGGCAATATATAATATGGCAGACCAGAACAGAGAAAAGATACTAAGCAGCAAAGAAGGAAATCTGAATAAACGAGGGTTTAGTTAATAATCATATGTAGATATTGTTCGTTTGCATGACAAATGTACCCTACTAATGTAAGACATTAATAATAGAGGAAACTGAACATGGTGTAAAAGAGAATTATTATCTTTGCAACTTTCTGTAAATGTAAAAATACTGTAATAAAAGCTATTGCAAGTAATGTAAGTGTAAAAACTATCCTGTAATTAAATGTTTATTTAAAAAGTAAAGGAATGAATTAAGGGTAAGATTTTATGACCCTAACAAAACCCATTCCAATTTCTCTTTAAAAAATAACGTAGTAAATACTAGACAAAAACTTGGTCAGCAAATAAGTGTCCAAACAATCTAAGCACACATACCAATAGTAAACTTTAACTTCTTAAAAATGGATACTTTGCAGGTTGACTTGTAAAAAACTGAGTATATATTCCAGTGATGACTTTTATGCATCACTTATCACAATCGTATATTATGGAAAGGGCTGTTATTTTAATTTTCAAGTTTGAGAAAAATTAAACACTAAAATTGACAATGAAATATACTGGCCATTGTTTGTATTTTAACTAAAGAAAATGAAGATTTATAAGGTGAAGTTATTTGCCTTCATTATTTTCTGTTATTGCTGGGAGTGGTAGTAGTAGCAGTGATATTATTTCAATTTGTTTGATTTTTATTTTATTTTGCCTATATTTCTATTTCTCCCTGAGTTCAGTTATTTATTGGGCTAAAAAGCAATTTCCTCACTTATCATTAAAGAAAAGAGGCCATCTTTCTATTTGATATATTTCCTCTTCTAGTTCATTACCTTGTTTCTCCATTTCTCAGTGGTAAACCTAATATATAATCCTGAACTATAGTTAAGACTTGACCTGAATGTGGGTGTACTTAAGAAGAAATTACTACAGTCTAATGTATTGTATCATGTTCTACTTGTTTTACAAATGGTTGATCTATTCCAGTGAGGTTTCAACCTTATTCTAAAAAGCAGCAGCCCTTGCAAGTTTGTGCATCCAGTTAAATATTAGGACTCTGCAACAGAAGAGAAATTATTTAGTGTATAACCCAGTTTGTGAAGAATATCACCTTTTCCTCACTACTATAGAAAAGAAAAAAAAAAAAACAGTAGATTTCCATTATAATTAGGTAAGAGGGTAACATCTTTTTTGCATGCAATAGACAAATAGAAGCTTTTGGTTTTTTAATTTAAATTTATTTTTTTTGGTAAATTTTATTTATTCGTTTTTTATTTTTTAAAATTTCTTTTATTTATTTATTTATTTATTTATTTTTAAATCTTTAATTCTTACATGTGTTCCCAAACATGAACCCCCCTCCCACCTCCCTCCCCATAACATCTCTGTGGGTCATCCCCATGCACCAGCCCCAAGCATGCTGTATCCTGCGTCAGACATAGACTGGCAATTCAATTGTTACATGATAGTATACATGATAGAATGCCATTCTCCCAAATCATCCCACCCTCTCCCTCTCCCTCTGAGTCCAAAAGTCCGTTATACACAGCTGTGTCTTTTAAATAATTAAGTTTTTGTTTTTCTGATTGGGCAAATTGCATTAGAGTTGAAATGCTGGTTTCTTGTCCATAATTAAAATTATAGTTGACTCAGAATTACATATGTATTATTCATATATGTCATTGAAAATAGCCACACCTAATGAGAAATTAATTGATGAAGATCTTAAAATGAAGATTTTAGGAGATCTTAAAATCTCTTGAAGGAAGTGTGTCTTGCTTCAAGGATTTTTCATGGAGATTGCTATATAAAAGACAATCCATAACTATTCAGAGAGCCAATGAAACATCTAAATTGCAATCAGTACAGCCTTAATAGTAGTTACAGTCCTTTAGTATACAAACTAGTTACACTGCATACACAAACAGACAATAGGCAAAACAACTTATTGAGTAGTATGTATATATATATTGTATAAAACTGAGAAACTTTAGAGTGTATTTAGAACATTCTTGTTTTAGCCCTCTTCCCTACTCACTACTTAGTCCCTTTGCCTTCAGCAAGCACCTCAGCTGGTCAAAATTCTTTGCCTTGTCAGCATTCTAAAGTTTTATTACCAAGAGGTTATAGCAGTTATGAATCTTTTCTGTGTTGGGTTGCTGTAGACTTCCATTGTTTTTTCCTATTGGATATGAAATTACTAAGATATAATTAGGAGATCTAACTTGCATATTTCTCACTACCCCTATTTTGTGAGAACAGCTAAAAGGATCTTCCCAGTCTGCACAATAAGCTCCCGTGTGTGTTGGCTCCATTGCCATGAGCCAAATGACAACCGTGGTCTCCAGTTTATCATTCAATCCTGATAGTAGTTTGTCCCCTGAAAACTGAAACTTATGTATTATCTGTTGTTTTGCAACATATTACCACACACTTGGGAGCTTAAAACACTCATTTTCTATGTTTTTGTATGTGAGAAGTTCACAGCAGGGCTCAATTGGAGTTCTCTGCTTGGGGTCTTCTAAGGCCAAAATCAAGGTATCAGTTAAGCTGGACTCTTATTTAAATGGAAGATCTTTTATGCAATTGGAAAGGATTATTAATATTTTCATATAGTTTTAGGACTGAGTCTCCTGGCTGTTGGCCAGGGGAAGGCTCATCTTCCAGACACTGCTGGGATTCCTCATTGCATGGCCCTCTCCCTCTTTTAAAGTCAGAAGCATTTTCTTGAATACTTTCCTGGCTTGTTCTTTTACTTCTAGGTTTTAAAGGTACAGCTTACTGAGTCAGTTATAACCTGATACTCTTCACATCTTAAGGCTGATTGACTTGCGATTTTGATTATGTCACAAAATAATGTCATCATGTAAGTGCTTTAATGTTTGAATAACCAGGGAACAGGGATTCTGTGTATATGTGATAGGGGGAGATGGTTAGAATTTTGCCTGTCATTGCCTTTAATCCATCCAGCAGAACCCATATTTTCAAAAAGATGGTAATAAAAAATGTGAAGTCTTTTATTAGGTATAATGTGAGAGGAAGTGCTATAAATTTTATCCTTCTACTCACAGAACCATGAATCCAGGGTATGGGAGAAACAACACAATATATTGATTCTTAGCATATATACATCAAGGAGGATATTATCCCAGGCCTGCAGTGTTGTCATCAAGCCAGCACCATGACTAAATTTGCAAAAGATTTAGTCTGTAAAGGTCATTCAACTGTTTAACAGGGTGATGGGGAAAATGATAAGATTAGCAACTTCCCTCACCAAGAACTCATTAGCACAGTTCATTTTATTACAATGACTTCCCTAATAAGAATCAGTGATATTGGGAAAACATAAGCAATGTTGTTGGCATAAACTTGATGAGATTTGTACAGACATAAGCATATAAGTATTTTTTTTTTTTTTGTCAGAAGCATTCAAAGCAGGGAATGCAAATCAGTATCTAAATTAGCCATCCCAGTGAGAACAAATCATTCCACCTTCTATTATAGAATTCACCCAGTGTGGACAGAGGGACTTCTCAAGGAATGGTGGCATGTTGTGGGATAAGTAATTTAGTCTCTCTTTCTGGCAGGTTTGACACTTAGCAGTGGCCATCACCAAATGATTCTTGGTGAGTGGAAGTTCACATTGCTTAATCCATACATACCCTCCATTCTTCCCCTATGACCACATTAGCCAATGCCCACTGGGATGTCTTGGAGAGAATTTGACTGACATTCAAGGGATAATTTATCTTCTCTACCTGATTATTCTTTTTTTTTTTTTTTCTAAACGTGGCCATGGGGCATAAGTATATTTATTAGAGATGTTCATCCTTGGAACTTTTCCTGTCCCCCTTATCAATGATTTTTCAACCATATTCTTTCCATGCCCCTAACTCTCAAGCCAAACTGTTCACCACAGGTCAATGTAGCATTAAAATTCTGGACATCTCTTCTTCTAGTCAAAGTTAACAAGGCAAACTGCTTGGTAGAAGGATTTTCTCTGAAAATGTTACTGCAGAGCTACTCCTGAGTAGCGTGCTAACGCTGCATATCTTCACTTTGGGGTGGTACCAAAACATTTTAGAGAGTTATTTTTAAGCCAGACTTACTAAATACTGTGCATAAAGGATTTCTCATGGACCATAAATGCCAGTAAAGAGAAAAGGGAAGCTATTTAGTGGTAGGAGAAGTCATGAAAACAGGAACTTCATTTTTTTTAGTAACTGAGTCTTATTTTAACTGGGAAGCGTTAATTTTGACTGCGTACTGAATCCACTTCTGTGATTTCATCTCTTATTTTGCCGCTTTTGTTATAGGTATACATAATGGCCTGCTTCAGGGAGACCTGCTGGCCTCCCTCTTCTTGACCCTTGGTCTCTAGGGTGGCTTTGCTTGGCTCACAGAGAGTGAGCCTGACCCTGCCCACTTGTGAAGGACTGTGACATTCTCTAGTTCTTTGTGTGGGAAATAGTACCTCTTGTCTACTGCTTGCCAGTGTGGCTCAGCAGTGCACATTTTGGGGGCTGGAATCACAAATAGCTGTGGTATCTTTGTTTATTGATATGACAGGAGATATTCCATTTCACTCCACCCATGAAATGACTGTAACGAACTGAAGCTAATACATCCACCTGCCTGAGCCTTGCCATTCTAGGAGATATTTGTAAGAATTAAAACGTCTTTTTACTTTGATTCCTCAACCCACCCTCATCTCTGATCCATAAAAGAACCTGTCATCCAGGCCCTGACAAGATGGTTATTTTGAGATGTTTGTCTGCCATCTTCTCAGTCAGCCAGCTCTCTGAATGAAGTCATATTCTTTGCCTCACACCTTGTCTCTCAGATTTATTGTCCTATCATGTGTCAAGCAGAGTGAGCTTGGACCCAGTAACATTGTCTGTGTGTATGCTACTACTTTTGAAGATTGAGTGCTACTTTGCACACTAAACTTTATGGCTTGATGAATCAGACAACACCCAGTTAATGGTTCAGTTCAGCTCAGTCACTCAGTTGCATCCAACTCTTTGCGACCCCATGAATCGCAGCACGCCAGGCCTCCCTGTCCATCACCAACTCCCGGAGTTCACTCAAACTCACGTCCATCGAGTCACTGATGCCATCCAGCCATCTCATCCTCTGTTGTCCCCTTCTCCTCCTGCCCCCAATCCGTCCCAGCATCAGAGTCTTTTCCAATGAGTCAACTCTTCACATGAGGTGGCCAAAGTACTGGAGTTTCAGCTTTAGCATCATTCCCTCCAAAGAAATCCCAGGGCTGATCTCCTTCAGAATGGACTGGTTGGACCTCCTTGCACTCCAAGGGACTCTCAAGAGTCTTCCCCAACACCACAGTTCAAAAACATCAATTCTTCTGCGCTCAGCCTTCTTCATAGTCCAACTCTCACATCCATACATGACTACTGGAAAAACCATAGCCTTGACTAGATGGACCTTAGTCAGCAAAGTAATATCTCTGCTTTTGAATATTCTATCTAGGTTGCACCAGTTAATGGTGGGCATATGGAATTTTATGGTAAATTGGTGTGTGTGTGCTTAGTCACTTCAGTCTTGTCTGACATTTTTCAACCCTATGGACTAGCCCACCAGGGTCCTCTGTCCTTGGGATTTTCCAGGATATTGGAGTGGGTTGCCATGCCCTCTTCCAGGGGATCTTCCCAACCCAGGGGACAAACCAACGCCTCCTGTGTCTCCTGCATTGCAGGCAGATTCTTTACTCCTTAGCCACTAGGGATGCCTGGTAAATCGGGGGACAATTTTAAATATTTAGTCACTTCTAGTACTCCTTGGAAGGAAAGTTATGACCAATCTAGATAGCATATTAAAAAGCAGAGATATTATTTTGCCAACAAAGGTCTGTCTAGTCAAGGCTATGGTTTTTCCAGTGGTCATGTATAGATGTGAGAGTTGGACTGTGAAGAAAGCTGAGCACCGAAGAACTGGTGCTTTTGAACTGTGGTGCTGGAGAAGACTCTTGCAAGTCCCTTGGACTGCAAGGAGATGCAACTAGTCCATCCTAAAGGAGACCAGTCCTGGGTGTTCATTGGAAGGACTGATGCTGAGGCTAAAACTCCAATACTTTGGCCACCTCATGTGAAGAGTTGACTCATTGTAAAAGACCCTGATGCTGGGAAAGACTGAGGGCAGGAGGAGAAGGGGATAACAGAGGATGAGATGGCTGGATGGCATCATCGACTTGATGTGCATGAGTTTGGGTGAACTCCGGGAGTTGGTGATGGACAGAGAGGCCTGGTGTGCTGTGATTCATAAAGTCGCAGAGAGTCGCACATGACTGAGTGACTGAACTGAACTGAATTGAACTGAGGACCCCAAAACAAGCATGAAGTATTTTCCCTTTCATGTGAATAGTTATCTATAGAGATCAACATAGCTTTACTCCAAAATTCTGGATGTATATGCTGTGAATTGGGCTTCCCAGGTGGCTCAGTGGTAAAGAATTTGCCTGCCAGTGCAGGAGACATGGGTTTGTTTCCTGGGTTTGGAAGATCCCCTGGAGGAGGAGATGGCAATACACTGCAGTATTCTTGCTTGGAAAATCCCAAGGACAGAGGGGCCTCATTGGCTATAGTCTATAGGGTTTCAAAGAGTCAGAAACGACAGAACACACACACGCGTACTGTGAATCACCAACATTGTCCTGCCAAATATGACAAACTTTATTCCTATCATCCTTAGCACTGTTAAATCTGCTGGGTCTTAGGGACAATTGCCATAATAGCCTGCACAGCAGTCTGGACTTATTGCACTACATATTCTCTGCATCTTATTCAAAACTAGCATCTTTTCGTCTCATTAGGTAAATGGATTAGAATTGCAAACTCAAATGAAATATATATTAGTCCCCAAATTCAAAGGCACTAGGCACACTGCTTCTCTTTTATAAGAAGGAAATGTTATTCATCAGGTCTATAAGTTCAATGGGTAATTTTTTCCCCATATTTTCTGTAGAAACTAGTGCTGCCAAAATTCCCAACACAGGGCACTTTTTTCACTAGACTAAAATTTCCCTTTCAACCTTTACTAATATTCTCCTTAGGATCCTTCTAGCTTGCACCTGACAGCTGGCCCCAAAGCCGATCCACATATTTCAGCCTTTTATCACAGCTACAACCTAATTTTGTTACCAATATCTGTTTAGGTATCTGTGCTGCATGGCAAATCTGTTCTAAAAGCTGCTGGATTATTTGATAATGATTTTATTTTTTAATTTCTCATGATTCCATTTGTTGATAGTGGCTCAGCTGGATGGTTCTTCAGCTCCAGGTCATTGTCATCACTGTCGTCTGTACTGGGCTGAAATGTTCAAGACATTTACCTTAGTGGTTCCAGTTAATGCTGGTTCTTGGCTAGGAGCTTCTTCATGGATCTTAGTGAGAATGATAAAGATTCTGTCATTATGATCTTTCCATGTGGCTTTGACTTCTAACAGCAAGGTAACTGTTTCTTTTTGAGGGGTGGATGCTGTGCTGGGTCTTCATTGCTCTGCACGGACTTTCTCAAGCTGTGGTGAGAGGGGTCTACTCTCTAATTGCAGTGCGTGAACTTCTCATTCTGGTGGCTTCTCCTGTTGCAAAGCACAGGCTCTAGGCACTTGGGCTTCAGTAGTAGGTGCACGGTCTTAGTGGCTCTGCAGCATGTGGAATTATCCTGACCAGGGATTGAAACTGTGTCCCCTGCATTAGCAGACAGATTCTTATCCACTGCACCACCAGGGAAGTTGCAAGATCAAGTTTTTAAGGGCAAATATTTTAAAAGGTAAAAGAGGCACTTCAGGTCTTCTAAGGACTATCTTTGGAAGTTACACAGAATTACTTCAGCTGCATTTTATTGATCAAAGAAAGTAACAAGGCAAGCCCAAATTCGATGAGGGGGCATACACTGTGTGTGAATACCTGAGGTGTCACTCATTAGAGGCCATTTCTGTGGATTAGCTATAGTAGAAAAGCTTTGGAATGTTTGTGTCAAATATACACAGCGTTAGCACCTCAAATCCTGTAATCTTGAGCATTATAATATGTTCTGCTTATTCACTTCTCTTTAGTTGCCTATGCTCAGATCCTTATTACTGCTCCTAGAACGTTCTGGATGAACACAAATCATACATATCTTTCTACTATTCAGTACTGTTTATTGACTCCCTCGGATCTTAGAATAAAGATTAGGCTACATGTCTTCTAGTTTCAGCTCTTTGCACAGAAGTGAGAACGTAGTCAATGCAAAGACAATTTTATCAATGGTTGAATGAATGACGAATGAAGCACCTTGTAGTGTCAGCTTCTCTAAGTGGCATTTTCAGTTTTCAAAACCACGAAGTAATATTTAATTCCTTTACTTTTATTTAGAATAGGATCTGATTGGTACCCTCAAGGAATTCAGAGCTTAGTAAGAAAGACACATATACAAAGTGATAAGGAAGGTACAGTATGGTAAGTGTCATAAAAGTATATTTAAGAAAAGTAATTTACAAAAGGAGAGTAGTTTAAAAGATGTATAAAAAAAGACATGTACACGTGCACTGGATTCTTTTTGAAATCTCAAGTTTATAACTGTTTCATTGATGACATCTTCTTAAATTATAACATTTCAGTTTATATAATATGTTATAGATAACTCCTTTGAAAAATGAAAGATGATATATGTAGGCAAAAGTGATTTATTTTTATATTATACACTCAAAAAAGCACTCTTGTGTAATATAAAAATCACTTAAATAAGTTTTCATCTTGTTTTGTAAAATGTGTAAATGATAGAGCACACCACGGGCATGCATTGGCTTCTGGTAGTAAAATAATAACAACAATAAATCTATTTGGTGCTATAATGCACACATTTATTCTCCTAATTATTTCTATAGTAATTCAAAAAAGTATGATGTTGATTTAATCTGATTTTTAAGGCATTATGAGTACGTGATAGGAAGCAGAGTCCAAAAATTGCTGACTTCAACAAGCTCACTCCTTGGAGGTTATACTTATAAGTATCTTTTCTTACTAGCTGTCATTATATGGCATTTTGAAATCTTCATTCCTGTTTAGCTTATCTCTTGAAAATGATATGGTTTTTGGCCTAGGCATGCCCATACAGATATCACTTTGGAAGGTCTGAAAAGAATCAACCTGGTACATACCTACTTCTCTCTAAGACAAACAGCACATTTTTCAGATATTGAAAGCTGGCATTAGAGTTAAGACAGTGCTTTGCATCTAGATTTCCCATGTTGTTATAAAGTATGTATGCCTGTACTTTCTTGCAGATATAAGATTATAACATGGTTAACTTTGTATACAACCACATGAAATAAGCTTAATGCAATATTTTTATTGTAATCTATTTAAAATTTATATTTACCAGATAGTTGAATTTCTTCACATAGATTTGAATTTGATCATGTGCACACTTAATTTTATCCTCAGATATGCAGATGACACCACCCTTATGGCAGAAAGTGAAGAGGAACTAAAAAGCCTCTTGATGAAAGTGAAAGAGGAGAGTGAAAAAGTTGGCTTAAAGCTCAACATTCAGAAAATGAAGATCATGGCATCTGGTCCCATCACTTCATGGGAAATAGATGGGGAAACAGTGCAAACAGTGACAGACTTTATTTTTTGGGCTCCAAAATCACTGCAGATGGTGACTGCAGCCGTGAAATTAAAAGACACTTACTCCTTGGAAGAAAAGTTATGACCAACCTAGATAGCATATTCGAAAGCAGACATTACTTTGCTGACTAAGGTTCGTGTAGTCAAGGCTATGGTTTTTCCAGTGGTCATGTATGGATGTGAGACTTGGACTGTGAAGAAGGCTGGGCGCCAAAGAATAGAAGCTTTTGAACTGTGGTGTTGGAGAAGACTCTTGAGAGTCCCTTGGACTGCAAGGAGGTCCAACCAGTCCATTCTGAAGGAGATAAGCCTTGGGATTTCTTTGGAAGGAATGATGCTAAAGCTGAAACTCCAATACTTTGGCCACTTCATGCGAAGAGTTGACTCATTAGAAAAGACTTTGATGCTGGGAGGGATTGGGGGCAGGAGGAGAAGGGGACAACAGAGGATGAGATGGCTGGATGGCATCACTGACTCGATGGACATGAGTCTGAGTAAACTCCAGGAGTTGGTGACGGAGAGGGAGGTCTGGCATGCTGTGATTCATGGGGTCGCAAAGAGTCGAACATGACTGAGCGACTGACCTGAACTGAACTGACACTTAATTTTGGTAGTTTTCCCTGATCATTTAACCTATAAGCACTTTCTTATATGACCCCCAAGGCTCACAGTACCTCCTTCTCCATCTAGTGATCTATATCAATAACTGAACACATATTCTTCCATATTTTTCCTTCAGGCTCATAGGATCAGGAAAGGCAAGGCAGACAATAAAAGCATGTAATCAGGCAAGTTAACAATGTAAGTCCGTGGAGTCTAGCACCTATTGTAGAACTTGAGGGGTCATTGTAGCTCATGCATCTCAAATTATCCACCCAATAGGGACAGGAGAAATTGGGTGCTTATCCAGCAGGTCCAATCAGGTTCTGGTTGAGCACTCTTACTGAAGACATGCAATACAGGCGGCACTGACAGCCTGCGGTGTCTGCAGGCAGAGCAGACCCAAATTTTCAAAGAAAGCCCTCATTTGAGTGGTACATGCTGGGGGTTGGAAGGCAGGCTGAAATGTACTACACCAGTAAGCTCCAAGAGGTTTTGAACAGGGTAAAGCCAAAATTTTCTGACAAAGAAACTTTAGAAATTACCCGTGGAATATGGAAGAGCCTTTATCAGTCTGTATTCTTAAGTGACTATGTTCAGTCAGCATCCCAATGCTGCAGACTGGACTTGAGCAAGTAATAAATCATACTTGTTAAAGAATAAATATTTGGGTGTTTATGTATTACAACAGAAGTTGTTAATAAATATCTGATATTTCTCTGACTCTAAAGGACTCTAAAAATGAAGTATTAAATTTTCAATAGCCCTAATCCTTTACTGGATATCAAGATCCCATAGCATACATTTTAAATACCTTATTTACAATTCTTCAAAAGAGGTACTGAATACTCTTTGTAATTCTTGTTCTGAATTTCCATGGAATAATACATAGGGCATTATCTTATGATTTGTTTTTAACATGACAATGTCTTGCCTGCTAATGTGTTACCAGAATAATCAGAGCTTTTGAACTTGACTATAACTTCGCTGGTAGTTCAGCGGTAAAGAATCCGCCTGCCAGTGCTGATGTGGGTTTGATCCCTGGGTTGGGAATATCTCCTGGAGAGGGAAATGGCAAACCACTCCAGAGTATTCTTGCCTGGGAAATCCCATAGACAGAGAAGCCTGGTGGGCTGTTAGTCCGTGGGATCACAAAAGAGCCAGACACAACTTAGCAACTGAACAACAACATATCTTTGCTAGTGACCAAGAACTCTATAGGCTTCCTTACTGATCAATTTTACAGAAACTCTCCAGTCTCTAATATCTCTTTACTCCTTTAAAAAAATCACTTTGTCAAGAGATTTTAGCACCTCCTAGACATTAAGGTAAGAATAAACAGAAAAAAATAGAGATTTTAAGGTCTTAAAATATTAATGAAGACCCTCAGTGGTTTATTCTCACTTGAAAGTGAAAGTGTTAGTCTCAGTCATGTCCAACTCTTTGGGACCCTATGGACTGTAGCCTGCCAGGCTCCTCTCCATAGAGTTTTCCAGGCAAGAATACTGGAGTGGGTTGCCATTCCCTTCTCCAGAGGATCTTCCTAACCCAGGGACTGAACCCCAGTCTTCAGCATTGCAGGAAGATTCTTTACCATCTGAGCCACCTTGAATATATAGCTCTAATACTTCCCTGACTTGCTGCCTTCCCATTCAGCTTGTCTTCTGTTTATTTGGCTAGGTCATTTTCAAAATTACTCTCCTTCCTTGGGTCTCTAATATCCTATAAATGAATTTAAATTTGATATGCTTTTATTACTCTGTTATCAACTATCTTCATCATATTCATAGGAATTAATTGGCTACTTATTAAACACAGAAAACTCAGACCAACAGTTCATGTACATTGTACATTTTAATCATCATAAACATATAGTAGAACAGGCATTAATGTTTTGATTGACAGATGAAAATGTCAAAGTTTGTTGTCAAAGTTTTTAGGGATATTAAATTGGCAAGGCTAAGTGTAACTCAAATCTGGTTAAGCCAATATATTCAGTCATGTACCACCTCCCTCACTGGATTTATTGTCCAATGTATTAATATCTGATGCTCAGTGTTACAGTAACAGAAAAATAGATTAAGATAAAGCATAGTTAGAGATATTTATCATGACTTCAAAGTTTAAGAACATTTCCTAATATTGAAAATATTCATTTGTGGAAATTCCTCTTTGTAATGCTAATCTTCGGTTGCTTTGCAAAAACAGGAAACTGGACCACCCTCCAAAAAGTAACATAAAGCACATTGCTCCCAGCATATAGAAATATCCATCAATTTCCATCAACAAGTTATTCTAGGTACATATTCTGGCTTAGACAACTTGTGTATGTATATTTGGCAGAGTCTTCTATTTGTTGTTATCTGAAGAAGCTTATTAATTTCAAATGCCTGGCATATTTGAGTAAAGTAGGAGAAAATAATTAATGTGGTGCAACAACACTGTGTGGGATTTACTCATGTTACTGCCAAGATTGAGCAGAATGTAAGAAATTAGCGTTGATCATCAGTGTCTCACAATTTCTTCCATCAAGCTAAATCACAGTCACATCTGGAGTCTTTAATTGTGCCTTACAATACGCTTAGCATACTGTAAGTGCTGATTTAAAAAAAGAGTTGAAAAAGCAACATGAGGGTAAGCAGTTTGGGGAAATAATATATTTCTCTTAAGCTGCTACTAACGCATATAGTTAGTTATAGAATTACCCTTTCATTTCCACTGTCTTATGCTTAGAAATTTGAATGTAATGAAGAACTCCAATAAATAGACATATTTTTACACTTCCTTTTTGGTTTATTCTCTCTTGTTTGCTTTAAAATTGTTATTCTTTAAACTCATAATCTTTGTTCACATTGAAACGTTTTATTTAAAAAAGTGTTTTTCTTCTCATTCAGAATAGAGGTTGCAACTTGATAGAAAGAGCATTTGGTTTTTGAAAAAGGTTTTAGCTTCCTCTAGGAATGACTGTAGATAAATTCCCAAGGAAAGAATCCTACTGTGGGGAGTAGAGCATAGTGCATTGGTTTCCATATGTCAGTGTGCATGTGTCATCCAGGATATTTTGAAAAAAATATAGATTTTAGGACCCTACCTTAAGACATTTTAATTCTATACATAGGAGGGGAAGCAAGAAAATGAACTTCAATAAGCAAATTTGTGGATCTGATTCAGGTCGCCTGATACTAAAAAATTATTTGTGCAGACTCCAAGAATAAACAATCTGATCAAAAAAAAAAAAAAATGATGGAGGGAGGAGTATACATATACCTTTGGCTGATTCATGTTGATATATGGCAGAAACCAAAACAATATTGTAAAGCAATTACCCGTGGTGGATTCATGTTGATGTGTGGCAAAACCAATATAATATTGTAAAGTTTAAAAAAAAAAAACATAATAAAAAATAAAAGAAAAAGGAAAACAAAATAAAAATAAATGAATTTAAAATTAAAAAAAAAAAAGAGATTCAGGAAGTCTTTGATTGTCAGCCCAGATTGGTCTCCGTGGAGCAGACATCTTAAATTTAATCCCAAATATTTTCTTGAGTTGCAGTGGACCTAATACTAACAAGCAATCCCAACTCGGAAATCTTTCCTGCTCCTGAAACCTCAGAACAGACAACATTTAGATCTATCCATTTTATACCAGTAATCTCAGCAGTATTTTTACTGGCCTTTCCACCTATCTCATCTCCTCTGAAATCGGGTACTGAAGGATAGTGGTGGTGTCCAGTTGGCCTAACTGCTTGCACCCTCCTCAGAGTGGGTGACCTCCAGTACTCTTGCCTGGAAAATCCCATGGACGGAGGAGCCTGGTAGGCTGCAGTCCATGGGGTCGCGAACAGTCGGACACGACTGAGCGACTTCACTTTAACTGTTCACTTTCATGCATTGGAGAAGGAAATGGCAACCCACTCTAGTGTTCTTGCCTGGAGAGTCCCAGGGACGGGGGGAGCCTGGTGGGCTGCCGTCTATGGGGTCGCACAGAGTCGGACACGACTGAAGCGACTTAGCAGCAGCAGCAGCAGCAGAGTGGGTGACAGAACAGTCAAGTTGAAGCTTCAAATGTTGTGAAGGTATAATGTTAAATTAGTTTTCCTGCTCATAATCTAATAGCTTTTCCTATATATGTTGTTATCCTCATTCTATATTTCAACAGTAATCCCAGTTATCTGGGTCATTAAGACTTTTTTTTTTTTTAAAGTTCTTTGTATTCTTGCCACCTCTTATTAATCTCTTCTTCTTCTGTTTGGTCCTTATCATTGTGTTATACTTGTGTTAGATATTATTTATCAAGTGTGCTGGCGACGGAATGAAACACCAACACTGCAGAGTGGTTTGAATCTTTATATTTTTAACACTTGCTTCTTACAGCTGCTTTATTTTATATCCCTTGCACAACAACCTACAGGGCAAGCTGCCAAGCACTATGATTCAGAGACTATACAGTGCGCAGGCGCAGGGCGGGATAACCTTTACCTTGACTTATTTACTGCAGCTAAGACTTTGTTTGGGGGAACTTCCTTATCAACTTAGAATCCGTTTTGTCCCAGGGTCTGTTCCTTTTGAGGAATCAGAGAAACATCCTTGTGTGCAAGAAATGTTCTTTTCCCATGGGAACAAACAGGATTCTTAGCTGAACATCTCATTTGCAAGAATGTTCAGCTCAGGTTGAGAGTCTCGTTTGCAAGCACTTCTCAACCTTTCTTAAACCTAGTTCCCTACACTGGGCAGAACATCTCGTTTGCAAGAATGTTCAGCCCTGGTTGAGAGTCTCGTTTGCAAGCACTTCTCAACCTTTCTTAAACCTAGTTCCCTACACTGGGCAGAACATCTCGTTTGCAAGAATGTTCAGCCCTGGTTGAGAGTCTCGTTTGCAAGCACTTCTCAACCTTCTTTATACCTTGTTCCCTACACAAGTTCACTCTCTTGAGGGTTAAATTTGCAAGTTTGCTATTATCAGTAAAGATAAATAACTTTTCCTAGGGCCAGTTTTACAGTATTGATTTATTTTTAAATAAATTGATTGTTCATTCCTTTTGCCCAAATTCATTTTCCCTAAGATTTTTTTATGCGTTTCTTCCGTTTTAAAGATTTTTTTTATATTAAAGCCAAGAGATATATGTTTCTGTGAAATATTTTCTATTGGAAATATAAAAATATTTATTTACCATGAAAATATTTTATTTTCATATTCCTTTAAATCAAGCTACATAATCCTCTCTTACACAGTTTATACAGCATTCAATTCTAATTTCCTTCCAGTGTTTGTATAGCTTTATTATTGATATTTAGATTTCTCATCCATATTGAATTTGTATGTGTATATAAAACATTTTTTTTTCTATTTTTCCCATCCAGCTTTCCATTTCCTGAGCCTATTTTCTGTTAATGTCAATTTATGCTTATCAATGTGAGATGCCAACATGTGGTAAACTTCCTTAGGGGACTTAAATAATTTTCGGATTTTCATTTCTATCCTATTGATATGTGCTAGCACTACATTGTTTTAATTAGAAAATCTCTCTAGTATGATTTACTGTTAATATTCACATTTCTGTTACTAATAATAAATTATTGTTTCACTTTTGAATATTTCTTAGTTTATTTTTATTTTCCATCTACCATTAGATGTTTGGATTATTTCCATTTTCTGTCCATTTTCTGTTCCAGTGGATATTCTTATATATGATAACTGGGGTACAAGAACATTAATTTATATGGGTATATATCTACAAATTTTTTCAATCATTGAGAGCCTTACTCTTAATAAATTTAATATTTTCCTTAAATGATGTAATCTACACTTGTGAAGGTATATGGTATGAACCTAAGAATGATCTTTTTAGAATTATATATATATATCAATCCGTTTGTTTCATTCAGGTTACAATTATCTCCCTTTGATAACAATTGATATTTTGTGCATCCTACAATATTTATGGGGCTTTCCAGGTAACACTAGTGTTAAAGAACCTGCTCAGTGCAGGAGGCATAAGAGACTTAGGCTCGGTCCCTGGGTTTGGAAGATCTCCTGAAGAAGAGCAAGGCAACCAACTCCAGTATTCTTGCCTGCAGAATCCCATGGACCGAGAAGCCTGGGGGGCTACAAGTCCATAGCATCACAAAGAGTCAGACACAACTGAAGCGACTTAGCACACACTCATGAACAATGTTTATATGGCTAGATTTTGTTATCCAGGTCATATTTTTTTTCCTTTGATAATCACACATAAATATTATTTCTGACATTGTTTTGTAGGAGTGAAAAAAAGATGGCTAGAACAAAACTTTAGTAAAACATCGTTTAACTTGTTTCTTTAACGCTTCTGAAGGGATTCTAGAGTAGCAAAGTAGAGAACACAGTGATCAAAATATAACTTGAAATCGAGGTGAGAAAATATGCTAATATCAAAAATCTCATTAACCTGCTTCAAACCTCTAGGAGTACCCAACCTTCATTGCTCTTTCATTAGGAACCCGGAACAACATATGCTCTGAGTAATAAACAGCCTATATGAAAATCCTGGTTGTAACACTTCTGAAATTGTAAGCAAGTACCAAAATTATCCAATTAGTTAGCATATATACTTATGTAAACCAGAAGAGTCCCCAGAGCTACCACCTGCTACCAATTTTTGCTAGCTTTGGGGCAAAATTTATAGGAATTAGATTGACTATTAATTAAAATTGAAACTGCATGGATATCACCATATATGCAGAGGATTGTTTTACTAATACATTAGCAAAAAAGGGCCTTCAACAATTATTGACAAAAATACATGTGAATATGTTGGTCATAAATAATCACAATATATTATCTAATACTTTTCAAAGCTCAAACTCAATTTCTTCAACAGTGTTACAAATTAAATATTTCACAAACCCATGCATTTTGATTGATAGTTATCTAAAAATTTCAGAAAGGAAAAACAAAACTATAATTTATAAAAAAAAAATTAACATACACAGTGGACTCAAGGATTATGTCTACTATCTTCAATTTCCTATCCTCAGTCAAAGGTTAGTTATGCTGCAAGATTAAAATGTAAGAACATAGTGCCAGGTAAATATACAATGTTATGAGAATCAGAATAAATCTTACTAATACTGCTATTTCCATTTCTGAATTGAAAATCACAAGAAATCTTAAGGTCTTTCCCTATATTCAGTCATTCCCTATATTCAGTTCAGTTCAGTCACTCAGTCCTGTTTGACTCTTCGCAACCCCATGGATTGCAGCACACCAGGCCTCCCTGTTCATCATGAACTTCTGGAGTTTACTCACACTCATGTTCATTGACTCAGTGATGCCATCCAACCATCTCATCCTCTGTCATCTCCTTCTCCTCCTCCTTCAATCTTTCCCAGCATCAGGGTCATTTCTAATGAATCAGTTCTTCACATCAGGTGGCCAAAGTATTGGAGTTTCAGTCTCAGCATCAGTCCTTCCAGTGAATATTCAGGACTGATTCCATTTAGGATGGACTGGTTTGATCTCCTCAAAGTACTCTCAAGACTCTTCTCCAACACCACAGTTCAAAAGCATCAATTCTTTGGCACTCAGCTTTCTTTATAGTCCAACTCTTACATCCATACATGACTACTGGATAAACCATAGCTTTAGACAGACCTTTGTTGGCAAAGTAATGTCTCTGCTTTTTAATATGCTGTCTAGGTTGGTCATAACTTTCCTTCCAAGGAGTAAGCTTTGTTTAATTTCATGGCTGCAGTCACCATCTGCAGTGATTTTGGAGCCCCCAAAAATAAAGTTTCTTGCTTCTCCATCTATTTGCCATGAGGTGATAGGACAAGATGCCATGATCTTAGTTTTCTGGATGTTGAGTTTTCAGTCAACTTTTTCACTCTCCTCTTTCACTTTCATCAAGAGGCTCTCTAGTTCTTCTTCATTTTTTGCCATAAGGGTGGTGTCATCTGCATATCTGAGGTTATTGATATTTCTCCCAGTAGCCTTGATTCCAGGAGCTTGTGCTTCTTCCATCCCAGCGTTTCTCATGATGTACTCTGCATAGAAGTTAAATAAGCAGGGTGATAATATACAGCCTTGATATACTCCTTTTCCTATTTGGAACCAGTCTGTTGTTCCATGTCCATTTCTAACTGTTGTTTCCTGACCTGCATACAGATTTCACAGGAGGCAGGTCAGGTGGTCTGGTATTCCCATCTCTTTAAGAATTTCCGTATATTAAATAGATGTAAATAAAAAACATGTAATCTATGTAGCCCGTATGAATGCTACCATTCATTTTTTAAAAGTTTTTATATTTTTGTTTTTAAATATATCTTTCTAGTTTTAGATTTAATTAATATCATTGTATAAACGAGGTTTATAGCATAATGATTTGATGTATACATTCACTGTGAAATGATTAACACAGTAGGTTTAGTTTACCACCATCTCACATAGCTACAGTTTTTTGTTTTGTTTTTTCCTTGTGATGAGATTAAGATCTACTCTCTTAGCCGATTTCAAACACAGAGAACAGTGTTGTTGACTGCGGCAATCATATTAGAAGTTATGGCCTCAGGATCAGAAAGATCATGAGGGAATGGCTACCCATTCTAGTATTCTCACCTGCAAAATCCCATGGACAGAGGAACCTGCCAGACTACAGTCCATTGGGTCACAAAGAGTTGTGCATGACTGAGTGACTAACATGATAATGCTATTTTTAACTTTTTGAGGAACTTCTATGCTGTTTTTCACAGTGGCTGTTTGGCTTCTCTGGTGGCTCAGCTGGTCAAGAATCTGCCTGCACTGTGGGAGACCTGGGTTTGATCTCTAGGTTGGTAAGATGCCCTGGAGAAGGGGAATGGCCACCTACTCCAGTATTCTGGCCTGCAGAATTCCATGGACTATTCCATGGGGTTGCAAAGAGTTGGACATGACTAAGCAACTTTCACTTTCAGAAGTTTAAACTATACATTGTGAGTATATGTACTTGTCAAGGTCCTGTGCTGTTGGAGATTATATCTTACACAGCTGGGAGAGCTTGGATTTACAGTAATATTCTGATGAACTTTGAAGAAAAACCTTAGGATATGACTTTAGGCTTTACACCTACTCTTCCCCCTAGAAGAAAGAGAACATTATGTAAGTCTGAATTATTGTCCATCAGAAGAAACTGAAAGGTATAATCCACAACGCTATTGATGTAACATGGACACACTCACTATTTTGTTATATTTATGTCTATATACATACTTTTGTATTGAGTCATTTAACTTTTATTGCAAAATTATGACTGGATATAATAAACACATTACAATTTTGAATTTAGTTGTAGAATTTGTCACAAGAATAAAGCAATACAACTGTAATGTTTCATATACTTTGCAAATTGTAGCACAGTAATATATATTGACATCCATAATTATTTCTAAGTTTGAATTTGAGCAAATTCACACCTTCTATTTGTAATACTAATATCCTAAAAATAGCAAATATAAGAGAGTATTTAAAATAACATAAAAGTTGTATATATTATTTTTCAGTCTTCCTGATTGGTAGTCACTATTTAGGTTTAAATATAGCTACTATACATTAAGATGCTTACATCTTTCCTTTTCTCCTTTGCTTTTCACTTCTCTTCTTTTCACAGCTATTTGTAAGACCTCCTCAGACAGCCATTTTGCTTTTTCGAATTTCTTTTTGTTGGGGATGGTCTTGATCCCTGTCTCGTGTACGATGTCACGAACCTCCATCCATAGTTCTTCAGGTACTCTGTCTATCAGATCTAGTCCCTTAAATCTATTTGTCACTTCCACTGTATAATCATAAGGAATTTGATCTAGGTCATACCTGAATGGTCTAGTGGTTTTCCCCACTTTCTTCAATTTAAGTCTAAATTTGGCATTAAGGAGTTCATGATCTGAGCCACAGTCAGCTCCCGGTCTTGTTTTTGCTGACTGTATAGAGCTTCTCCATCTTTGGCTGCAAAGAATATAATCAATCTGATTTCAGTGTTGACCATCTGGTGATGTCCATGTGTAGAGTCTTCTCTTATGTTGTTGGAAGAGGATGTTTGTTATGACCAGTGCATTTTCCTGGCAAAACTCTATTAGCCTTTGCCCTGATTCATTCCATACTCCAAGGTGAAATTTGCCTGTTACTCCAGGTATTTCTTGACTTCCTACTTTTGCATTCCAGTCCCCTATAATGAAAAGGACATCTTTTTTTGGGTGTTAGTTCTAAAAGGTCTTGTAGGCCTTCATAGAACCATTTAACTTCAGGTTCTTCAGTTGGGGCATAGAATAGCAAGGAGAGATAAGAAAGCCTTCCTCAGCAATCAATGCAAAGAAATAGAGGAAAACAATAGAATGGGAAAGACTAGAGATCTCTTCAAGAAAATTAGAGATATCAAGGGAACACTTCATGCAAAGATGGGCTTGATAAAGGACAGAAATGGTGTGGACCGAACAGAAGCAAAAGATATTAAGAAGAGGTGGCAAGAATACACAGAAGAACTATACAAAAAGTTCTTCATGACCCAGAAAATCACGATGGTGTTATCACACACCTAGAGCCAGACATCCTGGAATCCTCATCTGACATGCTAGTAAAGTAATGCTCAAAATTCTCCAAGCCAGGCTTCAGCAATACGTGAACCGTGAACTCCCTGATGTTCAAGCTGGTTTTAGAAAAGGCAGAGGAACCAGAGAACAACTTGGCAACATCTGCTGGATCATCAAAAAAGCAAGAAAGTTTCAGAAAAAGATCTATTTCTGCTTTATTGATTATGCCAAAGTCTTTGTGTGGATCACGATAAACTGTGGAAAATTCTGAAAGAAATGGGAATACAAGACCACCTGACCTGCCTCTTGAGACTGCTATATGCAGGTCAGGAAGCAACAGTTAGAACTGGATATGGAACAACAGACTGGTCCCAAATAGGAAAAGGAGTACTCAAGGCTGTATATTGTCACCCTGCTTATTTAACTTATATGTAGAGAACACCATGAGAAATGCTGGGCTGGATGAAGCACAAGCTGGAATCAAGATTGCCAGGAGAAATATCAGTCACCTCAGATATGCAGATGACACCACCCTTATGACAGAAAGTGAAGAGGAACTAAAGAGCCTCTTGATGAAAGTGAAAGAGGAGAATGAAAAAGTTGGCTTAAAACTCAACATTCATAAAACTAAGATCATGGCATCTGGTCCCATCACTCCATGGGAAATAGATGGGGAAACAGTGGAAACAGTGTCAGACTTTATTTTTGGGGGCTCCAAAATCACTGCAGATGGTGATTGCAGCCATGAAATTAAAAGATGCTTACTCCTTGGAAGGAAAGTTATGACCAACCTAGATACCATATTCAAAAGCAGAGACATTACTTTGTCAGCAAAGGTCTGTCTAGTCAAGGCTATGGTATTTCCAGTGGTCATGTATGGATGTGAGAGTTGGACCGTGTAGAAGGCTGAGCGCTGAAGAATTGATGCTTTTGAACAGTGGTGTTGGAGAAGACTCTTGAGAGTCCCTTGGACTGCAAGAAGATCCAACCAGTCCATCGTAAAGGAGATCAGTCCTGAGTGTTCACTGGAAGGACTGATACTAAAGCTGAAACTCCAATACTTTGGCCACCTCATGCGAAGAATTTACTCATTGGAAAAGACTCTGATGCTGAAAGGGGTTGGGGGCAGGAGGAGAAGGGGACAACAGAGGATGAGATTGCTGGATGGCATCACCGACTCAATGGACATGAGTTTGAATAAACTCTGGGAGTTGGAGATGGACAGGGAGGCCTGATGTGCTATGATTCTTGGGGTTGCAAAGAGTCAGACATGACTGAGCAATTGAACTGAACTGAACTATACATTTAAAAAAAAATCGCAAGTCAAAAAAAAAGAAAAAAAACCCTGCTGAATTTGAACAAATCTATAGATGTTTGGAAATTAGTCTGTATTTTGGTAAAAAACAAAAACAAAAACAGAAAAACAAAAAAACTTGACTTCTTATACTAGATTGAGTCTCAGTGATTTTCAATGAAAGTAACACCAGATGACACATCTTGTGTGCATTTTGTTGAATGAAATCAATTTTATAAATTATTTAATTTGTTGTTCAGCGGCTCAGTTGTATCCAATCTTTGCAACCCCATGGACTGCAGCACACCAAGCTTCCCTGTCCTTCACCATCTTCAGAAGCTTGCTCAAACTCATCTTCATTGAGTCAGTGATGCCATCCAACCATCTCTTCTGTCATCCTCTTCTCCTCCTACCTTCAGTCTTACCCAGCATCACAGTCTTTTCCAAAGAGTCAGTTCCTTGCATCAGGTGGCCAAAGTATTGGACCTTAGTAGCCAAATGGCCACAAAATGGACCTGTGGCCAAAGTAATCCACAGCTTCAGCATCAGTCCTTCCAATGAATATTTAGGGTTGATTTCCTCTAGGATTGACTGGTTTGATCTCTTTGTAGTCCAAGGGACTCTCAAGAGTCTTCTCCAGCTCCACAGTTCAAAAGCATCAGTTCTTCTATGCTCAGTTTTCTTTATAGCCCAACTCTCACATCCATACATGACTACTGGGAAAATCATAGCTTTGACTAGATGGACCTCTATTGGCAAAGTGAAGTCTCTGCCTTTTAATATGCTGTCTAGTTTTGTCGTAACTTTTCTTCCAAGGAGCAACCATTTTATTTTCAGGGCTGCAGTCAACATCCACAGTGATTTTGGAGCCCAAGAAAATAAAGTCTCTATTTCCATTGTTTCTCAATCTGTTTGCCATGAAGTGATGAGACCGGATGCCACGATCTTAGTTTTTTGAATGTTGAGTTTTAAGCCAGTTTTTTTACTCTCCTCTTTCTCCTTCATCAAGAGGCTCTTTAGTTCCTCATCGCTTTCTGACATAAGGGTGGTGTCATCTGCATATCTGAGCTTGTTGATATTTCTCCTGGCAATCTGACAAAGTGATCCACTGGAGAAGGGAATGGCAAACCATTTCAGCATTCTTGCCTTCAGAACCCCATGAACAGTATGAAAAGGCAAAAATTTATTTATAGACATTGGTAAACATTTCTGTTTACAATTTAATTAATTAATACTATTTTCATCAGATGAACAGGAGATATTTAAAACTGATATTTGAAATTTTGAAGTTAAAAATATACTTTGTAATCTGTCTAAACAGCACTAAACCCTGTGTAATTAACATGAATTATACAGTCCACTTAAAAGCCAATTTTTCCAGAGAAGTATTTCCTTTGTATTTTTCAGAAGTCTTCTATGTACATGCATGATATCTAGGTTTCTTATAAATTATTTTAGTGCAAATCTTTATGCTTATGATAAAATTGTGTTAAAATATATAAAAAATTGTACAATTTAGAAGGGCACAGGGGAATACATTTTCATAAAGGAAGCATATTTGGGTGACATCAGAAGAAGTATTGCTAGTACTTGGAATGCTACTGCTGTTTAGTTCCTAGTCCCTAAGTCGTGTCCAACTCTTTGCAACCCCAAGGACTCTAGCCCACCAAAGGTTTTTCTGTCCATGGGGTTTTCCAGGCAAGAACACTGAAATGGGTTGTCCTTTCTTTCTCCAGGGTATCTTCCTGAGCCAGGGATTGAACCTGCCTCTCCTGCTTGGCAGGCAGATTCTTTATTACTGGGCCACCTGGGAAGCCAAGCAGTTAAAATAGTATTTTTTTTTAAAGCTCAGAGACTACAACCTACAAGTGGAAGTATTATATTTAATTGAAATGGGATCATTTGAACCCCATGCACAAATAGCCAAAGCAGTATACAACATGCCCTAGGGAGAGTGGTGGGAAACAAGAAGGGAAAATGGGGTTGGTGTTGCACAAAGAAGAGGGAAAAACAAGAATGAACTCAGGAATTCCTAGGATATTCCTGTGAATTGTCTTATCTTGTGGAAGCTTATATTTGCCCTGAAGAGGCTGGACTAGCAACTCTCAGGAACGATGATCATATCACCAGATAAATATCCAAAATGTGGAGCGAGTGCTGAGAGAAAAGGGAACGTGAGGTACACACATGGAGCTGAGAAATCGTGAATACTAAGGAAAACATTTTGATCAGCCTCAAAAATCTAACATCTAACTAAGTAGATTTTAGATATTTTAACAAATTTTCCTCTGCTTTTATCAGCTTTTCCCTACTATTGAGATAATTGATATACAACTCTGTAAGTTTAATGTATACAGCATCAGTTCAGTTCAGTTCAGTTCAGTCACTCAGTTGTGTCCAACTCTGTGACCCCATGAATCGCAGCATGCCAGGCCTCCCTGTCCATCACCAACTCCTGGAGGTCACTCAGACTCACACCCATCGAGTCAGTGATGCCATGCAGCCATCTCATCCTCTGTCGTCCCCTTCTCCTCCTGCCCCTAATCCCTCCCAGCATCAAAGTCTTTTCCAATGAGTCAACTCTTTGCATGAGGTGGCCAAAGTACTGAAGTTTCAGCTTTAGCATCATTCCTTCCAAAGAAATCCCAGGGCTGATCTCCTTCAGAATGGACTGGTTGGATCTCCTTGCAGTCCAAGGGACTCTCAAGAGTCTTATAGCATAAGACGGTATTATTCTAAGAAATATTTCATAGACTTATCTGCTTGATTAATAGCACCTTTTAGGAATGAAAGTTTTCCTTCAATATAAACTTATGTTGTTGAGCTTAGATATTTCTCAGCACTTAATGTGTATGTGTGTGTGTGTGTGTGTGTGTGTGTGTGTGTGTATACATAGAAAAGCACTGTGTCTTCAGTTCAGTTCAGTTGCTTAGTCCTGTCTGATTCTTTGCGACCCCATGGACTGCAGCACACCAGGCTTCCCTGTCCATCACCAACTCCTGGAGCTTGCTCAAAATCATGTCCATCAAGTTGGTGATGCCATCCAACCATCTCATCCTGTGTCATTCCCTTCTCCTCCTGTCTTCAATCTTTCCCAGCACCAGGATCTTTTCCAATGAGTCAGTTCTTCAAATCAGGTGGCCAAAGTATTGAAGCTTCAGCATCATTGTTTCCAATGAATATTCAGGGTTGATTTCCTTTAGGATTGACTGATTTGACCTCCTTCCAGTCCAAGGGACTGTCAAGTCTTCTCCAACACTGCAGTTCAAAAGCATCAATTCTTCAGTGCTCAGCTTTCTGTATGGTCCAACTCTCACATCCATACATGACTACATTGACCATACAGACCTTTTATAGTAAAATTTTAAAAATTTTACTATAAAATTTTCCTGTAGCAAATAAGAACCTAAGTTGGAATTATTTATTTGTAGTACTCACTTGTGAGGGTCTTTTAAGAGACATTCAGTCTTATATTCTTTTTTTAGGATATGTAATTGTATTCAGTTTTGCATGTAGTCATGCTGAGATGGACCACAGAACTGCTTTATTTTCCTCAGCTTCTCTTAGTTCATGTGTGGTTTTTCAATGAGATAGTAAGAAATATCGATTCCTATTGCATACAAAGAAAATGGAAATTTCCAATATCTGTAGTTATCAATTTATTTTTTCTCTCTCTGCTTATTTTAACTGGCATTTTTAAATGTCAAATTTCCAAACAACACAGGCAATAAGATTTTTAAAGTTATTTTACATGCAATATGTAATTTCCTTATTTTTCTTCAAATTATATGTTCTTGGCCTTGGTGAGATTATAACTTTTTGGCAGTCTTATAGTTCATATTTATGTCATGCTTGCTTTACCTGTGACAGCCAACAGTCCAGTGAAACTAATAAAGATTTTCATAAAAGATTATGCATCATATAATGCTACTCTTAGTGGTAAACAATATGACTTGGCAATTATTATAAGACTTTTTGTGTCTTATAGCAGTTGCCTCACTCAGTTTATCAACAGATTGTAACACAAGTAACTGTATAGAATTTTCATTTCTATGTGACTATCAAGAAAAAAATACCAGTACTTGGCAAAAATTAACTTTGCTTTATCTTCCTTGTATGATACACATGATGTTTCACTGAAACTTTTTATCTTTTGCAGTTTGCGAATACATGGTTTGATACTCATTATAAATATATCTTTTCTGAACATTTCAACACCTGGGGGTGAATTATGATAATTAAGTACTATATCATTATGTTCTTACTTTTCCTTTTCAGCCCCTACTGTGAAAATTCAATTTCCAGATGCCTTTGATGTTTCCAGTTTAAAGGTGTGAAAAGATCTGCCTTTTCTAAGCACTCGGGTTTGTCATATTGGAGATTCATTTTATAGCATTCTTTCAGTAGTTTCTTATTTCTCTAACCAAAACAGGACATGTATTTTTCAGGGGAAATAATAGATTCTGCATTTGCAGGTTGGATTTCATTGAATGGATTTTAATATTTCAAGTTATTCTAAACAGTACTTTTAAGAAAACAAGAATATGAAGTATAGTTAAACTAACATTTAGTTTGTTGTATGAAGACATATAATTAAATCTCAGCTCAGCTGTGTAATCTGAGTGACTCATTAATAATGTGGTCACATTATTTGATCACATGGATATAACCTTTTCTTGAAAGAAATGCAGTGTACATTAAATGAGATAACTAATATAATGTATTATATAAACCCTACAATGCTGTACAAGGAATTAAGGTAGTGTTGCTGTTGTTGCATTGATCTTGATTTCCTTTACATATATATTCCTAGGCCTGATTCTGGATGTAGAAAAATACTATATACTGTGTTTTATTGTTACAAAATATATAAAGGTAATTATTTGTAGAGGATCATGGAAAGGCAAAGAACATGATTTTTAAATTAGCTTAGAGGGGTTAGCTAATTTCCTTTATTCCTTCCTAACTGACAGGTCAAATTTGTTGGTAAAATATTTAATAATCATGTATATATATGTGTATATATATATGTGTGTGTGTGTGTTTGTATAGTTTTTTTCCTTGAGTGTTTATCTGAATCTTCGAGAAAGTCCTTTGCAAATTATTTTGATATAATTAGCTAAAATGTGTAATTTCCTAGAGAAATGTTAATGATAAACTAACAGGGTTAAACAGTAAACTAAATGGCATTGTAGTCATTATAGTTTTCATAAATAAGTAGATATCTTCCACTGAGGAAAACCTGAGGTTCACATACATGAAGACACTAATTCTACCAAATAATACAGAAATAGATAATTTAAATCTTGTAGTAACTAATTCAGAAATGAGATAACACTCACAACTCAAATTATCTTGAGTTTGATACTAGATATTAAAGCAAGATAAAGACAAAATTGAAAACTGAATAACTACCATTCTATTCACTGTTTTTATGAGTTCAGCTTCTTAAATTTTCATATGCAAATGATATCGATCATTATTTATCTTTCTCTGTTTGACTTATCTCTTCAACTGATGAGTGTGTCAAGGGGAATATATATACCCAAATATAGGGAACTATTATTCAGTCATGAGAAAGAAGGAAAGAAGGAAATCCTGCCATTTATTACAACATGGATGGAATTTGAGGATGTTATGTTAAATGACAACATACTGGTTTGATACATCTGTATATTGCAAAAGAATTACTGCTCTTTTCCTAAAACTGCTTCAGTGTAATGAATACCAGAATAAATATATCTATTGTTACTTTAAAGCACATAGTGGTAACACTGCTAATGATTCCTTGTTTGTGCATGTACTTAGAACTTGAACCTGAGACCCATCTCTCAATGCTCCCAATCTGAGGATTAGCCTTTCATTGACAATATATACATAATATATATATTTTCATGAATTTGAATTCATATAAAATGATCATTCATCTATAAGGTCATTCGATGTGTGTTTGTATAAAGCATTTTATTTGCCAAACAGTCTCAATAAATTGGAAGTCATTCAGATGCACAGCATTACAGTAAAATTAGTATGTCATCAAAGACACTTTCCCCCCTAAGCTGTGTGTACAAATATATTTTGGTCAGAGTGATTACGTGAATTTATGTAGTGAGATTATTGCATTAAGTGATTTAGTCATCAGAACACTAATTTCTGTTATCACAATATAAATACAAAATTGATTACAAATCATCAAAGTAAAGCTATTTGCAATGTAAATGTAATTGAGATGATAAGAGGAGGAAATTAATGCTGAGGTAAATGAGGTTGTTTAAAACACCTTAAGTTGTGATTGCATTATTTTGAAATTCACATTCATTTGAAGAATTTGAACATACAACAAAGTGATAATTAAGATATGTGATTTTCATTTTTTCTAGTATTTCTAAAATTTTAAATAAATCTCATCTCTAATCAAATTTCTTTTCTAGAAACATATCAAAGTCTCGATTTGTGAAGAAAATTTGCATGTAGAGGATTTGATGTTGAAGAGTTCCTTCTCTCTCCTGAGCTCCACACCAACTTCCCACACAATTCAAAAAAGGTAGTCATTCCTATGATAACAATACAACACTATTTTACTGATGAGTAAAACTAAAGTGTCTTATTATGGCCTACATGTAACTTTAGATGCTAACCTATTCTTAAGTTATTACCTGATTCAGTCTCCTTCTACTTTACATTAGTTTATGTATTTGTTTACCATTATATGATTGCTACCGGTCCACTCTTTGTTTAAAACTGCTTCGGTGCTATGGATACCAGAACAAATATATCTATGTAGTTTTGAAGCACATACCACAGCAAAACTCTTAATTCCCTGGATAAACTATTCTGTTTCATGCCTTAATGCTTTGGTTCATGTTTTGCTTTATTCTAATAGCACTCTTTAACACTTTACCACCTTGTTCACTTGGCACACTTTTTATTAATATAAATTATTCAGAACTTTGACAAAACGTAATTGCTGTGAGGCTTTCTCTAGCAGAATTCACCATTAGAGGCATATGCTAATTCTTTAATTTTACATATCTATCCAGTATAGGTGGCTCCACTGGAAATCATAATATCTGCCTAAAGGAAAAAAAAAAAAAAAGCTTTCTAAGGCTGCATTTGTTCCACTCAGGGACATATACAATCTACACAATGTCTCAGGCTTTTAGAGGGAAAAGAGAAAAGTCCTGCTGTCTATCATTCTATTACAGTTGTTCTGCTCTTGGTCCTTGCTGCTGCTGCTGCTTCTAAGTCGCTTCAGTTGTGTCCGACTCTGTGCAACCCCATAGATGGCAGCCCACCAGGCTCCCCCGTCCCTGGGATTCTCCAGGCAAGAACACTGGAGTGAGTTGCCATTTCCTTCTCTGATGCATGAAAGTGAAAAGTGAAAGTGAAGTCGCTCATTCCTGTCCGACTCTTAGCGATCCCATGGACTGCAGCCTACCAGGCTCCTCCATCCGTGGGATTTTCCAGGCAAGAGTACTGGAGTAGGGTGCCATTGCCTTCTCTGCTCTTGGTCCTTAATGATACACAATATCTCTGTTGTATGTGGCCTTTCAACATTGGGTCAACAAATTAAAGCCATGCTAGAGCTATATCTTGCAGATCCAACTTCAGCACAGATCAATGTGGTTTAAAAGAGAAAAAAGAGACTAAAATGCTCCTCTGTTGATATTACACTCAACATACTGTGAACTAACCTATGCTTTTCAGTCTGTAAACTCTTAAGGTCCATGTAATCTTTTAGGTAACTCTTGTAAATAGTGTCCTTTGAGGCCCTAATACCAGAAGTACAGTCTCAAAAGTAATTTAAATTTTCACTTCTATTAGAACCAACCAAATTGATCCCCTGATTCCAGATTCTAGATCCCACCAAGATTCTGACTAGTTGCCTTTTCAGCCCATGAAGCACAGTAGGAGCTCTACAGCTTCTCTTCTTGACATGGTGCTTGATTACTCCAGTGGGGCAAAACTGAAATACCAGTGTCCTTTTTTTTTATTATAAATTTATTTATTTTAATTGGAAGCTAATTACTTTGCAATATTGTATTGGTTTTGTTGTTTTTGCATTATCTTGGAGTGCTCATATTTACTTAACAGTGTTTATTTTGCACAGTCAGTACAAATGGCTCATGTTAATAATTCTTGGCCTTTCATGTGGTCCATATCTACACGATTATCCTTTCATCCTCCAACTCACAATCTGTGGTTTGGGGAAAATATCTATAAATCATGACCTCTTACAAGTGACAAAGTTGACAGCTTTGATAGAGCAGAGAGCAATAAAAGACAAACGCCATAGTGTTTAATCTAGAAAGCTCCATTATGCTAAACATATTTCTGGTTTGTACTTAAACAATATTTTGTAATGATGTCTTTAGTGCCTAACAGTCATGTGAAGACTTTGAAGCCAGCTGCCATGTTTATTTATCACTATACCTGATTCACAGTGATTTCAGTTACTGACACCTTATTTTTCTTCTATTATATTCAATTTTGGGTAGTCTATTATTATAGTTACACTGGAAATAAACTTCTTTAACATGATAGGAGCTCCTATTTGAAATATGTGCTTCAGAATCATAGTAAGACATATGTTAGTTGGATCTCTGACTATTGATGAGATCACCATGGGGATATGTAATGCAAAACAGAGCACCAACTAGAGACCCTTGACAGATAATGTCAGCTGAGTGGCAGAGGAAAAGCCTCCTGTGAAGCAATAGATATGGAAGGAGATTAAGCACCAGGGAGAAACTACTGACAGTAATTTTGTAAACCATCAAGTTTAACAGTGTTTTTCAATAATGAAAAATAATGCAATTTGTTAAGAAGGAGCACAGATATTATTAGAATTAGCACTTAGGAGGCCACTGTAAATGTTCAGAAGTATATGAGGAAAGCATTGAAAAATATAGTAGAATGGATTAAGTGGGCCAAAGAACTAAACAGACATTTCTCCAAAGACATACAGATGGCTAACAAACACATGAAAAGATGCTCAACACCACTCATTATCAGAGAAATGCAAATCAATCCACAATGAGGTACCATTTCATGCCAGTCAGAATGTCTGTGATCCAAAAGTCTACAAGCAATAAATGCTGGAGAGAGTGTAGAGAAAAGGAAGCCCTCTTACACTGTTGGTGGGAATGCAAACTAGTACAGCCACTACCAAGAACAGTGCGGAGATTCCTTTAAAAAATGGAAATAGAACTGCCATATGACTCAGAAATTCCACTGCTGGGCATACACACTGAGGAAACCAGAATTGAAAGAGACACCTGTACCCCAATGTTCATTGCAGCACTGTTTATAATAGCCAGGACATGGAAGCAACCTAGATGTCCATCTGCAGATGAATGGATAAGAAAGCTGTGGTACACATACACAATGGAGTATTACTCAGCCATTAAAAAGAATGCACATGAATCAGTTCTAATGAGGTGGATGAAACTGGAGCCTATTATACAGAGTGAAATAAGCCAGAAAGAAAAATACCAATACAGTATACTAACACATGTATATGGAATTTAGAAAGATGGTAACGATAATCCTGTATGCGAGACAGCAAAAGAGACACAGATGTATAGAACAGTCTTCTGGACTCTGTGGGAGAGGGCGAGGGCAGGATGATATGGGAGAATGGCATTGAAACATGTAAATTATCACATGTGAAATGAATCGCCAGTCTAGATTTGATGCAGGATACAGGGTGCTCAGGGCTGGTGCACTGGGATGACCCAGAGGGATGGGATGAGGATGGAGGTGGGAGCATGGGGTTCAGGATGGGGAACACATGTACACTTATGGCAGATTCAAGTCAATGTATGGTAAAACCAATACAATATTGTAAAGTAAAATTAATTAATTAAAAATTTTTTAAATTAAAATTTAAAAAAGAAAGAAAAATATAGTAGAATGGATTAAAAAATTGTTGGAAATAGTGAAATAGGACAAGTAAAGAAGAATACCAACCAGAAAAATAATTTTAAGTAGATATTTCAAAATGTAAAGTTAGCAGAAAAACAGTGTTCTCAGATTGCCTGTGGAACCACCTTCCCCATCCATGGACATTTCCTAAATCAAAGTCCTTCCTTATGTAGAGTAACAGTTTATAGATACCTTTCTCAGGGATGCATTTTATGTCCTCAGTTCTAAGACTGGGAGAAAGTAGGACCCAGAAATGTTATTAAAGGTCAGATGTAGGTGGAGAGGAGCAAGACATGGACTTAGTTTCTACCAAATGGGCTTTATGACAATGACGGAGCAGAAATGACATAAAGAGACAGTAAGAAGGCAAGAGTAGGAGCAAAACAAGGCTATGGTGCATTTTTATGTCCATACTTACTTAATTAGGGCTTCATATTGTTTGGATTTGAAACTAGATTAATGCCAGTTTGAGCCCTTAGCTGGAGAATTAGAGATTATTTTCAGTTTGAGAAATGACCTCGATTCATAGAATTGGAGAGATTGAATAATGGGTCCATTGTTCATATCACTGAAAACATCTTCTCTATTTATTTATATTGGTTGATGCAAATGTGGTGCCCACAGAACAGAAACTGACTGTATGTCTTAAAGTCTTTTGAAATGAATGTATTAATGTTAATTATATTCATGCATTATTCAATTGGTGCTATTTTCCCTTTATGAATATATATATATTATAAAACATGTATATTACTATATAAAATATGACTTATTTCATGCAGAGAACTAGGCAAACATTCCAAAATTACTTGCAAATTGTGTCATACACCAGAATTTTAAAATATTCTCCCTAAAATCTAAAGTATTGCAAGATTGCTTGAATACTGGCATGTTCTCAACTGTAGGGTTTTAAATTTAATGTGTTAGCAATCAAATCACATCAAAATATTTTCTGATTACAAGCACAATGTGCTTATTTAATGTTTTAGTTCATTTAAAAATACTGAAAAGATCCAAAGGATATTGATTTAGAATTCTATTATTAAAAAAAGAATATGTTGAACTATACAGATTTTTTTTTTTTCTGTTTTGAAGGAAGTACAGCTGTATGGTTTTTGATAAAATGATAAAGCAGTCCTTAGTTATACATACTCTTTTTTGTGCATTTGGCTCAGCCTGATAATACAGATCTTGGCTTAAAAATTTCTCTTCCAAGTTTTTTCTGGGATCACCTGATCTAAGGTAAGTAATTACACATTTTATTCACATACTGGCACCACTGGTTATTAGTAAGCAATAATAACAATATCTGTTTTTCACCATTGAATTGATAGTACCTCAAAGCATGCTGCTAGACAAAGTAGGAGGGTTTAGGAGAGAAAGAATGTGAAATTTTCATTTGGGGAAACGGAAAATCAGACGTCATTGACAATTGTGATGTGATTCTTTCTCTTTGCCTTGATGCCATGAATTTCCAATAACACTAAGCACGACACCTTTGTGTTGCTTTCTCACCAGCGTTCATTCTACTTAGCTGCAGTCAAAACAGGAACTGATAATTGAGTTTAACGTGAGTTCCTGTCACTGTCAGAGACAGTGCAATTTAGGGATCCTGTGAGGGACTAATAATGATTGCCAGACATTGTAATATGAATAGGTTCAGAAATAAAAATGGTAGGATTAGTGTGTGGGAAAGCAATGAACTGGATTTTTCATATCACAGTAGATGAGTTTTGATTGTTAGAGCTGAGAATGCTTGAAGTGTACTTTCTAACATGCTGTCGTTGATAATGAAAAAGCCAAACAGATAACAAGAAGATAGGCTAGAGAATGTGAGGAAAAATATATTTATAGATGAGGAAGTTGAGTACAGTGGGGTTAGACTAGGACAATGCTGTTCACTAGAAAGATTATGTAAGCCCCAAATGTGACTGACATATGTAATTTAAAATTCTTATTAAACACATGAAAGGAAAAAGAGACATATAAAATTTATTTTAATTTAATAATGTATTTTTAATCCAGTATATAGAAAATATTATGTTTTACATTGAATTATTATACTGTTTTAATGAAATATTTACATTTTATAGATTATGTTTACATAGTAAGTCTTTGAAATATTATGATTTTATAGTTTTATATACTTTAATTCCAGTTTCAATTCATCCCAAGTTTTTATCAGCTACATGTGACTGGTAGTTGTTAATATATTGGGCAACAAATAACTAAAAGTCAATAACATTAATATACCTGGAAAAGCCTATATTTGGAAATGAAATACCACATTTATCATAGACCATAGATGAAATCACAAGAAAAATTAGAAAATATTTTTAATTGAATTACATTGAAAATATAATTATCAAAATTTACGGAATGTAGCTAAAGTAGTGTTTAGAGGTAAATGTAATTTTAAATTATGTTACTAAATAAAACAAAACTAAAATACATTTCTATGTGTATTATATTCTTACTGTTGCTACAATATATTACCATAAACTTAGTGACAATACACAGAACTATAGTATCTTACCATTTGGAGGTCAGAAACAAAACAGATCTTATGAGGCAGGGCTGGATACCTCCAGGAGTTTCTACAGGAGAAGAGCTTCCTTTCCTGTGCTAGATTTTAGAGGCTGCCTGTATTCCTTGGCTCATGACTCCTTCTAGCAATGTTGTTACTCTGACTTCTGACTTCTACTTTTATTTTTGTTCTTGTTTAGTCGTAAGTCATATTTGACTCTTTTTGTGACCCCGTGGACTGTAGCCTGCCAGGTTCCTCTGTCCATGGGATCTCCCAGGCAAGAATATTGGAGTGGGTTGACATTCTCTTCTCTAGGGGATCTTCCTGACCCAGACCCAGGGATCGAACCTGTGTCTCCTGCACTGACAAGTGGGTTGACTCTTTACTACTAAGCCTCCAGAAAAGCCCATCTCTGCTTCTTTGATCTCTAATTTTGATTCTTTTGCCTTCCATTATAAGGAACTTAAAGATTTCTTTCTGCCCACCAGTATAATCCAGAAATCCCCCCATTTCTATATCCCTAATTTAATTGCACCTTCAATGTCCCTTTTGTCATGTAAGGTAGTTTGCTCATAGGTTTGGAGGACTGAAATGTGGGTATTTTGGGGGAGGCATTATTCTGCCTACCATGTTAAAGTCCAAAAATGAGAAACTAGAAGAAAAAAAAAAAGGGCACAGTAAGTTGAAAAGAAATAGAAATAAGTAATGAAGATGACTGCAGAAATCCAATTTAAACAACAAACAAACAAGTATAGCTGAGTGATTGAAATGATCAAGAAAATTGGCAGACCTCCAAACTGGACTGGTCATTAAAATCAAGAAAGAATCAATGCATCAATATCAGGAATAAAAATAAGGATTTTCATAACAAATCCTACTGACATTAAAATGATAAAAAGATTATGGAAAAAGAGTTGCAATAAATTCAACTACTTAGATGAAGTGAAATTTTCCTAAAAATATAACTGACTAAGGGAAAAGTAAGGGAAAGTTTGAATAAATCTCTATTAATGAAATTAAAATTTTTATTAAAAACTTACATAAAAGAAAACCCAGGCCTACATAATTTACAATTTCACTAAATTCTATTGAATATTTAAGAATAAAACACTAATACTACATGTTATTTTTTTTTCAGAAAATAGAAAAAGTACTATTTTGCTGGCATAACACTCATATACCAACATCTGACAAAAACATAATATGCTAAAATATGGTTACATTAGTGCAAATGCAATTATACATGAAATATAGAAATAAACTGAGCATTAAGAATGCATCTTGTTTTGTGGCAGGGGTATACAATTACTTTACATGTTTCCACATACATGTTTACTTAATTTAACGAACACATTATTTAACAAACACATGCAATTTTAAGAGAAAGCAATACACTATAACTTGACAATTCATGCTTTGTAAAACACACTTGGTGCCTGAAACTGGCCTCATTCTGAGAACGCTCTGTAAAACTTGAATTTGATGATGGTCTACAGGAGTAATTGTTAAATTTTAGTGTTAACAATCACTTGGAGGTCTTAGTAAAACACAGATGACTGGGGCCTCCACCCAGGGGTTCTGATTTAATATGCATGGAAATGTACATTTCCAGTAGGCTCTCAGATGACATTGATGCTGCTGGCTCTGGCACCATATTTTGATAATCATAAGCCTACAGTGAAAATCATATCAAAACTAGTTTACCCTTGGGAAAATTTGAGAAAAGTTTCTAAGAATTTAGGGACTGCTTGTGTATTACCTGAGAATTCATCCATGAATATCATCACCAGAGAGCCTAGGAGACAACTTCTTTAAGGAAAATGAAAAACTCACCAATGATGAGAGTATCAACATACTGAGAAGCTCAATAGTGACTGTCTTTTATCTTTAACAGTGACTCGGGTTGACATTAGGAATGTTGCCATGGAAAGTGAGTTCTCTAATATCTGATATGACACAATCCCAGAATTACAAAGACAGGGTAACTACATTTAAGCAGCCAAAGGAAACATCATTTAAGCAATGAGAGTAGCAATCAGAATGCCATCTGATGACTAAGAACACCTCTGCAGTAGACACCCCTTTCTTGGGCATGCACAATGTGCCCATTCTGAAATGTCCACCCACTTATATCTTCCATAATCCTTTTTGTCACTGACTTCTCAATCCTCTTTCTTTTGAGTCCTTGACCATTCAGCCAAACTATTGCCAACGTTTTCAGATTTATTCCTGAGTAGGCTTGGATGCTTGAACTTTCCCACTAATTCAGATTATGCCATTGTATAATGTAGAGTAAACTGTAATTCACAGTTAGATTTCTTCCTCCTCAGTCATTTGGTCATAATGAACTTCTGAGGATACCATAGCATGGATTTAAGGACAAGAGGCAAAGCAATAGGAATAAGTATCGAAAGAGTCCAGGTCACTTTCTCATTCAACCTATATTAATTTCTGAGTCAACCTGAGCTCATTTTCTTATAAATCATTTTCATTTGATGATACTCAGATGCTGCACATGCCCCTCCCACTGCCCCACTCCAACACTCCTTGTGAAGAGTTAGATCAGACAGTGATTAGTTCATAATGGGAAGCTTAGATCTCATGATGACTGGATGTTCCTGGTTAGGCTTTCGCTGTCTACCCAAGTCCATTAACAAGCCATAGTTATTTGTCAAAAGGAGAATAGACACCTGCAGAAAAAGGGAGATATACCAGAGCTCTGGGCTATGAATTTCCCATTGATCTTTTCAGAAGTTTCTTGCAACACTGGTTCTTCAAGCATCAATGATTATGTTAGATCATTAGTTCACATCTTAGGGCAGCTGTTACTACAGTTTGGATTTGCTGGAGAGCTTCTCTTGCTCTGTCCTTGAAGGAACTGTAAGTCTAAAAGGTGAATCTATAATGAGTTGATAGCTGGACTTCTCTGATGGCTCAGGGTAAAGATGCAATTATCATTTTTTTTTCAGAATAAGTGCTATGAGGCTTGACAGCTTAGTTTTCACTTTGATGGGAATATCTCAATATGCTGAAAATCACAGAACTCTTACAAACTTTATTGAATGAAAAATACCTTTGACTTTTTTTCAGGTTGATATCCCACTATCTACTCTATACATGTTTTACTGAGGCATCTAAAACACTTGCTTTCTGTTCACAAGTCAAATCAGTGTAAAAATCATTAACATAGTGGGTTAACCTGATGTTTTGTTAAATTTCAAGGTTAAATATCTCTGGAGACAATTTCTACCTCTTGACAAAGGGAATAAGATTCATCTAATTTGCTCTCCTAAAATAGACGACTAAAAACCTAAAATATAGAAACAATTGTTTTCAGATATTGACTGGCTGAAAAAAAAAAAGAAACAAATGACTAAGTTCTGATAGTGCCATAAATTAAAGCCTAAAGAGAATTTTCTAGCTGTAGCAAAGGAAGGAGGAGCCTATCAGAGCACAAAGATATCCTTGAATGGAGGATATATAATGTTAGTATCCTTGGGAGTTCCCAAAATCTTGTTTTTGCAAAAGGGGCTCCAGAGAAGAGGTATGCATACTGAAGCAGAGCTCTAATGCCCTGTTAGTCCATCATGGCTGGAAGAAATTTGATGATGGATAATTTTTTTTTATTCTTGCAAATATTATTGAGATTTGCTGTGGATTGTATTTAAACTTCTTGGAGACAGATTGATCTCTTCATAGTTTATTAGGTGAAACCTGAGCAGTCTTAATCTAGAGCTCATTGTCCTGCACAGCCACCTAAAACTGGATAAAATGCATGACATAATACATTGAATATCATGTAAAAGTCAGTGATCCTTGAGAGACAGGGAACAGATTCTGTAAGCACAAAATTGCCTAAATGAACTATTTGGAGAGATATAGGATCGATAATAACCCATGTCTCCACCAGCTAGCATGAGAAGTCTCATAATTCAGGGAACACTGGCCAAAGTACTGAGAAAGCTTTTGCCTCAGTAGAGAAGATAATTATTACTAGACAACATACTGTATCAGTACCACCTAAAAGAGATTCATATTAGTTTATTTCAAATCCATGGCCAAAGAACCATTTATATAAATTTAATAGAATCATTAAACTTTTTTTCTATTTCTACTGAATATGCAAATATGGTTCACAATTGATAAATGATTTTCTTCTTTCAACAAATTAAAACAGGAATACTTGCACAAACCTTACTTATTAAACAAACACTTATTTACTTATTATACAAATCCATAAAAAAACAAGTTTCAATTCAAGTGTTATCTAAATTTTCATATATATTAGTTAAATGAGGTTGCCATTTTAAGCCACAGTATAGCTAGTTATTGTAATTAGGTCATGCTGTTTTATTTTGATAATGAGCTCAAATATTTCACTGGTGATATATTAATATTGATAAAATACTCTGTCAAAATTTGTTAAAACTCAACCCCACTAGTCTAGGGCATTTTAAATACACTGCCAAAGATTCCATGCAGACAGTCAAGTGAGAAATTACATGTTTAATTTACTGCTGAAAACATAAAAGCACCTTTTCTTTAATGCTTTGTATATTTTCTTATAAGTTTAATGATATAAAGATAATACCAGGAATATTGGTACTGGTATAAACACATACTTTTGAATGTACTCTTCAAGTATGAATTCTTAGTCAATCATGTCTGACTCTTTGAGACCCCATGGATTTTAGCCTGCCAGGCTCCCCCATCCATGGGAATTCTCCAGGCAAGAACACTGGAGTGGGTTGCCATGCACTTTTCCAGGGGATCTTCCCAACCCAGGGATCGAACCTAGGTCTCCCGCATTGCAGGCGAATTCTTTACCAACTGAGCCACCAGGGAACTGCATATAAACAATATTCATGTAGATAGGTTGAAGTAATTTAAGATGATAATGTGTGCCAACTTATAAACAACAGTGCCACCACCTATACCAGAAATTGTAGGTATAGATCAGGCTATTCTGCTGTTATAATGGTAGAATTACAACTAGATCAGGCATTTAATAAACACATGAGGAGATCTACTAAAATAAGTCATGTATATAAGTACTTTTTGTTCAATTAGAAAAAATAATTTCAAGATTAAACCATCTAGAAAAAAATCCTTTGATATTTTCTTTCAAAATACATTCTTAAGTAGATATGAAATAGATATGAAATGTTAAAATATTCATTGTAATATGAATCTAGGAAATAGATCTTCTAGAATAAGTTCTCTGTTAGCTTGTAAAATGGTCCTGAATTATTTAATGTATTTCTAAGATCTTCAGTGAATCATGGCCCAATAATTTTTTCATGAGTTCAGTCATCACAATGGTAGAATTTTAAGGTTTTTAAAATTCATTTTGTTTTTCCTACTTTGAGGAGAGTAAAATCACTCTTCAGGTCATATAGACCTTATTTCCCTCAGTTGATAAGGATGCCTGATTTCACAGCTTTTGTATAAATGTGAAGTTACAATATGTTCAATGTGAAATTCAGATATTTCTTATTTTCTGTTTCTGCTTAGGTACCATAACTCAAAAAATTGAAAAGTAGAGGGTCTGAACTGCTATGAGATTTATATAAAACTAGTCAAGAATTCATCTCAAACAGTCTGATGATTTGCAGGGCATTACAAACCTCAAGGAAATATAAATGAAGGCTCTAGAAATGATCAGGGACTTGGTAATAAGCAATTCTTAGCACAGCACTGGCTTCTAATATTGTTTTTTTTTCTCTTATCCCTCCAGTTACATGAAATGATTTCCAATATTTGTATTTAGAAATTCTAGTATGCAGCCACTGGAACTTGGGGGAGGAGACACACACAAAAAAATAACGTGGACCAATTCCTGAGTCCCTAGTGATTTAAACATCCTAAAGCTAAGGGTAGATTGGAAGACCTGTAGTGAAAGAAAGTAGCTTACAAGTTGTTGTAATCATGAAATAGTACGTGTTTTCTGATGGGCCAAAGGGACCTGTGGAATGGAACCAGAATTCAGTTATGATCAAAGGGACTTGATCCAAGAGGCTTAAAGTAGTGGGAGGGTGGGGTAAACACATACACGCTTGTGTCTGGGGAGTTGTACTTGAAACTTTAGGAGAAAGAATTTTAAAACATAGCTTTTGTGTTTCTGTGATGCCCAGATTGAACTATTATTCATCCATTCAGACATAACAGCCTAGCCACATTTATCTGATTCCTCTCTTCATTGATCCTGAATTTGTATAATTTTTAATTCATACCTTGTTGTAGATGAAAGAACAGAAACCTATGTTTCCTCCTGTGAGGACCTCAATTGAGTCTGGACAGAGAGAGAGCCAAGTTGCCAGCTGCCAGAGTAGCTGATTAAAGCAACAAACCTGACAGGTAAGAATTAGGTCTTTACTCACTTAATGAGAGGGTGTTAGGTCAGAGTCTAAAACTCAATACTCCAATTCCTCCTATTGTATTTTCACCCATGGAAGAGGCCCGAGCTGGAGGATCAGGTGGATCAGCATAGACATTGATGTGGTCATTCTATATTTTGAGGGCGTCCTGAGCAAATGGCAACCCACTCCAGTATTCTTGCCTGGAGAATCCCATGGACAGAAGAGCCTGGCGGGCCACAGTCCATGGTGTCACAAAGCATCGGACATGACTGAGCAACTATCCATGTGCCTGAGCAAAAGTTCGGGCAGTTTTATGGACCCTGGACCTGGGGGACACAAAGGGAAGAACCAAGAGTGAAAAGTGCTGGGTTCTGAGAAATATGCCTCCAATGTTTCTCTCTGTTGCCCCATTTAAACGGCCTAAAACTTCCATGCTCAAGGCCTCAGATAAGAGACCTGGGAATGCAGGTGACTAGGCTAGGAATGTCAATATGCAAAGATAGTGGCTGGATAGAGTGCCAGCATCCCTGACTGCAACTCCTGTCAGAGACTGCAGCGCACTGACCGTGCACTAAGTCTGCTGTGGAGACGGCATCTCTTCCCCAAGGAGCTTGCAGAATAAAGCTTTGTTAATACCTGTGATGGGGCCTAAAAAATCACACATGGGTTTTAAATCAGGAACCAGACTCCTCACCTCCCTTCCAAATAGAAGATTTCTACAGCTAATATAGATATTAAAAGAGAAAGAGGAATAAGCCCTATTTGGATGAGACATTGGTATTTTGTCATTAAAGTAAACTGGAATTGTGTTCTTAAATATTTCTATAAAACTTTTGAAATAGATATGGGACTAAGGGTCTGGGAACTAAAGATATTGGTGAGGATATGTAAAACTTCTCTCTGATTGAATGCTGCCCGGTCAGCTTGATTGATAAATTACACATAGTTATGTTAAAACATTTCACATTTGAATTTTGCTTATTATTATGAAGGCAGTATATATTTGGTATAAGAAGCTAACTGCTTAAGTATTAAAATAAGTAAGGTATAAAAGAATTGTCAGGTGCCCTGTGTTCCATGAGTTTGTGTCCCTAGACAAGTTCCTCTTCGCTCATACAAACATATTGAGGCCTATAAAATATGTATTTCTTTTTGTCTGTATGCCTTTGCTTTAATTTACCAAATAAAATCATACAACTTTTTCTAATACTCCACTTCCCTAGTGCCTGCTGTATTGTTGTTGTTCAATAGCTCAGTTGTGTCCGACTCTTCGTGACCCCATGGACTGCAGCACACCAGGCTTCTCAGTCCTTCACCATCTCCCGGAGCTTGCTCAAGCTCAGTGTCCATTGAGTCAGTGATGCCATCCAACCATCTCATCCTCTGTCATCCCCTTCTCCTCCTGCCTTCAATCTTTCCCAGCATCAGGGCCTTTTCTAATGAGTCAACTCTTTGCGTCAGGTGGCCAAAATATTGGAGCTTCAGGTTCAGCATCAGTCCTTCCAGTGAATATTCAGGGTTGATTTCCTTTAGAATTGATTGGTTTGATCTCCTTGCTGTCCAAGGGGCTCTCAAGGGTCTTCTCCAACACCACAGTTCTGAAGCATCAACTCTTCACTGCTCAGCCTTCTTTATGGTCCAGCTCTCGCATCCATATATGACTGCTGGAAAAACCATAGCTTTGACTAGGCAGACCTTTGTCAGTAGAGTAATGTCTCTGCTTTTTAATACACTATCTAGGTTTGTCACAGGTTTTCTTCCAAGGAGCAAATGTCTTTTAATTTCATGGCTGCAGTTACCATCTGCAGTGGTTTTGGAGTCCAAGAAAAGAAACCTCTCACTGTTCCCATTGTTTCCTCATCTGTACATTTACATACACTCTGTATTTAAAGTTAACTTATGGTGAGACCTAGTCATGTGATTGTTTTGCCAGTTCTAAGCATAGGAACAACTGAGGTCGAATTACTATCCACAAAGCACATAATGAACATTGATGACATTATTATTAATTTCTTGATTTCACATAAGTGCCTAGTTGGTTTACTATGCGACCATGAAGAAACAAATCCTCTAGTAATCTGAAGAAAACATAGTTGAGTTTTCCAGTGCTGAGTCCTGTGAGGAAGAGGGGAGAACCACAGATGTAAGAGCAAAAAGAGGGGGGTTTGTTGTCAGGCGCCACAGCGGGTGTCCTTGAACAAGGGTCAGCGAGAGACATCAGGAAAGTTCTGTAGGGTCACTGGGGTGACAGAAAAACAGAGACCAACTCAATTGCTACCATGAGATTATGGAAACTTTCTGCCACATCCAGTTACTAACTTGAACTGGAAAAAGCAGAGAAGTCCCTTTTGAATCGGGTGGAGGGAGGTTTGATGACAACTTTTAATTTTTAAGTCAATGAGAATATTCAAAATGGGATGTATTAGGCTAAAAAACTGATTTAAATTTTAAAATGATTATCTACTTTTCATTGATAAGATTCAACAAAATATTTGTATCCTGTCAAGAATGGACATGAGCCTTCCTGAGCAATTTCAAGTTTTGTTATATATAATAAAGAAAACTATATATCTTTTGCATATTTGAAGTGAAGAATAAAAACTCCACCTTGATTCTAGAAGTAAGATAAACAATTCAAGAAATTATCATTGAATGAAAATGAAAGGTATATAAACTACATTGTATAAAGTTAGGGGATGAATGGGATAGAATTTTGAAAGTGAAAGAGGAGTAACTATAAACTCAGCTTCTTCCATGATAGGATATTAATCTCTATAATTTATTTTAAAATATTGTTTAGAATAAAGAAAACAACGTAACTTCAAACTCCTCATAGTATTCCATTTTTTCCTCTTTGCCTTGGAGAAATGGATATCACTTGTGGGGAAGAAATAGTCTTTGATTCTGCAATTCCTTCTGTTTTTCACCACTAAACAAAAGTACAATCTAGTATTTTATAATATATGAAATACACTTATACACACATACATATACCTATGTACTCACGGGTGTTATTTTTCTGTGTGTATGTGTGTGTTCTCAGTCATATCCAACTCTTTGCAGCCCCATGGACTTGTAACCTGCCAGGCTCCTCTGTCCATGGGATTTTGCAGGCAAGAATATTGGAGTCAGTTTCCATGTCTTACTCCAGGGTTTTCTCTAAAATATAGTCATTTATACAGTCGCACATGAGAACAATAGTTAACTTATCTAAACTTTTCTCTGTGGGACCTAGTGCTAACTCAGGATTTTATAATTTGGTCCATGCAACTATCATCAAACTGCACAGGAATATTTTTAAATGACTACATATCCACAGTTGAATATAAGAATATTTATTCTACTCAAGAAAAAGTTAAGACTTTCTGGTGGTGGTGGTTTAGTCACTAAGAAGTCATGTCCAACTCTGTGACCTCATGGACAATAACCCACCAAACTCCATGGGATTTTCCAGGCAAGAATACTGAGATGGGTTGCCATGTGGCTGGTGCTCATAATCTGGTATGCAAATTGGACACTATCTTAGCATTATATGTTAAATACAAAGCAGATCAAGTCAGCATAAATGCCAAAAATGACAACTTTACTCTAGAGTGTGTGAGTTCTCAGCAATCATCACGTTGGCCTTCAGTTTGTCAAATGGGTTTCCCTTATGGCTCTGTGATAAAGAATCTGCCTACCAATACAGGAGATTCAAGTTCCATCCCTAGGTCAGAAAGATCTCCTGGATAAGAAAATAGCAACTCATTCCAGTATTCTTGCCTGGGAAATGCCATGGACAGAGGAGCCTGGCAGGCTACAGTCCATGGGGTCACAAAAAAGTCGGACATGACTTGGCAACTAAACAACAACAACTTGTCAAATATGGACTAAAAGGAATAACAAGAAAGTTATCACCTCTGAGTAGTTGAGAAATAAAACACGTACATAGTATCATAGGAATAAGAAATGCATATTTCAGTAATAACACTGTAAGTTACTGCATAAAAATTGTTATGTACTTAAGCATGGCTGACTAGAGTATCCATTTGTTTAATGCTAAATAAGTTGTTGGAATGAAAATTAAGACTTATAGAAGCCCAATGTTTCTGAAGTGAAAAATTGAAATGGACATTAAGAATTTAGAGAATTTGTATTGCAAATAAACATTGAAATCCTTTATTAGAAAAAGTCATGCCATTTTCAGAATATCTCAGAGCATTCTAATATATTTCAATTCTTGTAACTTTATATTATTTGATGTTCAGTTTTCTTTTTAATTTAAAGAGATATGTTTATATATGTATGGGAACTGAAGTCTGTTAGAACTGAATTGACAAAAATAGTTTTCTTATCCAGAAAAAGCCGAAGTGAAATAATAGAACCTACAGTATGCTACCCAGTTCACTGATGTCATCTCCTGTTTTAAGTCAGTATTTTAATAGCCTATATAGTATATATATTGAGCTTCCCAGGTGGTGCTAGTGTAAAGAATCTGCCTACAAATGCAGGAGATGCAAGACATGCAAGTTTGATCCCTAGGTTGGCAGACACCCCTGAATAGGAAGTGGCAACCCAATCCAGGATTCTAACCTGGGAAATTCCATGGACAGAGGAGCCTGGTGGTTGGCCGTCTACGGAGCCATGAAGAGTCAGACACAACTGAGTGACTGAGCATCTAATATATATCAAAGTGATTTTTTTGCCTTTCACTTATATATGTTCTGGTTAAATACTATAAAAATCTCTGTGAACGTAGATTCTTTGGGGAAGTAAAGAAAGAAACAGTGCAGTTGGTACATTTACCTATAAACCTGAAAATTGTTAAATTCTGAATGAATAAAGCGTCACTGACTTTTATACATCTTGGCAAGAGTTATTTGACGTTATATAAGCGATCTGGGTCTTCCCAGGTGGCGCTACTGGTAAGGAACCTGCCTGCCAGTTCAGCAGCCACAAGAGACAAGCGGCTTAGCATTCAGGCATGCGAGAGATCTAGACTGTTGTTTTCTGACTTTATAAGATACATTTATTTTAGAGTCAACCAAGAATTAGTTAATTTATACTATTTTTAATCATCAAGCTATTAAAATTCTTCAGGAAACTATGTAAAATGGTTTATGAAATTATTTCCAAATTATCTGTGAGGAGGAAAAAAAATGACTTTTCCAGTTCTTTCCTTTGGGTGAAAATTTATCCTAATTCTCAGCTGCTCAATCTCATTTATGCACATATGGCAAATGGAATAATAGAATCATTTGCTTTTGCCCAACTTTTTATGTAACTCAAGCAAATTTTTTTTTCAGAATGGAACTCCTTCCAGAACTACTTTTAAAAAGCAACTTATTTTTCCCTAGTATATTTCAAATACTTGTTTTATTTTTCAACTTGAAGGAAATATTTTGATTTCTTAATGAAAAGTGACTAAATATAGATTGCTGGGTGTGGAAGATCCTCCAGAAAAGGAAATGGAAACCCACTCTAGTATTTTGCCTGGAGAATCCCATGGATAAGGGAGTCTGGTGGGCTACAGTCTTACGGTCGCAAAGAGTCAGACATGACTGAACCACTAACAACTTATCAAAAGAAAGGGGAAAATATTTTTAATTGATTTCTTACTTCAGGCAATGCAATTTTGTATTGTAAAATAGAAATTAGAACATGTTTATAATCTGCTTTATATTAAGTGCAATCTTTATTGACTCTCCAACTTCAATGGATAGAACTCTTTAGGTTTTAAGTCATTTTCAAAGGACAACTCATTTTCTGGTAGTCTTTACATTTATTTAAAAGTCTCAAAGTAATGGTTTCTACTTAGTAAAACTGAGCCTTATGAAATTGCTAATGCCTGAACTTTCTGACCAACAATAAAAATTTTATATGATTCAGACCAGAGACTTTGAAAACAGATTGCAAGTGCCAAATACTGAATGAAATGATCCATCTCAGCCCTGTGATAGTGTTTCTTTCTAGGGAAAGAGATGTTAAAAAGGAAAGAGTTGGGAGTGTAGCTATGTATTTACAGTTTTTTTAATTAAAAATAAAAGATTGATGAAAAAATTTTTCATTAACAAGAAATAAATTGCTTTGATATATATTTAACCATAAATAAAGTAATGATGTGAAACATCTATAATGCCTTCTATAGGGACCAACATTAACACCTTATTAAATGATGAGATTGGAGAAGGCAATGGCACCCCACTCCAGTACTCTTGCCTGGAAAATCCCATGGACGGAGGAGCCTGCTAGGCTGCAGTCCATGGGGTAGCTAAGAGTCGGACACGACTGAGCGATTTCACTTTCACTTTTCACTTTCATGCATTGGAGAAGGAAATGGCAACCCACTCCAGTATTCTTGCCTGGAGAATCCCAGGGATGGGGGAGCCTGGTGGGCTGCCTTCTATGGGGTCTCACAGAGTCGGACACAACTGAAGCGACTTAGCAGCAGCAGCAGCAGCAGCAAATGATGAGATAAAGCACAATCTAATATTAAAATTTAGGAGTGAAGTGAAAGTTGCTCAGTCATGTCTGACTCTTTGCAACCCCATGGAATGTACAGTCCATGGAACTCTCCAGGCCAGAATACTGGAGTGGGTAGCCTTTCTCTTCCCAACCCAAGGATCGAAACCAGGTCTCCCACATTATCTTTGCCAGCTGAGCCACAAGGGAAGCCCAAGAATGCTGGAGAGGGTAGCCTATCCCTTCTCCAGAGGATATTTCCAATCCATGAATCGAACCGGGGTCCCTGCATTGCAGGCGGATTCTTTACCAACTGAGCTATCACGGAAGCCCAAAATTTGGGAAGGTTACTTTAATTTTTAAGTAAAGAATAGTTAAGTTCTGATGAGGATATTTTTCATTGGAAAATTGAAAATACTATATTTTATTTGTATTCATAAAGCAGTGAACATAAAAAATCTGATGACTGAGCAAAAGTATTTTCATATATCTAGACCAGCCTGAGTCTGTAGCTTGCTAACTCATGTTGAAGTTCTTGGGACCAGCTAGCCTCCGTAGTCATATGAGCCAATTCAGTAATGTAATTTGCTTTATAATAATAGTTATTATTACTAGGAATACAATTAATTGATAATAAGTAATAAGTAATGATACTGGTGTAGGTATCCTTCTAAGAAAAGGAAATGGCAACCTACTCCAGTATTCTTCCCTGGGAAATCCCACGAACAGTGTAGCCTGGTGTGCTACAGTCTATGGGGTTGCAAACGGTAGGGCACAACCATAGCATGTTTTGTTATGTTATGTTATTAGTGTAAAATACTATGTAGCCATTACAGCTTTTAAAATGAAGATATCCATAATATGTGAAATTTAAAACATATCCATAATATATGAAATTTAAAAACATAACCATAATATGTAAAATTTAAAACATGAAGAAAGAAAGGCCAAGATAATCTTGCTGTATGATTTACTTAACAAATAATACCAAAAAACAAAACAAAACTAAAACTAAGACAATTTAGAGAAGAGAAAGTACGGCAATAGATAGAGCAGTATGAGTTAAAGATAGGAAATTAGAGATTTAACAATACTACTTAGTTTGAGATATCACCCCCTCAAAATGCATAAAACAAACATTCAAAACTCATTACTGCTAAAGATGGGGTAAAACTGAGAACAGATTGGAAGGCTAACCTTCCATGATGCTGAATATTTACTTCCATGTGCATATCTGTATTAAAACTATCTCTATGTAGATTATTTGTATGAGTGTGGTTGGGGTTGATAGTGAGTTTCCATGACATTGTGGAAAGTATACTTGAGTTAGAGAAAAATGGATTTTAGCTGTGTCTCTGTCTTTAGCTGTAAGATTCTGGATACATTTCTTCCTCTCTTTTTATAAAAATACAATAACTATAGAATAACTATGTATTTATTTTCCTATGTAATTTGCAAAGTGATATTCAACATCTTACCCAACCAGAGATCGAACCCAGGTCTCCTGCATCACAGATGGATTCTACCAGCTAAGCTATCACGGACGCCCAAGAATACTGAAGTGGTTAGCCTATCCCTTCTCCAGCGGATCTTCCTGATCCAGGAATCAAACCAGGGTCTTCTGCACTGCAGGTGGATTATTTACCAACTGACCTACCAGGGAAGCCCTCAACATCCGTACATATACTTTAAAAATCAGCAGCATTATCTAGACAATCAGGGGAGGGAGTGTTCTGCTCAAAATTTCAATCTATCATTTCTCTTTTCTCATTCTTATAGCTCTACTGTATCCATAAAACTTGTGGTACCAAGTAAGAGATTTACTTCTTAAATAAATTCCTGTTTCATATAAGAAAATGGGTTAGTGGCATTGTACTTAATACAAAATGGGAAGCTAGTAATGTTTGGAACACTGACTAAGTTAAATGCACTATGTACCAAAATTTATATGTTGCCATAATTCATAAGGCAATACCTAAAATAGGGATATATTTTGGGGAAGCATGTGTGAATGTTTCAGCAAAATTTATAGAGGAATAACTTAGATGCTATAATTGGGCATTACACTGGTGATGATTTCTAAAACAGGCCAATGTTACGGACAAAGAAAAGATTCATGATATTAGCGGCTACTATTTGTCATCTTGTTTAGAATAATTAGATCTTCTGAAATGATATGTGTGTATATATTTATTTATTTATATATATGCTGACCACATGTTAAGCATTATACCAGGATCTAGAAACAAGATTAACTGATAATCTATTGGGGGCTACAAAGAAGTGAAAGAAGAGTGGTCACATTAGAGATAAGTGCAGGTGTCCTAGAATATAAATCAACTTTTAATAATGAGTGGCATCTGGTTTAACCTCATCACTCACAGTTTTAATGAGATTAAAGATTGTCATTCAATAAACATTAAGATCGATAGAGTGGCAAAGTACATTAATCTCCTTAAGATAGTGCGTACACAATTACTTAATAGTCATATTGAATATGTAGAACAAAATGCATGGAATTAACATTCCTGTTAAAACTAATGAATCTGAGAAACACTTTGACCTCATAATATATTTGCAAAATTACAGTAGAAGAAAAGATTTAGAGTCTAAACATAGACACTTCCCCTGTTCTATTGATTCACTGAGACATTTAAGATTGTTCTGCTATTCTGAGTGAGGCTGTGGAATACAATGCTTTAGAATTAATATGTCCATTATTCCCTGATCTGTGCTTTTCCTGATTCTTGCTGCCAGTAGTTTAACTCTTCACTACCACAGAAGTCCCTTTCACATGACCAACTTTTATGAAGGGAAAATATTCCTTAAAGCTTCACTTTTGTACAAATGCTTTTTCACTTTCTCTAGTGCAATCTGTGTGTCATAATACTTTCTCAGCAGCATCTTCAAGGAATTTGTTTTTCTTTTATTCTCTATTACAAATAATGTGTATCCTTTAGAATGTGTTGAGATTACCATCATGAATCGAAATTCAGTATTACCCCTGTGAAAACTTTCTCGATATGTGATATAGTTTTTCCAAATAATGATGCATTCCTTTATTTATATAATACTTTAGTTCTCAGTTTGTGGACTTCCTTGCTGGCTCAGACAGTAAAGCTCTGCCAACAATGAGGGAGACCTGGGTTCAATCCCTGGGTAAGGAAGATCTCCTGGAGAAGGAAATGGCAACCCACTCCAGTATTCTTGCCTGGAAAATCCCATGGATGGAGGAGCCTGGTAGGCTGTATTCCATGGGGTCGCAGAGTCGGACATGACTGAGTGACTTTACTTCACTGTGATAAGTACCAAAAACTTGAATTATAAACTGAAACTACTTGTTCTGAAGTGTTTGATATGTGTTTATATGAGTATGTAGATAAAGCATTTTATTTTTCTACAGGATAAATCTGTAGTTTCAGTTCAGTTCAGTCACTGAGTCATGTCCAGCTCTTTGCGACCCCATGAAACGCAACACGCCAGGCCTCCCTGTCCATCACCAACTCCCGGAGTTTACCCAAACCCATGTCCATTGAGTCGGTGATGCCATCCAGCCATCTCATCCTCTGTTGTCCCCTTCTCCTCCTGCCATCAATCTTTCCCAGCATCAGGGTCTTTTCAAATGAGTCAGCTCTTTGCATCAGGTGGCCAAAGTATTGGAGTTTCAGCTTCAACATCAGTCCTTCCAATTAATATTCAGGACTGATTTCCTTTAGGATGGACTAGTTGGATCTCCTTGCAGTCCAAGGGACTGTCAAGAGTCTTCTCCAACACCATAGTTCAAAAGCATCAATTCTTCGGCGCTCAGCCCTCTTTATAATCCAACTCTCATATCCGTAACGTGACTACTGGAAAAGCCATAGCCTTGTCTAGATGGACCTTTGTTGACAAAGTAATGTCTCTGCTTTTTAATATGCTGTCTAGATTGGGATATTTTCATATCCCAAGGCTATTTTTAAATCCTAGTGTTGTTGGTACTGACAGTATTAAATGGAGGGATGGCCATCACTTAAATAGTCATTTAACTGGTTTTGTATAGAATCTTACCACCACTAGAATCTGAATAGTCAGTTTGATTTGATACAAAACCAAAAATCATTTTTTATTTTTTTAGAATGTAAAAATCTCTAGCTTAAAAAAAAGCTATTTTTAAACTTTTCCCTTAAATAAACCAGTCTTTTGCATGTATCATTTTGAATTATAATTTCTTCTGGGTATATGCCCAGGAGTAGGATTGTTGGGTCATATGGTAATTCAATTTTTAGTTTTTTAACGAACCTCCATATTGTTATCCATAGCAGCCTTACCAATTTACATTCCCACCAACAATGTAGGCGAGTACCCCTTTTCTCTACACCTTCTCCTGCATGTTATTTGTAGATTTTTTGATGATGGCCATCTGACCAGTGTGAAGTGATACCTCACTGTATTTTTGATTTGCATTTATCTAATAATTAGTGATGCTAAGCATGTTTTCACATGCTCTTTGTATATCTGTATGTCTTTTTTGGAGAAATGGCTATTTAGATCTTCTACCCATATTTTTATTGACTTGTCTGTTTTTCTGATATTGAGCTACATGAACTCTTTGTATGTTTTAGAGCTCAATCCCTTGTCAGTTGCTTCATTTACAAATATTTTCACCCATTCTGAGGGTTGTCTTTCTGTTTTATTTATGGTTTCCTTTGCTATGCAAAAGTTTTTAAGTTTAATTGGAGAAAGAAATGGCAACCCACTCCAGTATTCTTGCCTGGAGAATAACAGGGACAGAGGACCCTGGTGGGCTGCTATCTATGGGGTGTCCCAGAGCTGGACACAACTGAAGTGGCTTAGCAGCAGCAGCAGAAGGTTCCATTTGTTTATTTATTTATTTTATTTTCACTAGGTGGTAGATCAAAAAAGATCTGGATGTGACTGATGTCAGAGGTTTCTGCCTATGTTTTCCTCTGAGTTTTATAGTATCTGACCTTACATTTAGGACTTTAATCCATTTTCAGTTTATTTTTTTATGTGATGTTAGATAGTGTACAAATTTCATTCTTTTACATGTAGCCATCCAGTTTTCCCAACACCACTTATTCAAGAGACTGTCTTTTCTCCATTGTATTTTCTTGCCTCTTTTGTCATAGATTAGGTGTATGGGTTTATTTCTAGACTTTCTATCCTGTTCCATGGATCTGCACTTCTGGTTTTGTGCCACTCCCTTACCTTTTAAAGCTTCTGTAGTCTGCCTGTATTTCTTTTTCTTGGGGATGGTCTTAACTCCTGTCTCCTGTACAGTGTCATGAACCTCCATCCATAGTTCTTCAGGCACTCTGTCTATCAGATCGAATCTCTTGAATCTATTTGTCACTTCCACTGTATAATTGTAAGGAATTTGATTTAGGTCCTACCTGAATGATCCAGTGATTTTCCCTACTTTCTTCAATTTCAGTCTAAATTTGGCAATAAGGAGTTCATAATCTGAGCCAGTAAGCTCCCAGTCTTGTTTTTGCTGACTGTATAGAGCTTCTCCATCTTTGGCTGCAAAGAATATAATCAATCTGATTCTGGTATTGACCGCCTGGTGATGTCCATGTGTAGAGTCTTCTCTTCTTTTGTTGGAAGGGGGTGTTTGCTATGACCAGTGTGTTCTCTTGGGAAAACTCTGTTAGCATTGGACCTGATTCATCCTGTACTCCAAGGCCAAATTTGCCTGTTACTTCAGGTGTTTCTTGACTTCCTACTTTTGCATTCCAGCCCCCTATAATGAAAAGGACATCTTTTTGGGGTATTAGTTCTAGAAGTTCTTGTAGGTCTTCATAGAACCGTTCAACTTCAGATTTTTCAGCATTACTGGTTGGGGCATAGACTTGGATTACCATGATATTGAATGGTTTGCCTTGAAAATGAACAGAGATCATTCTGTCGTTTTTGAGATTGCATCCAAGTACTGCATTTCAGACTCTTTTGTTGACTATGATGGCTACTCCATTTCTTCTGAGGAATTCCTGCCCACAGTAGTAGATTTAATGGTCATCCTAATTAAATTCACCCATTCTAGTCCATTTTAGTTCGCTGATTCCTAGAATGTAGACGTTCACTCTTGCCATCTCCTGTTTGACCACTTCCAATTTGCCTTGATTCATGGACCTAACATTCCAGGTTCCTATGCAATATTGCTGTTTACAGCATCAGACTTTGCTTCTATCACCAGTCACATCCACAGCTGGGTATTGATTTTGCTTCGGCTGCATCTCTTCATTCTTTCCGGAGTTATTTCTCTACTGATCTCCTGTAGCATATTGGGCACCTACCGACCTGGGGAGTTCATCTTTCAAAGTCATATCTTTTTGCCTTTCATACTGTTCATGGAGTTCTCTCTGAAGTGGTTTGCCATTCCCTTCTCCAGTGGACCACATTTTGTCAGAAATCTCCACCATGACCCGTCCATCTTGGGTGGCCCTAAAGGCAGGGCTCATAGTTTCAGTGAGTTAGACAAGGCTGTGGCCCACGTGATCAGATTGGTTAGTTTTCTGTTATTGTGGTTTTCAGTCTATCTGCCCTCTGATGGAGGTGAAAGTGAAAGTGAAGTTGTTCAGTCATGTCTGACTCTTTGCGACCCCATGGACTGTTGTTATCAAGCTCCTCCATCCATGGGATTTTCCAGGCAAGAGTGCTGGAGTGGATTGCCATTTCCTTCTCCAGGGGATCTTCTCAACCCAGGAATTAAACCTGGGTCTCCCACATTGCACGCAGATGCTTTACCATGTGAACCACCAGGGAAGCATAAGAGGCTTATGGGAGCTTCCTGATGGGAGAGACTGAAGGAGGGGGAAACAGGGGCTTGTTCTGATGGCGAGGGTCATGTTCAGTAATCCAATTTTCTGTTCTTTAATCCAATTTTCTGGTGATGGGTGGAGCTGTGTTCCCTCCCTGTTGTTTACCTGGGACCAAACTATGGTGGAGGTAATGAAGATAATGGCGACCTCCTTCAAAAGGTCCCATGCATGCACTGCTACACTCAGTGCCCCCAACCCTGCAGCAGGCCTCCACTGGAGACTCCTGGACATTCCCGGGCAAGTCTGGGTCAGTCTCTTGTGGGGTCACTGCTCCTTTCTCCTGGGTCCTGGTGTGCACAGTGCTCTGTTTGTGCCCTCCAAGAGTCCGTTTCCCAGTCCTGTGTAAGTTCTGGCAGCTCTATGTGGGGTTAATGGTGACCTCCTCCAAGAAGGCTTATGCCATACCCACATCTGCTGCACCCAGAGCCCCTGCCCCTGCGGCAGTCCACTGCTGACCCGTACCTCCACAGGAGACACTCAAACATATTTCTGTCTCAGTATCTGTGGGGTCTCTGGGTCCTTGTGTGAACAAGGTTTGTTTGAGCCCTCCGAGCATCTCTGGCAGGAATGGGGTTTGTTTCTAAAAGTGAATTTGTTTGCCTCTCCTGTCATCTTGCTGGGGCTTCTCCTTTGCCCTTGGACATGGGGAATCTCCTCAAAGATGCTCCAGCACTCTGCAGCTGCCTCTCCAGTATTTTTGACATTGTACAGGAGACAGGAATCAAGATCATCCCCTAGGGAAAAAAAAAATGCAAAAAAGTGAAGTGGCTGTCTGAGGAGCCCTTACAAATAGCTGTGAAAAGAAGAGAAGTGAAAGGCAAATGAGAAAAGGAAAGATACACCCATTTGAATGCAGGGTTCCAAAGAATAGCAAGGAGAGATAAGAAAGCCTTCCTCAGTGATCAATGCAAAGAAACAGAGGAAGACAATAGAATGGAAAAGACTAGAGATCTCTTCAAGAAAATTAGAGATACCAAGGGAACATTTCATGCAAAGATGGGCTCGATAAAGGACAGAAATGGTAAGGACCTAACAGAAGCAGAAGATATTAAGAAAAGGTGGCAGAAATAAACAGAGCTATACAAAAAAGATCTTCATGACCCAGATAATCACAATGGTGTAATCACTCACCTAGAGCCAGACATCCTAGAATGTGAAATCAAGTGGGCCTTAGGAAGCATCACTACAAACAAAGCTAGTGGAGGTGGTGGGATTCCAGCTGAACTATTTCAAATTCTAAAAGATGATGCTGTGAAAGTTTTGCACTCAATATGCCAGCACATGTGGAAAACTCAGCAGTGGCCACAGGACTGGAAAAGGTCAGTTTTCATTCCAATCCTAAAGAAAGGCAATGCCAAAGAATGCTCAAACTACTGCACAATTGCACTCATCTCACACACTAGCAAAGTAATGCTCAAAATTTTCCAAGTCAGACTTGAACAGTATGTGAACTGTGAACTTCCAGATGTTCAAGCTGGTTTTAGAAAAGGCAGAGGAACCAGAGATCTGATTGCCAACATCTGTTGGATCATTGAATGCAAGAGAGTTCCAGAAAAACATCTGTTTTTGCTTTATTGACTATGCCAAAGCCTTTGACTGTGTGTATCACAACAAATTGTGGAAAATTCTTAAAGAGATTGGAATACCAGACCACCCGACCTGCCTCTTGAGAATTCTGTGAACTGGACACAGAACAACAGACTGGTTCCAAATAGGGAAAGGAGTATTTCAAGGTTGTATATTGTCATCCTACTTATTAAACTTATATGCAGAGTACATCATGAGAAATGATGGGCTGGATGAAGCACAAGCCAGAATCAAGATTTCCGGGAGAAATATCAATAACCTCAGATATGCAGATGATACCACCCTTATGGCAGAAAGCGAAGAAGAACTAGAGAGCCTCTTGATGAAAGGCATTTTTTTAAAAAAATAAATACAATATCTTTATTTGGCATTGCATATCCTGACATTTGTTCTTGACAATCCCTTAAAAAAAAATCAGAAAAATTAATCAAAAATAAAGATCCAATGGCCCTATGTACATATAGCAAAGACAGCCTGGGCTGACATGTCTTTGCAAATGTCTCTCGTGCAAGCACACACACACGGATACACATACATACTCCCCACACATCTGGGAGACAGGTAAGGGGTTAATAAGCTTTGGGGCATTCAGGGGGGCAGTTTCCACATGTCATAAATTTAAAGACACCCTTCCACATGAAGTAGGTGTGCCTCATACAGCCAGTGGGGTATCACAAGTGTGGCTGGCAGCTTTAGTTTCCTCTCTGGATGTCTCAGAAAATAATCCTGCATTCAGCAACTTACAGTGTCTTAGATTCCATGAGACTAAGCCTCTTCAAGGACCTCCCTTCTCCATTTTTCCCACACCCTCTTGATGAAAGTGAAAGAGGTGAGTGGAAACTTTGGCTTCAAACTCAATATTAAAAAAACTAGGATCATGGCATCCAGTCTCATCACTTCATGGCAAATAGAGGGGGAAACAGTGAAAACAGTGAGAAACTTTATTTTGGGGGGCCCAAAATCACTACAGATGGTGACTGCAGCCATGAAATTAAAAGACGCTTGCTCCTTGGAAGAAAAGCTATGACCAACCTAGACAGCATATTCAAAAGCAGAGACATTACTTTGCTGACAAAGTCCATCTAGTCAAAGCTATGGTTTTTCCAGTAGTCATGTATGGATGTGAGAGTTGGACCATAAAGAAAGCTGAGTGTCAAAGAATTGATGCTTTTGGACTATGATGTTGGAGAAGTACCTTGAGAGTGCCTTGGACTGCAAGGAAATCCAACCAGTCCATCCTAAAGGAAATCAGTTATGGATATTCATTGCAACCAAGAAGGCAATGGCACCCCACTCCAGTACTCTTGCCTGGAAAATCCCATGGACGGAGGAGCCTGCTAGGCTGCAGTCCATGGGGTCGCTAAGAGTCGGACACAACTGAGCGACTTCACTTTCACTTTTCATTTTCATGCACTGGAGAAGGAAATGGCAACCCACTCCAGTGTTCTTGCCTGGAGAACCTCAGGGATAAGGGAGCCTGGTGGGCTGCCATCTATGGGGTCGCAGAGAGTTGGACATGACTGAAGTGTCTTAGCAGCAGCAACAGCATTCATTGGAAGGACTGATGCTGAAGCTGAAACTCCAATACTTTGGCCACCTCATGAGAACTGACTCAGTTGAAAAGACCTTGATGCTAGGAAAGATTGAAGGTGGGAGGAGAAGGGGATGACAGAGGATGAGGTGGTTGGATGGCATCACTGACTCAATGTACATGAAGTTTGAGTAATTCTGGGAGCTGGTGATGGATAGGATGGCCTGGCGTGCTACAGTCCATGAGGTCACAAAGAGTCAGACACAACTGAGCGACTGAACTGACTGAGGCTGCCTGCACTCCTTGACTCATGCCCTTCTTCTCACATCATTCCAACTTCTTGCTTCTGTTGCTGCATCTTCTGCTTCTTCCTCTGCCTCCATTCTCGTTCTTTCTTAGAAGGACCTTTGTGATTACATGTAGGGCCAACTTAGGTAATCTCCAGGTTAATTATCCAAGAGATTCTCAAAAATAATACTAGAATTACTCAAGATAATTATCTAGGACCATCTCCCCATCTCAAGATTCTTAAGTGAGTCACATTCCCAAGTTGCCATATAAGGTAATTCACATATTCTGGAGATTGTGATGTGGACATGTTTGAGGGCCATGCTACCCATGCTACAGTTTAAATCTTTACACTACCCTTTATCCCCTTTGCTTTGTAGAAGCAACATGTACAGATGTTCCATGAATCTCTTTATCTGTTTCACAACAGTTTATATTTTCTGTTTATGTTCACTCCATGCATATCTGGTAGCTACCCCATGGTGAGGAAAAAATAGAGTAATATAAACACTGGAACAGAGTCATCAGTCTTTCTCACATACTAATGAGATGCAAGTGACTTCTGGCTTTTTGGCTAATTACATAATTGGAATGGTAAAAAAATATTTGTTTTCTTGAACTCTGGCCAACTTAGATCTTGAGGCAGCTATTTATTTGACTCATTTCTTCCCCTGACTCATTAATTTCCATCTATTCAACTCATGTTATGTGAAATTTATCATCAAATTAACATTAATTACTGATGTCTCCAAAGTACTCCCTTTATTATTCATCTAGGCATTTTCCTGTCAACTGTTCAATACTAGGGTGAATTAACATTTCTAGAGTAGCAAAGATTTCAGGAACACTTAATTTTAAAGTAGTCTGAAGAAATGTCTGAAAGGTGTGCTTGCATGATTAATTACTTTTAATAAATGGTAAAAGTTTGAAGCCCTCCTCTCCTAAATTGAGCGTTGAACCTGTATCACTGTGAATATAAGACACTAATTTGACTTTGTGGAACTGTTGTGTGTGTGCTAGTCACTTCAGTCAAGTCTGACTGTTTGTGATCCCATGGACTGTAGCCCTGCAGGCTCCTCTGTCCATGGACTTCTCCAGGCAAGAATACTGGAGTGGGTTTCCATCCCTCCTTCAGGGGATCTTCCCAACCCAGGGACTGAGCCCGTGTCTCTTATGTCTCCTACACTGGCAGGTGGGTTCTTTACCACTAGTGCCACCTGGGAAGCCCCGTGGAGCTGTTACCTATGGTTTTTCCAGTTTTAGGAATCACTAATACGTTAATCTTAGCAATTAATTCTGTAAGAAGACCCACATGCAGTGGGAATGTCCTGGGTTTTGGAACCAGAGACACAGGGGATCATCTGCACATCTATTACTCATTTGTTGGGTGATTTTGCCAAATTCCTATAGTCTTCATTTTGCAGTTTTCTATAAAATGGTGTTAACAAATGCTAGTAAATTTTCTGGAGTAATTTTGAAAGGCTAATGAAATAATATCTATAATTACCCTTTCAAAACTTAAACACTCAAAACAAGTTCATTTCTTCCCGTTTCATTATTAATCTTTTATCCATATTTATATACAAAATCCTAGGTACTCGATTTAAGTTCTTTCTAGTAGTTAACCATTTCTATGTTTAATTATGATAAAAATCATACTTGGGGAAAGTTATGATGGGGAACATGATCATGTAAACCCTGCTAATTTTCTTCTAAGTATTTCTATATCATAGCTATTCCCAAGAAAAAAATTTAATTATGTCACATGATTGCCCATTAGATCTCTAATCTCAGAAACAATTTTTCCAGATTAAAAGGCCGTGGGTCCTTTAGGCCTTCTTCAAAACTTTGTTCATACCAATATATCAATATGTCCTACTATAAGAGGAAAAGTCCTCGAGAGAACCAATTTCTTAGATTAGCAAATAAATACATATTATTTCAAGAGGTGGGCTTAATGGTGAGACAGCATAATAATTGAAAGAAGCAACTGTGTGTGAAAAGCCAGAATGAATTTTGTTATCTGATTCACATTTTGGACACACCTTCAGCTTTTCCTTCTGCTCAGCCTTATTTACTTTCTTTCTTTCACAAATATTGATCCCTGGTCGATGCTGCACCACATACTGCATCTTAGCATCTGCTTCCAGCAAACACAACCTGCAGAGTTAGATACTAGGGGTAGTCCCAGGAGCAGGTTATAAGATGAGGTTTTTGAGCTGATTGTACATTACTCAGCCAGCATTGAGAACCCTATCAACATCTTCTGATGCAATGTGGAAATTTGTTGTTAAAACATTTGTTGCTGGTATATTTGGACAGTAGCAGTTGAATAGAAAATAAACAAGTGTATTATATTATGTTTCAAACTTACTGGGAAAAATTAAACTGGAAGGATCATGGGATTGGATGCCTTTGCTAAACTGCACTAATTTAACATAAGATAATGCACTACTAAAGAAAACTAAGAAGTAATTGAAAACTGAGAGTCATGGCCAGAGGGTTTCTTTGAGAAATAAATGAAGTCCTCCTCTCCTGAAGAAGGAAGGTAAAGAAATCTGAAGGCTAAGGTGAAGATGTAATAAGAGCTGAGTGACTTCACTTTACAGAGAGCCAAATATCCAACAAAGCAGATCTACCATTTCAAAGTCAGGGCTCTGCTTGGTAAACCCTAGAAATTTGATGACTGAGATGGAGATATGGTGGTTGTTCCCAAAGATTTGACCAGCCAACTTCCTCTGAAACTTCTGAGCCTGCAGAGGTAACCTGCCCCTCCCTACAGGAACTGGAACTCTGCATTTACTGGGGGGAAAAGAAAAAGTAGAGGCCTTGTATGAGATGAGAATATCACACAATTGCACTCATCTCTCCCTACATCAGGGCCTTTTCTAATGAGTTGGCTCTATGTATAAGGTGGCCAAAATACTGGAGCTTCAGCTTCAGCATCAGTCCTTCCAATGAATACTCAGGGTTAATTTGCTTTAGAATTGACTGGTTTGAACTCCTTGCTGTCCAAGGGACTCTCAAGAGTCTTCTCGAAAACCACAGTTCAAAAGCATCAGTTCTTTGGCACTCAGCCTTCTTTATGGTCCAACTCTCACATGTATACATTACTGGAAAAACCATAACTTTGACTATGTGCACCTATGTTGGCAAAGTAATGTCTCTGGCATGTGATTCTATTTCATTTAATACGATTTCTTAGAAAGACCATATCATTGTAAAATTTAGAAGGCACGTTCCACTTCATTTATGCTTGCTCCTCATTGTTTAATTAGGAAAATGAAATCGCAGATAAAGTGGCTCATTTATATTTGAAAGATTCACATCAAATTTTTAGCCCAGTCACCACACTTTGTACTTTTAAAAGGTTCTGCAACATCATTGGGGAAATAAGTCTCTTTAAAAAATTATGTTGATCGAAAACATGTATTTTGATTACTTAGTTTTACTCTATCTAGATGAAACTTAAATGGATTAAAGTATAGTTAATATACCTGAATAATACACCTGAATGGTTAATATATATGAGTTGTAGAATAATTATAAGATCTATTGTGTCTATTTTATGTATCCATTTTATCTAATCTTTTCAATACCATACAAGGATCTAGGATGATTTTCGCTTGACAGGCTTACAAACTGAAATGCAGAGCACTCTATGCCTTATTCACATCAAAAAAATTAGTAAGTGGCAGAGATTTCTTTTTCAAACTGTTTTTTTTATTCTTTAAAATTTATATTTAAATTACACTAAACAAATATTTATTATTTAATAGTCAGTAGTCAAGTGCTCACCATGGGAAAAGCATTGCCCTGAGTTTGAGAAATACAAAGTAATACAGGATGGATGGATGATCACACTGCAAACACACTGAGGTCAAACCGTTCTTTAAGCTTGGTCTTTAGGTCACTTGTGTGATCAGAAGTGTCTTGTGAACTTTTAAACATGGAGGCTCTAATTCCAAAGAGTCAGAATATGAGAAAGCAAGTCATAGATTTGTGTTTGTACCTTAAATCTCATATGATCTGGATGTACATTAAAGTTTGAGAACCATTGGCAATACTAGTAAACATATGAAGATGAATGCTGTGTGGATGCTGTGTGAATACCAGAATGGAGCATTATTCTTTTACATTAGATTAAATGAAATAGCTTTGCAACATCTCTGAATCATGAATGTGAATATTTTTTCATGTTTCTACATGAAGAAATGATCTAGAAAATCCAAATTATATCCTCAAAAATGTACCCTAAAAAATAATATCCTAGAAAATAACTTCTGGGGCATCAGGATTTAGCCTTAACTTTTCAGATGAATCTTGTTAAGCTTTTTCTAAAATAGCATTGTGATTTTTGAAAATTCTAACAAGTAATTTTTTGGCTTATGTCAATATTTTCAGAGGGATGTTCAAGTGGGAGGGGACATGGGTAAACCTATGGCTGATTCCTGTTGAGGTTTGGTAGAAACCAACCCAATATTGTAAAGCTGAATACTTTACTGAAAAATATTTTTAAAAGAAAATGTTTAGGAGTAAAACATTCATCTTTTTTTAATTATGGTCAGTTGTTTTTCAGACTTTTGAAGATATTAATGTCAACTGAAATTCCTAAAACTTTGGTCATGAAGAGCTTTTTCAGAAAAGCTGAGACAGGATATGATCTGGCTCATATCCAGATCATATAGCCTATTCATATAGGCTCTTAGTTTTGAAGATTCTAAAGAAGCTGATAATTGTTTTTAATGATCCCTTTCCCTTTCATCTGTACCGTAGCTAGTCCACATTTCCTTAGTTTTCTTGTAACTTGGTGACCTTGAAAATGAGTTATAACCAAAGAAGATTCTGAAAACTGGCCTCCTTGCTCCTTTGTGCTCTTTCTTCTGTTTGGCCAAGATGGAAACCCAAAGAACTAATTTGTAAGGCATGTGTTGAGGATGACTTAGGTTACCACCACAATTTTTTCTGTTCTATAAATTAAAAAAAAATGCATTTCAGCTTTTAGAATTTTAGAGATCAGTCAAGGCAGCCTAGCCTTAGTAATACAAAGAAGAAAACTAATTTAAATTAATATTTGGCTAGGACACCAAACTTTAACCATCAGTATTAAAAGCAGGAAAATGAATAAAGAATAAATGAAGTATATTTACACATTTTAAAGAAAAACTATCCTGTTTCACTGTGCTGACTCACAAAGTCTATTTATGCAGGAATGTCCAGTATGTTAAATATTAAACAAAATCTCTTATAGATTCATATACTCTTTTGGTGTATTGTTTGCACAATTTCACGTTAGGATATTGTATCATTTTGTGAAATCTGTCTTCTTGATTTTAACAGCTTCACTAAATCTCAAAGACTCCTATAGTAACGGCCTGATAGTGTATTTGCTAAAGCTGAATTACTGAATAGTGCTCTCAGATGTCTGAACATCCTTTTCAAATACTCCTTGAGTCCCTTGACTAAGGGATATTTTGATTTTTGTGAGTCACCTTTTCAAAACAGATTCATCTCTTCCCTTGGCATCTATGGTACTTAATAATTCATCCTGGTCTCCATTTGCAGGGATGATGGGCTAGGTGCCCTTCTTTAGTATTTCAGAAATAACCTTTCTAGAAAATCACATTACAGTTCTTCTTGTAATGAGGCTTAACTATTGAATAGATAAAACACGATTTTAAAGAGCGAAACCAGCTTTTAGTTTTCAAAGAATGAATTTCAATCTAATTTAAAAATACAGTTCTATCGTACTTTAACAACATTCTTCCCTTTATGAAGTTTATATAAGTAAATCCCATGGGCAGAGAAGCCTGATGGGCAACAGTCCATGGAGTCACAAAGAGTCAGACATGCAAAACATATAACTTCATTCCTTTAAAAGTGAGGATCTAGTCACCTGCAATCTAATGACCACAGGCACCATGAGGGGAAATTACTGCATCTGATCAGAAACTACCAGAGTACTGGGAAAAAAAGATCATGCGTGTTTAGGAGGGGAAAATATATGTTTTAAGATTATTTTAAAAAATATGTATTGGGATAAGTACATTATAGTATATTTATATGCCAAAGTAGCATGCAGATATTAATAATTGCGTTTTAGAAGGTCTTTTACTGCTATTGAAAATAATTAAGGTATACTGCTGAAAAGTAGTATCTAAAACAATATAAATTTATATTTAAAAAAGAAAAAGAAAATACATATAGAAAAATGAGTGATGAGGAATACAGTAAATGTTCATTATCTTCTCTTTGAAAATTATGGGCAAGCTTTGTTTCTTGTAGGTGATTTTTAGTTTTTATATGTTATGATTTTATTATTTTTATAATCAGTAAAGTGTTTGACATAGACACTAACTTTTTCAAAAGTTAAAGAACATTTCTTCAAAATATGTAATGTGTCTCCCTTTTAACTTATAGCAATTTTTTATTATTAATTGAAATTATTTGTGTAGAAATAGTATAATGTTTATTCAAAATCTAAATTGACATCTTTCCCCATAATCAGGCACAATTTTATAAAATTTAAACAACCAGCTAAATTTTAGTTAACCAAATATTTTACTCTAACTTACCTGATTTTTTAGTCTTTCAAAGTTGCATAAACCTGATGTGGAAGTAGAGAGAAAATGATCCATGAAATATGTAGTTGATTGTAATATTAGAGTGCAAAATATCAGTCTTTATAAAATCTTATAAATACTAACTTAACTTTGGTATTATTTACCTTCCAAATTAATTTTTTTTTATTTCAAATTGCAGACCCACACTATTCTCAGTATTAACAAAATACCCCAATTACTAGCATCTTTATAATCATGAATTCTTATAAAATTCATGCTTTTAAAAGTTAGATTCTCTTTACTTCAATTTAAGCCACAATTCATCTTCTACTGATTGGTGTTACAGTCATTTCAAGATGATAAGAGTCTTGGCTGCTATTTAATTTTGAAAGTTCAGCTATTACAGTGAGGCATTTGAGTTGCTCAGGCTTCCCTGGTATCTCAGTGGTAAAGAATCGACTTGTACTCCAGGAGAAGCGAGGCTCTTGAGTTCAGTCTCTGGGTTGGGAGGATCCCCTGGAGAAGGACGTGGCAACCTACTCCATTATTCTCCAGTATTCTAGGAAAAGCCTATGGAAAGAGAAGCCTGGTGGGCTATAGTCTTGGGGTCGCAAAAATTGCACATGAATTAGCAACTAAACAGCCACCACCACCATGAAATGCTCAATTCCTGGCTTTCATCTTCATTTAAAGGAGCTGTAATAGTATCTGTCCAAGTGTAGTATAGAAAATAGGAAGACTGATATAAGAAGAATGCACACATTGGAATAGAAGTGCTCAAAGTCTCATATGATGGTTTTCAGATGTTACCAGAAAGCTCTCTACCACAACATGTGGTGTTTAATGTAATCTTGATTTAAAATACATTTAAACATGTGTTAATATATTATGATTTTAAATTAAAAAATCTATCATCATTACTTAATATTCACAGTTTTATCAATAGGTACCATTTGAATAAAGGAACAATTAACACATGTAAATGTTCCAGTCATTTCAAAGCCATAAGAAACATGTAAGTTTATATATTACTTTTGACTAATTTACTTGAAATTCATTCAGTGGGATCTAAATAAATATCATTTATGAGATATAGATGGACTTCCTTGATGGCTGAGTAGTAAAGAATCTGTTTGCCAATGCAAGAGACTTGGGTTCCATCCCTGGGTTGGGAAGATCCCTTGGAGAAGGAAATGGCAACTCACTCCAGTATTCTTGCTTGGGAAAATCCCGTGGAGAGAGAACCCTGGCAGGCTACAATCCAAGGGGTCTCAAAGCGTTGGGCATGACTTAGGGACTAAACAACAAAAGCAACACAACAACACATGAGATGTAGATATCTCTTCTAGAAAGAACTCAGAACAAGGGAATAGCTTCTTTGAGTTGTTTCTTTTCAGTGATGGGCACTGTTAGGGAAAAAAAATTTTTTTTTTTTCTCTGAATGCAATTAGACTGAGACACATTTATTATGAGCTGTAGGTGATAATTTGACAGATAATATAACTGATCAATGGGTTTTCAGTGCCCTTTACTGATCAGAATGAATGTCACTAGATTGGAATTCTCATTTGCATCATGATTATGAACTGTTTTTCACACAGTGGTCATTTTTTCAGTAACTCTGAAAAGGATTTTGCCTCTGAGCCTCACAGGACAGTGATTGTACAGTAATGAAGCACATGCATCATGGAACTGTGCTATGGCACATACGGCACAATATGACCCTGTGTTGAGGTGGTTAAAAGGCTGAGGGATAATATTTTGCTACAACATTACCTAGAATGGTAATGCTTACCATGTATCCCAAATTCTGTTTCAGAAGGGGTAATTGTTGGGAGGAGGAGTGTTTTCCTGGGCAACACAGTTTTTATAGTTATATATTTAGTGTATCATTGAGACCAACCCACACTCATGTTTCCAGCACACAGTGTGAGCCTAGGAGGATGGTAATATGTATATGGAGCGTTTGTATCACTAAACTAATATGACAGTATTCCTGAGTGCAATTTTGAGATAAATCATGTACCTTCATCCAAAATTGATAGTATACCATGTTAATGACTATGTTGATACCTTTGAACTGTGGGGCTGGAGAAGACTCCTCAGAGGCACTTGGACAGTAGGGAGAGAAAGCCAGTCAATCTTAAGGGAAATCGACCCTGAATGCTTGTTGGAAGGACGGATGCTGGAGCTGAAACTCTAGTATTTTGGTCAGCTGATTCATTGAAAAAGTCCCTGATGCTGGGAAAGATTGAAGGCAGAAGGGGAAGAGGGCATCAGAGGGTGAGATGGCTGGATGACATCACTGATGCAATGGACATGAACTTAGGCAAACTTGGGGAGATGGTGAGGGACAGGGAGGCCTGGCATGCTGCAGTCTATGGGGTTGCAAAGACTTGGACATGACTGGGCTACTGAACAACAACAACTACAATGACTATAGAATAGGATGTGTTTTGAGGACAATGAGCAGGTGATGAGGAAGATGAGGCACAGTAGCCCTCTTAAGGGAACTATCAGAGCTGCCCATGTTATTGTAAAACAGAATTAGAAAATGTGTTCATAACTATTCTTTCCTTACAGTTGAACCATGGAGTTAACTACTCAATGGTACAATGATGATAGTACAGACATATATGTATGTGCCATGTCACTCCAGAGCTCTCCAAGGATACTTAGAAACCAATAATGTTTGTCTTTTTCTTATTTTTGTTTGGATTTGTTTTATTTTCAAACTGAAGTATGGCTATAACCCCCAGAATTTCTGAATACAGTATTTAATTATCATTGGCTTTACATGACTACTCCTGTTTACACAAACATATGGTAAATGTGATAGGCACCCTTTTGCTGAGAAAGATGTTTGGTAAACATTTATTTAATGTTTGATTAATTACACATAATTACTTATTGTAATATGAATAGCCTATATACAAAACAAGGTGAGGATATTTGGTGTAGTAAACATTTATTTAATACTTTATCTAGTGCTATCTGTGTAATAAAGGAATTATTGACAATTTCATGGACATTAAGCTCAATGTTTGCTGATGAGCGTACTGGACATAGAAAGTTGCTTTGGGAAATTAATGGGGCTAATTGAAGGCATACTATCACTACCTTGATGTTCTAAATCATGTAAATCATTGACATACATGCAGCATTTTAGTGTTATAAATCTCTCCATAAAGAGAGACTCCACAAGATAAGAGAACAATTTGCCCATCAGTATATCAATCCAGAGTCAGAGGGTGGACCAACAGATCTGAGCTCTATTCTCAGACCCAGGGATGCCTAGGATATGTTTTAGAATTTACCTTTTGTAAAAGTTGCCCCCCCCCCCCCGCCCCCACCAAATAAGGTAAATGTAGAGTGTTAACTGGCCTAGTTGATCATGAGTATCAGAAATGGTTAGTCTTTAATAACTGCAGTGACTACAGAAGTGGTGCGCTTGGCAGTCCTCCTAGAGGGGCTGTGTGGCAGACGTATTAGAAGATCAGGATGGAATGGAGTAGTTTCTCCAAGTTGACCTGTGAAATAAGGCATCTGAAATGTCACGATAATTCTCCACGTGATCACTATTTGGCTGAGAAGTATATTGCTTGTTTTGTATATTTAAAGCCAGGTTTGTATTATATGTCATTTGAACAAGCCCTATAGTTTCATGATATTTGGACAGTAGTCATGTGGCATGCAATGATGAAAGCAGTTATCATGATAAATTTCTTTATTTTCTACAAAATCTTTCTTTTTGTTCTAAAAGAACCCATACTAATTGAATTAAAAAGGAGAAAACTACTTTATAATACAAACAAAGCAAAAAGCAATACACCTGTATAGAGTTTGGAGAAGTAAGGAGTTTATTTTAAATATAAATGTATTGGGACTTCGCTGGTGGTCCAGTGGTTAGGAATCCACCTTCCAATGCAGGGAACATAGGTTCAGTCCCTGATGTGGGGAGATTCCACAGGCCACAAGGCAGCTGAGGTCATGGGCCACAGCTCCTGAAGCCTACCCACCCTAAAGCCCATGCTCTACAACAACCACCTCAACGAGTAGCCCACGCACCACAACTAGAGAGTGGCCCCCACTCACCGCAACTAGAGAAAGCTCACATGCATCAAAGAAGACCCAAGCAGCAGCCAAAAGTAAATAAATAAAAAATAAATTTAAATGTGTCAATGCTCTGAAGCTAAGCTGACTAGATGGGCTTCCAGAGCAGGTCTGTTGAAGCAAGGTGTGCTGACTCTGTGATTCAGCACAGGAATGCTGTCAACCAGTCTTGCAGTGCCCTGTGGATATGCCTGAGGAAACAGTTAAGGTCCTTCAGGCAGGAGCGGAATTTTCCATTCTTCAATAAGATAGCCATTGCTATTGCCTTGTGTTATATATAGAATATTTATAAAAATGAATTGACTAACATTGACAGGGATGAAGAAAGACTGAAATGTGGTCACTTGGCGTGTTAGAGAGTTTTCTTACACAGAACACTTATAATTTTATATTTCATTAACAAAAAACATGAGGCCATACTGACTTGTTTAATATTCAGATAATATAAATGTTTTACTTTCAAATATATCAGTGATAATTACGCATTTATCATCCAAATCTTGTCAAAGAGAAATATTATTTTTACTTATATTAACATTAAACTAATCAAGCTTAACTCTGATTTAAATAAATGAACCAGTAGTAATTAAATTCTGAAGAAGATGTATATCTCCGGAAAGTAAGGCTTCTAATATTTACAGCTTTGTGGTGATGAGATCTCTGGCAAGCTGGTTCTGCTCTAATAGAAAAGAGCAGGTTGGAGCATAGTACAAGGGGCCCAGTCTCTGTCAGTAGTTGAGGTTGCCATGGAGAATACACAGATTTAAATGAGAATCTGAGACTAAGCTAGACCCATGTCTTCTAGCCATTTAAAAAGGAGAGTCTCAATAAGGGGTCTTTCCACTACCATTCACATCTATCCTGAAGAAAAATGTCACATATTGAGACTCCCTTTTTGAGACAGAGGATAGATGATTAGTGTATTGGCCAAGTAGTGACATTTGCAATTTGTATTACAATTAAACCAATTGAATCAACACATCATTATCTAATACCTACCACATTTCTGGCAGCACAGTGAGTCCCAGGGATATGATGTTTGCAAAATCAGGCATTGTTCCAACCCTCAGAAACCTTCCAGGAAAGGGCAAGATAAATAATAAAAGAAGATCATATAAATGAATGCAAAATTAAAACAAAAACAATTGCTATGAATTCAGGTTCTCATTTTGTACAAATGGCAACAAAGATCCTGTAATTTAGGAGTTCAGTGTTTATTTCTAAAATGTGATTTCTGAAGTGCTTGTAGAAGAATATGTAGGTACTGGCTCCTGGAGGGAGATGGATGTGGGTAGAGCTCAAAACAGGGAACAGTTTCTTCAGATTCCCTAAAGAAGGCTCATATGGTAGGAAGGTGGAGGCCAAAATCATTGATGATAGTGGTGGAGGATGAAGCTAGAGAGGTAACCATGGGCAAGACTTGTACGATTTTAAAGAACATTTTAAAGATTTTTTTTTTTAATCATGAAAGGAATATGACTCTTTAGAGAGTTTTAAACCAAACTAATTTAATTGTGTTTAAATTTTGAAAAATTCATTTGTTTTGCACTATTAATTTGAAACTGGAAATGGTGGAAAAGTCCAACAAGGAGATTTTTACAGTAGTAGAGTTGAGAGATGAGGGCAGGTCTGACTGAAGGGACTGCATTTGAAAAACAAAAAACAAAAAAAATAAAATAAAATTGATTCAACAGAAAATAATAAATAGAATCTTTTTTGGTTGGTGCCTGATTATTAAATAATGATGAATTTTATTGATATATGTAGGTATTCCAGGAAGAACATAAATTAGGTATATATAATTTAAGCCATTCATACTTATTCCTCCAGACCTTTTACGAAATTTATTTTTATTATGTACTTTCTCTAAACTATGGGATTTACCAAATATAGAATGACTTAAATTCCTGAAGAATATTTTCTAACTTAATCATCAAAAAACCTCTAGGGTAACTATTATTCTTTTTACTGTATAACTGAGTAAGTTAAGTAAGTAGTCAGATTGTTCAGAAAATTTCAGAGCAAATAATTCAAATTTAGGTAGTGTAAAGCTCAAGTAAAGGATTAATCACTGTTTTTAAATGTAGTAGGTCGATATTTATGAGTACTATACTAAGAGGGTCAAAGAAAATGTAGCTTATTTCATGTCATGATTTTATTTTTCTCATATGCATTCATGTATTATCAAATGAGAGCGAGTTCAGTTCAGTCGCTCAGTCATGTCCGACTCTGCGACCCCATGAATCGCAGCACGGCAGGCCTCCCTGACCATCACCAACTCCAGGAGTTCACTCAAACTGACGTCCATTGAGTCAGTGATGCCATCCAGCCATCTCATCCTCTGTCGTCCTCTGCTCCTCCTGCCCCCAATCCCTCCCAGCATCAAAGTCTTTTCCAATGAGTCAACTCTGCATGAGGTGGCCAAAGTACTGGAGTTTCAGCTTTAGCATCATTCCTTCCAAAGAACAGCCAGGACTGATCTCCTTCAGAATGGACTGGTTGTGTCTCCTTGCAGTCCAAGGGACTCTCAAGAGTCTTCTCCAACACCACAGTTCAAAAGCATCAATTCTTCGGGGGCTCAACTTTCTTCACAGTCCAACTCTCACATCCATACATGACCACAGGAAAAACCATAGCCTTTATTAGGCAGACATTTGTTGGCAAAGTAATGTCTGACAGAATGTGGTCCACTGGAGAAGAGAATGGCAAACCGCTTCAGTATTCTTGCCTCGAGAACCCCATGAACAGTATGAAAAGGCTAAATGATAGGATATTGAAAGAGGAACTCCCCAGGTCAGTAGGTGCCCAAAATGCTACTGGAGATCAGTGGAGAAATAACTCCAGAAAGAATGAAGGGATGCAGCCAAAGCAAAAACAATACCCAGCTGTGGATGTGACTGGTGATAGAAGCAAGGTCCGATGCTGTAAACAGCAATATTGTATAGGAACCTGGAATGTCAGGTCCATGAATCAAGGCAAATTGGAAGTGGTCAAGCAAGAGATGGCAAGAGTGAACGTCGACATTTTAGGAATCAGCGAACTAAAATGGACTGGAATGGGTGAATTTAATTCAGATGACCATTATATCTACTACTGTGGGCAGGAATCCCTCAGAAGAAATGGAGTAGCCATCATGGTCAACAAAAGAGTCCGAAATGCAGTACTTGGATCCAATCTCAAAAGCGACAGAATGATCTCTGTTCATTTCCACAGCAAACCATTCAATATCATAGTGATCCAAGTCTATGCCCCAACAAATAATGCTAAAGAAGCTGAAGTTGAATGGTTCTATGAAGACCTACAAGACCTTTTAGAACTAACACCCCCCAAAGATGTCCTTTTCATTATAGAGGACTGGTATGCAAAAGTAGGAAGTCAAGAAACACCTGGAGTAACAGGCAAATTTGGCCTTGGAATGCGGAATGAAGCAGGGCAAAGATTAATATAGTTTTGCCAAGAAAATGCACTGGTAATAGCAAACACCTTCTTCCAACAACACAAGAGAAGACTACACATGGACATCACCAGATGGTCAACACCGAAATCAGACTGATTATATTCTTTGCAGCCAAAGATGGAGAAGCTCTATACAGTCAACAAAAACAAGACCAGGAGCTGACTGTGGCTCAGATCATGAACTCCTTATAACCAAATTCAGACTTAAAGAAAGCAGGGAAAACCCCTAGACCATTCAGGTATGACCTAAATCAAATCCCTTATGATTATGCAGTGGAAGTGAGAAATAGATTTAAGGGCCTTGATCTGATAGATAGAGTGCCTGATGAACTATGGACGGAGGTTTGTGACATTGTACAGGAGATAGGGATCAAGACCATCCCCATGGAAAAGAAAGGCAAAAAAGCAAAATGGCTGTCTCGGGAGGCCTTACAAATAGCTGTGAAAAGAAGAGAAGTGAAAAGCAAAGAAGAAAAGGAAAGATATAAGCATCTGATGAGAGTAGAGACTGTTAAATTGAAGTGGGTTTTGGGAGGTGATATCTTATCAGAAGCATCTTGCAGCCATTTTTTTCACTTTCATCATTCTTTCATACCCTGTACTTGAGCAAGATGGCATTAACATTCCCCTAAATAGCCTAATATTTACAAAGATTTCTTAACTACAGGCCCTAGGCCTCTGTTTTCTTAGAATTTACTTAGCTTTTATTTTATTAAAATATTTTATTTATTTTATTGCAATTATAAGTTCTTCCTGGCCTTTTTGTAATATGTGTACATCTTTTCTCAGCCTCTTGCCAGTTTACAAAAGAAAAAGTATTTCTCAAAGACATAGAAACCAATCTTCCAATATCTGTGGTTGGTAGGACCCCAACCTCAATGGACACAAATCAGGAAATGCAGATGGCTCAATTACAAAAACTTGGCAATCTCAGGAAATCACTCATGAGCTAGGCACATCTACTGATCAACTTCCTCCCTAAAGTCCTTCAGTACTTTTCCACAAGTTCAGCCTAGTACTCAAAAACCTCCAGCTTTTTGCTTCATCAGAGTTGAGTTCAGTTTATAATAAAGTCTTGCTTATATGTTTAATTTTTTCTGGCACTTTTTTTTTTTTTTTTTGGTTTGACATGCTAAATGCTTCTTAGGTACATATTTTTGTCCTCTGAATTACTCTATAGTGACTCAAGATTCCTGGTGTCCAGATGGTAAAGAATCTGCCTGCAATGCAAAAGACCTGGGTTCAATCCCTGCGTCAGAAAGGTCCCCTGGAGAAGGGAATAGCAACCCACTCCAGTATTCTTGCCTGGAGAATCCTGTGGACAGAGGAACCTGGCATGCTACAGTCAATGGGGTTGCAAAGAGTTGGATGTCCCCATTTGCCATCACTACAGATGATATCTGGTGCCATTTTTCCAAATTTTATAACAGTTTCCTCACCATCTACTGTCTGTTACACAGTAAATGCCACATATTTCAATATTTTCCCCTTTGGCAGTGTCCTATTTCTAGTACCAGTTTCTGTAACAACCAGCTATATCCATAATAATGTCGCATAGCAAACTGCACCTAAATTTAGTGGGTCTACACATATAATCTTGTATTTTTCTCATCAGATTGGCAAGTAAGCTAGAGGGGCTCAAGCTTCAGCTGTAGGTCTACAATTCAGCTGGTGTGACTCTGTTGCAGGTTAGAGATTGGCTAGGCTTGGCTCCAGTTCCTGGATCTGCATAGTTGTCAGTGGGATTTAAGCCACTCTGTCCTGAATATTCATTGGAAGGACTGATGCTGAAGCTGAAACTGCAGTACTTTGGCTACCTGACGTGAAGAACTGACTCATTGGAAAAGACCCTGATGCTGGGAGGGATTGAGGGCAGGAGGAGAAGGGGACAACAGAAGATGAGATGCTTGGATGGCATCACTGACTCAATGGACACAAGTTTGAGTAAACTCCGGGAGTTGGTGATGGACAGGGAGGCCTGGCATGCTACAGTCCACGGGGTCGCAAAGAGTCAGAAACAACTGAGTGAACTGAACTGAACTGAGCAGGGTCAGAAGCCTTCTGCTCCTTAAGATAGATTTGAAAAGATTCACAAAGCTGGGATAGTTTTGTGTTTGTATGCCACCAACAGAGTTGCTCTTCAAGAACTTCTACCCTGCCTCCATCCTCCCCTGTGAGCACTGGGTGGAGAGTTGGTAAGTGGGGACTCTTTTTGTGTCTGGGACTCCAGATAACTAAACTGTCATTCTGAGCCACATTAGGATCTTAAAAATCCATTAAAATTTTGCTGCCTTTTTTCATGTACATTTTTATTGCTTCTACCTCTTCTTCCCATGTTGTGCTAGAGGTAAAATAGTTTTTCCTAGAAAGGGCTTGTTTAGCTCTCTGGAATTTAGTTTATATGGCTGCCTTGAAACCTCAGCTCCCTGATAACCTCAAGAATATTTATGATTTTGGAGACTGAATACCTTTTTCTCAACAGGGGAGTGCATTCTCTTGTGACTTTCTACATCCTTAACCACTAATCTATAAGCTCTTATTTTCAGGAAAGTAAGTACTTAACATTCAATATATTACTTGCCCTAACCACAATCCATGAGATAGTTATCATTTTCTCTTTTTCAAATGAGAGAGCCGAGTCTCAGGAAGATTAAGTCATTTGCCTCAGGTCAAGCCACTAACATTTGTTATGGCTAGATGTAAATTGCACTGTACCATGCTTGCCCCAGATGATCTTTCTATGCCCTGTTCACTCCTTTCCTAAGTACCAGACTAATCTTTTGTGCCATAAATTATACCCCCTCATGTTTTTCTTCATATTGTTTTTTCTGCCCTATTATACTATTTTACATGTACTAAGCATGTGTTTATATTACATTTTTGCATTATTTTTCTTAAAGATATTCCCCCAAATCGGGTAAGCATCAGCCTTCATAAAACCTGATCTACCTTTCTCTGTATTAATTGGCAGTTAATCTGAATTTTAAATTGGTGGTACTCATGCAGTCCCTATGATGTATCTATAGCAGAATTACATTCAATAGCATGTGCATACATGAAATAAGAGACTAGTTAGGCAGAGTAATGATAACAGATATTGTTGACATTTATTTTAGAAGAAAAGATCTTTACATTTTAAAGGGCATACTAATTTACACCCGGAAAGTGGAATCGCTGAAGCACAAAACTACTTTGACATCAAAATATGTCTTGAATTTTCTTTTAACTATGATTGAATTGTGTTTTAAGTGATGGATCTTTTAATATTGTTAGTCAGATTTACTCAATGGAGCAGTCACAGCCTACTTTGAAAAATGTCATGTGGCACTATAGATGTTCTGAGAATATTTTGTAAAAGAGGAATTGAAGTAAAGCGATCCATCTTGGATCTCCCTTTCAGCTAGGTAATGCTATTATAGTCCTGTCTCTGTGTAATAGAGATGCTTTCTCTAAATGAGAAATAGCATCACAGAGAAGTAAGACGTTTTGCAGGATCCCTACCAATGACTCTGCCTCATTCTATGTGTTTAATGATGCCTGTAGGAAAGCTTACTTACTCTGACAAGATATTTCCATCAGTGTCCTTGAGCAGAGCAGAATAAAAATGATGTGAAGATCATGTCTGCTTTTTATTTGAGTGAAAATCATGCCCTTAATTGGTTGCATTTTTGGTGATATTTTAAAAATACAAATTTCTGTGATATAATTTTCATCAGATAGTGAATACATGTTTCAAGGTGGTAAAATTATTTCTTCATGGCCAAAAATTAAATTTAGTCTAGCAGCAGATCGTTTTATCTCAAATTCACATTTTTATGTTTTCTGTAGATTGACATATCGCTACATTAAATTGCCAAGTACTAAGAAATACCTAAAATGTCCTTATAAAATGGACCTTGCCGTCTTAATCTTTGAATCTATTGACTTAGTTTTGTACCAAAAATAAATAAAGAACTTAGCTATAAAAATATCAGCATTTACGTTGTCAATATCCTTTCATCCAAAGTGTGTCATGTTTATTATTATAGTGATAATAAAAGCAGTTGATTTGGGTTTGTTCACAATGGAGTTAGACACTTCCGTGAATGTATTGTTTATTAACAAATTTACGTGAAGGATCTAGAGAAAATTACCTTGTAAAAGTTACTAATTTTCCCCATTAATTAATAAATGTTATAAATATGGAAATATAGTTCTTCAAAAAATTTTTATGTACTAACTATACCATCGTGGCTCAGAGGTTAAAGCATCTGCCTGCAATGTGGGAGACCTGGCTTCGATCCCTGGGTCAGGAAGATCCCCTGGAGAAGGAAATGGCAACCCATTCCAGTATTCTTGCCTGGAGAATCCCATGGACAGAGGAGCCTGGTGGGCTACAGTCCACGGGGTCGCAAGGAGTTGGACACGACTGAGCAACTTCACTCACTCACTCACTCACTCATACCATCGATTGATGATTATTACGGGAATAAATACTGCCTGAATTAATTATTTTTAATTTTTATTTTAGTTGACAGTGATTATCTAATTCTACCATTCTACATTTATGTAGGTTACATTCTATTTTAGGAAATAACTTTCCTTATTTATTTATTTATGTTGTTGTGGACACATGGATTCTTTTTTGTTGTTGTTCATTGGTTCATGGAGTTTAATTCTTTACTACCATTATTTTGGGACATTTAAGTAAAGCACATGATCTTAGTGGTTGATACAAATTTGGGCAATAGGTGTTCCATTTCCTTTTCATATACTCTTATTTTTCTTTGAACAATTTCTTCCCTTCTAGCACAGATTATTGTGCCAAGCTTCTTCATATCTTCCCTGCCTGATACCTGGAATCAGCCATTTCTCTGAGGAATCTTGATTCCTTTAAGTGAGGAATAATATTTAGATGCTGATTCTAGACACTGGGTGTGCTAATTCCTAATTAGCAGCATTTTATGGACTTGGCCAGTGTCACAGTAAAGAATCTGTCTCCGATGCAGGAGACAGATCCCTGGGTTGGGAAGATCCCTTGGAGGAAGGAATGGCAACCCACTCCAGTATTCTTGTCTGGAGAATCCCATGGACAGAGGAGCCTGGTGGGCTACAGTGCATGGGTTCGCAAAGAGTTGGGCATGACTGAAGCAAATCAGCATGCATGCACAGCATTTTATAGCACACTTTAGGGAACATAACTAAGAAAATGGTTTTACAAAATAATTGCAAGTTTATATTGATACCTCACATTGAACACAGCATCACGTTTTTTTTCCCCCCTTTTCTTCCCATGTTTCACATTTACATCATCCTTCTTCCACAGTGAAAATACTGTGTCCCAAACATAATATGTTTGATCATTTGCCCTATGTAAGAGGAAGTTTCTGATGTAGGTCACTTCTTGCATCATATAAAATCACATTTGCTCTTCCACTACATTTAGCTCACATAGCTATCATAGAGTAGGATACCTCTATACTAATGGAAACATGATACCCGCTTCCTACTCAAAAGGGAGGTAAAAGAACAAATGCTTACCTTCAAAGTGTTCAGCTCAGTTCAGTTCAGTCACTCAGTTGTGTCCGACTCTTTGCGACCCCATGAATCGCAGCACGCCAGGCCTCCCTGTCCATCACCAACTCCTGGAGTTCACTCAGATTCACATCCATTGAGTCAGTGATGCCATCCAGCCATCTCATCCTCTGTCGTCCCCTTCTCCTCCTGCCCTCAATCCCTCCCAGCATCAAAGTCTTTTCCAATGAGTCAACTCTTCGCATGAGGTGGCCAAAGTACTGGAGTTTCAGCTTTAGCATCATTCCTTCAAAGAAATCCCAGGGCTGATCTCCTTCAGAATGGACTGGTTGGATCTCCTTGCAGTCCAAGGGACTCTCAAGAGTCTTCTCCAACACCACAGGTCAAAAACATCAATTCTTCGGTGCTCAGCCTTCTTCACACTCCAACTCTCACATCCATACATGACTACTGGAAAAACCATAGCCTTGACTAAACGGACCTTAGTCGGCAAAGTAATATCTCTGCTTTTGAATATGCTATCTAGGCTGCTCATAACTTTTCTTCCAAGGAGTAAGTGTCTTTTAAGTTCATAGCTGCAATCACCATCTGCAGTGATTTTGGAGCCCAAAAAATATTGTCTAACACTGTTTCCACTGTTTGTCCGTCCATTTCCCATGAAATGATGGGACCGGATGCCATGATCTTTGTTTTCTGAATGTTGAGCTTTAAGCCAACTTTTTCACTCTCCTCTTTTACTTTCATCAAGAGGCTCTTTAATTCCTCTTCACTTTCTGCCATAAGGGTGGTGTCATCTGCATATCTGAGGCTATTGATATTTCTCCTGGAAATCTTGATTCCAGTTTGTGTTTCTTCCAGTCCAGCGTTTCTCATGATGTACTCTGCATAGAAGTTAAATAAGCAGGATGACAATATACAGCCTTGACATACTCCTTTTCCTATTTGGAACCAGTCTGTTGTTTCATGTCCAGTTCTAACTGTTGCTTCCTGACCTGCATACAGATTTCTCAAGAAGCAAGTCAGGTGGTCTGGTATTCCCATCTCTCTCAGAATTTTCCACAGTTTATTGTGATCCACACATTCAAAGGGTTTGGCATAGTCAATGAAGCAGAAATACATGTTTTTCTGGAACTCTCTTTCTTCTTCGATTATCCAGCAGATATTGGCAATTTGATCTCTGGTTCCTCTGCCTTTCCTAAAACCAGCTTGAACATCAGGAAGTTCACGGTTCATGTATTGCTGAAGCCTGGCTTGGAGAATTTTGAGCATTACTTTACTAGCATGTGAGATGAGTGCAATTGTGTGGTAGTTTGAACATTCTTTGGCATTGCGTTTCTTTGGGATTGGAATGAAAACTGACCTTTTCCAGTCCTGTGGCCACTGCTGAGATTTCCAAATTTGCTGGCATATTGAGTGCAGCACTTTCGCAGCATCACCTTTCAGGATTTGAAACAGCTCAACTGGAATTCTATCACCTCCACTAGCTTTGTTCGTAGTGATGCTTTAGTCAGCCTCAAGTTAAAAATAAAGATAGATTTGGTAGCTATAGCTCATTCCCCACTCCATATCTTCCTTCCTGTGAGTTAACATCATGTGGAATTCCATGCTGATAGATCAATCATTTGTAAGTCATGAGATGATAATGTTGTAGGAGGCCTCTGAGCAAGAAAGATAATACAGAGTATATGTCTATTCTGGTGATGATGAATCAATGTTCCTCAAAGAGCTTCTTTATAATTTCCATGTCACCTAGTGGCTGACAAGCCTCCTTAAGTAGGGTTGCCATATATAAGGCTCAGCAAGTTCTTTGCTACCAGCTACTGGACATTCATCCTGGCAGCAGTTAGATAATTATTGAAGATAACTAGTCCATATTTTTAGTTCCACATAGAGTCTCATCATGATCTCATTGTGTTCATTAACACTAGGAGGCTAATGAGATACACTTCTTAACATCCAAAGAATGAATGGCATGTACCTAATCTTTGAGAATTTATGTTAATTTCCTGTGGATGCTGTATAAATTATCACAAATGTAGAAGCCTAAAACAATGTACATTCATTTTCTCACAGTGCTGGAGGTCAGTGTAGGCTAGAATCTTCTCTTCCTCTTCCAGTTTCTGGTGTCTGTTAGCACTCCTTGGCTTCCTTGGATTGTGGTCACATCACTAAAATGTTCACATTGACACTTCTTCTCTTGTGTGTCTTCTGTAGTGACAATTGTCACCAGATTCAGGGCTGATCTGGATAATACGGAAATATCATTTCAAAAACCTTAATTTACTTCCATCTGCAAATATGTCTTTTCCAAATAAGGTTACATATACAGATCCCAGTAATCTGACATGGACCTGTTTTGGAGGCTACCATTTGAACCACTTTGCTCATAAAGATACACAGAGTCAAAGCTGTAGTTTTCCCCGTAGTCATATATGGATGGACGTAAGTAAGAGTTGGACCATAGAGAAGTGCCCCCAAAATTGATGCTTTCCAACTGTGGTGCTAGACAAAACTCTTGAGAGTCCCTTGGACAGCAAGGAGATCAAGCCAGTCAATCTTAAATGAAATCAACCCTGAATATTCATTGGAATGACTAATACTGAAGCTGAAGCTCCAATACTTTGCCACCTGATGTGAAGAACCAACTTACTGGAAAGACTCTGATGCTGGGAAAGATTGAGGGCAGGAGGAGAAGGGAGTGAGTGACAGAGGATGAGATGGTTGGATGACATCACCAACTAGATGGTCATGAGTCTGAGCAAACTCTGGGAGATAGTGAAGGACAAGGAAGCCTGATATGCTGCAGTCCATGGGGCTGCAATGAGTTGGACATGACTTAGCCATTGAACCACAATATTTAAACCACTACATGTGACAAATGCAGAATATTCCTGAATGAAAGTATTAATTTAAGCCATGTCACACATATTTTACCACATTTAAATCAAATACATACTGATAACATGATTTCAGTGAGGATATTTAAAAAAATTATCAACCAAAAATCCCAGGTAATGCTATAGTCCCTGTTCTGCATCCTCCTTATTTACACATTCTAGGATGTTTTATTCTGAGACTTGCCCTATTTGATTTATAGCATAAAATTAAAGTCTTAAAGTTTTTCGTGGTACTTCCTTTCCAGGTTCTAGATCAGAACTGCTGTAAGCAGAAATTCTGGAAATGTGAAGATGATCTATTGGGTGGTGGTGGCCCCTATACACACAGGCCTAAAGGGCCTACATGCATGACAAGTGTATGGGAGCAAACTGCGTATACATGCTCCAGGCCAGAGCATCCAAGATTCATGGGGTGGGTCCCAGTGTCTGTGCCTAGTAGGTCTAGGGCCCTGAGCTACAGAGAGGCTCTTCTTTGTAACACACCATGCTACCCAAGTCCAACCTGCCACAAAACACAGATGCCAAACTACATTTTGAACTCATTAAGACAGTTTTCTCTTACTTGGAAATAGTACTATTTTACCAAAAAATTGGTAATTTATAATCCAATGATATAACCACTACAAGATTTATAAGGAAATATAGCAATGATATCACAAACAAATATTTCATCTTTTAACATAAATGTTTAAATATAATTTATTCATAAGGGTCATATAATTTTCATCAAGCATATTTATGTTCTCAATTATCATTGTTATTAGGAATAATCACCAACCAACTTTAAATCATAATATAATTTTGTAACTTGCCATAGTTTAGAATATATTATGTTCTGTCCATCCATTAACAGATATTTGTTTATGTTCCAAACATATTGATGGAAATTTTGCATTTTAAAATGATTACCTATGAAATAGGCATGGGGGTAAATATCAATGTTTCAACATTTCTGCTCAAGTTAAAATTAGTCAGTGATTGATTGGGTCCTCACAGTTCAGAAAAAGGTAAAAAAGATTTTACAGTTTTAAAATTGAGCCATTCAGAATGTGTTGATAGATTTTTAGGGAAGAATAAATAGTCTCATTATACACTTTGGCCTCTTCCTCCAAACAGTCACAGGTGAAGGAGCAAAGGCCATGACAATGGGAAGTGGAGAGAAGGTAAATATTCAAAGCCTTTCAGAAGTTGTTTGTTTTGTTTGTTTGTTTATTTGCTTGCTTTTATGAGGTACTATGGTGTCTCATAAAAAGAATAAAGCCAGAGAAATTTCAAGGCAGAGATGAACAAACTTCTCAAATAGAGGATGGAACATCCACTGGAAATACATAAAGACTGAACTTTTCCCTGAGTTTTCAACTTAGATTTTCATGTATGAGACACTGAGGGAATTTTATGATGTTTAAGTGTTATTCACTTATAGAAGTGCACGAGAATTGTTGGAAGCATAGACCTCTAGTTAGTGAGTTTAGATTTAAATTCCAACTTCACAACAGACTAGCTCTGTGACCTAGGGCAAATTAATTAACTTTTCTAGCCTGGATTGTAAAAACGAGGTTTGTATAAAGATTAATTAAGGAATTGCAGATAACTTGTGTAGTACAACACCAGGTACATGGAAACCATTCAATAAACTGCTAAAGTGCAGGTACAGATATTATTACTATTATTAGTGTTATTATTGGTTACATATTCCACCTATCCCAGGTCTTTGCTCCATTACCACATCAGTGAGAATATTCTGATGTGTTTATTTGTGTGTATAAAGCCTGGCCCCTTTCCAACTTTTTCCCTGGTCTATTTTACCTCAGATCATTTATTACCATTGGAGGAACCCTATTTTATTATTTAATAATTCACTATGTAATAATTTAATTTTCTCTATATACCTCCTCCCCTCCCGTTAAAATTTAAGTTCCTTGAAAGAGGAATTTTATCTGCTTTGTCCATGACACTTTCTCCAGTGACTAGATTCTAGCCCCTAGAACAGTATATATCTAATATTTTTAATTAATTAATAAATATTATTAAACTTTTGTGAACTTCAGCATATAAGAAGAGTTTTAGAGCCCAAGAGAATACTCATTTCACAGATAACAATTAAATCTAAAAATTGAATGCAGGAGACATAAGAGACTCAGGTTCAACCCCTGGATCGGAAAGATCCCCTGGAGAAGGGCATGGCAATCCACTCCAGTATTCTTGCCAAGAGAATTGCATCTCAGTAAGTGTCTTATCCAAAACCAAAATGCAATTTAATAGTAGATTATAGCCTGTTCCTCTGATGCCTAGAAATCTTTTGCTCACTTAATAATCATAATCTTTTACAGTTATGTTTTATTGAGGATTGATAATATGACTACTATTGTAACTGATGTATGTATTGTGATAATTTTAATTTTCCCCATGAAGTTAAAACATAGTATCATTTCCCTCATTTTTGAATATGATTTTGAAGGCTCACTCTCTGCCTCCTCTCATTTCTTTCCCTCCAACTATCATATCAATCAAAATTCTTCAATTTTCTTGGATAGCAGCCTTCATTGTTTGAAGAACTAGCACCATTTAATCACAGAATCTGCTATCATGTCTTCCCTCAGATTCCCGTATTTTACAACAAATAACCTAATCTGATTGCCAAGCAAGACAGTACTTCCTCTTGTACGACAGCATCTATTACCTTTGAAATATTCTCCAAAAATAAACTCTCTAGTAGCAGGAAATTTTAACTTTTTATTACTGTTCTACAGGGTCATATGTAAGCATGTATTTACTGATCCTAGAGTGGCAATGTCTCTTTGAGGACTTAGGGAAACTTACTCCTCTGTTAAACAAAACTGATTTCAATTGGACTGATGATTTTTAAGTTGACCAATGAAGCTGTTCAAATTGTGCCAAATATGCTGCTTTGGCTTTGCCCAATTTTTATGTCTTGTCAATTGCATTTCTACTGAAAAAATATTTAAAGAAGTTATTTTGATCTCAAAAACAAATGAAAATAGAGAAATGTTAATTTTTAAAGTGACTACTCTTTACTGAGCATGTATCAAGACTCTCTTAGTCACTTTACATGTGTTATTTCTGAAAAGTAGTAGCATTCCATTTCCCCACTGGAAAAAATGATGCTCACAATGTATAAGTAACTTGGAAAATGTTTCAAATGAATGAACTTTCAAATCTTCTTACATGTAAAATCAAAGCAGGGTAATTTTAATCATGCTATACTGTCACTTCATAGGACAGAAAATAAGACATAATAATATACAGAGCATTATCTCTATTAGAACTCCGCTTTCCTTCCCACCCACCCCCTTTATTATAGAGAGAGAGAAAAAATTAAAGGATTCTTCATGGATTATTTACTATATCTTTTGTGTTTGCTTGTATTGTGAGACTAGGACATACTATATCTCAAGCACAACTTAAATCAATAGATTTCTACAAAGATTTATAGAAGTTGCAACATACTGAACAGTGTTCCCCTTATCTCTCTTCAGTGATCACAGAAGTCCACATTTCAAAGCATTATCAGAGAAGTTAAATGTAGCAATATGCAAGGTAATTCAGAGCCATTTTTCCTTGACAGTTGTTCAGTAATCCTAATTTGTCCGCATACATACTTGGTATCTTCTATTAAGTTATACTCAATATTTTATATTCATTACACTCTAATGCACTGTATCTTAAATGAATATGTCAATAAGTAAATTCAGCATAAAATGTACCCTCAAGAACTGAAGAAAAAAAAATAGTTATTCACCAAATTTTGGTCCACTAATATTGCTTAGAGCAATGTGTACCCATGCCAGCATCTACTAATATGTGAAACACCAAAACTACATAAACTTTTAAATATTAGAAATAGGAAAATATCTCAGTCCTACTATTTCTGGCATTCTGAGATATAAACAAAAGCAGATGACCAATTATCAGATGTTTTGGTTCTCGGACATGAAAATATGGGATGCTACGGGATTCTGGGAATAATGTATCCCTCTGTAATACAAGGATATAGGTCAAGAAGGACTGAATGAAAGTGTATGCTGTTTAACTGTGATAAATATATTTCCATGTGTTTTATTTCTATCATTCAAGGAATTGTCTTATGTTATCATAGGCATTGGATAAGCAAGTCTGAAATGCATAGGCTGGAACCTCTCAAGCAGGAGCTAATGCTGCATCCCATAGGGGAAATTTCCTTTGTTTTCAGGAAAGCCCTAGTTCTCATAAGACCTTTCAGCTAATTTGATCAGATCCACACCAATTAATCTCCTTTACATAAAATCAATTAATCGTAGATGTGGCTCACATCTACAAAGTACTTTCACAAAAACTCCTAGATTAGTGTTTGATTGAGTAACTGGGGACTATAGCCTAGCCGTGCGGACATTAAAAAACTGATGATCTCAGTTCACCTCTTGTCAGTTCGGCATCCATGCACAATCTCTTTAATCCACCCCTGATCTACAAAGAGACACACCGAAAAAGCCAGACTTCCACTGAACATAATACAACTGTTCTGTATCTAACCAAAATCATGCTAAACTCTCCCCCAGAAAGTAATTCAAAATGCATGCTAAGTTGCTTCAGTCGTGCCTAGCTCTTTGCAAACCTGTGGACTGTAGCCTCCAGGCTCTTCTGTCCTTGGAATTCTCCAGGCAAGAAGACTGGTGTGGGTTGCAATTTCCTCCTCTTGGGGATCTTCTCAGGAATCAAATTCTCCTCTTGTATGTCTTCTGCATTAGCAGGTGGGTTCTTTACCACTGGGAAGCCCCAATTCAAAATACTTATTCTTAAATAACTTTCTTGTTATCACATACTTAAGTCCTGTGATATAAAGTAAACTGTTATTAATATTTTTTATAGTATAGTATAGGGCTTCCCTGGTGGCTCAGATATAAAGAATCCACCTGCAATGCAGGAGACCCAGATTTGATTCTTCGGTTCAATCTCCAAGATCCCCTGGAGAATGAAATGGCAACCCATTCCAGTATCAATGCCCAGATAATTCCATGGACAGAGGAGCCTGGTGGGCTACAGTTTATGGGGCCACAAAGAGTGGACATGACTGAGTGACTAACACTTTCACTTTCATGGAACTATAAAGGGATAAGGAAAGAAAGATATAAATATACATTTATAAATATATACACGCTCATACAAATGTATTTATAACAATGGTTAAGAATACTCATCACAATCACAGTCTTTGTTTTTGCAACTAGTCACACTGTTATAGTTGGTGTTTACAACTACCTTCCTCTACTAATTCCATATCCTTTACCTTTGGCATCACTTCAGCTGGTTGTGGCTCATTGCCTGGTGGAGTGATGCGAACTTTCACTGCTAAAGCTTCCTGGCCATTAGCAGTACTCTGTGGGCTGAATCATTGTAGTTCTCCATTGACTTTAATCATAGGACATGGAAGAAATGAGGGACGACCTAAGGGACCCGCTGTGTCCCACACAAACACTTTGTCGGAGCCACATAGTTACCCCTTGGTAAGCAGGTGAACCACCTCACTGAAGAATGTTCTGTTCCACACACACAATCTGTAGGAGCTTCAGAGTTACCCCTTTGTAAACAGGTGAATCACCTCACTCAGATCTGCTATGTTCCACACACACATTTTCGGAGCCTCAGTTACCCCTTGGTAAGCAGGTGAGTCACCTCACTCAGGACTGCTGTGTCCCATACACACACTTTGCCGGAGACGCACTGTTACACCTTGGTTGAGTAGGTGAATCTCCTCACTCAGGACTGCTGTGTTCCACACAGATACTTCATTGGAGCTGCACAGTTACCCCTTGATAAGCAGGCCAATCATCTCACTCAGGACAGGAATTCCCTTCCTTATCTTTTGATTCAGAAGCATGAGGAGTCCAAGTACCACAGTAGCATTTCAATGGAATTGTTGTGTCTCTCTTTGGAAGATTTTTTCCCTTTGGAATTAAGACCTCTGTACCAGTATAACTTAAGGTTGTAGGGGACAAGAAACAAATATTTACTCATGGATCAATCCCTAGACATAATATTTAATAGTGCCACTTCTTGACTCCTGGGCTTGTGAGTCCTATTTATGTTGTGATGAGCACCATACAGTAGAGGTTAGTTTAGAGCATATTCAGCCTCCTGGAGGGCATTGTCCCTGGTCTCAAGGTGTAGAGACACAGCCGGCATTGTAAATGAGTCTTCAAAAGGCCATTTCACCTTTCTTTCAAACCACGTGTTTAAGGATAATGGAGAACTTGGTTAAACAAGTGAATTCCAAGAGCATGAGCCCACTGGCATATTTCACTTACTGTGAAGAGAGTTTCTTGATCCTAAACAATCCTGTGTGGAATACTGTGACAATGGCTAAGACTGAAAGTCCACAGATGGTAATTAGTCAAAGGATTATTGGCAGAGAAATAAATCTATATCCAGAGGGTCAATTCCAGTAACAAACAAATGCACTGCCCTTTTTTAAAGATGGAAGCAGTAATAAGTAATCAACCTGCCACCACATAACCGGCTAATCACCATAGGGAATGGTATTTATCAGAAACTCAATGTTTCAGCACTGCTGGTAGGGTGGATACTCGGCAGGGGCTGTAACCAGGCAGGCCTTGGTGAGTGGAAGTCTCTATTGCTAAACCCAGGCATTATCTCCATCCTTAACACCATGGTCACTTTAATTATGAGCTCACTGAATGATGACAGGGCTGGCTGGGAAATGAGACTGATTGGCATCCACAAATGGGTCATCTTATGCATTTGATTATTAAAATCTCCTCCTTGGTTAACATTCACTTGGGGCACAAATACATTTATGCTCATTGCTCATTCTAAGATCCCTTCCCCAGACTTCCTTGTTATCAACTTTTTAATAATGTTCTTTCCAATTCTTTAATGATCCAGCTAAACTGTTCGACATTGCACATAAAATAAATCAGTGTTGACATGTACCTTGGCCATTTCTCTTTTCAGTGCAAAATAACAGATTGAGTACAATACGCAGATTTCTACCCAAGGGGAGGATTTCCCTTCACTACTTTCCCTCAGAGATGTCCCTAAAAGAGGCTGTGGTATTATAGCTATCTACTTTTAGATGATGCCAGCATATCACACAGACTTATTAATAAACCAGCCCAAGTTTTCTCTTTACTAGTCAGCTGTCTGTAGAGCACTCTCTACAAGGCCACAGCACTACTGGGAGAGATAAGGTCGTATATCAAGAGAAGGGATCACATTTAGGCCACTTCGTCATGTGACTTACCTATGCCTCTCATAAGTAAGCTACTCTGAAGAGCCTCTCAAACCTATTATCATCTGGTAGGACAGAGAAATCTGGGGGGCTACAGTCCATGGGGTCGCAAAGACTGGGACACAACTGAGCGACAAGCACAGCACAGTAGAGTGCTACTATTCACAGCCAATATTATGACTGCATGGGATAGAAACGATGGGCAACTCAGATAGCACGTTATCTTAGTAGTTCAATCTCCACTGAGGCCCAGTAGCTAGCCAAAAGTTATTTCTCAAAGAAAGAGTAGTTGTTCTCAAAAGTTGATAAAGCTTTGATCCAAAACTCAAAGAGATTGAGCCCTATGGGAGGCCAGCCAAAGGCAACAGGCAGGCTTTCATTCTGCCATTGACACTTCAGACACCACTGGATTTGCTAGATTAGATGATGGAAGTGGCAGAGCATTTTGCGAGACAGTCTAGCTCTGTTGCAGAGCCTTCTCTTATTCAGACTGTCTTGGTCATACTCAAGACCAGCAGCTCTTTGGGTTATGGTGAAATAGGATAGCATAGCATACACAAGTGACGTATATGTTGCCTCCAAAATTCAAATAGGTCCACTCTGTGTTATGCCTCATTTTTATTATAAGAGGTGTCAGATACTTCTCTTTCTTTACATGTGTTATACCACTGACCTCCCAGAAATTTCACTGAGTTTTCTGGAGTTTTGTCAAATTTATCATCCACCTTCTTATATGCAAATGTCTGACTGATATGTCTACAGTCATTTCTATTTCTTGCTCACCAGTTGCAGTATGCATAATTATCAACATAATAGACCTGCAATATGTCATACGAAATTGGAAGGTGAGCAAGATTCTTGCAGACTACATTAGTAAATAAGGCTAGAGAGTTTATATGGCTAAGGTAGTAAGAGAAGGTCTATTAATGGTCTTAACAGTTGAAAGTAAACTGCTTCTGTTGACCTTTTACTGTGTATTCAGAAACAAACATTTTCCAGATCCATAGCTGCTTACTATATACAAACATTTATATTAATTTTTTAAGCAGATTAGGATAATTTTACATTTTGATTCAGCAGGAATTCTTTACTGTTAATTCAAATGAGGCACTTTGAAGAGAGATATATCTATCACAATTTTGAGGTTTATGGATCTTTTTCAAAAACTAATCAATTTCTAGTAGCCTGAGGTTGTATTTATCTGCTGGATTGAATGGATTGCTCTATTTATTTTTTAAAGAACTAGGTTATTAACAATTAGTTTAGTAACTGTCAGAATTGTTAGAACAATTTTTTTTAACTTTAAGAATTGACATTTTTTTTAATGTATAAAATACTCTGGAGTAGTGGAATTATGTACTCCTTGGCTGAGAATACCAAATTATGTAGCTCTGTTTAGTGGAAGACTCTGGAAGTTAAAATATAAAACATGAGTCTTTTTATAGTGGGCATAGCTGTGAGGAAGATGACCCATGTGAATAAAAATGCTTCACAATTCTAGAGATATTGACTATGTCTGGTATATATGTGTGTATATATATATAAATATATATGGTTATTTCTGATGTGTGTGTATATATATGTGTGTGTATATATATATGGTTATATCTGGTGTGTATGTTCTGAATCTAGATTGATACAAGATTCTTGGCAAAGCAAAATGTAAAATAACCTTAACTTATAGGCAGTTTTTCAAGGTACAACTTAGGAAATTTTAAATTAGCATAGGGCAGTTTTCAATGAATATTATTTCACTTTCCCTTATGCTAACCTTGAAGCATATCAATAATTTTTTAATGTAAAGAAGAAAACCTTATAAGCTGAAAAAACTGTTATTCAATGACATTCACAAAACACTGCATGAAGAAACTGTTTGAAACAATTATTGTTGTCATTGTAATACAAATATCATTATAAGACTCAAATTGGAATATTAGCCTAACTTCTAAAAAATGTCAACTTATACATGACTGAGTATAATGGGATTTCAGCAAAGTCTGAAACTATTTATAATTATGTTTTTCCATTCCCTGATAAATTTTGTAAGGTACCATATTAGTAACATTAAATTAAAAATAGAAAGCATTTCTCTTTCTTCATGTAATTGTTTTATGATAGCTGTCTTTGGCAATTTTTTAAGCTATTAAAAATATCTTTTTAAAAATCCATCAAGTGGACACTTGGTTCTCTTGAACAAAATGTCTGGGGAAGCATTTCATTGTATTGTTGATCTTAATACAATTATTAAATATGTCTCCAGCAAAAATAGGCTTAAAAGGGATCAGCCAAGAATAACAATTTGGAATCTGCAACCATGAACAGCCATGTGCAAGTGACAAGGAGTGAACTCTTTTATAGAGAGGAAAAGGAAGATAGGAGGGCTAGTGTTAACAAAGAGTCTAATAATGAAGGAATCATAAGTTCTGAGTACTGTGATTTTCATTGGCTGAGTTGTGATGCTCTCTCATTGGCTGAACTCTTGCCAGGCAAAAAAGAAGTCTTTCTTCTTCCAGGTAGGTTCTCCTATTGTTGTAGGGAATGAGAGCTCTCCCTTGTGGCTTCCTGACTTTATTTTAACTGAGATTTCTGTTTGTTAACTTTTATGCTATCCAGAGAGTCAACAGATATACCTCATTTACTTCCAGCATCATAATCTAGCATTGCCTATAGTAATGCAGTTTTTAAAAGTTAGAATGATATTTTTAAGTAGAAAGTTATTTCACTTTATTGACAAAATAATTTGGTGATGGTTAATGGAATATTGGAAACATCAAGGGAGCATTCCACCCAAAGATAGGGACAATAATGGATAAAAATGGTAAAGACCTAGTAGATGCTGAAGAGATCAAGAAGAGATGGAAAGAATACATGGAAGAACTGTATAAAAGAGATCTTAATGAACTGTATTCCTATGATAGTATGGTGAGCCACACAGAGCCAGACCTGCTAGAGTGCAAAGTCAAGTGGGCCTTAAGCAGCACTGCTGTTAATAAAGCTAGTGGATGCGATGAAATTCCAACAGAACTATTTAGACCCCTAAAGGATGATGCCATCAAGGTTTCACATTCATTATGTCAGCAAATCTGGACCCAGCAGTCACCACAGGACTGAAAAAGTTCAATCCTCATCCCAGTTCCCGAGAAGCATAGTACCAAAGATTGTGCTAAGCATCAGGTAGCCAGACTCATCTCCCATGCTAGTAAAGTAATGCTTAAAATCTTGCATGCTAGGCTTCAGCATGATGTGAATAAAAACTTCCAGATATCCAAGATGGATTTAGAAAAGGAAGAGGAACTAGAGATCAAATTGCCAACATTCACAGGATTATAGAGAAATCAAGGGAATTTTAAAAAGAATCTATCTCTGTTTCATTGATTATGTGATTGTGCTAAAGCTTTTCACTGTGTAGGTCATGACAAACTGTGGAAAGCTCTTAGAGAGATGGGAATACCAGACCCTCTTACTTGTCTCCTGAGGAACCTGTATGCATGTCAAGAAGCAACAGTTAGTACCCTGTATGGAACAATTGATTGGTTCAAGATCAAGAAAGGAATAGGACAGGGAAATCTGCTGTCACCCTGTTTGTTTAATCTATGCATTGAGCACATCACGAGAAATGCCAGACTGGATGATTTACAAGCTGGAATCAAGATAGGTGGGAGAAACATCAACAATCTCAGATATGCAGATACCACTCTAATGGCAGAAAGCTAAGAGAAACTAAAGAGCCTTTTGATGAGGGTGAAGGAGGACAGTGAAAGAGCTGGCTTAAGACTAAATTTTTTTAAAAAATCATTAAGATATAAAGAAAGCTGAGCACCAAAGAATTGATGCTTTTGAGCTGTCGTATTGGAGAAGACTCTTGAGAGTCCCTTGGATTGCAAGGAGATCCAACCAGTCAATCCTAAAGGAAATCAGTCCTGAATATACATTGGAAGGACTGATACTGAAGCTGAAGCTCCAATGCTTTGGCTACCTGATGTGAAGAACCAACTCCTTGGAAAAGACCCTGATGCTGGGAAAGATTGAAGGTGGGAGAAGGGGACGACAGAGGATGAGATGGTTGGATGGCATCACCCATGCAATGAATGTGAGTTTGAGTAGTCTCCATGAGTTGGTGATGGACAGGGAATCCTGGCGTGCTACAGTCCATGGGGTCACAAAGAGTTGGACATGACTGGTGACTGAACAACAACAAATAGAATATCCAAGCAGTTGGTTTCTTCCCTTAACTCCCATTATATTAATTAGAAGGTTGTATGTGGTTAAACTCAACTCAAACAGAGTGAGAATTTAATCTGAGCTCAAATTCTGACTTGAAACAGTTAGAAGAATAACAAAGTTGACTGTGAAATCCTATAGCACTTTAAAAATTTACCTTAGAGGAAAGGTGAACAGAGTTTGATGAAAAGTGTTGAGACTGCTAACTAAAGGAAATTTGAAAATTGTCAAAACCAGAAAAAAAAGTGGAAAAAAAAAAAAACAGGTAATAAGCAATACTAAAAAGAATATGTATATACCAATACTCAGTTTTTTGTTTTTTGTTTTTTATTTTTGTAGCCTTCTATATTCAACTGCATTAATGCATTTTGGGTTCAGCCCATTACCTGGTGGCATAACGTATCAGAGTGTTGGAAACAATCCAACTTCTGCCATACGCTGATGTCATTTACCTATATTTTTAGTCATCCATGAGCTAACTGATATTATAGAATTGCTCATTGCAGCGAACTAAGATTTACTTTCCAAATTCGTAATCACTTCCTTCCTAAAATACAGGGAAAGAATAGCTTTCATAATTGGGTGTGATGTTAGATGTGGGTTTTCCATATATGTCCTTTATAAGGCTTAGAAAGTTCCATTTTATTTCTAATTTGACACAGTATTTTTTTTTTCTTTTAAGCAAATTGGAGTTGCATTTTGTCAATTTTTTTCTGCATCTCAAGATGATACTATATTTTAATAACATAACTTTTAATATGTTCTAACATTGAATGACTTTCAAGTGATAAATCATCATTTCACTCCTGTGATAAATCTTACTTGCTCAAAATTATAATTTTTCCATGTTGGAGTCTGCTGCTGCTGCTAAGTCACTTCAGTCGTGTCTGACTCTGTGCGACCCCATAGACACAGCCCACCAGGCTTCCCTGTCCCTGGGATTCTCCAGGCAAGCACACTGGAGTGGGTTTCCATTTCCTTCTCCAAGGCATGAAAGTGAAAAGTGAAAGTGAAGTTGCTCAGTTGGGTCCAACTCTTCGCGATCCCATGGACTGCAGCCTACCAGGCTCCTCTGTCCATGGGGTTTTCCAGGCAAGAGTACTAGATACTAATATTTTGTGAATAATTCATGTCTGTGTTTATGAGGAAAATTTTTTTTCCTATTTCTTATCATGATTTGACAGTGCAATCCTGGCCTCATAAAATGAGTTTGGAAGCATTTCACCTATCTTTTTCTGAGATATTTTGTGCAGATTTGATACTATTTCTTTTAAAGATGACTTTGCAAATCAAATTGCAATGATTATTCAAAGATTATTCAAGATTATTCAAAGAATAGGTAAAACATATGATGATGTGGGCTCACAGCAATTTATCTTGTTAAAAAGAGACTTATTTAAGAAAGAGAAAATTATCATACGCCTATGTAAAGGGAAGTGATCAAATATTCACTTAGGTTAAAAACTGTTATAATGAATGTACAGTTAAGTTATGACTTCTACTGTATTAAACACATTTTCAACTTGTGAAATAAATGTTTAATAAAAATGTTAAATCATATTATTAAAATTTCATGATAGCAAATACATACATACATATACATATAAAATTTGTTGCTGTTTCTTGAATAAGAAAGTTATATTAATTTAAATATAACAAGTGTACTATTTATGTTTTTATAATTATTATCTCATTTTTATGATAATATTATTTTACATTAATATAATTTTGGATTCTTTTGAAAATAATAATGATAATTTCTTTTTAAAAATATAAATTTTTTTTTTTTATGTTACATCCACTCATGTTAAAGCCATATCCAAAATTCATCACAGTTACTCTGGAAAAAGATTAAATTGACTTTCTGTAATAATTCCATTACATCTTAGAAAATAATATATTCTGTGATTAAGATCAGCAATGCAATAAGTCAATATTTAGTCCATCTGTTTACAATGAATTACATATCATTTTGACCTAGTTGGATTTATTATAAAATTCATGCTGGAGAATATTTATTTTCCTAATTCCTCTTTGCTAGTGAAATATTTTTTCAATTACAGTTGGATCCATTTGAAACTATCTGGAACCAAATATACTTTTGTAATTTTGTATTTTTAATTACAAATACTTAGATAGAAACTTTTCAGGATACAGCTTTTCATGTAAAAGTAACAAGCCAATTCAATGAAAAGCTTGACTTTATGTTATTTTTCATACCTCAAAAGTGTAAATGCATTCTATTTAGTGAGGATGCTGGCATACTTAGTCATTTGCTGAGACAAACACTGAAGTAACAAATTTATTAAAAAAGGCAGGAATCAGAAATCAATATTTTTTAGTTAAAAATTAATTTTAATAAATGTATCTCTTGTTTAAAGCAAGTACACATACTTTTAATATCCATAAATAATTAAAACCACTTGTCAATATTTAAACTTCAAGCATACCCAGATTCTAAACATGTAGTGATCAAAGACAACCTGATATCCTATTCGATCCTCTCATATGTCATATTTGGTCAATGACACACACACACACATCACTGCTTATCCACTTTACCTCATCAACAACATGGAAAGAAATAGAGAGTAAATAAATCAATAACTATAGAGATAGTTCCCAATAGATCATGGTGTTATGTTCCTAAAATAATATTTAACTGTAGGATACAAATAATTTTTATTGCTCTATAAACAAATTTTATTTAATCTCATGGAATTTTGTTAGTTCATCAATCATCATGCTTCTTTAAGAATCTCTGTTGTTCATTTTTATGATGTTAAAATCTGTTTGTTCTTCCAGTTTTTCTCTTAGACAGCTAAATCTTAGCTCTAATTTTGGAATCCCTTCTGATTCTTACCTTTACATTAGAACTTCTTATCAGGTCACATGCCTTTGCATAATATTTCTAAATGACAAAGTCCAAAGTGATATCTTCAATTCTAGAATACTTCCCTGAGCACAGAATAATATATTCAAGTGTAACATTTTCCCAAGTGAGGACCTGGGGGTCATTTTTGAGTCAGTCACCCTTCTCTTATAATTTCTTGCAGAGTTTGACTTCTACATATATTTCTAATCAAATCACTTCTTTTCATCTTCACTCTGCCATTCTGGTTGAAGCCACCAGTACCTCTGAAACTTACTGCTACAATTTCTCATTTCATTTTTAATCTCATGTGTCAATGTATTCTCTAGACAATATACTTTTGTGTCTATAAAAATATTAGGTTGTGTCACTCCCCTGCTTCAGTGTATGCTTTCACTTTCCTTTACTCTGACAAAATTCAAACTTCCATATCACTCTTTTATCTAGTTAACACTAGATAATTATCCCAGTAGTAGACTACAAATAGATAATCATGCTCATTAGTGATATATGTATATATATAATGGATAAATTGACAAAGTAAAAAGCTATGATATGATAATATTAGGAATATTAAGCAAAATATGGGACTAAAAAACAGGGAATCATAAGAGGGGAAGTAAAAGAGGAAGAGAGAATTCAGTTCAGTTCAGTTCAATCGCTCAGTCGTGTCCGACTCTTTGCAACCCCATGAATCGCAGCACGCCAGGCCTCCCTGTCCATCACCAAATCCCAGAGTTATTCAGACTCATGTCCATCAAGTCAGTGATGCATCCAGCCATCTCATCCTCTGTCGTCCCCTTCTCCTCCTGCCCCCAATCCCTCCCAGCATCAAAGTCTTATCCAATGAGTCAACTTTTCTCATGAGGTGGCCAAAGTACTGGAGTTTCAGCTTTAGCATCATTCCTTCCAAAGAAATCCCAGGGCTGATCTCCTTCAGAATGGACTGGTTGGATCTCCTTGCAGTCCAAGGAATTCTCAAGAGTCTTCTCCAACACCACAGTTCAAAAGCAACAGTTCTTCGGCACTCAGCTTTCTTCACAGTCCATCTCTCACATCCATACATGACCACAGGAAAAACCATAGCCTTGACTAGACGGACCTTAGTCGGCAAAGTAATGTCTCTGCTTTTCAATATGCTATCTAGGTTGGTCATAACTTTCCTTCCAAGGAGTAAGTGTCTTTAAATTTCATGGCTGCAATCACCATCTGCAGTGATTTTGGAGCCCCAAAAATAAAGTCTGACACTGTTTCCACTGTTTCCCCATCTATTTCCCATGAAGTGATGGGACCAGATGCCATCATCTTCGTTTTCTGAATGTTGAGCTTTAAGCCAAATTTTTCACTCTCCTCTTTCACTTTCATCAAGAGGCTTTTTAGTTCCTCTTCACTTTCTGCCATAAGGGTGGTGTCATCTGCATGTCTGAGGTTATTGATGTTTCTCCCGGCAATCTTGATTTCAGCTTATGTTTCTTTCAGTCCAGCGTTTCTCATGATGTACTCTGCATAGAAGTTAAATGAGCAGGGTGACAATATACAGCCTTGATGTACTCCTTTTCCTATTTGGAACCAGTCTGTTGTTCCATGTCCAGTTCTAACTGTTGCTTTCTGACCTGAATACAGATTTCTCAAGAGGCAGGTCAGGTGGTCTGGTATTCCCATCTTTCAGAATGTTCCACAGTTCATTGTGATCCACACAGTCAAAGGCTTTGGCATAGTCAATAAAGCAGAAATAGATGTTTTTCTGGAACTCTCTTGCTTTTTCCATGATCCAGCAGATGTTGGCAATTTGATCTCTGGTTCCTCTGCCTTTTCTAAAACCAGCTCGAACATCTGGAATTTCACGGTTCATGTATTGCTGAAGCCTGGCTTGGAGAATTTTGAGCATTACTTTACTAGCATGTGAGATCAGTGTAATTGTGCGGTAGTTTGAGCATTCTTTGGCATTGCCTTTCTTTGGGATTGGAATGAAAACTGACCTTTTCCAGTCCTGTGGCCACTGCTGAGTTTTCCAAATTTGCTGGCATATTGAGTATAGCACTTTCACAGCATCATCTTTCAGGGTTTGAAACAGCTCAACTGGAATGCCATCACCTCCACTAGCTTTGTTCATAGTGATGCTTTCTAAGGCCCACTTGACTTCACATTCCAGGATGTCTGGCTCTAGATGAGTGATCACACCATCATGATTAGCCGGTCGTGAAAATCTTTTTTGTACAGTTGTTCTGTGTATTCTTGCCACCTCTTCTTTATATCTTTTGCTTCTGTTGGTCCATACCATTTCTGTCCTTTATCGAGCCCATCTTTGCATGAAATGTTCCCGTGGTATCTCTAATTTTCTTGAAGAGATCTCTAGTCTTTCCCATTCTGTTGTTTTCCTCTATTTCTTTGCATTGATTGCTGAAGAATGCTTTCTTATCTCTTCTTGCTATTCTCTGGAATTCTGCATTCAGATGCTTATATCTTTCCTTTTCTCCTTTGCTTTTCACCTCTCTTCTTTCCACAGCTATTTGTAAGGCCTCCCCAGAGAGCCATTTTGCTTTTTTGCCTTTCTTTTCCATGGAGATGGTCTTGATCCCTATCTCCTGTACAATGTCATGAACCTCATTCCATAGTTCATCAGGCACTCTGTCTATCAGATCTAGGCCCTTAAATCTATTTCTCACTTCCACTGTATAATCATAAGGGATTTGATTTAGGTCATACCTGAATGGTTTAGCGGTTTTCCCTACTTTCTTCAATTTCAGTCTGAATTTGGTAATAAGGAGCTAATGTTCTGAGCCACAGTCAGCTCCTGGTCTTGTTTTTGCCAACTGTATAGAGCTTCTCCATCTTTGGCTGCAAAGAATATAATCAATCTGATTTCGGTGTTGACCATCTGGTGATGTCCATGTGTAGAATCTTCTCTTTTGTTGTTGGAAGAGGGTGTTTGCTATGACCAGTGCATTTTCTTGGCAAAACTCTATTAGTCTTTGCCCTGCTTCATTCCGCATTCTAAGGCCAGATTTGCCTGTTACTCCAGGTGTTTTTTGACTTTCTACTTTTGCATTCCAGTCCCCTGTAATGAAAAGAACATCTTTTCTGGGTGTTAGTTCTAACAGGTCTTGTAGTTCTTCATAGAACCATTCAACTTCAGCTTCTTCAGCGTTACTGGTTGGGGCATAGACTTGGATAACTGTGATATTGAATGGTTTGCCTTGGAGACGAACAGAGATCATTCTGTCATTTTTGAGACTGCATCCAAGTACTGCATTTCAGACTCTTTTGTTGACCATAATGGCTACTCCATTTCTTCTGAGAGATTCCTGCCCGCAGTAATAGATATAATGGCCATCTGAATTAAATTCACCCATTCCAGTCCATTTCAGTTCACTGATTCCTAGAATGTCAACATTTACTCTTGCCATCTCTTGTTTGATCACTTCCAATTTGCCTTGATTCATGGACCTGACATTCCAGGTTCCTATGCAATATTGCTCTTTACAGCATTGGACCTTGCTTCTATCACCAGTCACATCCACAGCTGGGTGTTGTTTTTGCTTTGGCTCCATCCCTTCATTCTTTCTGGAGTTATTTCTCCACTGATCTCCAGTAGCATATTGAGCACCTACTGACCTGGGGCATTCCTCTTTCAGTATCCTATCATTTTGCCTTTTCATACTGTTCCTGGGGTTCTCAAGGCAAGAATACTGAAGTGGTTTGCCATTCCCTTCTCCAGTGGACCACATCTGTCAGACCTCTCCACCATGACCCGCCTGCCCTGTGTTGCCCCGCAGGCATGGCTTGGTTTCATTAAGTTAGATAAGGCTGTGTTCCTAGTGTGATTAGATTGACTAGTTTTCTGTGAGTATGGTTTCAGTGTGTCTGCCCTCTGATGCCCTCTTGCAACATCTACCATCTTACTTGGGTTTCTCTTATCTTGGGTGTGCGGTATCATTTCATGGCTGCTCCAGCAAAGCACAGCCACTGCTCCTTACCTTGGACTAGAGGTATCTCCTTACCCAGCCCTTCCTGACCTTCAAGGTGGGTTGGCTCCACTAGGCCCTCCTGCGCTCGCACAGCCACAGCTCCTTGGGTTGCTCCTACCGGCCACCGCCCCTGGCCTCGGACGCGAGGTGGCTTCTCCTGGCTGCCCCTGACCTTGGTCACGGGGTAACTCCTCTCGGCTGTGCTTAGTGCGGTATAATTTCCTGCGACCAGAGACACTTCAAGCACAAGGATGCATGTATATTTCAGAAAGGAACTGGAAAATCATTTAGATTATCTCTCTGTAGAGTTTGCTTGAGTGGATATATGTGTGTTTGTCTATGTCATTTATCCCTTCTCTGGGAAAAAGTTGTTTGGTTTTTTTTCTTATTAGATTGAGGGATTGATAAACTTCATAAAATGATCTATGAAGACATGTTCCCATAACCTTTTTCATTCTTCTCTTGAGACGTGCCACTGGGAAATTTGATTTACTTCTTCCATAATACATTAAAATGTGCTATGCTTCTTAATTATCTGCCTTCCAATTAAATGCCCTATTCCCCCTAGAAATTTGCTTCAGCTAGTTTTTAAGGAGAAAACTAATGTGCTAAATAATAAGATATGAATAGAATGAAATGTTATCATGACATAGAAGTTGATGTTTATTACGTAAATAGAGTGGACTAGAATTAAATGCATGTTTTTACACTACAAAGAGAGGTTTTGATAATTTCAAGAACAGTAAGTTTTTAGCTCCTCTAAGCGTCTTAAAAAAAGAGTTCAATATCTTACACTGTATCATTTAAAGTATAGACTCCAAAACAATATTCCCAAAAATATTATATTAATTTCTTATTAATGTACTTTAAGAAGAAATGATAAACTGCTATATGCCTAACAGCACAAATTTCATGATGAAAGGACTTGAAATCATGTGATAAACAAAATTATTGCAGGCATTAAAAATATTTGAATTTGACATGTTTGTTCTTTAAGCCTAGAATGTTTAAAAGATTATTTTTACATATTTAAGGGTGCTGAGGAAAAATAATTTGAATCTTCACCTCTTGTTTTAGAGCCATATCTTTAGAGTCATCAAGTAGTTATTTGAGAAACAGAGGTAAAACTGCAAATCATCATTATACACTAAATTTTCTATGTAGGTAAATTCTTAAAATAAGAATTCTAAAATCTGTTTGCTTTAAATATCAATGAGTAAACTGAACTCACAGAGAACTGCAAATACCTCACTGACCTTACTAGAAAAAGAATCAGATTACATATTTATTTAGCACTCATTAGAACCATTCTCATTTCTTCTTGTACTTTTTAGAGCAAACCTAATTGTTCCTGCTGCCTTGACATTTTTACTACTTTATATGCCTCATCAGTTTAAAACATTTACTTCTGTGACTGCTGAACCATTGAGAAAATTGGTTCTTAAGATCAATATTCTTGCTCCAGAAAGGAAAAAGTCATACACAGGTGTCTGGCAATGTTTATTTACTGAAAGCAGTTCATCTTCTACTGTTGATAGTTGGCAAAGTGACACTCCATTTTAGGTCTTTAATCATTGAAACCATTTCCTAAGAAAACTGCAACTTGAGAAAAAGAGTGAAAGCTCAATGTACTATTAAATAAAAATGGCCAATCAGTCAACATAGGCACCCTCTCTTCACAGCAATCAGCAACAGCTGTATCCCAATTAAGGCTATGATTTTGCAGGTGCTCACAGAAGTCTGTGTCAAAATAAATCCACTTATTTAAAATGTTTTGAAGCATTATAAAGTCTTTATAGCTAAGTTCAGGCAAAAAAATGTGTACGGATTTTCAGACAACTTATTTATGAATGTCAAGATTCTTGGGTAAAAGAAGGAAATGATATCAAAACAAGGAAATGTCTTTGGAAAAAAATCATTCTCTTATTAGCTGTAAAGATAGACAGAGAAGGAGAGTTTGAATAACACTACATGCAATTGGTAGAAACAGATGCCACCCTATTCAGTATACTTCTTAACCACTAATATGGAAATATTCATTTGTAACTATCGAGTTCAATCTATGTGTGTATGTCACAGTATATACAGCTAGGATTAAACTTCTTAATTCCCTTTACATAGATTTTTGATAAATATAATTTACCTATAAACTCTAAAACTATGGTCTTAAAATTTCCTTTACATAAAAATGACAGGATGATGTTATAAAGTACATTCCATTTCCCTCACTCTACTTCTAGAGATTCGGATTTTGTAGGTGTATAGGTAGTTTTGTCCAAGGAACCTATATATATATATTTTTAATAAAATACATCTAGTAGTTATGATATTGATGTCCCACTCAGTATTTTTGAGAAACCTGCTCTAAATTTTTGCAAGTAAAAAAGTCACAGTTTTAAATTTTCTTTCAAATATTTACACTTTAATAACAACACTTACTTCCAAAGCAACACACATTAATTTCCTTACATATACCAAGTGTTTTCTGAGAATATATTTTCTTTCTTTGGGTCCACTCACCACTATAAAGATGTTTTTATCTTTAAAAAAATAAACATTATCATGAATCTTTATTTACCTACATCTTTAGGAAGTTGTAAAGCTTAATTATTTAATGTTTGCATGGTGCTCTGAAGAAGAGATATTCTGTTTAAGAGCTAAATATTGTTGTCACTATTAAACATCTGTTTTATTCTAGTTAGAGCTAATGACATTTGACAGCAGCACATGAATTTATTCCCATAGGAATTTATAAGTTATCTAACTTGAACATGCCACACAAGATGACAAGATATTATTGATTTAAGAGAAGAGTTTTAGTTGTCCTTAATACTTTTTAAAAATATTGAGAAAAATATCAGATAAATTCACATTAGGAATCAAAGTAGCAATACCTTGACTTAGAGCTCATTTCTCAACCAAAATGATGGAAGACAGAAGACAATAGAATTATTTCAATTAAAGTGCTGAGAAGAAATAACTGTCAATCTAGAACTGTTTATATAGAGAAAAATTCAAAAATTATTCTTTAAGTTGTTCCATAGTTTCAGGTAGAAAATTAAATTACTACAACAACTTATTTATCTTACATTTCAGCTGAAGTATAACATAATTTTCATTGAACTGTAAAGGACATCAGTTATAAGTATAAAGCCTCATGACTTTTTAGAGTGTTAGCATAACCATTAAGGAAAACCCAGACAAGGTGTGAAATATGTTTAACTTTGGAAACCTCCATCCTGCTCTGTCCAAATCATTACCTTCCTTAAAGGTAATTGTTTTTATGACTTTAAACACTTTGATCTTAGACTAGTTTTCCTTGATCTTGAGATTTATTTGAATGGAATCATACCTTATACATTTTTTCCTGTCTGGCATCTTTCATTTAGCAATATATATGTGTGTGTGTGGTGTGTGTGTATATTTATGTATATATATCAGTTCAATTCAGTCCAGTTCAGTTGCTCAGTGCTGTCCAACTTTTGGTGACCCCATGAATCGCAGCACGCCAGGCCTCCCTGTCCAACAGCAACTCCCGGAGTTCACTCAGATTCACGTCCATCGAGTCAGTGATGCCATTCAGCCATCTCATCCTCTGTCGTCCCCTTCTCCTCCTGCCCCCAATCCCTCCCAGCATCAAAGTCTTTTCCAATGAGTCAACTCTTCTCATGAGGTGGCAAAAGTACTGGAGTTTCAGCTTTAGCATCATTCCTTCCAAAGAAATCCCAGGGTTGATCTCCTCTAGAATGGATTGGTTGGATCTCCTTGCAGTCCAAGGGACTCTCAAGAGTCTTCTCCAACACCACAGTTCAAAAGCATCAGTTCTTCGGTGCTCAGCCTTCTTCACAGTCCAACTCTCACATCCGTACATGACTACTGGAAAAAACATAGCCTTGACTAGATGGACCTTAGTCGGCAAAGTAATGTCTCTGTTTTTGAATCTACTATCTAGGTTGGCCATAACTTTTCTTACAAGGAGTAAGCGTCTTTTAATTTCATGGCTGCAGTCACCATCAGCAGTGATTTTGGAGCCCCCCAAAATGAAATCTGACACGGTTTGCACTGTTTCCCCATCTATTTCCCATGAAGTGATGGGACCGGAGGCCATGATCTTCGTTTTCTGAATGTTGAGCTTTAAGCCAACTTTTTAACTCTCCTCTTTCTCTTTCATCGAGATGCTTTTTAGTTCCTATTCACTTTCTGCCATAAGGGTGGTGTCATCTGCATATCTGAGGTTATTGATATTTCTCCCGGCAATCTTGATTTCAGCTTATGTTTCTTCCAGCCCAGCATTTCTCATGATGTACTCTGCATAGAAGTTAAATAAGCAGGGTGACAATATACAGCCTTGACGTACTCCTTTTCCTATTTGGAACCAGTCTGTTTTTCCATGTCCAGTTCTAACTGTTGCTTCCTGACCTGCACACAGATTTCTCAAGAGGCAGGTTAGGTGCTCTGGTATTCCCCTCTCTCTCAGAATTTTCCACAGTTTATTGTGATCCACAGAGTCAAAGGCTTTGGCATGGTCAATAAAGCAGAAATAGATGTTTTTCTGGAACTCTCATGCTTTTTCCATGATCCAGCAGATGTTGGCAATTTGATCTCTGGTTCCTCTGCCTTTTGTAAATCCAGCTTGAACATCAGGGAGTTCATGGTTCACATATTGCTGAAGCCAGGCTTGGAGAATTTTGAGCATTACTTTACTAGCATGTGAGATCAGTGTAATTGTGCAGTAGTTTGAGCATTCTTTGGCATTGCCTTTCTTTGGGATTGGAATGAAAACTGACCTTTTCCAGTCTTGTGGCCACTGCTGAGTTTTCCAAATTTGCTGGCATATTGAGTGCAGCACTTTCACAGCATCATCTTTCAGGATTTGAAACAGCTCAACTGGAATGCCATCACCTCCACTAGCTTTGTTCGTAGTGATGCTTTCTAAGGCCCACTTGACTTCACATTCCAGGATGTCTGGCTCTAAATGAATGATCACACCATCGAGATTATCCGGGTCGTGAAAATCTTTTTTGTACAGTTCTGTGTATTCTTGCCGCCTCTTCTTAATATCTTTTGCTTCTGTTAGATCCATACCATTTCTGTCCTTTATTGAGCCCATCTTTGCATGAAATATTCCCTTGGTATCTCTAATTTTCTTGAAGAGATCTCTAGTCTTTCCCATTCTTTTCTTTTCCTCTGTTTCTTTGCTTTGATCGCTGAAAAAGGCTTTCTCATCTCTTGCTATTCTTTGGAACTCTGCATTCAGATGCTTATATCTTTCCTTTTCTCCTTTGCTTTTTGCCTTTCTTCTTTTCACAGCTATTTGTAAGGCCTCCCCAGACAGCCATTTTGCTTTTTTGCCTTTCTTTTCCATGGAGATGGTCTTGATCCCTATCTCCTGTACAATGTCATGAACCTCATTCCATAGTTCATCAGGCACTCTATCTATCAGATCTAGGCCCTTAAATCTATTTCTCACTTCCACTGTATAATCATAAGGGATTTGATTTAGGTCATACCTGAATGGTCTAGCGGTTTTCCCTACTTTCTTCAATTTTAGTCTGAATTTGGTAATAAGGAGTTCATGATCTGAGCCACAGTCAGCTCCTGGTCTTGTTTTTGCCAACTGTATAGAGCTTCTCCATCTTTGGCTGCAAAGAATATAATCAATCTGATTTCGGTATTGACCATCTGGTGATGTCCATGTGTAGTCTTCTCTTGTGTTGTTGGAAGAGGGTGTTTGCTATAACCAGTGCATTTTCTTGGCAAAACTCTATTAGTCTTTGCCCTGCTTCATTCCGCATTCCAAGGCCAGATTTGCCTGTTACTCCAGGTGTTTCTAATTTTCTACTTTTGCATTCCAGTCCCCTATAATGAAAAGGACATATTTTTGGGTGTTAGTTCTAAAAGGTCTTGTAGGTCTTCATAGAATCATTCAACTTCAGCTTCTTCAGCATTACTGGTTGGGGCATAGACTTGGATTACCATGATATTGAATAGTTTGCCTTGGAGACGAACAGAGATCATTCTGTTGTTTTTGAGATTGCATCCAAGTACTGCATTTCGGACTCTTGTTGACCATAATGGCTACTCCATTTCTTCTGAGGGATTCCTGCCCGCCGTAGTAGACATCATAGTCATCTGAGTTAAATTCACCCGTTCCAGTCCATTTTAGTTTGCTGATTCCTAGAATATCGATGTTCACTCTTGCCATCTCTTGTTTGACCACTTCCATTTTGCCTTGATTCATGGACCTGACATTCCAGGTTCCTATGCAATATTGCTCTTTACAGCATCAGACCTTGCTTCTGTCACCAGTCACATCCACAGCTGGGTGTTGTTTTTGCTTTGGCTCCATCCCTTCATTCTTTCTGGAGTTATTTCTCCACTGATCTCCAGTAGCATATTGGGTACCTACTGACCTGGGGCATTTCTCTTTCAGTATCTTATCATTTTGCCTTTTCATACTGTTCATGGGGTTCTCAAGGCAAGAATACTGAAGTGGTTTGCCATTCCCTTCTCCAGTGGACCACATTCTGTCAGTCCTCTCCACCGTGACCCGCCCATCTTGGGTTGCCCCATGGACATGGCTTGGTTTCATTGAGTTAGACAAGGCTGTGGTCCTAGTGTGATTAGATTGACTAGTTTTCTGTGAGTATGGTTTCAGTGTGTCTGCCCTCTGATGCCCTCTTGCAACACCTACCATCTTACTTGGGTTTCTCTTACCTTGGGTGTGGGGTATCTCTTCACAGCTGCTCCAGCAAAGCACAGCCTCTGCTCCTTACCTTGGATGAGGGATTATCCCCTCACCACCTCCCTTCCTGACCTTCAAGGTGGGATGGCTCCTCTATGCCATATACATATATATATATATATATATATATATATATATATATATATATATATATATTTACACATATATATTTTACGATTCATGCATGTTTTATATGTAGTGTACAATTTACTGTTTTTATTATTTTTCACTATACCATGTTACGAATATCCTACAACTTATTGTATGAATCTATTATTGTTGATAACCATTTTGGTTGCAGAGTAGTGTTTGACCAGATGGTGTGGTTACCTACGCAGGTGGGGTGGATTCCCTACCCCAAATTTGTTTCAGATGTTGAAATCACGATGATGTACACATGTGCCAACTAAATATGAATTTATTACTCACTAGTACAGCTTGCTGGAGAGAGCAGTGCATCTGTCTGAAAATGGCTTCAGAGTGCAGGAAAGAGCAACTGGCTCGGGTTTTATATTGGTTAAGGGATAAGGACTGGGGCAAGAGTCTTGTAAATGAAGGCAGGGCTTGCATAGTTTGAACCTTCTTCTTGTTCCCAGGAGAAGACATGCCCACTCTCTTATCAGTTTGCACATACATGGAGCAAACTGGGTAAGCAGGAGGGTGGACTGAAGTTTGTCAGCAGTCAAACATCAACAGTGAGTTACAGCAAATCCTGCTAGTTTTAACTCATAGTTCGAAGGGAAGCCATTTAAAGGTATTGAGCAAGCAGAGTCATGACATAATCTGACGTAGTTCTGCGTTGAGTGTCGTGTTGAGAATGGAAAGAAGGTGAATAAAGAAAGATGCCTGGAAGCCAAACATAAGCATTTACTTTAATTTAGTGAAAGATGGCAGTGGCTCACAACAAGAAATTAGCAGTGGGTCTGGTGGGAATTGATTGTATTAATAAAAAGCAGGATTTGTTCATGAAAAGATTATGCTATGAGCAAGAAAATGTTTGACCCTGAAAAATTGGGAAGAAGAGACTCATGACAACTGATAGAGGGAAATTCTGATACAAATGATTCTGACGGAAATTTTTAAAAAACAAGCTATATTTGCCACTGAAATTGAGGGCTTGAATATATAAATGCGGGGGCTAGGGTAGATATTTGGAGAAGTAAACGGCAACCCACTCCAGTGTTCTTGCCTGGAGAATCCCAGGGATGATGGAGCCTGATGGGCTGCCATCTATGGAGTCGCAGAGTTGGACACGACTGAAGTGACTTAGCAGCAGCAGCAGCAAGGCAGAGCTTAGCAGAGATAATATTCAAAGGCATAGAACTGGAAATGAGTGTATATAGAAATGACTCTATAAAAAAAAATGAAACAGTACAGGGCTTATCCATATGACACTGTGAAGTTCAGAGATCAATTAGATGTGGATAAATTATCAAAGTAAGCTGAGAGGCTGCCCAGGGCTGGGAGTAAAGGAGGCATCTAGGATATACAAAGATAAAGTATGTCAGGTTTGGAATAATAAACTGTAGGTCCAGTTTCCAGAGGAGAGAGTAGAATGAAACTTGCCTGGAGAAAGTTCGAGAGTGGGAAGAGGAAACATTTAGACAAGTACAACTTACTTTTACAACTTACTTTGAGGAGGAACTTTGCTTTAAAGGAAGAAACACATGGATGGTAACTTTTAAAGGGTTATATTTTAAAGTCAGTGGGAGAAGTAACAGCATGTTTTTCTGTCAATATGAAACAGTCAGTAAAGTCAGAAAGTTTCCGATGCATGAGAGAGCCAAATTACTTGGATGGGATTGAGACACAAATGACCGTTTGTCCTTTACTAATAACACAAGAATTAAATGTGTCTGAACAAAATAAACTGAGGCATATTAGCACAAATTCAGGAGATGGAGTCATAGATTTTGTGGGAGTTTGTGAAGGTTTTCCTCTGAAATTTCTCTGTTCTCAGTGAAATAGGTATCAAAACCACTAACTAAATGATAGGCAAGAATTGTTAGAAGTTTAAGAAGCGAGGGTATAATATAGTGTAGTCCTGAAATTCTACCCCTGTGCATCAAAGAACACCCAGACACTGCAATGAACTCACAATGAAAACAATTTTTTTGAAGGAATCACAATGATACTTGATAACTAATAGATGCTATGCTAACTACTCTGAGTTGAAGTGTTCACAATTCCAATATTAGATTGTGCTGCATTCCTTTAGATAACATCATTCATTTGCAAAGCTGAGCTTTAGTTGTTGCTTTGTGATGAACAGCAAGTAGTACATGAAAATCAGTGTGAAAGCTGGAAATGAAGGTGGTGGCATCCCATATAGTTCTTAGGATTGAGAAATTGTGCCTCACTCAACAAGTTTCCTATGTCTTAGTAAGTGATTGTGGTCATTTAAAGTTGAAATTACAATGTTTTATTTCAATTTATATGTAAATATTTTGTCATTTTTATATAAATCCTTATACATTTCTGGGCTTTCCTGGTGGCTCAATTTGTAAAGAATCTGTCTGCAATGTGGGAGACCTGGGTTTGATTGCTGGGTTAGGAAGATCCCCTGGAGAAGGGAACTGGCTACCCACTCCATATTCTGGCCTGGAGAATTCCATGGATTGGACAGTCCATGGGGTGGCAAAGAGTCAGATAGGACTGAGTGACTTTCACTTTCACTTATACATTTCTTAATCTAATAACCTTATAATAATAACTGTTCAGTATTTCTTTTTATCTAAGGGTGCCATGTGAATTAGCAAGACACTAAGGATTCTATGAAATGAGAAATTTGAGGTAATTGCGATGGGATCTCCAGCACAGCAGAAGGACCTGCAGACCAGGTGACTTCACAATCCAATGGCTAGTTGTCATTATAAGTGCACTGCATGTTCCCAGCCAGAGTTCTGAAGTGAGATGAGATATTATGACATTGTGTTTTTCTTCAGCCTTTTCAGCTACACATATGTAGTGTGTAATTTGAGGGTATTTGGCTTCAGTTTTGTGATGTTTTTCAACCAGTTAAAGTAAGTCATGGAGAACTGACAGGAAGTCGAAAATATATTAAAGGGAGTGATGGCAATGCAAAGTATATTGTATTGTAAAAATATATTAAAGGGAATGAGTCCAGTAAATAATATGTTTTAGGATCAGAATGGCTTTGGGTTCCACTGATCTTGTTATTTAAGATGGATTGAGTGAGTGAGTGAAAGGCACTCAGTCATGTCTGACTCTTTGGGACCCCATGGACTATAACAGTCCATAGAATTCTCCAGGCCAGAATACTGGAGTGGGTTGCTGTTCCCTTCTCCAGGGTATCTTCCCAACCCAAGGATCGAACACAGGTCTCCCACATTGCAGGAGATTATTTACCATCTGAGCCACCAGGGAAGCCCAAGATGGATTGAAGTAAAATAAAAATGAGCAGTAGATTGTTGCTGTCATTGTTCAGTTACTAAGTCATGTCCTACTCTTTACGACAACATGGACTACAACACGCCAGGCTTCCCTGTCCAAATTTGCTGGTATATTAAGTGCAGCATTTTAACAGCATCATCTTTGAGGATTTGAAATAGCTCAGCTGGAATTCCATCACCTCCACTAGCTTTGTTTTTAGTAATGCTTCCTAAGGCCCACTTGATTTCACACTCCAGGATATGAAGTAACCCAGGTGGTGCTCCAGGTGAGTGACCACACTATTGCGGTTATCCAGGTCATAAAGTCTTTTTTGTGTAGTTCTGTGTATTCTTGCCACCTCCTCTTAATCTTTTCAGTTTCTATTAGGTCCTTGCAGTTTCTGTCCTTTATTATGCACATCTTTGCATGAAATTTTCCCTTGGTATCTCCAATTTTCTTGAAGAGATATCTAGTCTCTCCCATTCTATCATTTTCCTTTTTTTCTTTGCATTGCTAACTCAGAAAGCCTTCCTTATCTCTCCTTGCTATTTTCTGGAACTCTGCATTCAGTTGGGTATGTGTGTGTCTGTGTGCATAGTTGGTTAGTCATGTCCAACTCTTTGCAACCCCACACACTGTAGCCCACAAAGCTCTGTTCATGGGATCTCCAGGCTAGAATACTGGAGTGGGTATAGCGTTTCCCTTCCCCAGGGGATCTTCCCAACCCAGGGATTGAACCCTGGTCTCCTGCATTGTAGGCAGATTCTTTATCATCTGAGCCACCATGGAAGCCCTCAGTTGGGTATATATTTCCCTTTCTCCTTTGCCTTTCACTTCTTTTCTTTTCTCAGCTATTTGTAAAGCCTCCTCAGACAACCATTTTGCCTTCTTGCATTTCTTTTTCTTTGGGATGATTTTGGTCACTGTCTCCTATACAATGTTACAAATATCTGAAGTTCAGTAAATAATATGTTACAGCGTCAGAAGGGTTTAAGGTTCCACTGAGGTCAAGGAGTTGTAGTCTGTGTATGAGAATGAATGGAAATGAGAGTAAGAGCCTGGCATTATCAGTTATAAACAGTTATAAGGTCTATGTATAAAAATAAATATCTTAGGAAGAGTGAAGAATGAAAGTGGATTTGTTGGATGTCTAACTTGAAGTTTTCTGTGATTATGGTTTCAGTGTGTCTGCCCTCTGAAGCCCTCTTGCAACACCTACTGTCTTACTTGGGTTTCTCTTACCTTGGACATGGGGTATCTCTTCACGGCTGCTCCAGCAAAGTGCAGCCACTGCTTCTTACCCTGGATGAGGGGTATCTCCTCACTGCCACTCCTCCTGACCTTGAACAAGGAATAGCTCCTCTAGGCCCTCCTGCGCCCACACAGCCACCGCTCCTTGGAATTGGGGTTGCTCCTCCCGGCCGCCACCCCAGACCTTGGACATGGGGTAGCAAGATGATTCTGTGAAAGTGCTGCACTCAATATGCCAACAAATTTGGAAGTCTCAGCAGTGGCCACAGGACTGGAAAAGGTCAGTCTTCATTCCAATCCCAAAGAAAGGCAATGCCAAAGAATGCTCAAACTACCACACAATTGCACTCATCTCACATGCTAGTAAAGTAATGCTCAAAATTCTCCAAGCCAGGTTTCAGCAGTATGTGAACTGTGAACCTCCAGATGTTCAAGCTGGTTTTAGAAAAGGCAGAAGAACAAGAGATCAAATGGCCAACATCTGCTGGATCATTGAAAAACCAAGAGAGTTCCAGAAAAACATCTATTTCTGCTTTAGTGACTATGTCAAAGCCTTTGACTGTGTGGATCACAATAAACTGTGGAATACCAGACCACCTTACCTGCCTCTTGAGAAACCTATATGCAGGTAAGCAAGCAACAGCACTGGCATTATCAGTTATAAACAGTTATAAGGTCTATGTATAAAAATAAATATCTTAGGAAGTTAGAACTGGACATGGAACAACAGACTGGTTCCAAATAGGAAAAGGAGCACATCAAGGCTGTATATTGTCACCTTGCTTATTTAACTTCTATGCAGAGTACATCATGAGAAACGCTGGATTGGAAGAAGCACAAGCTGGAATCAAGATTACTGGGAGAAATATCAACAATGTCAGATATGCAGATGACACCACCCTTATGGCAGAAAGTGAAGAGGAACTAAAAAGCCTCTTGATGAAAGTGAAAGAGGAGAGTGAAAAAGTTGGCTTAAAGCTCAACATTCAGAAAACGAAGATCATGGCATCTGGTCCCATCACTTCATGGGAAATAGATGGGGAAACAGTGGAAACAGTGTCAGACTTTATATTTTTGGCTCCAAAATCACTGCAGATGGTGACTGCAGCCATGAAACTAAAAGATGCTTACTCCTTGGAAGGAAAGTTATGGCCAACTTAGATAGTATATTCAAAAGCAGAGGCATTACTTTGCCGACTAAGGTCCATCTAGTCAAGGCTATGGTTTTTCCTGTGGTCATGTATGGATGTGCCAGTTGGACTGTGAAGAAGGCTGAGTGCCAAAGAATTGATGCTTTTGAACTGTGGTGTTGGAGAAGACTCTTGAGAGTCCCTTGGACTGCAAGGAGATCCAACCAGACCATTCTGAAGGAGATCAGTCCTGAGTGTTCTTTGGAAGGAATGATGCTAAAGCTGAAACTCCAGTACTTTGGCCACTTCATGCGAAGAGTTAACTCATTGGCAAAGACTCTGATGCTGGGAGGGATTGGAGGCAGGAGGAGAAGGGGACAACAGAGGATGAGATGGCTGGATGACATCACTGACTTGATGGACGTGAGTCTGTGTGAACTCTGGGAGCTGGTGATGGACAGGGAGGCCTGGCGTGCTGCGATTCATGAGGTCACAAAGAGTCAGACACAACTGAGCGATGAACTGAACTGAACTGAACTGAACTTGAAGTTTATTGAAGTTAGCTCAAGAGAAATTGGGAATAGAAACTTGAAAATAGCAAGCATAAACAACTTTTGAAGAAAAGATTCATTCTAATGGGAAAGAAAGACAAGATCATAGAGAGATAGAATGTTAAGAATATAAGAAATGACTTTTTATTATGACTTCTGCAAAATACTTGTGTTTGAATGAGTACTTACTATAGTTATGGAAAATACACTTAATAAATTAAATGATATATAATAGAGTTGTTTTGATAATCATATTTGTGGCTAGAAAGGATGATTATAAGTTAGTATATTTTGGTATGTTGTACTAAAATATTTTTATTGTGTGTATAATTTAATACTATTAAATAACATATGCTTATACTTCAGATGATGGACAAATATGTCTGCTTCATTCATGTAGATATTTTCTGTCTATACATATATCATGGTTGGATGGCATCACTGACTCAGTGAACATGAGTTTGCGCAAACTCAGGGAGATAATGAAGGACAAGGAAGCCTGGCTTGCCACGAACGATGGGGTTGCAGAGTTGGACACTACTTAGCGACTGAACTGCAACAATACTTTCATTTACAAAACAAATGTATTTTTAATTCACTATTTTAAGGTTTTTCTTTTCCAAACTAATTGAATATGTTTATTTTCATTGTTTTAGTATTCTTTCCAGCTAAATACATAGCTTCTAAAATATCAGAAATATTTGTACTTCTCATCAAAGAAATAAGTAAACTAAATTTCATCCTCAATAGGTAATTGCCCTACAACAATTCTAATACACTAGTAACTGAATGCATAGCATGAACAGAAGGAACAGTGAAGTAAAGCATTGCAACATCATAATTTCGTTCATTGATGTATGTCTTAAGATCTATAAAATAGAAACTTCTACAGTGAATAAGGTGAATGAAATTAAATGAATTCATAATATAAACACAAAAAGGCAGTACAATTCAAGTTATTGTAGAGAAGTACAAAATTAGCACAGGGAAAATTTCATTATAATAGTTTAGTTAGTGTATATAGTGAACATAAAATTATATATAGTAAATATTTTTTAAAGCTCTTCTGCTAAAAACATAGACTGCAGAGTCTATTATCTTACCACTTTATCTCTGATTACATTCATTTCAGCATGATATTTTACATAAGAATCATCCTCAAATATATTCATCCACAAATATCTTCTCCACTAGGAGGATCTGTGAATTCTTTTTTAGATGATTAAAATCAGATTTTTGTAAAGTTTGAGTGAGTAACACACAGAATTGAGGAATACATTGAATATGGTCTGAGAAATAATTTGAGCAGCTGGGAAAATCATTTAGGGTGGGTCAGAGTTTCTAGGGTTTAATGCGTGATGAGAAAGAGTAATTTAAGATTATAATTATTTAAATTTGACAGATATAGCTTTCGAGGTGAAAACATATGGACACTAGACCCAGAACAGTGTGGTAATTAAGAAGACTACAGAAAGAGAGGAACGATCAAGTTAAAAATAAATTTCCCACTTCATAATTTTGCCGAAAGTGAAAGTGTTAGTCGTTCAATCCTGTCTCATTCTTTGCGGCCCCATGGAATGTAGCCCACCAGCTTATGGAATCCTCAATGGGAATTCGTTTTAATAAATTTTAGATGCCAGTCTCAGCATTAAAATTCTGTCCATGCAATTCTCCAGGCAAGAATACTGGAGTTGGTAGCCATTCCCTTCTCCAAGGGATCTTCCCGACCCAAGAATGAAACCTAGGTCTCCTGCATTGCAGTCAGATTCTTTATCGTCTGAGATACCGTGGAAACCTCCTTTCTTTTTTATTTTTTATTTTTTTATTTTTTTTTGCCTAAGCAAGAATACTTAACCTCTTGCAAAATAACTTTTTAAAAATAAATAAACCACTGATCAGGTGTGTCTATTTTATGAACTTTCTCATTTGATCAGGACTCTGGATCCAGAAATAATTTTAAATGGTCAAAATGATAATATTGTGTCACTTTAAAAAGAGAATCATAAGTTTCAAGGTTGTGTCAGTGACTATATATAAGGATTAAGGATTTAAGATTTACAATGAGAAGTTATATAAACGACTGAGTAAATGCAAACAAATTTTAGAAGATGTGTATATGGAGAAATATTGAAAATAAAGTGTTCAGATTGGTAGTGAGTAGAAGTAACTGCTATCTTGCTGAAGACAAACTCAGGTAATTCATATTCTAGTACCCTATTTCATGGGCTTCCCAGGTAGCTCAGCTGGTAAAGAATCTGTCTGCAATGCAGGAGACCCCAGTTCAATTCCTAGGTCAGGAAGTTCCCCTAGAAAAAGGATAGGCTACTCACTCCAGTATTCTTGGGCCTCCCTGGTGGCTCAGAAAGTGAAGAATCTGTCCACGACGTGGGAAACCTGGATTCAATCCCTGGGTTGGGAAGATACCCTGAAGAAGAGAAAGGCTAGCCACTCCAGTAGTCTTGGCTGGGGAATTCCCATGGACAAAGGCACCTGGCGGGCTATAGTCCATGGGGTCACAAAGAGTTGGACATGACTGAGTGACTAAGCACAGCACAACCCTATTTCATATACATTATAGAATTCAGTTTCAGGAAGAATCTAATTATTCTTTTGAGTTTCCAGGCCTTAGGAAAGGAAATGAAAACCAATCATATTTTCTTGTTTAAGGAAGCCAATATGCATAGTATTTAAAATTTTGCAAAGTCTTTTAATATGCATATAATATTTCAGTTTCGCATAGATATATTTAAATAACCTATTCTAAACCACTTTTAAGTTGTTAATTAGAAACATAAAATTTCATCTAATAGTAGGATATTAAAGTAGAAAAAGGTAGATAACTTTTATTATGCTATATTCTTACAGAATTTTAATGCTAAGACTGGCATCTAAAATTTATTAAAACAAACTCCCATTGAGAATAAAGGAAGGATAGAAAAACTTCGTTAAAACTTTTTTCATAATCTATTTAACATTTTAATGCATATGGCCCCCAAAATGGAAAGCAGCATGGTTGTTTTTTCCAAACGCATTTTACCGTGGAATTCACTTGTCTGCCAGGTTTCCAGGATATCTATGAATTCTTTTAATCCTCCCAAAATCTGAATTTCTTTTATGCACAATTTTTTAAATATTACTTTCTATGTATCTTTATCACAGTCTTGAGATGTTCAATTCTTGCAATTGAGACTATGAAGAAAATATTTCCTCATTCTATGATTTGTAAAGAGAATGGATCTACTAGAGGAAAAATAAAAGGTCTAAAATGGAAACCTCAGTAGAACTAGAATTTTTGCAATGAAACTCTGTAAAAATAAAGGAAATTGGGGAAAATTAATATTAAATTTGAGGATTGCACTCATATCTTTTGATTTGGGCAGCTGTGATGTATGGACAAGAGGCTGTTACAGGGTACAGTCATATTCTGAGGTTTCCTAACAAAAATTATTAAATGTGCCATTGCCATAGAAAAAGTAACTTGTTAAAACATATATATTTGCAAATGTGAATTTCCCTCCAGTGGCTTAATAATTAAAGTAATTTGCATTCTCACAGTATTTATAGAATACAACTGTTTTTATAGTCTGGGGACCATGTGAAAAAATAAATACAATACTATAGTGGAAATGGAAACCCCAGTACTGTTCAGTGCAAGGTCTGCACAGACATGTGGTAGCTTTGAATCTAGAACATTTCTGTGAAAGGAAAAGGCAATAGATTGATTAGTAGAGAAGTAAAAAGTGTATTTACAACCTTATCTTTAAAATTACATTTGCTTACCATGAAGCAACATCAGGCAAACCAAAATGGAGGGATTTCCCATGGACTGTAGCCCACCAGGCTCCTCCATCCATGGAATTTTCCAGGCAGGAGTACTGGAGTGGGTTGCCATTCCCTTCTCCAGGGGATCTTCCCAACCCAGGGATCGAACCCGGGTTTCCTGCATTGCAAGCAGACACTTTATCGTCTGAGCCACCAGGGAAGTCTCAATTAGTACTCTTTAAAAATATCAAAGTCCTGGTGATATGGAAACACTAAGATTTAGTAGAGATTAGAGAAGATCTGAGAGACCTGACTGAATGCAACATGATACCACAGATTGTGTCCTGGAACAGAAGATAAAAACAAAACCAAAAACGTTTAGTTGAAAAATCAAATCCAAATCTGTAGTTTACTTCAGACTATTCTGTTTTGATAAATATACCATGGTTATATAAGATTTTGAGATTAGGAGAAATTGATGGAAGGATATATGGAAATTCTTAGTATTATTGAGTTTCAGCAAATCTAAAATTATTTCCAACACCAACGATTATTTATTTATTTTAATTGAAGAATAATTACTTTAAAATATTGTATTGGTTTTTGTCATATATCAACATGAATCAGCCATAGGCATGCATATTACTGTTTCTCCTACATTTCTTTTTTCTCTTTTTTTAACATTAGAAGCTTTAGCATGTTAGTTAGAATCATCTACAATTTTGTCTGTTACTTCATCCATCTGTGATTCTGAAAACTGCTTGTCCTTTTGATCTGTTATTCTTACTTTTTAGTATGCCTCATAACTTTTGTTGAAATCCAGCAGTATTGCACTGCTGTGTGTTACGCAGCTCTTCTTACCCTGGTGGGGAGAGACTAGTTAGTGCTGAAGGGGAGGCAGGGGGAGGAGGTGAAGGTGGAATTCTTTCTGTTCAAACCTTACTCTAAATCAGGCACCATGATCCTGGGTTTGCTACTGTGGTCTTCCTGGTTCTCCTGTCACTCTTCTAGCTATATCTCTGTCTTATATTTTTGCCCCTCCGCTTTTCCATTGTGGCGATCAAAAGTACTACTCAGACGTCTAGATAAATCACCCATCCTAGGTAAATCTTCCACATCCATCCTAAGAAAGTTCCAAATGCCAACCACACCACTCTCAACTTCTGTTTTCCCGTAGATATTCCCCAGAGAAAGGCCTCTATGTGGTACATCTAGAAAGTTCTTCAGTTAAAATTGTCCTTCAGCTATTTATTTCCTTCTGTCTTCCATTACTGGAAGTGGATATCCTTGTAAATAGATAAAATGAACAGATTGATTAAAAGTGTATAGATGTAAATTTTGAGCTGTGTATTTAAGAATTAGATTAAAAAAAAGTTGCCAAAGAAGTATAGAAACTCAAGGCAATTGTGAGAGTAGTACCGTGTTGGTTTTTTTAAAATTTAATTGTTTAAAAAAATTTACAGTGTTGTGTTGGTTTCTACCATACAACAGCACGAATCAGTTGTAATTAGAGATACATCTCCCCCCTCCCTAGCATCCCTCCATCCCATCCCTTCAGGTTATCACAGAGCACCAGACTGGGCTCCCTGTGCTACCCAGCAACTTCTTACCTTCTCACCAGCTATCCATCTCATACCCAATAGTGTGTGTGTGTTGATGTTACTTTCTCCATTTGCACCACTTTTTCCCCTCCACCCCAACTTTGTTCACACGCCCATTCTCTATATCTGCATCTCCTTTCCTTCCCTACAAATGATGAATGGATATATAAGATGCAGTACATATATTTAATGAAATTGATGCAGCCATGAAAATGAATTGAGTCAGTTCTACTGAGGTGGATGAACCTAGAGCCTGTTATACATATAGTAAGTCAGAAAGAGGAAAATGGATATAGTATTTAATGTATATGTATGGAATCTAGAAAAGTGGTAAGGCATATTGAAAGTGGTAACTTTGAGGCACTAAATCACAGGATCCACTTGTGAGGTGATAAGGGATTCAACAAGTTGGAGCTATGGTAACTGGAGAGAGATAAACCATATTTTGCAGAGTCTTTATATTATGCTATGGAATAAAAATGAGCTTAATGTAGTATATAGCTGTCTTCATGTATTTGGATAATTTTTTTTTTTAATTTTTAGAAGATAGTCTTAACAGCAGTGTGAAGCATATTGTGATAGAGGAAGATAAGCACGGTGTCCATATAACTGCCTCCAAAAGTAAAGTAGTTCTCCAGAGACAAATATAAGCTCCAATTATTAGAGCCACAGGGGGATATCTCTGGAATTCAAGTATCACTGCCCACACAATTGGCTTAGAAATATAAATGTCTAGCTTCAGAATACTCAGGGTCTAATGTTTCAACATCAACTCCTGTATGACACCGTACATGTATTTTCCCTTAACCATCCTAGATTGACTTTCTTTTCTGTAATCAAATGGTTTATACCTGAAATACCCCTTTCATTCCCTTTATCCATAAGGAAATAAGACATTTAATTTATAGCAACAACATTATATAACATCAGAAACAAGTTTTAAATGTTCACTTGTTACATTGGTATTGATGGTAGAGTTAATTGTTATTTTCTTTTTAAAAAGCATTTGTGCTTTTAACCTAAGCTGGATGCTGTGTTATTTCAAATAAATGTTTGGTTTAAAAATAAAGCTTTTTTTTTTTTTAAGGAATTTAGAAAGGAATAGATGAGGTACATGGAAAAATAGGAAATACAGTACTTTGAAAAATGCCTCATCAGAAATAAGAAGTCACATGTCCTTCTAATAATAATTTATGACACTTTCAAAATATCTTTTAAATTTTGATTTCTCTTTAAATCACTCTGATTTTTCATTATTTTTAAAAATATGTGTGTCTGTATGTATGGCTGTACTGGGTCTTCACTTCTGGATGGGCTTTCTCTAGTTGTGGCGAGTGGGGGCTACTCTCTAGTTGCAATACTAAGGCTTCTCACTGTGGTGGCTTCTCTTGCTGCATATCATAGGCTCGATCTAGGACAAGCTGGCTTCGGTAGTTGCAGCTCACAGGCTCTAGAGTGTAGACTCAGTAGTTGTGGCACAAGGGCTTAGCTGCCTCCTCGCATGTGGGACCTTCTGGGACCGGGGATAAAATTCATGTACCCTGAATTAACAGGTGGATTCTTAACCACTGGACTATCAGGAAAGTCTAAAACCAGACTATTATTAAAATCAGGTATACAATTAAAAATGCTTTTATATTCCCTTAAAATATGTGCTCTGATCTATTAAAATGTGGCTTTCTTTAACATTCAAAATATGTTATTGATTTAGAAGTAGTGAGAATAATGAGCATTTACTTAATGATATTAATACTATGGAAAGAATGAGGCTTCCGAGATGGTAAAGAATCTGCCAACCAATGCCAGAGACACAGGAGACACAGGGTTGATCCCTGGGTCAGGAAGATCCCCTGGAGTAGGAAATGGCAATCCACACCAGTATTCTTGCCTGGAAAATTCCATGGACAAAGGAGCCTGGGGGGCTACAGTCTCTGGAGTTGCAGAGAGTTGGACACATCTGAGCACTGAGCACGTATGCACTATGGAAAGAATAGAATTTATGAAACATTAGGGCACAAGTAATTCTCGATGAACAAGGGTAGATATACACATAAAATGCTGCTTCTCTGAGGTAAATAACATAAAGTTATAAAATATGTAAGATATTTATTGAACTATGACCACTGGGTACATTTAAACTCTTTTGAGTAAGATATGAAAGAGACATACAGTAATGAATATTTCAGTGCCTGCTATTTAACTGAATTATAAGCCTCTTAAGTGATCTCTATTTAGGCAAGAAACTGTTAATAAAATCAAGTTCTGAAATAGTCTGCTCCAAAAAAAAAATCTACAGAAATAATCTGCTGCAAAAAATTCTTCAGATGATGAATAATCAAGAGAATATCCTATTGAGAATATTGAAGCCTGATGCTGGTTTTGTACAATGGCTATTAGTTTCGACCAACAATAACTCTTGTGAAATGATTGCTTACATTTTAATTTGCTAGCTAGTATTTTGTTTACAGTATGAGAAAAGGCAGGTTCCAAAGCCCCTTTTCAAAATATGCCTAATGGTCTACGAGAACACAGATTTATCTATTGTAACAAGCTGTGCAGTTCTGTGCAATAGTTGGAGGCAAGAGTGATCTTGTGATAATCCACTATTTACTGACAGACCAAAATATGTTTTTGAGAAAAACTGCCATTATTTCCTTCACAGATGAAGTACAATATCCTTGAAGCAGAAGGATCTGAAGAAGCTATGTATGCACCCAATTCAAAGCAAATAGACAAATAAGATGTTAGACAGCAAATGCTGGCATTAGGAGACAATTACTTAGTTTTCTAACATTTTTCCTTGTGGCTTTTGAAATTACGAATAGATTGGGGCAGTATGTGTGCATATGACATCTAATTAAAAATAAAGATATGTGCCGTAGGCAATAACATGGCTCATTTCAGAAAAAAAGACTTTCAAACAGGGTTGAATAGAACTGAAGCAAAGTACCTAATAGAGAAGAAAGAAGGAACATACAGCCTGGCTAAAAACAAACAAATGACAACAACAACAACAAAAACAGAAAGCAAATAAAATCTAAACAAACCAACCTGCCGAAGGAACCTAAGGCAAAGAAAAGACAAAGCAATCCTAGGAAGAGTAAGTCTACTAGAACATGATTACTAAATTACTAATTACTAAATTACTAAGTCTACTAGAACAAATTACTAAAATTAGATGATAGAGATTAAGCAGAAACTTAAATACACAAGATAACAGCTGAAGGAAGTATGAAGATCATAGGGATCTTGAGAGTCCAGTCATTTCTGCACTTCTGAACCATAATGGTGCTGATGTGTGTGTTAGGATGTGGCAGGGAACTGAGATATTATCGTCACCATATTAAAAAGATTAAATAATTCTCATGACGAAAGCATTGAACTAAGTACTGATATTATGGAAAAGGATAAAAACGAGGAAAAAACTGGCTTTTAATTATTTGCAGGTATGAGTGGAACAAAGATAGGCTTAAACCCTAATTTAGTCTGCCTAAACTGGGAGTCCTGCCCACTGCTGGCCTTTCTGGGATTCCAGGTTCTGGCCAGCAGGACAACTGAAGGAAAATTTTTTCCTCAGCCTGGACAGCAGCCAGCCTCTTGTAGGTAAGGCTAGACACTTTCATCCTGACCTTCCAAACAGAATTTTTTTCCCAAGGAAACAACTGGAAACATAGAAGATAGTGTCAAACTTAAGAAATTATCTTTACTTTGCTGTATTAATGTATTTGGTAAATTTTGAAAACAAGTAATAATTTATGCTAAACATATCTTTCATTTAAATAATGCTGCTTTCTTAGTTGTTGTTTATAAAAGTACAAGAAACTGTATAATGCACTTGATATAAAAAAGTACAGTATAAATCACAATAAATGAGCTCCCTAAGGCTAAAACATTGTTTCAACACAAAAATATTCAGCACGGAAATATTGCTTCTGCCAGACATCATGGAGCAAAAGTACGTTTTAAACTCGATTTAATAATCTGCTTACTAAATTTGTTACATGGTACACACTGGTTTTCCCCATTTTGTTCAAAAACATGTATATATTGAATAAAAGTTTCTAATTTTATTTCCTGCTTTCAAAAATATTTCTTTGTTGCTGTTAAGATTTAATACATTGACTGTGTTTTTCTTTTAGTATTTTTCTCAATATTGTAGCTTTAGATACATTTACTGCAATGACTTGGTATATTTTATAATCTGGCATTTATTGAAAAAAATATGTTCACTATTCTTTTTCTTGATAGTAAAAACTTTTCACTCACACTTCGTCACCTCCTAATGGCGGAAGAGACTGTAATTGCACAGTTTTTAAGACACGTTTCAGCAGTGAATGGAGTCTCGACATGAAGGGTGGAGAATCACCAAGTGTGATTGATGAGAGGGGCAAATCAGAGTTTCTGAATAAATAGAGCCTCTAATGAATGTCAGATGGATAAAGAGTCTCACAGCTATCCTCAGTATCGCCTAGAAAGTTTGGAGTTCAACATCCATTACCTTTGAGATGATTTTAACTTGTGTTCACATGCCCTGTGCTGAGCTGTTCTTAGTCATTCAATCATATCTGACTCTTTGCAACACCACGGACTATAGCGCACCAGGCACCTCTGTCCATGGGGATTCTCCAGGCAAGAATACTGGAGTGGATTAAAATGTCCTCCTCCAGGGGATTTTCCCAATGCAGGGAATGAACCCAGTTCTTCCACATTGCAGGCAGATTCTTTACCATCTGAGCCACCAGGGAAGCCCGGTCACATGCCCTAACTCCATCCAAATTTTGCTTCTGAAGTATACCTTCTAGGAAAGGCAATTCACCCACATAAACTTAAAAGGGGCACAGTAATATATATGGGGTAAAAATAATTCTATTCATTCTCTTTTTCCCATGCTTTCCATTTTCTTCCACAGTTCTTTAATTATATCTTAGGTCAACGTTAAGGAATATGGTATAAGGCATGTGAGCTAAGTTGCTTCAGTCGTATCTGACTCTTTGTGACCCTATGGACCATACCCTTCCAGGCTTTTCTGTCCATGGAGTTTTCGAGTGGGTAGCCATGCCCTTCTCCAGGGGATCTTCCAAACCCAAGGATCAAACCCACATCTCTTGCATTGGCAGGTGGGTTCTTTACCACTAGCACCAACTGGGAAGGCCATGATATATAGCATAATATTTCAAATATTATAGCATCTTTTCATATGCAATGCAAATGGATGATAAGAGACTCAGATCACACCCTCTGGCTTTGCCAGGCGGTGCAGTGGTAAACAATCTGCCTGCCAATACAGGAGACACAAGAGATGCAGATTCAATCCCTGGGTTGGGAAGATCCCCTAGAGGAGGAAACGCCAATCCACTCCAGTATTCTTGCCTGGAATATCTCATGAACAGAGGAGCCTGGCAGGCTACAGTCTGTAGGGTCACAGAGCCAGCACGACTGAATGACTCAGAACTCCACACCCTTAGTATATGTTTTGATTTATCCAAGATACTGACTTATTCATCTTATCCTCACAAAGCTTTCCCTGACTCCTCGCTCCATCATGTGCACCCTTCTGCAAGTTTTCCTGTCCTAAGGTAGGGTGATGCAAAAACTCAGGAAAAGCTCAGTTCTTCTAGACTAACAATCTTTTTATATTAACCTATTGCTGAGGAGTAACTTTCGTGAACAACCTGTGTGCTTCCTGTTTTGACCATCACAAACAACAGGTACACATCTTCACTTATGTTAACTGTTGGGTTGCACCGTGCTGGCCTATATGCCTTCTAGTTGCCTAGCCTGGAAGGGCCAAGAGATAGCGACAGAGATCGCAATGATTTATTGGATAGGGAATCTTATAAGTCTGAAACAAAGGTCCAGAAGTGACGCCTCACTTTGGACAGCAGCTGGCAGGCAGAACCCAGTAGTAATCTTCACTACTCAGGGGAGAAGAAGACTGTCATCTATAGGGGGACTTGTCATCCGGTTGGCTTATAAGTTACCAGGAAAACCAGCCACTGGGGCAGGGTGCAAGCATGTAGACAGTTAACAATTAAGCCCTATAATTAAGAGGATTGGATAGTCATGTGAGTGAGGCAGGGACTGGTCAAGCACGGGATGTACAGACAGCTGCTGCTGCTACTGCTGCTAAGTCGCTTCAGTCGTGTCCGACTCTGTGCAACCCCATGGACTGCAGCACACCAGGCTCCTCCATCCATGGGATTTTCCAGGCAAGAGTACTGGGGTGGGGTGCCATTGCCTTCTCCGGTACAGACAGCAGTCATCCTGAAAAGCCTGACCTCACAGTAACAGAGAGGCATCCAAACCCAGGTACTTCTTTATCTCTTATTTTAGGTTTTAAAAAATTTCAAAGTGCCATTTAACTTTAGTTATTTATGGAAACTGTTGTGTGGATTTCTTTGTAGTTCAGTAATCTCTGTAAATCCAGCTTTTCCACTGACTTGTGTAAATTTGGTGAATTGTGTCATTGAATTTGTAAAATGTATTCCACTTAGGGGTAGGCTCTCTAGGGCCCATAGTTGCATAAAGCTATCACTTTGTTTTCTGAATTGAACCATCAAACTCTGTACTAGGAATCTTGGCTTCAGGAGAGCTCAAAGCAGAAATTCTCAGCAGGAGTTTTATGCCCTTCTAATCGCATAGGCACGTCAGGCTATTTAAACTGTTATGCTAAATAATAATCATTAATAAGCAAAGTGATCTTGAGGGTTGCTATAGGAACTTCTGATTTCTAAAAGCATATCTTAGATTCCATTGTCCTTATGATGGCCAAGGGTCAAAACCAGACATCCAGGCCTTCCCAGTGAAAGCAGAGGTTTTTTTTTCAGTTCTGCTATAAACCAGATAAACTTTATACTTTTGAAGAAATCTTCCTGTTCTGTCCTACATTATGAATTCTGACAGAGTTACAATTACTGTTATAAGGAATTATAAACAACATAGCCTTACTCTGAAAAAACAAAATTATATATATATATATATATATCTATATATATAACTCAATAATACAGTAATATCCTACTCATAGAACTTTGGGTGTGCTCAATTGTGTCTGACTCTGCAACCACATGTATTGTAGCCCACCAGGCTCCTCTGTCTATGAAATTTTCCAGGAAGACTGCTAACAGCGGGTTGCCATTTCCTACTCCAGGGGATCTTCCTGACCCATGAGTTGAACCCATCTCTTCTGTCTCCTGCATTGGAGGAGCACTTATGTGTGGCATAAGCTCTATGCTACATAGAGAACTTACTTTAGGTTTAAAACATTTCAGTCAGCTCTTATTTTTCTCTAAACTTTATGAGTTATTAATATAAAGTTAATAATTTACTAACAGACATAAATATTCAAATTAGATCTGTACTAAAAGAATTAAGTGCCATATGTACAGTAATTTTGCTTTGAAGAGTTTAAATGCCTCGTGAATTTTTTTTCTAATTTTTTTGATAAAAAGATGCCACACTAAATCTGAGCATGGTCAAAATGACTTAACTGCATTTCTATTCTCAGTTTTTTTCTTACTGTACTATTTTTGCCTTTGTCTCTGACTGCTCAAACCATCCACCATCACATGTCATTGGTAAATTCAAAAATACATAAACTGAGCTAAATTTACCATATATGTAACGTCAAATACACACTAAACTCAAAATACATTAAACTCAACTGTGGTGGGAAGCCACGGAAGTAAAAGTGAAATTTTAGCTACATTTAGTAGCTAAAGCTGAGATGCTGAAAACACCTGAGTCCTTTTATTACTGATGAACCACCACAAAAGATAGTTGGATCCAGTTGAATTTAATTGAAAGGCTTTTTAGGTGAGTTTCCTTCAAAGCAAACTGATGCTACTGAAAATTTTGCAGTCTGTGGAGTTGTTTGAAGTTTATCAGAAAGAATGCAGTTGGCACATTTACTCAGTTACACTGGGTCATTCCAGGGTTTAGTGTATGTGTGTGTTTATGAAATAAATCTTACTATTTGAATTAAGATGTTTGAAACTTTGGATCTGTCTGCTTAAAGTGACAAGATTAAGAATGAAAAAAGTGAATTTTAAATTAAATTTGTTTACAAAAATAGTGTAGCTAAATTCTATCAACCTGAGATGTTAGACTCCAACATGCAGCATTTTATATCTTTCTATATAGAAAATAAAAATCTTTATAAACTAAATAAAGTACTTCACTTTCAATGATGGCATTTTATTGCTCAATCTCCAAAGAATTGTTCGAAATGCATAATTATTTTTTTAAATGATGCCTAATGCCAATCATTTTATTTCCTTTCCATGGAAAGTGAAAGGCCCAAATCTCAAAAGAGTTTTGGAACATTCAAAATGGTTTTCATCCATTTATAGTCCTATTGTTGCTATGTCAATGGAAATGTATTTCAAGTTTGAATAAAAAGCCACATAAATGAGTCATATGTAAGTGAGGATTACTGCTTGCTGTGATTGTATTTTAACCTAAAAAGAAAAAGTGTGTCTGGAGGCGACCACATAGGAAAGCAGAAGTAGGGGCTTTAAATTTATTATTCTTCCAGTTTGTTTACTGATATTCAACACATCTGTTAATCTGCTTTATGACATTTTCTTGTGGTAAAATTGTAACAGTTAAGCTATTGATTTAATGAGCACTTAGGTATGGAAATGATAGTTGTGTTCCTTTAAACAGGTTTTCCTTTGCTTACTTTGAATTAAGTTTTATTATTTGCCCCTCAAGACATAAATGAGGAATATTTTTAAAATATGAACTAAATGGAGAGAGAAACACAGACTTGCTTTTTTACACCAAGTGTCCTCAAAACTCTATTGTTATTACACCCATAAGAAGGAACCCCAGAACTGTGAAGGTAGCTTTCAAATGCAGTGAATAAAATAGATTTGTAGCCACATGTGATAATAATACTATGTAAGCTGTGCTCAAGACATTGCCTCAGTCTTCACAACAACTCTATTTAAAACCACAAAACAATGCAAAGCAGTTACTGTTTTAACCCCATTTTAAATGTCAATAAACTGACATTTAGAAAAGTTTTGAAATTTTGCCCTACATATCTCCAGTGAATGATGTTGCATTAATATTATGACAACTGTTCCAGTGATTTTTTAGTTTCATAATCACTAAATTAAAAAAAAATACTTATATAAAATATAAAAATAAAATTTAAAGTATAAAATATTAAAAATTAAAATTATAAACATATATATAGGAGGACGCAACACTTCATGGCAAATGGATGGGGAGATAGTGGAAACAGTGGCTGACTATTTTTCTGGGCTCCAAAATCAAGGCAGATAGTGATTGCAGCCATGAAATTAAAAGACGCTTGCTCCTTGGAAGGAAAGTTATGACCAACCTAGACAGCATATTAAAAAGCAGAGACATTACTTTGCCAACTAAGGTCCATCTAGTCAAGGCTATGGTTTTTCCAGTGGTCATGTATAGATGTGACAGTTGGATTATAAAGAAAGCTGAGAGCCAAAGAATTGATGCTTTTGAACTGTGGTGTTGGAGAAGACTCTTGAGAGTCCCTTGGACTGCAAGGAGCTCCAACCAGTCCATCCTAAAGGAGATCAGCCCTGGATGTTCATTGGAAGGAATGATGCTAAAGCTGAAACTCCAATACTTTGGCCACCTGATGCGAAGAGCTGACTCATTGGAAAAGACCTTGATGCTGGGAAAGCTTGAGGCCAGGAGGAGAAGGGGACGACAGAGGATGAGATGGTTGGATGGCATCACCGAGTTGATGGACATGGATTTGGGTGGACTCCAGGAGGTGGTGATGGACAGGGAGGCCTGGCATGCTGTGGTTCATGGGGTTGCAAAGAGTTGGACATGACTGAGCAACTGAACTGATATAGGAGGACTGGGGTTAGGACATTTGTTATATATACTTTCAATATGTGGTGAAATTTAATATTTCCGGACTTATCTGTAAACAAGGATGCCACAGCCATCAGGGATTTCAGCCTTCCAAATATAAATTTCTGTGGCCAAGTAGAACAATACCAGCTATCCTCAGCCATCAGCCACTTCTCTGGTAAGCACTGAGGAGCTGGGGGATGTGAGAGGTCTCAAGAGGAAGGAGAAAAATATCACAATAAAACACACAGCAAGTGAGGATGACCAATTATTTTAAATTTGTGTTAAGACTAATCAGCCTTAATTAGCCAAAGACCAATTATTTTAAATTTGTGTTAAGACTAATCAGCCTTAATTAGGACAATAGTGTTAAAAATAATCCACAAAAATTTGGATAATTGAACGTGAAGATAATCTCTACTTAGCTTCTGAGAATAAAGCTAATTGAAATTTTTAGTATCTGTAAACTGTTATAGACTTCCCATAATAAAATAAACTTATTTTATTAAAAATTTTATTTATTTATTAAACTTATTATGATCAAATACAGTTATTGCTTCTTAATATAAACAGAAAAGCTATTGAAATTGCTCACCTATACACAATAGCACAAATATGAGACATTTTTGAAAATTTAAGTGTAAATAAAACAGAGTTCTTTGTCTTTGTTTTAGTTTAAGCATATTTTATTGAACTGCTTTGTTGAATGTCATCCTACGAGAAAACTTTACAGAGAATTTCTTTTATTTTTACTTTTCTTCATACAAAATGGCTCTTCTCCGAAACTGAAAACAATATTGTCTTCCTACACAGCATGTTGGACTGATATACAGCCTTTGCTTCCAGAAAGTGTATTATTTCCTACAATTGTACTATTCTTCATCCTACAATTTTTATATGTTATTAAGTCATGCATCTTATAGAACAGCAAGGTTAAGCATAATCACAACTTAGACTTTAGTTATTTTTATAAAGAATCCCAATATGTTATCTCAAAAAAGCTTTTATAAAAATAATGTGAAAAGCTGTGTTGAAGTGATCATCTCACCAGAGGGAAGAAATCAATGAGGAACGATAAAAACATCATGGTTCATTTTCCCCCCAGACTCAATGCTCCCAATGTGTTCTGACAATTGGATTTTATTTTGAACAAATAACTCAGAGTCTTCATAAAGAAAACAACCCAACTGAATAAGAATAATAATTAACTTTACTGCAATTTTTAAGAATCAATGTGATCCTTCTGGCCAAGAGGGAACAAGCTGAGTCACTCTGGCCAAGAGTGTCAAACTAGACCACTGCTTAATAAATTTTCATGGTCACTAAGGACATGGCAACAAAGTGTTGTCTATGGAACCATGGCATTGACCAGGGGAACAAATAAAGTGGGCCATTTTTCTTTGATTATCTGTAAATGGGCTTAGATCTGGGTCAGATTGGAACATTTGAGGGTAAGGGAAAGAGTTGAGGTGTTTTGTTCCCTAAACCATGTCTTCATTTTCCAGAACAAGGATAATTCATACAGAATACTTTATATAATTGATGGATACAGTTTACCTCTGAAGTTTCCTATCAGTTAATAAATGCTTATTTTCCAGAAGTCTGCACTACTCTAAAGTCACAACCAGCCAAACAGCCTCCAGTAATCCACAGATCTTTTCCATAATGAACCACTTTGTTCCTGTTGGTCCAGGAGCTATCTAAATGGAAGCTCTGAATTCTAGGACCAGATGCTCTTATATATAGGCATACCATGGAAATATTGAGGGTTCCATTTCAGACCACCATGATGTCACGATAAAGGCAGTCACACAAATTTGTGGATTTTCCAGTGCATATAAAAGTTAGATTTACACTATACCATGAGAATAGCATTTTGTCTTAAAAAAATGTAATAATTTAAGAATATATTTCATTCCTAAAAAAATGCTAACCACCATCTGAGCTTTCAGATAGTGGTAATCATTTTGCTGGTGGAGGTGATGCCTAGAAGTTAGTGGACCTTGACTGATCAGAGTGGTGGCTGCTGAAGTTTGGGGTGGCTAAGGCAACTTCTTAAAATAAGACAATAGTGAAGTTTGCAACATAGATTGACTCTTCTCAAAAATGATTTCTCTGTAGATTTCTGTGCAATGTGATTTGATAGCATTTTATCCACAGGAGAACTTCCTCCATAATTGGAGTCATTCCTCTCAAACCTGCCACAGATTTATCAAATGAAATGTATGTATTCTTCTATATTATTTGCTGTCATTTCAACACTTTCACAGCATCTTTATCAGGAGTAGCTTTTTTCTCAAGAAACTTTCTTTGCTCATCCATAAGAAGCAACTCCTAATGTCTGAAAGTTTATCATGAGATTGTGGCAGTTCAGTCACATCTTCAGGATATAATTCTAATTCTAGTTTTCCTGATGCTTCTACCACTAAAATATTTTTACTCCTTCCACTGAAATCTTGAACCCCTCAAAGTCATCCATGAGGCTTGGAATCATCTTCCTCCCAACTATATTAAGGTTGATATTTTGACCTCTTCCCATGCAAAAAAAATTGCTCTTAATGGCATCCAGAATGACGAATTCTTTCTAAAAGATTTTCAATTTACTTTGCCTAGATCCCAGAGGAATCACTGTCTATGGCAGCTATAGCCTTACAAAATGTATTTCTTACATAATGAGACTTGAATGTTGAAATTAACCCTTAATCTATGGGCTGCAGAATGGATGTTGTATTAGCAGGCATGAAAACAAAATTTATCCAGATGAATATCTTCATAACATCTCTTAAATGACCAGGTAAATTGCCAATGAACAGCAATATTTTGAAAGGAATCCGCCCCCGCCTCCCTCCCCAGGAATAGGTTTCAACAGGGGGCTTAAAGTATTCAATAAATCATGTTGTAGACAGATCTGCCATCATCCAGGTGGTGGTGTTTCGTTTGTAGAGCACAGGTAGAGTGGATTTAGCGTAACTCTTAAGGGCCCTATAATTTTCAGAATGATAATGAGCACTGGCTTCAACTTAAACGTCTTCAAGTGCATTTGCCCTCAATAAGAGAGTCACCTTGTCCTTTGAAACTTTGAAACCAAGGATTAACTTCACTGCTCTAGCTATGAAAGTCTTTGATTTTAGCATCTTCTTCCAATAGAAAGTTGATTAGTCTATGTTGGAAAATCTGTTTTTTAGAGTAGAGACCTTCGTTAATGCTTAGTTAGATCTCTGGACAGCTTGGAATGCTTGACTTCAACACTTTTGTAATATTATCTGTTGTCTCTTCTTCAATCACTTTCCTGTTTGATTCATGGCTATCTCTCCTTTGTTATATACTGCTCTCTTCTTATAATTTATTCTTCAAACTAATATCACATAGTATCTCAACAGCATCATTGACATGTAATTTCCTTGATATTTTCTTGTGATTTGTACCATCCTGTAAATTGTTATCCTGAGATTGTCAAAGAGCAATGCTGTTTGAACAGTATCTTCTACATAACTACTAATATTTTCATTAACTTTTCATGGTCCCAAAATTATAGATCTCTACCATTCAACATAGTAATAGTGTCTAGCCATATGGGGCTGTTAAACAGCTGAAATATGAATAATCAAAGTGAAATGAGCTTTAAGTGTAAAATACACATCCGAGTTGGAATTTATTACAGAATAAAAGTATTTAGTGCAGGTTGAAAAGGGAAGTATCTCATTTACTTTTTTATATTGATTACATGTTTTTAAAATTATGTTAAATGAAATATATTAAGTTAATTTGAGCTACTTTACATTTTTAATGTGGTCACTATAAAACTTACTGTATGTGGCTTTTATATGTGGCTCACATTACACTTCTAGTTTCAAATGAAGGTTTACCTGAAATCGTAAAGGCACATGAAATGTGGGTGGTAGTAGAGACACAGAGAAATACATGGATGAGGCTGAGGGAGAAAATGTGAGGGGGAAAATCATTTGACACTTCCTTACTGTTGTAAATTGCTGGTAAGGTGGTGCAGAGGTTAAAGCATCTGCCTGCAGTGTGGGAGACCTGGGTTTGAGACCTGGGTTCGATCCCTTGGTCAGGAAGACCCCCTGGAGAAGGAAATGGCAACCCACTCCAGTATTCTTGCCTGGAGAATCCCATGAACAGAGGAGCTTGGTGGGCTACAGTCCACAGGTTGCAAAGAGTTGGACATGACTGAGCGACTTCACCTTCACCTTCTAGAAGAGTTGGCAGTAACTTTTTGCATGGCACTTTATAAATGCACAGAAGTGTTGATGATTGTTAATCTTTATGTCTGCCTCTTCTAAACTGTAATCTTGGAGACCAGGAAGGGGCAAAAATCTTATTTAGAAGTTCTTATTTCTTACTAGGAGTATACTAACTTCTCAATTTGTTTACAGATAGTTAAATTGAATTGGGAAAGAAAATCGAAGATGTGTAAACCCATGAACCTTGAGTAGTGAGACATCAAATGTACACAAAACAAAACTCATATTATCCCCCAGATCTTCCATTTCTCACTGTTCTCCCAGAAAATGTCAAGACCAAAATGAAATGATTGTTGACCCCTCCATGTCCCTGAACATCCACACCTGACCTCTCATTGTCTATCTGTAACTATGAACACCATTGATCCATCCCCTTCTTTTCATCGTTTCTACTTATAGTATGTTACAAATAGCTGTTCTCTCCTTTGTAAACTGCACACATGAGTCTTGTCTTTATTCTTGTCCTTTTAAATTTATTCTCCAAGGAGAAACCAGTGTGATCTTTAAAACATGCCAATCATTGCTTTTTACGTATTATGTAAAATCCTCCATGGATTGATGTTGAATTTGGGTTTAATCTGCAGTCTACTAGCTCCCAGGCACTACAGGTCCTAAAGGCTGCCTAATTCTCCATCCTCAGGTCATATCACAGCCATCTTGTTCACCATGGTCCAATCACACCATCCTTTGTTTCTTCAACGTGCTATATGCATTTCTGATTAGCCCATTTTGCTACATAGATCTTTCTGTGTTGAATGTCTCAATTCAAATATTATTTCCTCAGAGATGAATTCCTACAGAGAGGATTTTCTACAAACTAATTTACCTTTTCATACACGTCATGATTGTCTTTATTTTCTTCTTGTACGTTATTCCTAACTGAAATTATCTTCATCACTTATTTGATTATATATTAGTATATGTTTTTCTTACTGTAAATTGCAGTTTTTCACTGGAGCATGGATCTTCTCTGTCTTGTTTCTCATGCAACATTAATGGTTCTAAGTAGTTATTGCTAAAAATATGAGTTAAGTGAATTATCCAGAAAGTTAATGCTAAGAAATATAGTTCATGCTAAATGTAAAAGTTAAATTATGCAGAAAGGCAAAATAAGATGATCATTAAGACACAGAGGAGTTGAGAAATGAAAGTGAGATACTGAAAGAAAGGTACCTTTGGTACCAAATCTCACACTATCTTTTTAAATTAATTTATTTTTTAATTTAAGGATAATAGCTTTACAGAATTTTGTTGTCTTCTGTCAAACCTCAACATGAATCAGCCATAGGTATACATATATCTCCTCCCTTTTGAACCTCCCTTCCATCTCCCTCCCCATCTCACCCTTCTAGGTTGATACAGAGCCCCTGTTTGAGTTTCCTGAGACATACAGAAAATTCCCATTGGCTATCTATTTTACATATGGTAATGTAAGTTTCCATGTTACTCTCTCCATACAGCTAACCCTTTCCTCCTTTCTCCCCTTGTCCATAAATCTATTCTCTACGTCTATTTCTCCATTGCTTCCCTGTAAATAAATTCTTCAGTACCATTTTTCCAGATTCTGTATATACGTGATATTTATCTTTCTCTTTCTGACTTATTTCACTCTGTGTAATAGGCTCTGGGTGCGTCCACCTCGTTAGAACTGACTCAAATGCATTCCTTTTTATGGTTGAGTAATATTCCATTGTTATGTATGTACCACAACTTCTTTATCCATCCATCTGTCTCTGGACATCTATGTTGCTTCCATGTTCTAGCTATTGTAAATAGTGCTGCAATTCAGTGAACAATGGGATAAAAGTGTCTTTTCCAATTTTGGTTTCCTCAGGGTATGTGCCTAGGAGTGGGATTGCTGGGTCATATGGTGGTTTTATTCCTAGTTTTTAAAGAAATCTCCATACCATCTTTCATAATGGCTGTATCAGTTTACATTCCCACCAACAGGGCAAGAGCATTCCCTTTTCTCCACACCCTGTCCAGCATTTATTGTTTTTAGACTTTATGATGATGGCCATTCTGATTAGTGTGAGGTGATATCTCATTGTAGTTTTGATTTGCATTTCACCAATAATGAGCAATGTTGAGCATCTTTTCATGTGTTTGATAGGCATCTGTATGTCTTTGGAGAAGTGTCTATTTAGGTATTTTTCCCACTTTTTCATTGGGTTGTTTGTTTTTCTGGCATTGAGTTGTATGAGCTGCTTATATATTTTGGAAATTAATCCTTTGTCAGTTGTTTCATTTTCTATTATTTTCTCCCATTCTGAGGGTTGTCTTTTCACCTTGCTTATAGCTTCATTTGCTGTGTAAAAGCTTTTAAGTTTAATCATGTCCCAGTTGTTTACTTTTGTTTTTATTTCCATTACTCTAGGAGTTTGGTCATAGAGGATCTTGCTTTGATATGTCATTGAGTGTTCTGCCTGTTTTCCTCTAAGAGCTTAATAATTTCTGGTCTTACATACAGTTCTTTAATTATTTTGAGTTTATCTTTGTGTATGTTGTTAGGAAGTGTTCTAATTTCATTCTTTTACACATAGCAGTCCAGTTTTCCAAGCACCATTTATTGAAGAGGCTGTCTTTTCCCCATTGTATATTCTTGCCTCCTTTATCAGAAATAAGGTACCCATAGGTGCATGGGTTTATTTCTGGGCTTTCTATCTTGTTCCATTGGTCTGTATTTCTGTTTTTGTGCCATTACAATAATGTCTTGATGACTGTAGCTTTGTATTATAATCTGAAGACAGGAAGGTTGATTCCTCCAGCTCCACACTTCTTTCTTAAGAATGTCTTGTCTGTTCAGGGTCTTTTGTGTTTCCATATGAATTGTGAAAATTTTTGTTCTAGTTGTATGAATGACATTGGTAATTTGATAGGAATCACATTGAATCTGCAGATTGTGTTTGGTAATATAGGCATTTTCACAATATTGATTCTTCCTACCCAGGAATATGGAATATTTCCCCCTCTGTTTATGTCATCGTTGATTTCTTTCATCAGTATCTTATAATTTTCTGTGTACACTTCTTCTATCTCCTTGAAGTGAAGTGAAGTGAAGTCGCTCAGTCTTGCCTGACTCTTTGCTACCCCACGGACCGTAGCCTGCACCAAGCTCCTCCGACCATGGGATTTTCTAGGTAAGAGTACTGGAGTGGGTTGCCATTTCCTTCTCCAGGGAATCTTCCTGACCCAGGGATTGAACCCAGGTCTCCCACATTGTAGACAGACGCTTTACCTTCTGAGCCACCAGGGAAGTCCTTACCTAAGTCTATCTCCTTAGTTAAGTTTATTCCTTACCTTATTTATTCCTTGCTCAGTCATGTCCAACTCTTGCGACCCTATAGACTGTAGCCTACCATAGACTGTAGCCTACCATAGACTGTAGCCTACAGGCTTCTCCATCCATAGGATTTTCCAGGCAAGAGTACTGAAGTGGGTTGCCATTTCCTCCTCCAGGGGATCTCCCCAACCCAGGAATCGAACGTGTGTTTCCTGCATTGCAGGCAGATGTCTTACCCTCTGAACCACCAGGCAAGCCCAGTTTATTCCTAGATATTCTTTTTGTTGAAATGGTGAATGAGATTGATTCCTTGATTTCTCTTTCTGATTTTTCATCATTATATGGAAATGCAAGTTATTTCTGTGTATTGATTTTGTGTCCTGCGACTTTGCTAAATTAACTGATTAGCTTTAGTAATTTTCTGATAGTATCTTTAGGGTTTTCTATGTACTGTATCATGTCATCTGCAAACAGTGAGAGTTTACTTCTTTTCTTTCCAACCTGGATTCCTTTTGTTTCTTTTTCTCCTCTGCTTGTTGTAGCTAGGACTTACAGAACTATGTTGAATGATAGTGGTGACAGTGGACACTCTTGTCCTGTTCCTGATCTTAGGGGAAATGCTTTCAGTTTTTCACCATTGATAATAATGTTTGCTGTCGGCTTATCATATATGGCCTTTATGATGCTAAGGTAGGTTCCCTCTATGGCCATATTTTGAAAGGTTTTAATCATAAATGGGTGCTGAATTTTGTCAGAGGCTTTTTCTGCATCTATTGAGATTATCATATGGTTTTCATCTTTCAGTTTGTTAATATGGTGCATCACATTGATTGATTTGTGCATATTGAAGAATCCTTGCATCCTTGGAATAAACCCAACTTGATCTTGGTATATGAGCATTTTAATGTGTTCTTGAAATTTGTTTGCTAAAATTTTGTTGAGGATTTTTGTGTCTGTGTTCATCAGTGATATTGGCCTATAGTTTTCTTTTTTTGTGTTGTCTTTGTCTGGTTTTGGTATCAGGGTGATGGTGGCCTCGTAAAAATCAGTTTGGAAGTATTCCATCCTCTGCAATTTTTGAAAGAGTTTTAGAAGGATAGGCATTAGCTCTTCTCTAAATGTTTGATAGAATTCTCCTGTGAAGCCATCTGGTCCTGGGCTTTTGTTTTGGGGGAGATTTTTGATCACAAATTCAATATCAGTGCTTGTAATTGGGTTGTTCATAATTTCTGTGTCTTTCTGGTTCAGTCTTGGAAGATTAAACTTGTCTAAGCATCCGTCCTTTCTTCCGGGTTATCCATTTTATTGCCATTTAGTTGTTCATGATAGTTTCTTATCAGTTCAGTTTATTTGCTCAGTTGTGTCTGATTCTTTGCAAACCCATGGACTGCAGTATGCCAGGCGTCCCAGTCCATTGCCAACTCTTGGAGTTTACTCAAACTCATGTCCATCGAGTTGGTGATGCCATCCAACCATTTCATCCTCTGTTGTCCCCTTCTTCTCCCAACTTCAATCTTTCCCATCATCAGGGTCTTTTCCAATGAGTCAATTCTTAGCATGAGGTGGCCAAAGTATTGGAGTTTCAGCTTCAACATCAGTCTTTCCAATGAATATTCAGGACTGATTTCCATTAGGATGGACTGGTTGGATCTCCGTGCAGTCCAAGGGACTCTCAAGAGTCTTCTCCGACACCATAGTTCTAAAGCATCAATTCTTCTACACTCAGTTTTCTTTATAGTCCAACTATCATATCCATACATGACTACTGGTAAAACCACAGCTTTGAATAGATGGACCTTTGTGGCAAAGTAATGTCTCTGCTTTTTAATATGCTGTCTAGTTTTATCATAGCTTTTCTTCCAAGGAGCAAGTGTCCTTTAATTTCATGGCTGCAGTCACCATCTGCAGTGATTTTGGAGCCCCCTAAAATAAAGTCTCTCACTGTTTGCAGTGTTTCCCCATCTATTTGCCATGAAGCAATGAGACCAGATGCCATGATCTTAGTTTTCTGAATGTTGAGCTTTAAGCCAACTTTTTCACTCTCCTCTTTCACTTTCATCAAGAGCCTCTTTAGTTCTTCACTTTCTGCCATAAGGATGGTGTCATCTGTATATCTGAGGTTATTGATATTTCTCCTGGAAGTCTTGAATCCAGCTTGTGCTGCATCCAGCCCAGAATTTCACATCATGTACTCTGCATATAAGTTAAGTTAAGCAGCGTGACAATATACAGCCTTGACGTACTCCTTTCCCAATTTAACAGTCTCTAATAATCCTTTGTATTTCTGCATTGTCTGTTTTAACCTCTCCTTTTTCATTTCTAATTTTGTTGATTTGATTCTCCTTTTTTTCTTGGTGAGTCTGGGTAAAGTTTTGTCAATTTTATTTATCTTTTCAAAGAACAAGCTTTTAGTTTTATTAATCTTTATATTGTTCCTTTCATTTCTTTTTCATTTATTTTTGCTCTGAACTTTATAATTTCTTTTCTTCTGCTAATTTCATTTGTTTGTTTTTTGGTTCTTTTTCCAGTTATTTTAGGTGTAAATTTAGATTGTCTATTGGATGTTTTTTCTTGTTTCTTGATGTAGGATTGTATTGCTATAAACCCCCCTCTTAGAACTGCTTTTGCTGTATCCAATAGGTTTTGAGTTGTCATGTTTTCATTGTCATTTGCTTTCATAAATTTTTTTATTTCCCTTTTGGCTTCTTCAGTAACCTGTTGGCTATTTTGAAACATATTGTTTAATCTCCATGTGTGTGTGGTTTTTACATTTTTTTCCTTGTAATTCATATCTAGTGTCATAGTATTGTTGTTGGAAAAATTCTTAGTATGAAGAAATCTCTCACTATTTATAATTTTTGATAAGCCATGCTGTGCTATTGGATTTATTTTTTGAATTGTATGTGATATTGTAAGAAATTACATACTTTCAGATGCTAATATTGACTGCCCCTGAGAGGTAAGGACTAATTGTACATAATAACATCTTATAAGTTTAGTTATGATGAAGTTCTGAGACTCAAAGCTAAAATGGTGGTGGTTTAGTCACTAAGTCAAGTCCAAGTTTTGCCAGCCCATGGACTTTAGCCCACCAGGCTCCTCTATCCATAGGATAGAGGCAAGAATACTGGAATGGGTTGCCATTTCCTTCTCCAGGTGATCTTCCAGATCCAGAGATTGAACCCGGGTTTCCTGCACTGCAGGCAGATTTTTGACCAACTGAGCTACCAGGGAAGCCCTCAAAACTAAAATGAGTTCTATCAAAATAATAGACAATTGACATTCACCCAATAGGCCTATTGCCCCAAGGATCTCTTGGAGTAAACCCACAGGTGACAGAAATGATACATCATAATTATTCCAAGTAGATATTCACTCATGTGTTACAATTTTAAGCATATCAGATCAGATTACCCTATCGATATTTGATCCTCCATGAATTGACAGAGGTTTACCATTAGATATTAACCTCTAGCAACAATACTTCCAAACTATAAGTATTTGCTGATATAGAAACACTCAGTTTAGATGTGGTATTAACATCAGACCATATGATGAAGAGCACCAGGCTTCTGAGAGAAGAGCTCCAAGAAAATGAGAATTTGGCAGGTGGAACTGAAAGTAACTTGAGAGTATTGATCTTTGGCTTCCTGGTATGGATGGTTCCCAAACCAGGTGGTAATATAAAAGTGCCTGAAAAGTGAGCACAGATCGCCTCAAAGATGAATAGATTATGAGCAGGCTGCTAAGTCACTTCAGTCGTGTCCGACACTGTGCGACCCCAGAGATGGCAGCCCACCAGGCTCCCCCGTCCCTGGGATTCTCCAGGCAAGAACACTGGAGTGGGTTGCCATTTCCTTCTCCAACGCATGAAAGTGAAAAGTGAAAGTGAAGTCGCTCAGTCATGTCTGACTGTTCGCGACCTCATGGACTTCAGCCTACCAGGCTCCCCCGTCCATGGGATTTTCCAGGCAAGAGTACTGGAGTAGGGTGCCATTGCCTTCTCCAGATTACGAGCAGGAGAAGATGAAAATTAAAATATTCAAAATAAGTGCTTGTGCTAGTTCTAATGGGAACCATATAAGATAGCTTTAGGGCCGAAAGAGAAGGAATATAATTTATCTTCTAATTTTATAAATGAACACATTAAAAATATTTATAGAAACTCATAGTTCACAAAGTAGTCTAGCATGAATTATGATTATTTCATTGCAGAGTCACAATATTCTGTCATATAGGGGAAATTATACCCTTGGTATAGAGTTGAAAATATTTACATCCCTATGTATTAAACAACTGGCCCAGTTTACACAATCAGTGTCTCTAAACCGTAATTATAAACTACTTCATTTATTTGTTTTAGAAAACTACTTCTGATGTAACTATAGGAAAAAAAAAAGGACATTCTTGGTTTGATTGAGGGAGATAGAATAATTTGAAATTGCAAGTTTTGTCTTCATATTGATGCTTACTGTCTCTACTTAATACTAAAGAATAATATTCAAAGTTACACTATAAAATAAAGATAAGAAATCAATAAATATAAGTTTAAAAAATTAAACCTATAAAAGGAAATTCCATGAAAATGGTTCATTACTAACTCCAAGTCCTATAGGAACACAGAGACAAACTTCATCAGAGAGGCTGCTGTTTTCTTGTAGAAGAACAAAGGCCCCTTAGTGGTGGTTTGGGGCTTACCTTCTCATTTGGGATTATAGTAATCAAACTAATCATTGTTTTAAAATTATAATGCTATTAATAAGTATTTTCTTAGTGATCTACTTTATTATTCAAGATATATTTTGATTATGTAATTATATTATTAATAGGCTATGTTTGATTATGACATGTGTGTGCTTGCATGCTAAGTTGCCTCCGTCATGTCTGACTCTTTGTAATCCTGTGGACTGTAGAGTACCAGGCTCCTCTTTCACCTCCTTGGGATTCTTCAGGCAAGAATACTGGAGTGAGTTGCCATGCCATCCTCCAGGGAATCTTCCCAACCCCGGGACTGAACCCAGATCTCTTACATCTACCTGCATTTGCAGGTGGGTTCTTTACCACTAGCACCACTTGGGATGCCCTGGTTATAGCATATGTTCTCTTATTTAGGATCTGTTAATTTTATACAGAGAAAAATGCATGCTGCTGCTGTTGCTAAGTCGCTTCAGTCATGTTTGTCTCTGTGTGACTCCATAGACAGCAGCCACCAGGCTCTGCCATCCCAGGATTCTCCAGGCAAGAACACTGGAGTGGGTTGCCATTTCTTTCTCCAATGGATGAAAGTGAAAAGTGAAAGTGAAATCGCTCAGTCGTGTCCAACTCTTTGCGACCCTATGGACTGCAGCCTACCAGGCTCCTCCGTCCATGGGATTTTCCAGGCAAGAGTACTGGAGTGGGTTGCCATTGCCTTTTCTGAGAAAATGCATAAGGGTATGGAAAGAGGAGATAAGTCAGTTTGAAAACAGTAAATTAGGGAAGTTTAAGACTTTTTTTTTTTAACAAAAAATGATCTAGATGTAATAGATTATGATTCAGAGTTGGTCATTTATTTTCTTCATTTCTTTAGGGAAGAAGGAAAACTATAGGAATTACATGCCAACTGTGAAATTAAGCTAGAACAAAGAAAGAACCACAATTAAAGAACTTAAAACAAGGTAATACATTGGTAAAGATGACTGCTTTATAAAGCTTTGTAGTAGTTATTATTTAGTCACTAAGTCATGTCCAAATCTTTGTGACTCTGTGGACTGAAGCATACCAGATTTCTCTGGCTTCAAGATGAGTTTGCTCTTTCCCTGAGTTTGCTCAAAGTCATGTCCATTGAGTCAGTAGTGTTATTCCAGCCATCTTATCTTTCATCCCTTCCTTCTCCTCCTGCCCTCAGTCTTTCCCAGCATCAGGGTCTTTTCCAGTGAGTCAGCTCTTTGCATCATGTGTTCAAAGTATTGGAGCTTTAGCTTCAGCAACAGTGCTACAGGGTTTATTTCCTTTAAGATTATTTGGTTTGATCTCCTTGCTGTTCAAAGAACTCTCAAGAGTCTTCTCCAGCACCACAGTTCAGAAGCATCAATTCTTTGGGGTTCAGTCTGCTTTGTGATCAAACTCCCATATCTGTACATGACTAGTAGAAAAACCACAGCTTTGATTATATAGAATTTTGTTGGCAAAGTGATGTCTCTGCTTTCTAATACGTTGTCTGTTTGTCGTAGGTTTCCTTCCAGGGAGAAAGTGTCTTTTAATTCCATGGCTGCAGTCAATATCTGCAGTCATTTTGGAGCCCAAGAAAATGAAATCCATCACTGTTTCCACTTTTCTCCCTTCTGTTAGCCATGAAGTGATGGAAGTAGATGCCATGATCTTAGATTTTTGAATGTTAAGTTTTAAGCTAGCTTTTCCCCTCTCCTCATTCACCATCATCAAGTGTCTCTTTAGTTCCTTATAGACCTTACAAGGTCATAAATAGTGAAACGGTTGTTTCTATATTAAAAACCTATTTGGACAGTGTATGCTGAGAGGAATATTCATTTGACAGTGTATTTTGCAATTACACATTTATAGTAATGTCCTGTATCCATCCCAGGATGGATTTAATTACCGAGTCAATAACGCTTGCTGTTAATGCTATGTGTTGATATTATTAACAAAGTCTGGTTTTACCATTACAAGCTATTTTTAACTATTTGAAATGTTCCCTAAACAGCATATGGTCAATTAAGCTAAAACTATAGTCTTTTTTCCCACTATATGTCAAAGTTTATAATGAGGGGAGTTGCCTAATATTTTGTAATGCTGTTTAATAGAAAAATCATACTATATGACCTAGAAAGAAATTAGTCCAGATAAGAAATAAAAATATGACATGTTACTATGTCTCCTCACTTTTAAAACTTTAAAAGGGTATGTATGCTTTAGGCGTTAGTCCTGCAATATATTGGCTACTAGGTGAAGGAACTCTAAATTTACTTTTAGATTATTAAGGTGTTACCAACTTTAACAACCTAAATTCACACTAATAAGGGGGAGTAAGGGAATTATTATGTTCAGAAATGAAATTCTAAAATAAATCCCAATTAAACATTTTGTACAAACCTCTTTTCTTCTAGAGGTATGGAATTTTATTTTAAATTTCAGTGTATTATTTTAAGTATACAGTAGTTATATGTCCCCTCATATATTTCCAGTATACCCCAACTGTTTTTATTGTTATTATTCAGTGGTAAAATAATTTTTAGAATATGTTCTAAAATCACTTTTAATAGTGTTAAGTCACTTTTGAACATGTGGATCTTTTTCTTATTGAAACTGTATCTCCAGTGTGCTATCACTTTATGCCAAGATTTTGTAAAATAACTGAACTAGACTTACTGAGTCAAATTTATCAATAGCAGCATTTAGTAAATAACTCAATATCAGACAAAAGAAGCCCATTATTGGCCTGGTAAGGGTAAAAGATTTTTCATCTCTTTCTATATTTGTGTTTGATTTAGTGCGGATGCTGCTAAACCTGACTATCTGATTTTAGCTGTTCAGTCTCATTCTGTACTGAGACATGACTCTCTCTGTGGGACTTTTTAACACAAGGTTTCACAACTATTAATTCATTTTAAAGGTTCCTTATATAGTTTTCTTCAGCTAGAATTCTTCCACTAAACACTAAGTGGTCATATAATTTAATCCTACCACACTCTTTTGTCACTGACTGAAATCCTAAAATGCATTTTTGTACTAGTACCTCCTCTGAATTGTACATAACTCTTGCTGTCCGCAATGCAATATTCATCTTTTGTGCTTCAACGTAGGTTTTCTTCAAAATATTTTCATAGATGTAGTCTCATTCTTGCTGGGAAAATCCAATGGAAAGAGGAGACTGTTGGGCTACAGTCCATGGGGTTGCAAGGAATTGAACATGACTGAGCAACTGAGCACACAACATAGACCAGTCTTAGAGACACTCACTGCCTGGCCTAATCTAGCCACCCTAAGGATGGCCTGCACAGACACCAAGCAGAGGAGGACATTGGCTGTTGGCTTCATGCCAACTCCTTCTCTAAGAACATTTGTTCTTCCATCCTCCTTTGCCCACTCATTCACCTAAGGCATAACAGAGCACACGGCCTCCTGTTACCTTGCAGCAAACTATTGCTCTCACATAGGATTGCCTATAAGTAAGCATAAATCATAAAATTAAACAGCAATGCATATGATTGTTATTGTGATCTTAACAGTACACATGTGAATTATTCTTAACCCCAAATCATACATATAAACAGAAAACAAAATTTATTCTAGACACATAAAGAGAAAACAGGTCAAAATGTTTGAACTGTACTAAGTAAATATTTCCTGCAATTGTAATTTGGGACATATAGAGTAAGTTTAAAATATATAATTAATATTATCAGTTATATGTATATGTATATATATGTGTATATGTATATATATGTGTATGTATATACATACATGTATATGTATGTATATGTATATGCATATATAGGTATATGTATAATATGGAATATCTATTAAAGACATGATTTTAAGTATAGAAATTTAGAAAAACATACACCAAATAATCAATAGTATTTACCTCTGAAAGGGATGAGATAACAGATGAAAAACATTACCTTAAATTTGTTTTTTGTTGAGTATGCTTTAGGTCTAAGAGAAAATTAAAGACATCTCAAAAATAAAACCAAAGGCCCATTTAGAAAAGAAATGTATCAAACATATCAGGAATTTGGAAATATATTTTTAGTACATGTAACTGAAATATGTTAGTGTGATAAATGTAGAAAAAATTCCTATAGTCAAAAGCACCAACAAAAATAAAATGATAATTCAATGAGGATGCATATAATTGAAGAGGAAGTTGTTACTTTGAATGTAAGGATTTATATATATTAATACATGATAGAATATAAAATATAAATGTGTTATATGCATATATACATTTTACTGACAGTTTTTCACATATTATCATTTTAATTCATATATATTATATGAATGAATTTAATATATATTATTTATATTACATATGTTATATAAATATTATATATATTACATTTATATTACCTATTTATATTAAGTATTTTGTATATAATAGCATGTTTAAATATGGGACTTCCCTGGTGTCTCAGATAGTAAAGAATCTGCCCACAATGCAGGAGACCCAGGTTACTATAAATCATACATGTAATATAGCATATATATGTTACATATGTAATAGTGGGTATATATTAACACACTGTATGTATATAATACACACATTATATATGTAATCTATATTATATATGTTATATACATATCCAATAGTGTATGTGTATTGTGTATAAAAACTCAGATCCAAAGGTGAAGAGGGAAATACAAATTTAAAGCACAGCAACTCCAATGTTCTTGCCTGGAGAATATCAAGAGACAGGGGAGCCTGGTAGGCTGCCATCTATGGGGTTCCACAGAGTCGGACATGACTGAAGCGACTTAGCAGCAGCAGCAGCAGGAGCGATGCCATTTTATTCAACTAAGGGAATACATAAGTTAAAAATTCTCCTGATACTGGAAAAAGATGTGCCTATACTGAACTATTATACACGTGCAGTAAAAGATATGCTATTGTTGCAGTTATAAAATAATGCAAGTGGTAGAGATACAGGCATGAGCATGGATGAATCTCACAAATTATTTTAAGCAAAAAAGCAAATTGAAGAATATATAGAGTACAATTCTATTTACATGAAGTTCAAAAACAAGCAAAATAAAATATTATTTATATATTATATTTGGTTAAAATGTGAAAAGCAACATAGTTAATGTAAAACGTAATGTTGTAATTTCCTTGGAGTTTGACGCACAGGGCTGCTGTCAGGAAGGGGTATAAGGTCAACTGATAATATTTTATTTCAAATATGAGTGGTGGGTACATGGATATTCATTTATACTTACTTTATTTAAATCATGAATTCTATCATTTACATTATACTTGAAAAATAAGAAAAGGTATTTTAACAAATTTATCATATGTCAGTTCAGTTTAGTCGTTCAATCATGTCCGATTCTTTGCGACCCCATTAACCACAGCACGCCAGGCCTCCCTGTCACATCACCAACTCCCGGGGTCCACCCAAACCCATATCCATCGAGTCGGTGATGCCATCCAACCATCTCATTCTCTGTCATCCCCTTCTCCTGGCCTCAATCTTTCCCAGCATCAGGGTCTTTTCCAATGAGTCAGCTCTTTGCATCAGGTGGCCAAAGTATTGGCGTTTCAGCTTCAGCATCAGTCCTTCCAATGAACATCCAGGATCGATCTCCTTTAGGATGGACTGGTTGGATCTCCTTGCAGTCCAAGGGAATCTCAAGAGTCTTCTCCAACACCACAGTTCAAAATCATTCGGTTCAGTTCAGTTCAGTCTCTCAGTCGTGTCCGACTCTATGCGACCCTGTGAATCGCAGCACGCCAGGACTCCCTCTCCATCACCATCTCCTGGAGTTCACTCAGACTCACGTCCATCGAGTCCGTGATGCCATCCAGCCATCTCATCCTCAGTCATCCCCTTCTCCTCCTGCCCCCAATCCCTCCCAGCAACAGAGTCTTTTCCAATGAGTTAACTCTTCGCATGAGGTGGCCAAAGTACTGGAGTTTCAGCTTTAGCATCATTCCTTCCAAAGAAATCCCAGGGATGATCTCCTCTAGAATGGACTGGTTGGATCTCCTTGCAGTCCAAGGGACTCTCAGGAGTCTTCTCCAACACCACAGTTCAAAAGCATCAATTATTCGGCACTCAGCCTTCTTCACAGTCCAACTCTCACATCCATACATGACCACAGAAAAAACCATAACCTTGACTAGACGGACCTTAGTCGGCAAAGTAATGTCTCTGCTTTTGAATATACTATCTAGGTTGGTCATAACTTTTCTTCCAAGGAGTAAGCATCTTATAATTTCATGGCTGCAGTCACCATCTGCAGTGATTTTGGAGCCCCCCAAAATAAAGTCTGACACTGTTTCCACTGTTTCCCCGTCTATTTTCCATGAAGTGATGGGACCGGATTCCATGATCTTCGTTTTCTGAATGTTGAGCTTGAAGCCAACATCAAAATCATTATCAAATACAATTAATTATAATTTACTAAGAGGGTTACAAGGGGCTTCCCAGGTAGTACTAGTGGTAAAGAACCTGCCTGCCAAAGCAGGAGACATGAGTGATACTGGTTCAATCCCTGGGTCAGAAAGATCCCCTGGAGGAGGACATGGCAACCCATTTCAGTATTCTTGCCTGGAGACTCCCAGGGACAGAGGATCCTGGCAGGCCACAGTCCATGGGATCCCAAAGAGTCAGACACAACTGAAGTGACTCAACACACACACACACACATGAGGGTTACATTATTTTTGGTAACTTACTAAAGACATTGTAATCCAGTGTGTGCCAGTGATTTACCAGAGATATTCATGGAAAATAGTAATTATGCTATTATTCCTGTACTATCTTCCATTTTTTCATAAATATCTAATTATTTCAAAATACTTTCTGTATATTTGGATGCAAAGTGAAAGATGAGCAAATTATTTAAATAATATCACCTGACCAGAATTTCTACCTGTTCCTAAACCAGAATTATTATGCAAATTATCTCACATAGTGTCCTTTCTGTAAATGTCAGAGAGAGAAAATAAACTTAAGATCATATTCAGCTGTATTTTCCTAATCATTAATTATTTTCATAAATATTTTTGAACCTTTGCAATTCACAGTTTTATAAACTATATAAAACTAAGCTACACATGCATCCATTCCCCTACCAGAAAGCAGGGAGATATGGGGATGTTCTGCATCACCCCACAGTATGGTACACTGTGTGTTGTTGGAGGTTTCAATGGTAGGGAATGGCATAGTAATCTACTTATGGCAAGTCCCAATAGGAGAATAAATATGTAAGAGCTGAAATTCTAGAATAAGGCCATACTTTCATCAGCAGAGACTTGTATGTCTTTTAAAATTCTTGGCATGTCCAGGCCTTGGCAGAAAGAGAACATTTTGATCATGGAATACCAAGTGATCATGCCCCTGGAACTTCTCATTATGAGCTGGGTTCTGTGGGTCTCACCAAGTCACAAAGATAATACATATCCAGAAGCAAACCATCACAGATGGAACTGGTATATCCAGGATTGAGTCTAAGCATGACCAAAAGGCATGGGTAAAATGCAATCGGAGATGAGTAGAACAGATGCCCATGTCACCCACCAAAGTTGTACCAGTTCAACTTACTGTTTGTTCCTGTCCAGTGGGAAGGTTCCATGTGACCAACTAAAGGAGGATGAGAAAGCCCAAGATTAAATTTCAGATTTTTTAAATCAAAGTATAGTTGATTTATTAATATTAGTTTTAGGTTTACAACATAGTGATTCAAATTTTTATAGATTATACTCCATTTAAAGTTATTATAAAATGTTGGCTATATTCTCTTCTCTGTACAATATTTCCTTGTGGCTTATTGATTTTATACATAGTTGCTGGTACCTCTTATTCTCCTGTTCTGTCTTGCTCCTCCTCACTTCCCTCTTCTCACTGGTAACCACTAGTTTGTTCTCTATATCTGTGAGTCTATCTCTGTTTTTGTTATATGCATTGATTTGTTGAACCTTTTATATTCTACATATAAGTGATAGCATAGAGTTATTATCTTTCTCTGACTAATCAAGATAATACCCTCCAGGCACTCAGGTTGCTTCCCTATCTTGGGATACACAATAGTGTACATCATGCTGCTCTGAACCCTGGGATGCAGGTATCTTTGTTAATTAGTTTTTTCATTTCTTAAGATATATACCAAAGAATGAAATTGCTAGGTGATATGGCAGTTTTAATTTTAGTTGTTAGAAGAATCTCCATTCTGTTTACCACCGTGGCTGAACCAATTTAGATTCCCCAGCAATGTATAAGAGTTCCCTTTCTTCACATCTTAGCCAACATTTCTTATTAATCTTTTTCATGATAGTCCTTCTGCCAGGTATGAGTTGACATCTCATTGTGGTTTTTGTCTTCATTTCTCTGATAATTAGTGATGTAGAGCATCTTTTCATGAGTCTTTTTGCCATCTATATTTCTTCTTTGGAAAAATGTCCATTCCTGTCTTCTGTCCATTGTTTAAATTGGGTTGTGTGTGTTTTTTTTTTAATTGAGTAGTATGAATTGTTAATATGTTTTGTTAACCACTTGTTGGTCGTATAATTTGTGGCATCTTTCTCCCATTCTGTAGGTTGTGTTTTCATTTTGCTGATGGTTTCCTTTGCTGTGCAAAAGTTTTTAAGTTTAACAAGGTCTCATTTGTTTACTTTTGCGTTTCTGTCCTTTGTCTAGTAGACAGATCAAAAAAAAAATTGCTGTGATTTATGCCAAAGAGTGTTCTGCCTATATTTTCTTCTAGGTGTTTTTGGCTGCTGATTTTACATTTAGGTCTTTAATCCATTTTTAGGGTTGTTTGTTTGTTTGTATTTTTATGGTATGAGCAAATGTAATTCCATGCTTTGGCATGTAGATGTCAAATTTTCCCAGAGATACTTGTTGAAGAAGCTGTCTTTTCCTCATTGTATATAGTTTTGTCTCCTTTGTCCTAGATTATTTGACCATAAGTGTATAGGTGTAGTTCTAGTTTTTCATTCTATTAAATTGATAAAGATTTACATTTTTAAAACATATTTTATATTTTTCCTCTAAGTCTTACTTATTATTAAAATAAATTCCAAAGTAATAATAGCCTCAGATTGTCTTCCAGAGAAAAAGTAATATAGGGTAAGTTGGATAATAAGAATGAAATATTAGCTGTTATTATAAGTCAAATTTTTCTTATTAACATTTCTGTATATTGCATCATTTGGAGAAGGAAATGGCAACCCACTCCAGTATTCTTGCCTGGAGAATCCCATGGACAGAGGCTGGCAGGCTACTGTCAAAGGGGTCACAAGAGTCGGACACAGTTTAGTGACTAAACCACTACGTATTATATTTATAATTCAGTTGCTCTGCTTTTGTTATTTCAGTGAAAATAAGCACATGCCCTTTTAAAAACACGAATAATAAGACAAGTCCCAGTCGCACAGTGGCAAAGAATCTGCCTCCCACTGAGGGAAATGCAAGAGATGTGGGTTCGATCCCTGGGTTGAGAATATCCTGTGGAGTGGGAAATGGCAACCCACTCCAGTATTCTTGCCTGGAAAATGCCATGGACAGAGAGGAGCCTGGCGGGCTACAGCCTGTGAGGCTGAGTTGCAGAGACTGAGCGCAGACAAGTGACTGAACTGGATTTTCTGGACTAAGAAAACCAATTTTGGGGAGCCTGGTATATGTAAAAGATGTTTCCAAATCACATTTGAAAAACTTTTTCTAACATGTATGTTACCATTTTATTGTCTTAGCAGTTGCTCGTATATGTAGTTCCTTCCAGATTCCATTGATCAATTTTCCTGTTCTTCTACAAATACCACATTTTGCTTTCATTGTTGATTCTTAGTCTCCTCCTCCCCCTCCCCTCTCTTCCCTTTACTCTGCCCCGGACATCCCTGCTTCCTTTTCCTATACTTTCTAACTTTTCTTTTGGAGAGAAAACAAAACAAAGTAACGCAGCAACTCAGCATAAGATGTCTTCCTATAAATATCTTCATGGAACAAATATTATCAATTCCTCTACATTAAAAATAATATAGACTATAAATTATAAGTTGGCTCTGGAATTCGATTGCCTGGATTTGAATTTCAACTTTGACATTTGTTAGTTGTGTAAATCCTGCTTTACTACTCTTTTTCTGTAGTGCTTTTTTTTTTTATAATTTATAAAATAGGAATTTTTATACTAATAGTAACCACCTCATAGGGTTGCTTTGAGATTAAATACTATGTTTAAAGACAGAGTACAATTCCCAACACTGAAAAAGCTCTCAGTGAATGCTAGCTATTTTATTTAATACTCTTGGATTATTCCATTTATTTACCGTTAATAAACATATGTAGAAATAGAAAAGGCCTGCTTGTCAAAGTGCTTGGTTGCTGGTGGATTGTTTATTATGGTATTGAAAACAGGCAGCAGTTAATTTTTACAGGGTAATTCTCTTTTCCTGCTTCTTTCCTGAACTCCCATGATATTATATCAAACTTCTTTCTGTGGTTTCTAAAGCAATTGAGGGTCTTATTTAAAGAATAACACATGAAAATAAGGCAACCAGGTCTTAGATATTTGATTTTTCTCCAAGATGCCAAAACAAACAAATACCAGCATTTTCTGAAGCAAATGGACTTTAGGACAGATGCTCACAACAGGAAGAAACACTGAAGTTATTCAAATTACTAAAGATCTCTGGTGAGCAGAATCTCTTGCTTTTTTAAAAGCAGCAGTGGATTTTTAAATTTCTACCTAATGCTGCAAAGTGTCTGCTCTTTCTGTTTTTCTTGCAGACTTGTTTCTTTTTTTTTTTTTTTAACTTTATTTTACTTTATAATACTGTATTGGTTTTGCCATACATTGACATGACTCCACCACGGGTGTACATGCGTTCCCAAACATGAACCCCCCTCCCACCTCCCTCCCCATAACATCTCTCTGGGTCATCACTGTGCACCAGCCCCAAGCATGCTGTATCCTGCATCGGACATAGACTGGCGATTCGAACAGACCCATTGCATCATATCCAAACGCTCCATATCACAATATCATGTTATCGTATTTGTTGAATTGTAATGACTTATCTTCTGTGTTCAGAGCTTTCCCCTCAGAGACTGCTGGCTTGTTTATAATTTAGCTGCAACTGGGTCATATAATGACTCTTCAGGCGATGACAGTACAAGGCATGTGGTACCAGCATAATGCCTTACGGATGAGACTATAGTCAGGGGGCTTGTCAACTTTTTTTATGGAAAGTATCAAGGCCAACCTTATAGTCCAATAACTAGAAACAGTGTAGTATAAAGTTTAAGGATGTAGTGTGACTGGGTTAGAATCTTAACTCTGCCATGTTCTAGTGGCTGAAATTCTCTGAGTGTTGATTTTCTCATCATTATAAACAGACATAAAGACAGTATTGATAATAATAAATGTACTTCTAAAACCCATTCTCAATAAGCACTAGTTATTACTACTATCATATGCCTACCATTAGATGCAAATGTCAAGTTCTGATGCCTGATTTTCCTGCCAGGTGTAGAAACACCCAAAGAGTAAAACTCTTGACCCTTCTAAATGTATGCACGCAAATGCCTCCAGAGAAGGGGAGTGAGTTGACTAGTGTGTTTCAGAGCATGACCAAACGTGGGTAACGATGCTCCCTTCTCATTTTCTCTGGAGACCTCCAAGAAATAGCTCTCCTACTCTGTTATTCTATTCTGTAAATGTTTTCCAGAGAAGCCCACTCTGAGGGAAGCCTATGATTTTTCACTTTAGACAAATTAGTAAGTAATTACTTGATTCATTAAATCTAATTTAATGAGTCATTCTTAAAACCTCAGTGTTGCCAAAGTGTCACCTAAGTCACTTACTCCAGTATCAGCTAATCTTTTCATTTTGACATTGTCTAAAGGGGAAAAAATACTCAGAATTTTAGCCTCCTCAAAGCTCTGTATCTCCTACTCTAGTGTATACTCTTAGGGGACCAAGTTTTAATTATCTTTGGTTCCCAATTATCTTTGAATGATAAATTTCATTCAAATTTCCTAGTATGTAATATATTTTATAGTTTATATATAACACTTTGCATAATAAGATCCTATATCCAGGTTAGGATATAACCATTTAGCTTCAAGCCTGCCACTCTCTCCTTTCATACAACCTAATGTGATCTATCACCTCATTCCTTGCCATCAGAAAATAACACTACCAATATACATTGAACTAACTATCTGCTTTGTGTTCAGCTCATTTCTAGAGACACTGCTTAGGATTCAACTTTTCTTTGAAGTTTCCCTGAGTAGTGGAATTGGCAAATATTTGTTGAGCATTGTATGTCTCCTACACTGTAGTAAACACTGGGTAAAAAAAAAAAAAAAAGATAAATATGACAATATATTTCTAGCATAATGGAATAGACAAGCCCATTATAAACATATTTATGATTTAAACCAGTATGTATTTGTAACATGCTGATGTAAATTGAGGGAGAAAATGTTAAAGCCTTAGTGGTTCAAGTAAAACTGACAGAGGTTGAAAAACATTTAGAATAAGTATAATGTCATTTTTATTTTGAAGAGTGTTTTGAAGATAGAAGAGATGTGTGGATGCATAAAACCGTGTCATTTTCAAGATGGGCAAGCAATTGTTAATGGCAGAATATAAACCAGATTAAATTTGAAGAGACTTCCTGAGATCTGTCATTTTTAAAGTTCACTGCAAACAATATTGAAGGGATAGGATAATGGCAGGAATGATACAGAGCAAAAATAGAGTGCTCTGAGAAGCAAGTGGCAGATGAGTAAGTGGAGACTTGAAAAAGTTTGAATAAAAAAGTGAAGTGATTTGTTAGAGGGAAATGTTGGAAAAATATTTTTAGGATGGGCAAATTTGGATGTGTTTACTGACTGAGAGAAACAAAAAATTAGATAAGTGTGTAGTAAATCAAAGAGATGGCTGGCTTTTCCCCTAAGCTTCTGAGAGATGCTCTCTAAGCACTTGAAATGTCCTGTCTTTATAAGATTGTCTTTGTTCACCAAGGGACATTATTTCATCTAACAATGTGGTTTAAGATAGGACTTTAAGTCATGTCTTCTCAGTCTGACCTCCAGAGGTGTTGCAGACTGAGGTTGCCATATAGGCAGTTGACCATACAGCCACAATAAAAATCTTTGGACCTCAAGGCTCAGATAGACTTCCCTGGTGAGCAATGTTTCACATGCCTTGTAACATACAGATGAAACTCTTCTCCACAGGCAGAGGACAACGGAAGCTTCACGGTTGACACTTTCCTGGGTTCTGCCTTTTGTGCTTTCCTCCTTTGGCAGATTTTGATCATATCCTTTTCTGGTGATAATCCATATATTTGAATATAACAGCTTTCAGTAAGTTCTAAGTCCTTCTAGTGAATTACCAACCCTGAGGGTAACTTGGGAACTCTCCACCCATGAACTTGCAGTTGGTACCAGAAGTGAGGGCAGTCTTGCAGACTCTGTGTACCCTCCTATCTTTGTAAAAGGATGTTGGAAGCTAATAAGAATGCATATATAGCCAATCAAGGTAGTGAAAGAAGGCAATAAGGATAAGAACTGGGACAGGCATGTAAGGGGGGGCACCACAATCTTGACACTTGGAGGGAAAGAGAACATGGGATGGGTGGTGTGATATAGAAGAACTTACTAAAAGGATGAGAAGTTCTTGAGATTTATGGTAGAGGAACCCATTGTTCTTCATGAATGAAAGAGAATTTGTCTTAAAAGTGGTTTTAAATAAAGGTTAAAATAAGGATACTGAAGAATGGAAAAACCTGCAAAAGAAGCTAAGAGGTGTTGTGGTCAGCCAAATGAGGTCAGAAACAACCAAAAAACTGTAAATCAAGCCAATCTGTAAATGTGAACATTTACCCACAGCACAGCTTGATTCCTCCTTTTCCATGTTGGTGTAGTCACCTGTGAGCTTTATCAAGTCTTCTGCCACAGCAGGGCACCAAGGCAGCAGTGGGCAGAGAGAAGGTACTCTGTGAGCAGAGTGCTTATTGCAAGATACTTCTTCAGGGAAGTAGAGAAGGATTTAGATAGGAAGAAACACTTGGGCCTTGTTTCCGGATAGTTCCAGTTAATATATGATACCACTCAAAGGGAAAAAGCTAGTCATAGATAATCTGTGCATTTCTGCTCAGTTGCTCCAGTCATGTCTGACCCTTGGTAAACCCATGGACCATAACCTGCCAGGCTCCTCTGTCCATGGGATTTTCCAGGGAAGAGTGCTGGAGTAGGTTGCCAAGTCCTCCTCCAGGGGACCTTCCCAACCCAGGGATCAAATCCAGGTCTTCTGTGTATCCTGTGTTGCAGGGGGACTCTTTACTTCTGAACCGCTGGGGAAGCCCCCTATTGATATCACTGAAAGAGAAAAAGCTAGATCATTGATTCTATCTGAAAAACTTGATAATTGATTGCCTATAAATAGGCAATAATGTGGCTACTACATAATGGGCAGGAAGGAGGATGTCTGGACCTGGTGGATTTTCTGGGCTTGGTACTCACCTGTCCAAAATTAAAGTGAAAACTATAACAAGCCAAAATAAAAATACCCAGTAACGACAGCCTCCTTAGGAGTGCATATTTTCACCTTTTTGCAAAATAAATAGTTATATCCAGTTTAGGTTCTGGATGATGGCAAAGCAAACATTGAGTTGAAACTGGGAAAAGGCCACGTAACTCCAGCCACGTAACTCCAGCCACAGAAACAGTTTCAGGCTGAGGATGATAGTAAATATGCATATTTTTCTTCCTTGCTTTGATATTTAACTACATTAAATATTTTTTCTTCCATTTCCCATTATCTGATAATAGATGTAAGTTGCATAAATAACATTCAACTCTATAATTCAGCATTGAAGTTTCAGTATATAAACTGCTGCTACTAGGCAAAGCGAGAAAAATGTTACCCCGTTTAGGGAAAATGTCAGCATGTGTGTGACTGTTCAAAGAGCAAATACATCACATCAGACAGGCACAGTGCTGTTACCCTCTTCATTCAGAAGTGAACTGTGTGTCAACAGGTCGCCTATAAATACAGATTTGAAATTGTGGAGACCGCTGGGTTGTCTGTCATCAATTTATTCTCTTTTCTGCTCTCCTTTGCCTCACAGAAAATAACACAGAGCTTAATTTTGCAAAATCCCCATTCACATATGGTTTCAGGTTAGAGTTTGACATTGGACGACATTCACGAGTGATTTACAAGGGAAAGACAAATCTATTCCTCAGGGACAGTTGAATTGAAGTGAACTTCCTGGCAGGCTTTTGAGAAGAGACAGCTGCCAAGGACTGAGGTAGATGGTGAGAGCTTAGCAAAGATCTTTAAAAATTGCACTTATTTATTTTGAGTTCTTGAGAACCACACTCTTCAGGATTTAAGGTGGAGATATTCATTAGAAGCTTCTATGTTCATCACTCCTCACCTGTTGCCAATTGGGTGAACCTATGATTCCCAAATTAATGTCTTTATTTCTGGAATACATGTCCTTGCTTTTATTTTCTTAACCAAACCCTGACAGAAACAGCAGATAATTTCATTATGTAGATGTGGAACTGTGCTAGAATCTTATTTAGTGGGTTTTTGTATGAATTGAATCATGTGAAATTTGTCCCAGGGTTTAGGAAATCAAATTTATTTGAGATTACTTAAAAATATTTCTGTTGGTCATTTGTCATTCACTTGGCTTAATAGTGAATTTTCTTGTGATGGTACAGAATTATTGGCAAGCTGATTGCCTTTATGAGTGTTAAAATAAGCAAATTTCAAGAAAAATGCAGGAAAAAAAATCCAGAAAAAGAAGGTAGTGTTTATATAACATATAAACAAATAAGACATATATATTTAATATATAACATCCTTTCAAAGTATAAAAATAATGACTTTTGGGAGAGTGGATTCTTTGAAGCTGGAACGTTGCTATGGTTGTTTCTAAAGTGGATGAAGTTTCTGTGCCTTAAAGATCAGCATTTCTTGCTTCTGTGTCCTGCGTGAAATATAGGCAGGGCCAACATTTTTCAGGATACTCAAACAGTACCTGCGTCTCTTTCAACTCCTCTACAGTTCCCACAGATTGAGGAAGTAAGGTAGATACCTGCTCTGCAAGCCTCGATATAAGTTGTTCTCCCTCCTCCCATGAGTTCTGGAATGTTCTGATCCTAAGTGTTTTGTTAGAATTGGGGTGAGTAGTATGAAGACCCTTCATGCTGTTAATATTAGCTGTGTGCTTCATCTCAATGTTTACTTGAAAATCCTGCACTGGGATATGTCTGCTACTAGCCTAGTTATTAGAAGAGTAGGACATTTTAAGACATTGAATAGCAAGTTAATTTTTAAGTGGAAAAAATTCGAATTTGTAGCCATGGTGGCTCAGACAGTAAAGAATCTCCTGCAATGCCGGAGACATGGGTTTGATCCCTAGGTCAGGAAGATCTCCTGGAGAAGGAAATGGCAACCCACTCCATTATTCTTGCCTGGAGAATTCTATGAACAGAGGAGCCTGGTGGTCTACAGTCCGTGGAGTGACAAATTCAGACACTACTGAGCAACTACCCCATTTTCATAGGATGGATAAACTTTCTGATTTTGCTTCCCTATACCTTTAGAAAAAAATTACTAAGACCAATCTTAATAATAATTAATATCAATGTGGTTAAGTGGAAAAAAATGCATGGTATAAAATATTATTCCTAAGCCAAGCATAGAAAAGGATTCATCTGAACCAATATGGCAAAACCATAAAGTGCTTCTAAATTAAAAAAAGTTATTAGGATGCAGTAAGTACAATATCATACATTTTTTTAATCATATAACACAATGATTTATAAATATGTGTTTATGAGTCTGTGTGCATAAATATATAGAAAAAGAATGCAAGCATACAGACCATAATATTAATAGTTGTATTCCCTGAAGCTATGGAATGAGACATGTATTTGGGTAGGGGAAGTTGCATTACCTGTAATGGAGATATTTTTGAAACAGAATATATGAATATAATATAGTTGCATAAATAAGTACACTTTTTAATTAAAAGAAAGAGATAGCATCATGAAATTATGCATAAGCTTAACAATCAACATCCCCAACTACTGAAATTCAGTTCAGTTCAGGTCAGTCACTTAGTCATGTCCAAGTCTTTGTGATTTCATGGACTGCAGCATGCCAGGCTTCCCTGTCCATCACAAACTCCCAGAGCCTACTCAAACGCAAGTCCATCAAGTTGGCGATGCCATCCAACCATCTCATCCTCTGTCATCCCCTTCTCCACCTGCATTCAATCTTTCCAAGCATCAGGGTCTTTTCAAATGAGTCAGTTCTTTGCATCAGGTGGCCATAGTACTAGAGTTTCAGCATCAGTCCTTCCAAAGAATATTCAGGACTGATTTCTTTTAGGATGGACTGGTTGGATCTCTTTGCAGTCCAAGGGACTCTCAAGAGTCTTCTCCAGCACCCCAGTTCAAAAGCATCAATTCTTCTGTGCTCAGTTTTCTTTATAATCAAACTCCACATCCATACATGACTTCTGGAAAAACCACAGCTTTGACTAGAGGAAACTTTGTTGGCAAAGTAAAGTCTCTCCTTTTTAATATGGTGTCTAGGTTGGTCATAACTTTTCTTTCAAGGAGCAAGTGTCTTTTAATTTCATGGCTGCAATCACCATCTGCAGTGATTTTGGAGACCAAAATAAATAAATAAATAAATAAAGCCAGACACTGTTTCCACTGTCTCCCCATCTATTTGCCATGAAGTGATGGGACCAGATGCCATGATCTTAGTCTTCTGAATGTTGAGATTTAAGCTAAATTTTTCACTCTCCTCTTTCACTTTCAGCAAGAGGCTCTTTATTTCTTCTTCGCTTTCTGTCATAAGGGTGGTCTCATCTGCATATCTGAGATTATTGACATTTCTTCCAGCAGTCTTGATTCCAGCATGTGCTTCATCCAGTCCAGCATTTCTCATGATGTACGCTGCATATAAGTTAAATACACAGGGTGACAATATACAGCCTTGATGTATCCCTTTCCTGAATTGAAACCAGTCTATTGTTGCATGACCAGTTCTAACTTTTGCTTCTTGACCTGCATAAAGATTTCTCAGGAGGCAAGTCAGGCGGGCTGGTATTCCCATTTCTTTAAGAATTTTCCAGAGTTTGTTGTGATCCACACAGTCAAAGGCTTTGACACAGTCAATAAAACAGAAGTAGATGTTTTTCTGGAATTCTCTTGCTTTTTCCATGATCCAGCAGATGTTGGCGATTGGATTTCTAGTTCCTCTGCCTTTTCTTCATCCGTCTGGAAGTTCATGGTTCATGTACTGCTGAAGCCTGGCTTGGAGAATTTTGAGCATTAATTTGCCAGCATGGGAGATGAGTGCAATTATGTGGCAGTTTGAGCACTCTTTGGAATTTCCTTTCTTTGGAATTGGAATAAAAACTGACCTTTTCCAGTCCTGTGGCCACTGCTAAGGTTTCCAAATTTGCTGGCGTATTGAGTGCAGCACTTTCACAGCATCATCTTTTAGGATTTGAAATAATTCAACTGTAATTCCGTAACCTCCACTAACTTTGTTCATAGTGATGCTTCATAAGGCCCACTTGACTTTGCGTTCCAAAATGTCTGGTTCTAGGTGATTGATCACACCATTGTGGTTATCTGAATCTGAAATATTTATTGTACAGTTCTGTGTATTCTTGCCACCTCTTCTTAATATCTTCTGCTTCTGTTAGGTCCATACCATTTCTGTCCTTTATTGTGCCCATCTTTCCATGAAATGTTCTCTTGGAATTTCTAATTTTCTTGGTGAGATATCTAGTGTTTCCCATTCTATTATTTCCCTCTATTTCTTTGCATTAATCACTGAAGAAGGCTTTCTTATCTCTCCTTGCTATTCTTTGGAACTCTGCATTCAAACGGGTATATCTTTCCTTTTCTCCTTTGCCTCTCACTTCTCTTCTTGTCACAGCTATTTTAAGCCCTCCTCAGACAACCATTTTGCCTTTTTGCATTTCTTTTTCTTGATGGTGGTCTTGATCCCTGTCTCCTGTACAATGTCATGAAACTCAGTCCATAGCTCTTCAGGCACTTTGGCTGTCAAATCGGATCCCTTGAATCTATTTGTCATTCCACTGTATAATCGTAGGGATTTGATTGAGGCCATACCTGAATGGTCTAGTGGTTTTCCCTACTTTCTTCAATTTCAGTCTGAATTTGGTAATAAGGAGTTCATGATCTGAGCCACAGTCAGCTCCCAGTCTTGTTTTTGCTGACTGTATAGAGCTTCTCCATCTCGAGTGCAAAGAATATAATCAATCTGATTTCTGTATTGACTATCTGGTGATGTCCATGTGTAGAGTCTTCTTTTGTGTTGTTGGATGAGAGTTTTTGCTATGACCAATGTGTTCTCTTGGCAAAACTCTATTAGCCTTTACTCTGCTTCATTCTGTACTCCAAGGCCAAATATGCCTGTTATTCCAGGTATCTCTTGAATTCCTACTTTTGCATTCCAGTCCCCTATATTGAAAAGGACTGAAATTATGGATAGTTTATTATTTTTCTCTTTGTATTCTCCAATTCTGCACCCAGTCTAGGGGGAGGGAAGTAATTCTTTGATACCCACCTGGTGTCCTACAATTTAATACAGTTCTGATACTGCTTATCTGGAGATAGCATCAGATCCCACAGGTTAAGAACTCAGTCCTAACCTATGACTGATTCGTGTTGAGGTCTGACAGAAAACAGCAAAATTCTGTAAAGCAATTATCCTTCGTTTAAAAATAAATAAATTAAAAATAAAAGAAGTCCATCCTAAAAGAATGCCCCCCCCCCCTTCCCTTTAGCTAGACAGTGGGAAGTCTGGGTTGTCACCCATGCTTCTGATTAACTGGCTATCAATAGGGGTTTCCGCTGACACCCTCGTGAGTTCAGTTCAGTCACTAAGTCGTGTCCAACTCTTTGCAACCCCATGATTCTCAGCACGCCAGATCTCCCTATCCATAACCAACTCCTGGAGTGCACCCAAACTCATGTGCATTGAGTCAGCAATACAATCTAGCCATCTCATCCTCTGACATCCCCTTCTCCTCCTGCCCCCAGTCCCTCCCAGCATCAGGATCTTTTTCCAGTGAGTCAACTCTTCATATGAGGTGGCCAAAGATTTGGAGTTTCAGCCTCGGCATCAGTCCTTCCAATGAACACCCAGGACTGGGCTCCTTCAGGATGGACTGGTTGGATCTCCTTGCAGTCCAAGGGACTCTCAAAAGTCTTCTCCAACACCACAGTTCAAAAGCATCAGTTCTTTGGTGCTCAGCTTTCTTCACAGTCCAACTCTCACATCCATACATGACCTCTGGAAAAACCATAGCCTTGACTAAACGGACCTTTGTTGGCAAAGTAATATCTCTGCTTTTGAATATGCTATCTAGGTTGGTCACTAACTTGCCTTCCAAGGAGTAAGTGTCTTTTAATTGCATGGCTGCAGTCACCATCTGCAGTGATTTTGGAGCCCAAAAAAATAAAGTCTGACACTGTTTCTACTGATTCCCCATCTATTTCCCATGAAGTGATGGGACCAGATGCCATGATCTTTGTTTTCTGAATGTTGAGCTTTAAGCCAACTTTTTCACTCTCCTCTTTCACTTTCATCAATAGGCTTTTTAGTTTCTCTTCACTTTCTTCCATAAAGGTGGTATCATCTGCATATCTGGGGTTATTGATATTTCTCCTGGCAATTTTGATTCCAGCTTGTGCTTCTTCCAGCCCAGTGTTTCTCATGATGTACTCTGCATAGAAGTTAAATAAGCAGGGTGACAATATACAGCCTTGACGTACTCCTTTTCCTATTTGGAACCAGTCTTTTGTTCCATGTCCAATTCTAACTGTTGCTTCCTGACCTGCATATATGTTTCTCAAGAGGCAGGTTAGGTGGTCTGGTATTCCCATCACTTTCAGAATTTTCCACAGTTTATTGTGATCCACACAGTCAAAGGCTTTGGCATAGTCAATAAAGCAGAAATAGATGTTTCTCTGGAACTCTCTTGCTTTTTCCATGATCCATCAGATGTTGGCAATTTGATCTCTGGTTCCTCTGTCTGTTCTAAAACCAGCTTGGACATCTGGAAGTTCATGGTTCATGTATTGCTGAAGCCTGGCTTGGAGAATTTTGAACATCAGTTTACTAGCATGTGAGATGAGTGCAATTGTGCGGTAGTTTGAGCATTCTTTGGCATTGCCTTTCTTTGGGATTGGAATGAAAACTGACCTTTTCCAGTCCTGTGGCCACTGCTGACACCCTCCTAGGATTCACTTAGTTTGATAGAGCAGTTCAGAGAACTCAAAGAAAGATTGTATATACCAGATTACTCCTTTATGATAAAAGGACATAACTCAGATAGAGCCAGATGAAAAGATGCATAGATGGGATATGTGGGAAGGAGCTCAGAGCTCCCATGCCCTCTCCTAGTGTGCCACTTTCCCTGCATCTCCACATTCAACCACCCAGAAGGTCTCTGAACCTCCTCCTTTTGGCATTTTATGAGGCTTCACTACATAGGCACGATTGTTTAAATCATAGACCTTAGGTGAGTGAACTCAATTTCTTCTCCTTCCCACTTTGTAGGGGAGTTGGAAGGCTAAAGACTCTAATCATGTAGTTAGTTCCTCTGGTGTCTAGCCTTACATTTAGATGATCTAGGGGCTTTCTCAAACAAATCATTAACATAAGAAAGGACACTTCATTGCTCTCCTCACAGGAATTCTGTGCTGGAAACGAGAGGAAAACTAAATATATATTTCTTATTATAAATCATGAATCTCCATCCATAGTTCTTCAGGTGCTCTGTCTCCCAGACAAATATGATTAAATTCCTTGAATTTATTTGTCATCTCTACTGTATACTCATTAAGGGATTTGATTCAGGTCATATTTAAATGGCCTAGTGATTTTCTCTACTTTCTTCAATTTAAGTCTGAATTTTGCAGTAAGGAGTTCATGATCTGAGCCATAGTCTGCTCATGGTCATATTTTTGCTGTCTCTAAAGAACTTCTTTATCTTTGGCTGCGAAGAATATAATCGGTCTGATTTTGGTATTGACCATCTGATGATATCCATGTATGGAGTCGTCTTTTGTGTTGTTGAAAGAGGGTGTTTTCTTGGCAAAACTCTGTTAGCCTTCGCCCTGTTTCATTTTGTACTCCAAGGCCAAACTTGCCTGTTACTCCTGACTTCCTACTTTAGCATTTCAGTCCCCTATGATGGAAATGATATCTTTTTTTAGTGCTAGTTCTAGAAGGTCTTGTAGGTCTTCATAGAACCATTCAACTTCAGCTTCTTTAGCATTAGCGGTTGGTGCACATACTTGGATTACTGTGATGTTGAAGGATTTGCCTTGGAAACAAACAGAGATCATTCTGTCATTTTGGAGATTGCACTCAAGTACTGCATTTCAGGCTCTTTTGTTGCTGTGAAGGCTACTCCATTTCTCCTAAGGGATTCTTGCCCACGGTAGTAGGTAAAATGGTCATTTGAATTAAATTTACCTATTCCCATCCATTTTAGTTCACTGATTCCCAAGATGTCAATATTCACTCTTGCCATCTCCTGCTTGATCACATCCAATTTACCTTGATTCATGGACCTAGCGTTCCAGTTTCTTATGCAATATTGTTCTTTACAGCATCGGACTTTACTCACACCACCAAACACATGCACAATTGCGTGTCATTTCCACCTTTGCCCAGCTACTTCATTCTTTCTTGAGCTATTAGTCATTGCCCTCCACTCATCCCCAGTAACATATTGGATACCTTCTGACCTGGGGGCTCATCTTCCAGTGTCAGATCTTTTTGCCTTTTCAGAATGTTCATGGAGTTCCTGGGACAACCATTTCCTCAGACCACGTTTAATCAGAACTCTTCATTATCATCCATCTGTCTTGGGTGGCCCTGCATGGCATAGCTCATAGCTTCATTGAATTACACAAGCCCCTTTGCCACAACAAGGCTGTGATCATAATGAAACCTTGCACCCCTAATTGAGAGTCAAACCCATGGTCTTTTAACTGAGATCACACAACTGGCTTCAGGATTTAGTGAAGCTCACATTCTTGATGTTTCATTGCAGAAATAATTCCGTGAGAGACAAAGTGATGGTCAAGAATTTTTTTTTTTTTTTTTTTTTTGAGAGAACCACACTCCACAGAGTATGGGCTATGTAAGAAGGCAAAAATGGCCCCAGGGTATGGGGTTGTCAGATTTTATATGGGTGGGTAATTTCTTAAAGAGTGGGAGGAGTATTCCAGCTCTTTGGGGGAAGCTGTGGAGATTTCCATGAACTGGGCCACCACCCACTTTTTACCTATATGGTTGGCCTTGGAACTGGGGGAAGCTGTGGAGATTTCCATGAACTGGGCCACCACCCACTTTTTCACCTATATGGTTGGCCTTGGAACTGTCATGTACCTAAGCGTATGCCATTTAGCTTGCTGTTGTGTTACAGTGAGTGTATGAAAAAGTGAAAGTGTTAGCCCTTTTACTAACCGTTTCGTGGCCCTCCAGGCTCCTCTCTCCGTGGAATTTCCCAGGCAAGAATACTGGAGTTGATAGCCATTCCCTCCTCCAGGGGATCTTCTCGACCCAGGGATCTGCACTGCAGGCACATCCTGCATTGCAGGCAGATTCTTTATCATCTGAGCCACCAGGGAAGCCCACAGTGAGCGTATACTGAGGTTCAAAGCCTAGCAAAAGTTAACGTGTCTGCCATCTTGGGATCTGTTTTGTTCTCATCAGTTTATGTTGTGTTCTCGGGCAATGTCATTCTTTCAAAGGTTGTGCTCTGCCCCCATTCCATCTTGTTCCCTCCATCAATATCACATATACTTTTAGCGATTACCTGAAGTTTTCTTTGTGTGGTCAGTGTATTACACACACATACACACACACACACACACACACATACACATCTCCTATTCCTTATCATGTGTAAATTAGCATTCACATTTTGAATTGAAATTATTTAATCAATAAATTTGACAGGTCTGTTTATTCTATCAGTGGGTTAATTTTATGTTTTTTTGTTCAAAAAGCAAATTTCTTATCTATTCCAAGGCTTGAATACATCAGGTGCCTTTCTGATACAAACTGATGTTCTTAAAAATAGACTTTTAATAAGGGTTCTGGTTTTAATTCTGTTATGTCAAGAGCTTGAAAATGGTCATTCCAGTCAATAACATTTTAATTTCTTACAGTAAGGAAAACCTGAACAGACTCAAAAGTAATGGCTTTTCTTAGATCCATTAAACAATTGAGAACTTAGAGCAAACTGTCACCTTGAAGTTTAGGGAGACAGGTATATCCAGGGAGTCACAGCTGAGATCAGTTTATATAGAACAGAAGCTGCTAGTGTCATAATCTGGAGGAATACTTAAGTGATAATCACAAATTGCTAGAGGTTGAATGTAGACTATCTTAATCGTGAGAAACTCCCAAAGGAATGAAGTCTTAGGGGTCCCTAACACAATTGTAAGTTCTCCCAGTGAAGTGTCAAAATACATTACTGATTCTGGCAGAAGGAGTGGAAAAGTAATCTGTTTCAAGAATATGATCTGTTGTCTACAAGAACCACTGTAAATATTAAGAGAAAGTGATACAGAAAAAGAAAGCATAGTAACATTTTTTAAAGTCTTAAATAAACAAAATGTTGTTGCAGAGATAAATGAGACAAAATCAAACAGGATAAAATAGCTATATCCCAAGATTATCTCTAAGCAGAAGTTTCTTATAAGGCATTAATAGTTTTATTTAAATCTGCAGAACATAAATAATAAACTTAAATTACTATGTGATCATGCCCTATATTTGCTTATCCCATAACTGCTCAGATCCAATGGACTAGTAATTCCTACACATTTTCAGAAAAGGTAACTACTTGAAGATCATAATACAAATATCAGTTGTAACAAGTCTCAAGTGAATTAATGCTTTCCTATTCATTGGATATTTAAAATACATTCAAATAAACAATGCGATTGTAACATAATTATGTCATAACATAATAATAGTATGAAGCATGGCTTGTATCATAATTTATTTTACCCATGTACATGACAACAGGTAAGACATCCCACTTGTTCCTCTCTTCAGGCACATAGGATTTTGATTATGACCCTAAAGTCACAAAAATCATTTTCTATCTCATAATGTGTAATTCATTTGTTAAATGCTAATATAATCTGTTGGGTTTTGCCACTGTTGCTAAGTTCATTCAAAAGAGTTATCAAATTATAATTAAATGAACTGGGATCTGCTTGCCCTGTGTAAATATTGTAATTGGCTCATAAATAATGTAAAGCCATTTGTGTTGTCCCAGGTAATGTTGAAATAAGTATTGCTGTCTCCATGGCCATCTTATACATAAAATATTTTATCTCCCAAGAATATAGTTTGAAAAGAAATTCAATGTTTAAGTAGAACTTTCCTAAAAAGTAAAGACTAGGGAAATACTAGAATTATGTTTCACATATAGATGAAAATTGCCAAACACTTTGATGGATTATTCTATAGGACTGTTCTCCTTTACCATCAGAGTTAATGGGAGGTGCTGCCAGACTTCCCATTCCTATGAAATGGCTACAACCCTACCCCATTAGAAATACCCATGGAACATGACAAGTTGTACCAACTCTGTCAATTCCATTTCTTTAAAATTAAAAATTTATCTTCACAGAGAGAGCTGATTGGTCTTTTTTTTTTTTTAATAGTTTTTTTTATTTTTTAAATTTTAAAATCTTTAACTCTTACATGTGTTCCCAAACATGAACCCCCCTCCCACCTCCCTCCACATATCATGCACATTTTTCATCTTAGGAGTAGACTGCATAAGACCTCACATTACCTATAAAATTGTTCACTTTTTACCCTTTCTCCTTTTTTCATCTTGATTTTTATCAAGTTTATTGCTAAAATGTTGCATTGTCATCATTTGTCTTTTCACTTCTATGTGTTCTAAATGTTCTTTAATGAGCAGATTAACTTTCAGTTTTAAAAGATTCAAGAATAGAAGGTTTTATTTTTTGCCATCTATTGGCTTCCCTGCTAGCTCAGTTGGTAAAGAATCTGCCAGGAATGCAGGTGATCTGGATTTGATCCCTGGGTTGGGAAGATCCTCTGGAGAAGGGAAAGTCTACCCGCTCGAGTATTCTGGCCTGGAGAATTCCATGAACTGTATCATCCATGGGGTTGCAAAGGGTCAGACACTACTGAGCGACTTTCAGTTTCATTTTCTGTTCTCTTGGTTCAGATTTAAGAGAACAACCTGACAGATGGCTCTATATTTTCTTCTTTATTGGAATCACTAAAGATTTTACCATAATAGTTAACCCCTTTAAAAACTGGTAAAGCCATTTTACTTTCAGCAAGCCTGTTCGTTCATGACTCTTCCTCTTTTTTTATTTAATATTTCATTCAGTTCAGTTCAGTTCAGTCGCTCAGTCGTGTGCGACTCTTTGCGACCCCATGAATCGCAGCATGCCAGGCCTCCCTGTCCATCACCAACTCCCGGAGTTCACTCAGACTCACGTCCATCGAGTCCGTGATGCCATCCAGCCATCTCATCCTCGGTCGTCCCATTCTCCTCTTGCCCCCAATCCCTCCCAGCATCACAGTCTTTTCCAATGAGTCAACTCTTCGCATGAGGTGGCCAAAGTACTGGAGTTTCAGCTTTAGCATCACTCCTTCCAAAGAAATCCCAGGGCTGATCTCCTTCAGAATGGACTGATTGGATCTCCTTGCAGTCCAAGGGACTCTCAAGAGTCTTCCCCAACACCACAGTTCAAAAGCATCAGTTCTTCAGCTCTCAGCCTTCTTCACAGTCCAACTCTCACATCCATACATGACCACAGGAAAAATCATCGCCTTGACTAGATGGACCTTAGTTGGCAAAGTAATGTCTCTTCTTTTGAATATGCTATCTAGGTTGTCCATAACTTTTCTTCCAAGGAGTAAGCATCTTTTAATTTCATGGCTGCAGTTACCATCTGCAGTGATTTTGCAGCCAAAAAACACATTAGCCCAACAGAATAGTAATTCTGCTGATTTATTTATTCTGTTGATGTGATTTCAAAAAATAATGAATTATGTCCTCATTAAATTGTTTGACTAAGAGTATAAAGTAAAAAAGGGGTGAACAAATAAATATGTTAAATTCAGTCATTAACTAGATGAGGTAACAGGCACTTTTTTAGGGGACTGAATAATGCTCCTTTAGGATCATATCTTGACAATTTAGAATAAGCACATTTCACCAGGAACTTCTGGCATTAATATAGCATCTATAAAATATTCATTCATTTGCAGATTTCATTTATGTCAAATCTTGTTAGAACAGTTAATTTTACATGAAAGTTATTCTCAAAGGAAGCTCTTAACAATTGGATATTAGCATTTTTGAATGAGTCAGCATTTTTCATGTAAGAAGATTCCTGTCTTGTTATATTTGCATAATTTAATCATTGCACAGTACGGCATAGATCTAAGAATGCCATTTTCTTGGGTTAAATATCAAAATTATGTGTATAGTAAGGTGGTCAATTATAAGAGAATGTATTTATTAGAAAACAGGAATGAAATATGGCCTTAATTCATTGTTTTTTACTCAAAATGTTAAATCATTCATAGGAAGTAAGAATTCTGTCATCTGGACATATAGGTGAATAACTGCTGCTGCTGCTAAGTCACTTCCATCGTGTCCAACTGTGCGATCCCATAGATGGCACCCCACCAGGCTCCTCTGTTCATCTTTGCCGGGATTCTTCAGGCAAGAATACTGGAGTGGGTTGCCATTTACTTCTCTAAGGTGAATAGCATGTATTCTTAATATTTCATTAACTGTAGTTACATTTTATAGACAGTTATTGTAGATTGTGTGGGGTGTGCTGTTCAATGCTAAATCACTTCAGTTGTGTCTGACTCTTTGTGACCCTATGAACTGTAGCCCACCAGGTTTTTCTGTCCATGGGATTTTCCAGGCAAGAATACTGGAGTGGATTGCTATGCCCACCTCCAGAAGATCTCCCCAACCCAGGGATCGAACCCACATCTCATGCATTGCAAGCAGATCCTTCCCCGCCGAGCCACCGGGATGTCCCTATTGTAAATTAGTGTAATAATTTGCCACACAAGATTATTTTGCCATTGAATTTAAATTTATACCCAATAGAAATACAAGTGTTTCTCTTAGTTAAAAAATATGTTACATTTACCACCTATTAAAAACCTTGAGATTTTCTTTGGTTTCGTTATTTAAAAAAAAGACAATGTTGCTAGTAACTAGGTTAATACTCAAGATTTTTTAGCAAATGGCACTCTGAGTCTGTCTTCTACCTCTTCCATTACTAGCTCCAAACATAAGCCTCTTCTCAGATGCTTGTTTGATATTAGAGTGGGAGTTTGGTCCTGAGAAAGATAGCCTTACCCTTTCCAGCAGCTTAATTGAACTTTAGCCAGACTTCTTCTTGCCTCTAGACCCTGCCCTTCTTCTCACCAGGGCTCTTCAGAAAGACAGCCTAAGCATACAGGTCCTTTCTCTCCCTTTTCTTAGAGTATTTACTTAGAAAACTTGCAATTATGAATCTCCTCTCTCTATATATATTTGTTTAAATATATAATTAAATCATTTAAAAAGTTTCTTCTCAGCTTTAAAACCCAGGACCTGAGACTTTCTCAACAACCTGGTATTCAGTCTTTTGAAATGAATCATCAAAGATATTGTCTGTATCTCCTATCTTTGGGGCCTCCCAGGTGGTGCTAATGGTAAAGAACCCACCTGCCACTGTAGGAGATATAAGAGATTTGGGTTCCATGCCTAGGTCAAGAAGATCACCAGGAGAAAGGCACGGCAACTCACTCCAGTATTCTTTCCTGGGGAATCCCATGAGCAGAGGAGCCTGGGGGGGCTATAGTCCATAGGGTTGCAAAGAGTCAGACACACATGAAGTAATTTAGCATGCGTCTCCTATCCTCAGTGAGGATCTCCACTTAGGTGGGCACCGTTCTCCAACTTGTAAAACTACATCCTGTCAAACAGAGGTGAGAAAGTTTACTTTTCCTTTGGGTAAAGCCAATGAAAGAGCAGATGGCTTAGCGGCTCCAACCCAGCTTTTATAACCTCTTCTACCTTTTGTCTCAGTGAAATTGAGTTCAGACTGTGTTGTGGTTTCTGTCTATTGAATAATTTCTTCCTAATTATCTCTGGTATGATTCTTGTTTTGACCATCACAAATAACTGATTTCCTTGGAAACACACGTGACAAGACTTGCAGATTGGATGTGCCAAGGCACTCTCATCCCTGAGTATTGGAGGGCACAGTGATTAGAGAAAAATGAAGTTTCCTGCAAGGACCTTCAGCCACAGACTGGAGGTCTTTTTACTCAGTTGGCTCATGGTGGGGAGAGACTGATTGATTTCCTTTCTCCACTTTCAGAACTGAAGATACTTAGAAAGTGAAAAGGAAGTCACTCAGTTGTGTCCAATACTTAGAATGAATAATAATAAAGACCTAAGTTGTGATATATAAATGAATACGGGAATGATTAAATAAACCTACAAGTAAATAGCTAACCTCTCACAGAGCTCTGCATCATGAAAGAGGGAAAGTAGACAGGGAGAGAAGCCACATAATCCATAAAGTAGCGCTGCAGCAGGGAAGCAGATGGCAACATGATTTTTTAGGAAAGCAATTTAATGAGTAAATTGATGCTACCTTTAAGTACTGAGTACCTTTAAATGTATTCTTGAGGGTTTTTTAAAAATGATCTTATTTATTTTTGGCTGTGCTGGGTCTTGCCTGCTTCGTGGGCTTTTCTTAGTTGCAGCAAGTGGGGGCCAGTCTCTAGTTGCGATGCTCAGTCTTCTCATATAAGTGGCTTCTCTTGTTGCGGAGCATGGGTTCTAGGGCACCTGGGCTTCAGCAGATGCACGTCCCAGGCTCTAGAGCATAGGCTCAATAGTTGTGGTGCACATGCTTAGTTGCCCCATAGCATGGGAGATCTTCCCGGGTCAGGGATCAAACCCATGTCTCCTGCATTGGCAAGCAGATTCTTTAACACAGAGACACCAGGGAAGCCCGTATTCTTGAGTTTTAAGAATTTTTTTTAATATACATATATGTGTGTGTGTGTGTGTGTGTGTGTGTGTGTGTATGTATTGGATAACAGTCCTTTTCAGAAGTGTCTTTTCATATATTTTCTTCTAGTCTATGACTTGTCTTCTTCTTCTTTGATGTTGCCTTTCACAAAGTAGAAATTTTTACTTTTAATTAAATCTACTTTATCAGTGAATTTTTTTCATTGAGCAGACCTTTGGCATTATATCTAAAAAAGGCATATCATATCCAAGGTCATCTAGTTTTTCTCCTATATTTTCTTCTAGGATTTTTTTTATAGTTTTGCATTTTACATTCAACTCTTTGATCCATTTTGAATGACTTCTGAGGAAGTGTATCTACATTCATTTATTTTTCTCCCCATATGTAGATGTCTAGTTGTTCCAGCACCATTTGCTGAAAAGACTATCTTTGCTCTATTGCAGGGGTCCCCAACCCCAAGGCCATGGACCAGTACCAGTCCATGATCCATTAGGAACTGGGGCCATACAGCGGGGGTGAGTGGCAGTGAGCTAGGGCATGAAGTACCATCTTTATTTATAGCTGTTCCTCATCACTGGCATTACTATCTGAGCTCCATCTCCTGTCAGATGAGCAGAGGCATTCGATTTTCATAGGAGCGAGAACACTATTGTGCTTGAATCATCCCCAAGCCGTTCTCTCCCTCCACCCCATCCATGAAAAAATAGTCTTCCAAGAAACTGGTGTCTAAAAGATTGGAGACTGTTGCTCTATCATATTGCTTTTGCTCCTTTGTCGAAGGTTAGTTGACTGATATTTATAGTGGAGTATTTATGGGCTCTCTATTCTGTTGCATTATTCTATTAAATATTTTTTGCCAATACTGCCAATACTATCTCTTTTCATTTTTATCTGTTTATTTTTAATTGGAGGATAATTGCTTTACATTGTTGTATTGGTTTCTGCCATACAGCATGAATCAGCCATAAGTGTACATATGCCCCCTCCCTCTTGAGCTTACCTCCCACCGTCACCCCATTTCACCCCTCTAGACTGTCACAGAGCACTAGGTTGAGTTCCCTGACTACACTGTATTGATTACTGCAGCTTCATAGTAAGCCTAGAAATTGGGGGTTTCTGTTCTCCAACTTTGTTCTTCTCCTTCAATATTGACTGTTCAGGGCCTTTCATCATGCCATATAAACATTAGAACCAGTTTGCTGATACCATAATGTACTTGCTGGGATTTTAATTGGGACTGCATATAATTTACAGAGTTGGGAAGAAATGACATTTTGACAACATTGAGTCTTCTTATGCATGAGCATAGAATCTCTCTATATTTATTTAGCTCTTTACTTTCATTCATCAGAGTTTTGTAGCTTTATTCTTGAAAATCTTATTATATTTTGATAGATATATACATAAGTAATTCAATTTTGGTGTGCTGTGTAAATGGTTTTGTGTTTTTAACTTCAAATTTCCTCTTCATTGTTGGTAGAAGAGAAATTGACTTTTTCATATTAATTAGTTGATTTTAATATTAAATTAATTGACTTTTGCATATTAATTAACTACACAGAAGAATATATAAAAAAGATCTTCATGACCCAGATAACCATGATGGTGTGATCACTCACCTAGAGCCAGACATCTTGGAGTGGGAAGTTAAGTAAACCTTAGGAAGCATCGCTATGAACAAAGCTAGCGGAGGTGAAGGAATTCCAGTTGAGCTATTTAAAATCCTAAAAGATGATGCTGTGAAAGTGCTGCACTCAATATGCCAGCAAATTTGGAAAACTCAGCAGTGGCCACAGGACTGGAAAAGGGCAGTTTTCACTCCAATCCCAAAGAAAAGCAATACCAAAGAATTTTCAAACTACCACACAATTTCACTCATCTCACACACTAGCAAAGTAATACAAGAGAGGCTTCAACAGTATGCGAACTGAGAACTTCCAGATGTTCAAGCTGGATTTAGAAAAGACAGGGAAAGCAGAGATCAAATTGCCAACATCCATTGGATCACAGAAAAAGAAGTTCCAGAAAAAACCATCCTTCTGCTTTATTGACTAAGCCAAAGCCTTTGACTGTATGTATCACAAGAAACTGTGGAAAATTCTTCAAGAGATAGGAATACCAGACCACCTTACCTGCCTCCTAAGAAATCTGTTTGCAGGTCAAGAAGCAACAGTTAAAACTGAACATGCAACTCTGGACTGGTTCCAAATTGGGAAATGAGTACACCAAGGCCGTATATTGTCACCCTGTTTATTTAACTTATATACAGAATACATCATGCAAAATGCCAGACTGGATGAAGCACAAGCTGGTATCAAGATTGCCAGGATAAATATCAACAACCTCATATATGCAGGTGACAACCTCCTTAATAGCAAAAAAAGAAAAAGAACTAAAGAACCTCTTGATAAAGGTGAAAGAGGAGAGTGAAAAAGCTGAGTTAAAACTCAACATTCAGAACACTATGATCATGGCATCCAGCCCCATCACTTCATGGGAAATAGATGGGTAAACAATGGAAACAGTGACAAACTTTATTTTTCTGGGCTCTAAAATCACTGAAGATGGTGACTGCAGCCATGAAATTAAAAAACACTTGCTCCTTAGAAGAAAAGCTATGACCAACCTATATAGTGTATTAAGAAGTAGAGACATTACTTTGCCAACAAAGGTCCATCTAGTCAAAGCTATGGTTTTTCCAGTAGTCATGTATGGATGTGAGAGTTGGACCACAAAGAAAGCTGAGCGCCAAAGAATTGGTGCTTTTCATCTGTGGTGTTGGAAAAGACTCTTAAAAATCCCTTGGACTGCATGGAGAACAAACCACTCAATCCTAAAGGAAATCAGTCCTGAATATTCATTTGAAGGACTGATGCTGAAGCTCCAATTATTTGGCCACCTGATGTGAAGAACTGACTTACTGAGGATCCTGATGCTGGGAAAGATTGAAGACAGAAACAGACAGCAGAGGAATAGATGGCTGGATAGCATCACCGACTTGATGGACATGAGTTTGAGCAAGCTCTGGGAGGTAATGATGAACGCGGAAGCCTGGCATGCTGCAGTCCATGGGATCACAAGGAGTTGGACATGACTGAGAGACTGAACTGAAGTAATATTAATTTTAAATTTTGAAACCTTGCATTAACCATTTTTTAGGTCTAGGAGTATTTTTATCTCTTATTTCATAACATGGTCATGTTATCTGCAAAAAAGACAATTTTATATCTTCTTTCCCAACCTGTGTATCTTTTATTGCCTTTTCTTTCCATATAGCATTAACAAAGAGTTTCAGTATGACATTAAAGATGAGAAGTTAGCCTGGCTGAAACCTTGAATTTGATCTTGTGAGATCCTCAGCACACAACCAAGCTCAGCCAACCCAAACTGTTTATCTGACAGAATAATAAATAATGACTGCATAATGGAACTATAACTGGATATGGTTTTAAGTTGATTGTGATAATTCGTTATGCAGCAAAGAAAACTAATACACTTATAATGAATCAGCTCTTATTAAAAATGGAAGCTTCATATGGTTAATCAAGTAGATTTGCCTGTTAACCCCAAAGTATAAAAACTGAGCAAGACAATAAAGTATTTCATATATTATCCTGGGATATTCTTTATGAATATCCTTAATTCACTCAGTTGAATTATGATGTTGCTTTTTTATGGTTAACTACTAATTTAAAATATTTCCAAAATGTCATGACAGACAATTTAAGTTTTTAATATCAGTTGGCTACAGTACTGCAGAATATTTTTTAATGTAGGAAAAATTCTTGTAAGCATTGAGATAAATAAAATACCAGTAATGTCATTGCTCTGTCTACAAAGTCATCGTAGGTCATCTTGAAACCTAGGATGAAACTGCTAATTTGTTGTTTAGTCACTAAGTTATGTCTGGCTCTTTTGTGACGCTATGGACTGTAGCCTGCCAGGTTTCTCTGCCCATAGTTTCCCAGGCAAGAATAGTGAAGCAGGTTGCCATTTCTTTCTCCAAGGGATGTTCCCAACCCAGGGATCAAACCTGCATCTCCTGCATTGCCAGGCAGGTTCTTTAACACTGTGCCATCAGGGAAGCCAAAACTGATAATTAAAACTGGGTAAAAGAGGGCAGTGATTCAAGGGATGTGAAAAATGTGAAGTTTTCTACACTTTCTTGTTCAATTTATTTATAACTCTCTAACAGAATAGTCACTAAAACTAATGGCAAGATAAACTAAAGGGGGAGCTGAACTAGTGCCTTACAATGAAAGTTCATTTTGCCTGGTAAAAGCAAAACCTACTGCACTATGGAGAGCTGGATCCCACAGGTTCATGGTTCTAGGGATTTAAAAAAAAAAAAAAAAAAAAAGAAAGCTATTCTAAATTTCTGCTCCATTGATTCAGTGATGATAATAAAAAGGTGTTTCTTTTTATGCACTCTGATAACTGGTTTGTCAGCTTAATAAGCTTCATTATCCCAGTTTTTCCACAAGTATAAACAAAATGAGTGAGTGGATAAAAATGCATTGTAAAATAGCTGGTTAAAACATAGTCTTGATATAATGAAAGATTTCATATGCACAAAAACTAGACATTTAAGGAAATAATTTTAAGAAATAAAAATATTACTTCTCATATAAATTATTTGATTTGAAAGCAAATAATTGAAACCAAGGCATGTATACCCATTTTATGGCTGCCGTTCTTTCTTGACAATGTGACTGGATTTTCAATCCCAAGTGTTATCCTCTTTTGTAGAGAAGATAGATGGAGAAAACCTCTTTGAAATGATCAGTTTTCTTTGCTTCCTCAATAGCATTTGTTGATTACATATTCCATCAGTCATTCACTGCCCTATGAAATGTTTCATTGTCCAATTAAAAAAACAGCTTTTGTTTCTAAAATTTAATTTCTGGAAAATACTCTCAAGATTTGGCTTCCCCATAGCTGATAAGAACTGAGGAGACAGAGGACAAGTGTAGTCTCTTTTTCCCAAGTGGATTTCAGTACAATTTAGTTCCATCATCCCATATAGGCACCCCATTTATCTTGTTGATTAGTGCAGTTGACACTTCCATTCTGGAATATCTGTAATGGTTTACTATATATTCAGGATTCATTCCAGTTGGTATGAAATCTACTTCATCAAGACAATGGATTATAAATAAAACAAATAGTCTGAGTCCAGTGTTAGGTTAAAGCAAAAAGATTACATTCCCAAAGCTATAAAATATAGTTTTAGAAGTTTTCAGTAACTATCTGCTAAGATAATCTTAAGCTCTTTTACTGTAGACTTTTAAATAAAATTCTAGCTGCCAACATAAATGGGAAAATACAAAAAAGAAAAGAGTTAATTGGTTTTTTTCCTAAACCGTGGACGTATTTTCCATCCATGCTGCTGTTGCTGCTGCTGCTAAGTCGCTTCAGTCATGTCCGACTCTGTGCGACCCCATAGACAGCAGCCCACCAGGCTCCCCGTCCCTGGGATTCTCCAGGCCAAGAATACTGGAGTGGGTAGCCATTTCCTTCTCCAGTGCATGAAAGTGAAAAGTGAAAGTGAAATTGCTCAGTCGTGCCCGACTCTTAGCGACCCCATGGATTGCAGCCTACCAGGCTCCTCTGTCCATGGGATTTTCCAGGCAAGAGTACTGGAGTGGGGTGCCATTTCCATCCATAGGGAACACAAAGAAAACTCCCAGAGACACCAATTCAAGAACAGGACCAGCAGCAAGTAGTAAGAATGTTAGCCAACAAACCTGAAACTAAAATTGGCTTATGTCTAAAAAATCCTAAATATCAAGTAGTATCAAAAATGATATTATACTTTGCATTTATTTTACTCTCTAAAGTAAAAATAAAATAGTTTTCTGATGTGAGCAACTTTCTGATAAAGAGAACAGAGTATATTTGAGGGAATTTTCTTGTCGCTAGATATTTTTCATTACATTTTTTATTAAGAGTTAGATCTGTGAAAACTTACTGAATACCCAGCATCCAAAGAGGGAAGAGGGAGCAGACATTTAATAGTGTATTCTTCTAATCCTCTATCATGAAAGATTTTTGTTACCTTTCTAGCATTAAAAAAAAAAAAAAAAGTATGTACCAAATGAAGTCTTGAATTTTTCCTCTTTAACAGTGAATATTATGTCTATTTTGTCACAAGAGAAACAATTTAATTCATATGCCTTGAGGTAAAACACATTTTTCCCAAGCTCAATGAGAAAAAAACTCACAAATATACCTATAGGACTCTCTTGGGATTGAAATCTGCACTGTTTAAAACTTTTCCCCCAGTGGTCACATGTGAATTTTGAGGCTTAATATGATGCTACTGCAGCTATGCAGTATTGCAAGCACAGTGGGCCAACCTCCTGAAAGACCGTAGAAAGCTGACAGTTTTCATGAGTTAACAGCCAATTTGTGTAGCCTCAAGACAGAACATTCCTGATGAAAGGTTGGTGTTAGGTGATTGATTGGGGGCTACAGGGAGTTTACTGGAGTGGGCATCTTTGCCTAATTTGGAGTCAGGAAGCTTGTTAGTGATGATCAGGGGCTTTTGAAATGGTTACCAAGGGTCTCAATGAACTTTGGAGGTGTCCTTGGCTCTGGGCTCCACTTTTGTGGCCTTGGTACAGAATCTCGTACCTGTGACCCTGGGGCAGGACTCAATGTCTACCCTCTTAATTATACAGCTGGAATATGTGGTAGGTTGACTAATGGAAAAAATTAATTCAATAAGAGAATTATAAAAAATGAAACTTATAAGCACCATTTTAATAATTTATTTAAACTTACAACATAAGCTTATACTCATCCATTGATTGGTTGTTAGTTGTAAGAGCAAGGCCTATTCACCATGATGCATGTTCTACCATTACTAACCTCAGTTTCTTTAAAATAAGATGACAGATTTTTTTCTTAACAAATCTAACAGCAAGATCTTAAGATATTTTTATGTTTTTTTCTCAGTCTTTCACTGTTTTCTCATCCATACTTAATTCAATCTTTGAAACTCAAGCACTTCCAAAGCATTCAGCCTTTTTTCTACTTTTCTATATCAGTGAACCTAAGTTTTAATTAAGTACACAACTGTACATGTAAATGTGGCATGGATATTTTGGGGACCCACCTCCTGACTCTTGATGTGTGTACAACCCAGTACTATGAGAGTTGAATCCAGCCACAACACTGAGCAGGAATAGGCTGGGTCTACTGGAATAAAGATTGCCGGGAGAAATATCAATAACCTCAGATAGGCAGATGACACCACCCTTATGGCAGAAAGTGAAGAGGAACTAAAAAGCATCTTGATGAAAGTGAAAGGAGAGAGTGAAAAAGTTGGCTTAAAGCCCAACATTCAGAAAACAAAGATCATGGCATCCGGTCCCATCACTTCATGGGAAATAGATGGGGAAACAGTGGAAACAGTGTCAAACTTTATTTTGGGGGGCTCCAAAATCACTGCAGATGGTGACTGCAGCCATGAAATTAAAAGACGCTTACTCCTTGGAAGGAAAGTTATGGACAACCTAGATAGCATATTCAAAAGCAGAGACATTACTCTGCCGACTAAGGTCCGTCTAGTCAAGGCTATGGTTTTTCCTGTGGTCATGTATGGATGTGAGGGTTGGACTGTGAAGGCTGAGCGTCGAAGAATTGATGCTTTTGAACTGTGGTGTTGGAGAAGACTCTTGAGAATCCCTTGGACTGCAAAGAGATCCAACCAGTCCATTCTGAAGGAGATTAGCCCTGGAATTTCTTTGGAAGGAATGATGCTAAAGCTGAAACTCCAGTACTTTGGCCACCTCATGCGAAAAGTTGACTCATTGGAAAAGACTCTGATGCTGGGAGGGATTGGGAGCAGGAGGAGAAGGGGACGACAGAGGATGAGATTGCTGGCTGGCATCACTGACTCAATGGACATGAGTCTGAGTGACCTCTGGGAGATGGTGATGGACAGGGAGGCCTGGCGTGCTGCAATTCATGGGGTCACAAAGAGTCAGACATGACTGAGCGACTGAACTGAACTGGCATCAGTACTCTACAGAATGCAGACAAAGAGATGGATAAGTGGAAACTAGCTAAGGGAATTTCTTCTGCCCTAAGAAGAAATGACAGGCATTGGCATTTGATCTACAGAAAATAAGGGAACAATTCTGAAGTGGGAATGACTGGATGAGGCATTGTGTGTGTGTGCATACGTGCTTCAGTCATGTCTGACTCTTTGAGACTCCGTGGACTATAGCCTGACAGGCTCTCCTGTCAATGTGATTTTCCAGGCAAGAATACTGGAGTGGGCTGCCATGCCCTTCTCCAGGGAATCTTCTTGACCCAGGGATCAAACCTGCATCTCATTTGTCTCCTGCATTGATAGGCAGGTTCTTTACCACTGGTGACACCTAGGAAGCCCTATGTATTTTTAGGTTGGTGCAAACAAAATTGTGGCTTCAGATCAGCAATTTTAAATCATTATAACTAGACTGAAACATATCTTTATTAATCAAGATAGTAACCTTTACAAATCAACACGTTTTTGCCAATGAGGAATAAGTTATTTATTCTCATAACATAAAAATCCATGCTTTGGGAGTCAATGCACTCTTGGAAAGCATTTTTGGCCTCCTGCTGGCTGTGAAAGTGTTTTCCCTGCAAACAGTTGTTGAGATACTTGAAGAAGTGGTAGTCGGTTAGCCAGAGGTCAGGGGAACATGGCAGATGAGGCAAACCTTCATCGATCAATTCATTCAACTTTTGAAATGTTGGTTGTATGACATGTATCCATGCATTGCTATGGAGAATTGGGCCCTTTCTGTTGACCAATATCAGCTACAGGCATTGCAAGTTTTGGTGTGTCTCATCAGGTTTCCGAGCATCCTTCTCAGATGTAATGGCTTCAGTGGCATTCACAAAACTGTAGTGAATCAGATCAGCAAAAGACAATCAGTGACCACGACCTTTTTTGGGTGCAAACTTGCCTTTGGGCAGTGTTTTGGAGCTTCTTCTCAGTCCAACCACTGAGTTGGTCATCACCAGTTGTATAAAATCCACTTTTCATCATGTCACAATCTGGTCTAGAAATGGTTCATTATTGTGGCATAAATCAGATGACACTTCAAAACAATTTTTTTAATTTACATTCAGCTCATGAGGCACCTACTTATCAAACTTTTTCACCTTTCCAACTTGCTTCAAATGTGAAATGACCTTTGAATAGACAATGTTGAGTTCTTTGCAACTTACCATGTGGTTGTAAGTGGATCAGCTTCGATGATGCTTTCAATGGGCCGTTATCAACCTCCAATGGACAATCATTGTGCTCCCCAACTTCAAGGCTCTTGTCTCCTTTGCAAAACTTCTTGAACCACTACTGCACCGTATGTTTGTTAGCAGTCCTGAGCCAAATACAGTTGTTGGGATGTTACAAGTTGTCTCTACCACTTTATGACCTATCTTGGACTTGAATGCGAAAATTGTTTGGATTTGCTTTTTGTCTAACATCATGTCCATAGTCTAAAATAAATATAAAATACACAGCAAATAATATCATTTGCAAAAAGAAAAAACATTACATGAGAAAGTGAAAGTGAAGTCACTCGGTCGTGTCTGACTCTTTGTGACCCCATGGACTGTAGCCTGCCAGGTTCCTCCATCCATGGGATTTTCCAGGCAAGCATGAGAAACGTGAATTAAAATGATGTATAACATAACCACATTTATTTAAGAATGTATTCCAAAAGCAAAGGAAAAAGTTAAACAATGCAAAGCCACAGTTTTGCATAAAACTAAGTTATCTAGTACTGCAAAACAAATTACTCTATGCTCAGCAAGTTGAAACAACACATGTTCATTCTCTAACAGTTTCTTTTTGTTGTTGTTTGTGATTTTAGTACCAGTTTTTTTTTGGGGGGGGGGGGGTTGTACAGCATGTTGATACATTTAAATATCACAATATGATTGTCGCTGTAGGCTTGGCTAACACCTGTTTGATATTTCCTTAATCGGTTTATTTAACTATAAGCAAAAATAATTCACCCACTTATATTTTAATAAATATAAGTTTAGACTAAAAATATAAAGCAGTACAAAATAATTTTTGTATTAACTCAATATTATTATTCTGGTAGGACTACATTTGACTTTAATGGTGGCATTGTATACAAAGGTATTATTGCTGATTTTTTGTGTGCCTGTCAGATGCCTACTTTGTTGCCAGAAATACACAGGAAACAAGTCACTTATCCACTTTGTGTCAATGAATTCATTTAGTATAATCAATATATTAATACTTTATACTCTAAAGGTGTAATGGTAAAATTGTCATGTGGTAATTTGGATACTTTATTCAGACAGCATGAATTACAGAAATACCTATGACAATCATCAATGGTAGATACATTGAAAATAATACAAATTTTAATAAATTTATTTTCATGATTAAATCATAAACATAAATACATTTGAAAATTCAAAATGAAGACATCCTACTTACTGATGCTCTGTTAAGCAGAGATACAGACAACATTATGAAGATTAGAACTTTAAAGGAAAATATAGATGGAAAAAGGGTCTGTAACAAATATCATAGTATGAGAATCACAAATTGCTGTGACAGACAGAGCCCAACACAAAGTTGTTTTTTGTGTAAGCTCTTTTGAAGATAATAATGTGGACAATATTAATATTTTCAGCAAAATGTATGAGCTCTTCAATTAAGCATGAAACATTTATTTGTAGAACATAAGCTTTTCTAAAAATACTGAGTATTAACTGAGTCAAAATTTGAAAATTAAAATTTTTCTTTAACATTACATGAGTCATGCAATATAAGACACTGAACCATTAATACTTTGTGTATGTTTTGTTTTATATGACTTCAATTCACTGCCCCAATAATCAAATTCATTTTATGAATATTTTAGAATCATCTTAATCTGCTAATAAATAATTTCAAGTAGATGTGAAAAAGTTCACTTCTGTAATTTTAAATAAAGTCTTCTAGTTATATTATCAAAAATCAGGGCTATTTGCACTTTTAAAATAGAGATAATTGTTGATAATTATATAAGATTCCACTATATGATGCAAAATGAAAATAGTGTGACCTTATTAAAAGTACCAGGCAGTTATTTAAAGTGTCCAATATTTATTTGTAAATACTATTAATTAACACAATTTGTTATCTCTAGTGACGATGCTGATGTGACCCTTGTAGGATCCTCACTGAACCTTTTGCCTCAAAAAGGCTCATTGAGCACTGCTATCTATTTTTACTAAAGAAAAATATCTGTGATATTCTGCTGAAAAATACATGGATAAATAGATAATGTCAAATACATGGATAAATGTTAACAAAAAGAATTTAGTGTCAGAAAATAGTAGAGTTTCTTTCAATCACAGTGGCAGCTCAATTATGAAAACTCTTGATGGTTTTAGGTATAAATTGAATATTTATTTTCAGTAGACTTTTTCACTAGTCAGCTTTCCTTCCTGCTACCTCCACCTCAGATTGTAGTCTTTAGGGATTTGTTGCAATTTGTTTTTCTAGTTAGAGCACTGGAATTAGTAACAGAGTATTAAAACTACATTAAACATGATAGTAAATTTCATTTACTCTTTGCGTATTTTCATCTTGCACAATACACCAGAGTTTTGTTTTAAAACGCAATTCTTACTGAGCAGATACAATAGCTACCAGGGAAGCAGGACTAAGAATTTACAGTTGAAATACATTGTTGTAATAATGTTTGCTGAATGTTATTAAAATAGGAAATAATTTGCTTTAGAACATGGAATATATGTTTTCCTTGGGAGGGAAGAAATTGAAGGATTTTTATAGTGTAATTTTTTTATTAGCATAGTTAGTAATCATTGAAATGACTATGATTGTCAAAGTAGGCAGAAAGAAAGTTAAATCAGTTTTGTGAATCCTGTCTACGTAATAAGAACAGTTGTATTCACATTGATTTACTCTTCAGCATTAACTAAAAGTCAAAAAACAGGTTTCTATGTAGACCTGGGTTGGAAATTAGGGTGAACAATCTAAAGCCACTTTTTCTTGTTGAGTGAAGATTATTTCCTCATGAAAACTTCTAAAGAGCAACATGTAGAATTATGTCTCTTGAGAGATGTTTTTTTTCTTTTTGTGTACAAAGTAATATTCCATTTATAAGTTAAAGATTCAGTGATACTACAGAAACATGGAAATGATCAGAATTATTCCAGGGTATTTCATTTTACTCTTTCTAAAAAAACAAACAAACAAACAAAAAAACTCTGCCAAAAGTCAGGTACTATTTATGCTTCTAGGATGGCTTTGTAAAATTTTGACAAAATCATTTTCTTTTAAGTAAAAAGCTGGACACACACAAAAACTGCAGGAGGGATTTGGAGAACAAAACAAAGTAGACATATTTTGGGAGGCAGCTGAATTTTGGGGGAAAGGACTGATGTGGTGTGAGCTGATATTTCTAAAGGTCCTTCAGATGTGACACACAACGGCTAATGGCCTGAAAAGAGTGGGAGCAAACTTCGGGAATTTTATGGCCCATACAGAGTGAGAGGGGTTACTGAGCAAACTCAAAAAAACCTGAACTATGGTAGTCCCAAATTCTCTTTGTTAATTTTACTCATCTCTGGCTGACCCCAAGCAAGACATGTGCAGACAGACTCAAAGCAATGAGTATGCAAGTATTAATGAGTTGCCCCTCACCACCAAGGTATAATAAAGCAATTTTTGCTGTTTGAATTGTTGTCATTGTTTAGTCACTGAATCATCTCCAGCTCTTTTGTGACCTCATGGACTGTAGCCTGCCAGGCTCCTCTGTCTACGGGATTTCCCAAGCAAGAATGCTGGAGTCAGTTGCCATTTTCTTCTTGGGGGAAGCTTCCTGACCAAGGGATTGAACCCAGTTTTCCACATTGCAGGCAGATTCTTTACCACTGAGTCACCAGGGAACCCGCAGTTTGAACATAACCAGGTTAATGTCTTTCTTAAATAAAAATGTTAACTATCTACCCAAGTATATATCAGAATGCTGATTTCTCAGAACATTGACAATATCAGTGTTATACCAGAAATCAATAGGCATACAAGAATGAAATATATGGCTCATTCTGAAGGAAAAGTAATATTCATATCAACAGAGGCTAGTGCAAGATGACTTGATTTTGAGATTATTGGATGATGATATTAGAGCAGCTACTGTACTTATGCTTAATGAGGTATATATTCACAGCAAGACAGTAGGCCTGTCTATGCCCCGACTAGTAATGCTGAAGAAGCTGAACGGTTGTATAAAGAGCTACAAGACCTTCTAGAAATAACACCCACAAAAGATGTCCTTTTGGGGACTGGAATGGGGACTGGAATGGGGACTGGAATGGAAAAGTGCCAGGAGCCAGCATGGGGAATCCCGCCCATGGCAAAGGTCATGAGGAAGGGGGCCTGACAAAACGAAAAGGCAGGATCAGGCCTCAGGGGTCCCCCCTGGATTTTCTTGAGCATCTACCCCAAAAACCAGAGTCTGCCTGCTTTACTGTGTTATGCTTTCCACCTACTCTTCTGACATTAACAGGGGGCTGTCCCCCCACCACCTTTTTCTGGAAAAAGTTAATTTAGAGCTTTTAGATAATAAGTCTCCTGGGCATAATAAGAGTGTTTCAATCCAAAAACCCCTCTGATGGCTTTCTAGCCTGTGTGCTGGACTTTTACAGCTGTGCATGTGATTGTTTGTGGCCTCCCGACCACAAGAGGCACAGGAAGCGTAAAACATCCTAGGAATGTAAAGGCTTCTGAGGAGTCAAAATCATTAGAATAGGACTGATTAAGGGTTTCATTTGTTGTGCCAATACTTGCTGCCAAATTTTCATGCCTTTTATTTGTAGATATAGTTGGCATGTAGAAAAAACAGGCAGTAGCCCTGGCATTAGCAACATTAGATCTTTGAGTTAAGTACTTTCTTTGTTATAACCCACTGCACCTTTGTTCTGCAGGAATGTAACTTTATTTAGTACTTTGAGGGTGATGCAGATTAAGAAAAAACACTTCAGGGAAAATGAGTTTCCTGGTTGATAGACATTTATCTAGGAAGAGAGCCATAAAAATGTTAACAGGCCCCCTGGCCAGAAGATGATGTAAAACCACCTGAGACCTTTTGTATACGGGAAGGTATGCAAAAGGAAAGCCTGGTCTCAAAAAGGGTCAGGACTGCTGCCCCTGCATAACTCTGCATATTCCATTATTTCTTTATGTACAACTTGGGGTATATAAGCTGCTGTTGAAAATAAAGTTGTGGGTCTGGCACCAATGCTTGGCTCCCCCATGTCATTCTTTTCTCCCTTTTCAGGCTGAATTCCCATCTGGAGTGCGGAGGCTCACCAAGCCTACTAATTTTGCCTGGGCTTCTAAGATCTGAACGGGAGGGCACTTTGTGTCTCCACTCCTTTGGGAGACCGGGAAGATGCCTGTGGCCTATGTAGGTGGTGCAAACTCCGTGTCTCAGAGTTTTATTGGTTCTCCGCGTAAATCAAGTTATTCAGCCTCTTTTCTCAGCTAATTTTCCTACTACACTATTCTTTCCTAATCTCTCTTTATATTTCTAAATAAATAAATCTCTCCTCGACGACTCCGTCCCCGCTTCGAATTCCCTGGATCCACCAGGGCTGGACCCCGGCACAAAAGTAGGAAGTCAAGAAACACCTGGAGTAACAGCAAATTTGGTCTTGGAATACGGAATGAAGCAGGGCAAAGGCTAATAGAGTTTTGCCAAGAAAATGCACTGGTCATAGCAAACACCCTCTTCCAAACACACAAGACAAGACTCTACACATGGCCATCACCAATACTGGAATCAGATTGATTACATTCTTTGCAGCAAAAGATGGAGAAACTCTATACAATCAGTAAAAAAAATAACAAGCCTGGGAGCTAACTGTGGCTCAGATCATGAACTCTTTACTGCAAAATTCAGACTTAAATTGAAGAAAGTAGGGAAAACCACTGGATTATTCATGTATAACCTAAGTCAAATCCCTTACAATTATACAGTAGAAGTGACAAATAGATTCAAGGGATTAGATCTGATAGAGTGCCTGAAGATCTATGGACAGAGGTTTGTGACATAGACCATCCCCAAGAAAAAGAAATAAAAAAGGGCAAAATGGTTGTCTGAGGAGGCCTTACAAGTAGCTGTGAAAAGAAGAGAAGCCAAAGGTAAAGGAGAAAAAGAAAGATATAACCATCTGAATGAAGACTTCCAAATAGCAAGGAGAGATAAGAAAGCCTTCCTCAGTGATCAATGCAAAGAAATAAAACAATAAAATGGGAAAGACCAGAGATCTCTTCAAGAAAATTGGAAATACCAAGGGAACGTTTCATGCAAAGATGGGCACAATAAAGGACAGAAATGGTATGGACCTAACAGAAGCAGAAGATATTAAGAAGAGGTGGAAAGAATACACAGAAGAACTGTACAAAACAGATCTTCATGACCCAGATAACCATGATGGTGTGATCACTCACCTAGAGCCGGTCATCCTAGAATGTGAAGTCAAGTGGGTCTTAGGAAGCATGACTAAGAACAAAGCTAGTGGAGGTGATGGAATTCCAGTTGAGCTATTTCAACTCCTAAAAGGTGATGTTATTATAGTGCTGCATTCAATATGCCAGAAAATTTGGAAAACTCAGCAGTGGCCACAGGACTGGAAAAGGTCAGTTTTCATTCCAATCCCAAAGAAAGGCAGTGCCAAAAATGCTCAAACTACTGCACAATTGCACTCATCTCATATGCTAGCAAGGTAATGCTCAAAATTATCCAAGCCAGGCTTCAACAGTACGTGAACTTCGGCGTGTTTAAGCTGGATTCAGAAAAGGCAGAGGAACCACAGATTAAATTGCCAACATTCATTCAATCATGAGAAAAGCAAAAGAGTTCTAGAAAAGCATCTACTTCTGCTTTATTGACTATGTCAAAGCCTTTTACTGTGTGGATCACAACAAACTGTAGAAAATTCTGAGGGAGATGGGAATATCAGACCACCTGATCTGCCTCCTGAGAAATCTGTATGCAGGTCAAGAAGCAACAGTTAAAACCAAACATGGAACAATGGACTGGTTCCAAATCAGGAAATAAGTACACCAAGGCTGTATACTGTCACTGTTTATTTAACTTATATGCAGACTCTAAAGAAAGCTGAGCACTGAAGAATTGATGCTTTTGAACTGTGGTGTTGGAGAAGACTCTTGAGAGGCCCTTGGACAGTCAGAGATCCAACCAGTCTATTATAAAGGAAATCAATCCTGACTATTCATTGGAAAGGTGATGATGTTGAAGCTGAAACTCTAGTATTTTGGCCACCTTATGTGAAGAACTGGCTCATTTGAAAAGACCCTGATGCTGGGAAAGATTGAAGCCAGGAGGAGAAGGGAACAACAGAGGATGAGATGGTTGGATGGCATAATTGACTGAATGGACATGGGTTTGAGTAAATTCTGGGAGTTGGTGATGGACAGGAAGGTCTGGTGTGCTGTAATCCATGGGGTCACAAAGAGTTGCACACGATAGACTGAATTAATCATATATATATATATATGGTATAAGTGTATATATGCATATATGTGGAGAAGGCAATGGTACCCCACTCCAGTACTCTTGCCTGAAGACTCCCATGGATGGAGGAGCCTGGTAGGCTACGGTCATTCGGGTCATGAAGAGTCGGACGCGACTGAACAACTTCACTTTTACTTTTCACTTTCATGCATTGGAGAAGGAAATGGCAACCCACTCCAGTGTTCTTGCCTGGAGAATCCCAGGAACAGAAGAGCCTGGTGGGCTGCCATCTATGGGACTGCACAGAGTCAGACATGACTGAGGTGACTTAGCAGCAGCAGCAGCAGCATACATATATGACATAAAAGTTAAAGGTTCACTTATACATTGTGTATATACACAATGAAGAATGAAAAGAAATTTCAGCAGAGGACTACAAAAACAAAATACTGAATGCAGATTTTAGAACTAAAAATTATAATACAGAAATTTTAAAATAATTGACTGGGAAAAGGGAGATATACATGCTGAACAATCCCTAGATTGACCACCAAAACTAACTGCTAAGCAACTTCTAAATTAAAATTCTAAAAAGCTCATAAAATAGAGGACAAGAAAAAGAAAAGGGGAGAATGCCCAAACCAAAAATGTCTTTTCACATCATGTAACATATATTCTACAGTTTTTACTTTATATTTTATCACTCTTATCCTCCAGTGGAATGTAACTTATGTGAAAGGGATATTTTTCTTTTTTTGTTTTAATGTATTTATTTATACATGTCCATAGGATTCTCTCAGGCAGGAATATTAGAGTGGGTTGCCATACCAAATGTGCCTGCAATGCAGGAGCTGCAGGAGACACACGTTTGATCCCTGGATGGGGAAGATCCTCTGGAGGAGGGATGGCAAGCCACACCGCTATTCTCGCCTAGAGAATCCCGTGGACAGAGAAGCCTGGCAGGCTGCAGACCATGGGGCTGCAAAGAGTCAGATATGACTGAAGTGACTTAGCATGTACAAGCACAAGGTAGACCTAATAATCTCTTGTGAGCAAAATATACTCACTTGAGATAATAAAGGAAATCGTTTATATTCTTTACCTGAGTGCTCAATTCAGCTGCATGTTTTCTGAAGCTATTATTATAATCATGTATTCTTTTTAAAATTTATTTTGTATTCAGTTATAGCTGATTAAAAATGTTGTGATAGTTTCACATGAACAGCAAGGGACTCACCATACACATCCACATACCTGTGTCCATTCTTCCCCAAGCTCCTCTACCATCCAGGGTACCACATAATAGTGAGCAAAGCTCCATGTGCTATACAGTAGGTTCTTCTTGCTTTTCTTGTCCAGTTGCAACGTTGTGTTGGAATTTTTTGTGAACCCATGGATTGCACCATGCCAGGCTTCCCAATCCTTCACTATCTCCATGAGATTTCTCAAACTCATGTTCATTGAGTCGGAGATGCCATCTAACAATCTCATCTTCTGTCGTCCCCTTCTCCTCCTGCCCTCAATCTTTCCCAGCATCAGGGTCTTTCCTGATGAGTTAGCTCTTCTCATCAAGTGGCCAAAGTACTGAAGTTACAGTTTCAGCATCAATCCTTCCAATGAATATTCAGGGTTGATTTCCTTTAAGATTGACTGGTTTGATCTCCTTGTTGTCCAAGGGACTCTCGAGAGTCGTCTCTAGCACCATGATTCAAAAGAGTCAGTTCTTCGTCACTTTGCCCTCTTTATGGTCCAACTCTCACATCTGTACATGATTCCTGGAAAAACGATAGCTTTGATTAGACAAACCTTTGTGGACAAAGTGAGTCTCTGCTTTTAAAATACTGTCTGGGTTTGTCATAGGTTTTCTTCCAAGAAGCAAGCGTCTTTTAATGTCATGGCTGCAGTCACTGTCTGTAGCGATTTTGGAGCCTAAGAAATTAAAATCTGTCACTGTTTCCACCTTTTCTCCATAAGTTGATGGGACCAGATGCTGATCTTAGTTTTCTGAATATTGAGTTTTCAGCCAGGTTTTTCCACTCTCCTCTTTCACCTTCATCAAGTGGCTCTTAAATTCCTCTTCTCTTTCTGTCATTAGCGTGGTATTATCTGCATAGATGAGGTTGTTGATATTGCTCCCAGCAATATTGATTCCAGTTTGTGATTGATCCAGCCTGGCATTTCATGTGATACACTCTGCATAGAAGTTAAATAAGCAGGGTAACGGTAAACAGCCTTTTTGCACTCCTTTCCCAGTATGGAACTAGCCCATTAATCCTTGTCCTGTTCTAACTGTTGCCTCTTGACCTGCTTAGGTTTCTTAGGAGGTGGGTAAGGTGGTCTGATATTCCTATCTCTTTAAGAATTTTCCAAAATTTGTTGTGATCCACACAGTCAAAGGCTTTAGTATTGTCAATAAAGTAGAAGTAGATGTTTTTCTGGAACTCTCTTGCTTTTTCAATGATCCAGTGGATGTTGGCAACTTGATCTTTTGTTCCTATGCCTTTTCTAAATCCAGCTTGAACATCTGGAAGTTCTCAGTTCACACACTGTTAAAGTTGAAGGATTTTGAGAATTACCTTGCTAGCATATGAAATGAGCATATTTGTTCAGTAATTGAACATTCTTTGGCATTGTCCTTCTTCGAGGTTAGAATGAAAACTGACCTTTTCCCGTCCTGTGGCCATTGCTGAGTAATCCATATTTGGTGGCATATTGAGTCCAGCACTATAGCAACATCGTCTGTTAGGGTTTGAAATAGCTCAGCTCGAATTCCATCGCTTCTACTAGCTTTGTTCATAGTAATACTTCCTTAGGCCCACTTGACTTCACACCCTAGGATGCCTGGCTTAGGGTGAGTGACACCACCATTGTGCTTATCTACTTTTTGGTTGCCCATTTTAAATATAGCAGTGTATAGTCACATATTATCAGTTTTTGAGTTGTAATGTAATTTCTGAGTGGTTGGCAGCTCAAATCCTATCAAGAAAAGCCTGATGAAAGATGAATGACTCTCACTGAAATCTGGTAGTACTCAGATTAACGTTTCCAATTGCTTTATGGAGATATAGATGCTGTGTGAACTTCTTAATTCTTAAACTTGTTCAGTTGAGCTACATAGTCCTTGAGGGACCATGTTATAACATTTTGATATTCTAACATGTGGTCTTGGAAGCAGCAATTCAGTTGTAGGAGTATCTTAGAAGCTTGATAGGAGGGTTATTTGAATTTAATGATTTTATGTATATTCATCATTACTGGTTTTATCATTCTGACATTTGGAATTCATGCATATGTTTTACATTAAGTAGTTTAAGTATATAAAGTACTTTTCAAAGTATCTGTCACATTATTTGTCTTAAAATATAGGTAAATAGAATTTGATGAACTTAAAACAATGATTTCTCTTATTTTATACTAGCTTTATCTATTTATGTGGATAAGCAAGGCTAAGATTACCTCTGAGTTTGCTAAGGGTCTTGATTGGAGACAGAGAGAGATGATAGGAGAGAGAGAGACAGAGAGACAAAGAGACAGAGACAGAGTTTGAGTGAAAATCGTTTCCAATATTTATTTCTACATTTCAACAGATTACCACAGTGCAAGAAAAGATATGACTAAAATATTACAGTGTGTTCACTCAAGCCAACAACTATAGCTTCTGGGTATCTGGAAAAATTAGAATACAGAATGAGAATGACCCAAGAGAAATGAATTATTTCTATAGTCAATCATATTAAGGTGTTCCTTTTATGAAATACAAATTTTAGTAAATGAAGAAACATCAAGGTAGCTCAACTGTCTCAATAAATCTTTAGCAAAGCCTTAATTGTGGGGTGGGGGGAGGCAAGGAGACAAAAACAAAACAATAAAAAGTCGATCAAACATGGCCTAATTTTTAACAAACTCAAATGGAAATTTTTCTCCACTAAAAAAATGAGATAATTATTTGTTTAGTTAAAGAACTATTAACAAGGCCACTTGGGAAGTTTCATTAAACCAGAAATATTCCTTAAAAACAAACAAACAAAAAAACTAGTTAGTTCTCAAACACTTTCTCATTAATTTAAACATTAAATCTAGTGGAAACTCTCTCTCTTAGAAGGACAGCTGAGTGCCTCACCTGCACACTGGAGGACTCACTTTCAGGATTGATCATTGTGGTGGCCACCATATGCTGCCTGCTCTGGGCACGATGCTCAGCAGGGCGCTTCTGCTGTTCTCAAAAGTATTTCTGCAGGTTACTTGAGCTTTTGCCAAGTAGGGTGGCTTGGTTACAAGAGGGATTATCACTAGAAGGCTGAAACATATACCATTTTTGTGACATCAGTTCAGAATTCCACAGAATCATTTATGCTGCACTTCTTTATTGAACCAGTCAAGAAATTCTACCCAGTTTAAAGGGAAGAAGATATAATCAATCCCTGATGCAAGAGTGGTAAAATTCTAGACACAGATTAGCACCTGTCTTTAGAAAATCCAAACTTCCACACTTGGCCACTTTATGATCTACCCACAATATTTCTGTCAAAATAAGCTCTTTAGCCCTCAGTAAACATAAGAAAAGCTCACGTTTCCACACATATTATTTGAGCAATTTTAGATGCTTAAGTTCAACTTTGATGGGGAAAGTTTTAGTGATTCAGTTGTTCTGCTAAATTTATTCACAAATATTTATAATTGCTGGCTTATATTTACCACTTTGCATAAATCTAGGAAATACCTTCATGCAAATATGCTAATTTTTATTATACTGAATTAAAAAATGTATGTAATTATTTCTAAAATTTACAAAATTCTTTACATCAAAGCATAATTAACCAAACTATTGACATTGATTTTTTACTTCCCTTCCTATTGACTTTATTTTTTACTTCTATTCTTTTTAATTTCAAATTGCCCTATTCTAAATCATATTTACATTAGAAAATTTTTAGAACTTCACTTTTTGGCTTTATTTTAGAGACAGAGCATATCAATTTGGTATAACATAGTATCTCTTAGATATTTCTTGAACTTATCTTTGAAAATAAAAGGAAATAGTTATTTCTAAATTTTTAAATTAAATTTATTTTGTTTCTTTATTATATATTAGTAACAGTTTCTGATTGTTTTCCAGATATATAAATACATTTTGATAATCTAGAAAAATTCAAGTGAATATTATGAATATAGTAATGTGAAATATACACAAATCTTCTGATATATACAGATATTAGAAACCTATCTCAGTACAGATGTTGGCCGTGATTGTCAACTGATAGCTAAATTGTTGATTTGGGGTTCTTTTGGGCTGAGCCAACTAAATGAGTCACCTAAATTCTAATCTACTGTATAAGATATACATGGTCCTCAAAAGTGAGTTCATATATCAATAAATATAATTATTAGTAATTATATTGGAACTTTTCCTGGTGGTCCAGTGGTTAAGACTTCACGCTTCCATTATAGCTAATGGGTATTCCATCCCTGGTCAGGGAGCTAAGATTTCACATGCCTCCTTGTGCAGCTAAAAAAAATGATAACATGTGCAATAGTCCAATATAAGGTCTATTTTTCTAAGTGTAGTTTTTCATATATATGTTTACCTCAATATTTCTAATGAAGCAAGTCATGAATATAAGCAGTGATTAGAAAGCCTAAGATAGTTGTCTTCAACATTCCTCTCATTTTCCAACTGAAATTAGTAGGATAATGTGTGGTGACAGTACAAGGCAAAAGGAATTGTACAATTGTTTTACTAAATGGATCAGATGAAATTTGTGATCAGATGCCCCGGTGGCTCAGACGGTAACGTGTCTGCCTGCAATGCAGGAGACCTGGGTTCGATTCCTGGGTCGGGAAGATCCCCTGGAGAAGGAAATGGCAATCCACTCCAGCACTCTTGCCTGGAAAATCCCATGGAGGGAGGAGCCTGAGAGGCTACAGTCCATGGGGTCACAAAGAGTCAGACAAAACTGAGCAACTTTACTTTCACTTTACTAAATGGATCAGATGAAATTTGTGATCAGGTGCAGTCTTTTTACTTGGTTTGCTTCAGTTTTGCCTCTGCTTGCATTTCAGCAACTAAATGTGATTGGTAGCCAATACAAATTTCTCTTTTGTTGAATTTCATTTTATGGAATTTCTAGGATCATGGAAGATTTCCAGTGTGTAGAGAAATGATTATAAAATAATAGGAATATTTAACCTAGTAAAATGTTCATCAGTTCAGTTTAGTCGCTCAGTCATGTCCGATTCTTTGCGACCTCATGAATCGCAGCCAGGCCTCCCTGTCCATCACTAACTCCCGGAGTTCACTCAGACTCACGTCCATCGAGTCCGTGATGCCATCCACCCATCTCATCCTCTGTCGTCCCATTCTCCTCTTGCCCCCAATCCCTCCCAGCATCAGAGTCTTTCCAATGAGTCAACTCTTCACATGAGGTGGCCAAAGTACTGGAGTTTCAGCTTTAGCATCAGTCCTTCCAAAGAAATCCCAGGGCTGATCTTTAGAATGGACTGGTCGGATCTCCTTGCAGTCCAAGGGACTCGCAAGAGTCTTCTCCAACACCACAGTTCAAAAGCATCAATTCTTCGGTGCTCAGCTTTCTTCACAGTCCAACTCTCACATCCATACATGACCACTGGAAAAACCATAGCCTTGACTAGACAGACCTTTGTTGGCAAAGTAATGTCTCTGCTTTTGAATATGCTATCTAGGTTGGTCATAACTTTTCTTCCAAGAAGTAAGCGTCTTTTAATTTCATGGCTGCTATCACCATCTGCAGTGATTTTGGAGCCCCCCAAAATAAAGTCTGACACTGTTTCCACTGTTTCCCCATCTATTTCCCATGAAGTGATGGGACCAGATGCCATGATCTTAGTTTTCTGAATATTGAGCTTTAAGCCAAATTCTTCACTCTCCTCTTTCACTTTCATCAAGAGGCTTTTTAGTTCCTCTTCACTTTCTGTCATAAGGGTGGTGTCATCTGCATATCTGAAGTTATTGATATTTCTCCCAGTAATCTTGATTCCAACTTGTGCTTCTTCCAGCCCAGCATTTCTCATGATGTACTCTGCATATAAGTTAAATAAGTAGGGTGACAATATACAACCTTGATGTACTCCTTTTCCTATTTGGAACCAGTCTGTTATAGAGTGTCCAGTTTTAACTTTTGCTTCTTGATCTGCATATAGGTTTCTCAAGAGGCAGGTCAGGTGGTCTGGTATTCCCATCTCTTTCAGATGTTCTTAGAAATTGTTAATTATATAAAGCCCATTAAATTGACCATCATTTGTTGTCTTTCACAAATGTTACATTTTTATTCAATGAAGTTTCAATTGATTAAATGTTTTTGGTATTCTCTCCTTTAAAATGTTTCCAAAAGATATGAATAGAACACAGAATTTTATTGTATTTTATATCTCTAATGGGAAAAATTATTATTACTCATGGTTAATTTATTATTTATTTAGTAATTTTGTGTTCTTGTTTAGTCTCTAAGTCATGTCTAACTCTTTGCAACCCCATGGACTGCAGCATGCCGGCTCCCCTGTTCTTCACTGTCTCCCGCAGTTTCCTCAAACTCATGTCCATTGAATCAGTGGTGCTATCCAACCATCTCATCCTCTATTACCCCCATTTCCTTCTACTCTTAATCTTTCCCATCATCAGGGTCTTTTCCAATGTGTCAGCTCTTTGCATCAGGTGGCCTAAGTACTGTAACTTCAGCTTCAGCATCAATCCTTCCAATGAATATTCAGACTTGATTTCCCTTAGAGTTGAATGGTTTGATTTCCTTGCTATCCGAGGGACACTCAAGAGTCTTCTCCAGCACCACAGTTTGAAAACATCAGTTCTTCAGTGCTCAGCTTTCTTTATGGTCCAAATCTCACATCCATGCATGACTATACAGACATTTATGGGCAAAGCGATGTCTGCTTTTCAATATGCTGTCTGGGATTGTCATAGCTTTGCTTCCAAGGAGCAAGCATCTTTAAATGTCATGGCTGTAGTCACCATCTGCAGTGATTTGGGATCCCTAGAAAATAAAATCCTTCACTGATTCCACTTTTTTTTTTCCAGAAAGTGATGGGACCAGATGCCATGACCTTAGATTCTGAATGCTGAGTTTTCAGCAGGGTTTTTCCACTCTCCTCTTACATCCTCATCAAGAGGCTCTTTAGTTCCTCTTGACTTTCTGCCATTAGATTGGTACCATCTGCCTATCTGAGGCTGTTGATATTTCTCTCAGCATTCTTGAATCCAGCTTGTGATTCATCCAGCCCAGGATTTCAGATGATGTACTCTGCGTAGAAATTAAATAAGCAGGGTGACAGTACATACCCTGGTCATCCTCCTTTCCCAATTTTGAACCAGTCAGTTGTTCCATGTCTGGTTCTAACTGTTGCTTCTTAACTTGCAAACAGGTTTCTCAAGAGACAGGCAAGGTAATCTGGTAGTCCCATCTCTTTAATAATTTTCCACAGTTTGTTGTCATCCACACAGTCAAAGGCTTAGCAGAGTCAATGAAGCAGCAATAGATTTTTTTTTCTGGAATTACTTTGCTTTCTCCATGATCCAACCATTGTTGGCAATTTGGTCTCTGGTTGTTCTGCCTCTTCGAAACCCAGTTTGCACATCTGGAAGTTCTCAGTTCATGTACTGCTGAAGCCCAGCTTAAAGGATATTGAGCATAAACTTGCATGTGAAATGAGCACAACTGTACAGTAGTTTGAACATTCTTTTCATTGCTCTTCTTTGCGGCTGGAATGAAAACTGACCTTTTCTTGTCCCATGGCCACTGCCAAGATTTTCAAATTTGTGGACATATTGAGTACAGCCTTTAACAACATCATCTTTTAGGATTATAAATAGCTCAGTTGGAATTTTGTCACCTCCACTAGCTTTGTTCATAGTAATACTTCCTAAGGCCCACTTGACTTCACATTCTAGGATGTCTGACTCTAGGTGAGTGACCACACCATCATGGATATCCAGGTCATTAGTAATTTCCATGTATAGTTCTTCTGTGTATTCTTGCCACCTCTTCTTAATCTCTTCTACTTTTGTGTTTTACCATTTCTGGCCTCTATCATGCTCATCCTTGCATGAACTGTCCCCTTGATATCTACAGTTTTCTTGAAGAGATCTCTGTTCTTTCTCATTCTACTTGTTTCCTCTAAATCTTTGTGTTGTTCATTTAAGAAGTCCTTCTTATCGCTCCTTCCTATGAAGTTGAAAGTTGGTCATTCAGTTGTGCCCGAGTCTTTGTGACCCCATGGACTGTAACCCACCAGACTTCTCTGTCCATGGAATTCTCCAGGCAAGAATACTGGAACAGATTGCCCTCCTCCAGGGGATCTTCCTATCCCAGGGATCAAACCTGTGTTTCCTGCATTGCAGTCAGATTTCTTTACCATCTGAGCCATCTGGATTCTTAACCATTGGCCCTTTCTGTCAGTATCTTATGCTAAAAATAAATCCAGATTATTCAAGTTCCATTATACATGGGAAACATTTAAACTATACCAGGTTGATCTGTCAAAACATTCCTTGATGCCTTCCTAACACACTATAAAGTCTGGAACCAGACTACTTGTGTTTCAATCCTTGGTCTACCATTTGCTCCCACCTTAGAAAGCATTTTACCAAACTCCTTCAGCGCTATCTATAAGATGGTTAAAGTGAAAAGCTATATCAGTTATGATATTGGCCTGAGAATTAAATGTTTTATCTAATTGTTTAGCATATAATCTTTTAAAAATGATATAGCTTACTCTTTTTTGATGATGTTCTACCCAAGACCATATGTTTAGATGATGCAAATTATTGTAGGTTTGGTATTATCTGAAATAATTATTAGCAATGTAAATACTAATTTCTACAAAAATTAATTCTATCAAAAGCAAATAAAAATGACATTTAAAATTTCTTTTTGTTAATGTTTTTTCTGTAACTTTCATATATTAACTTGAAAGAAGTGAAGCATCACTTTATCTCATTGTTTCTGCCTCATGAACATTGACTTTCAGAAAACAGAAAAATAATTTGATACTGATTGCAGATTTTCTAGTGATTCATTTCACTGATTCAGCACCCTTGTTGGATAATTTTCACAATTTATTTTCTGTTTGCAAATTTTACAATGCAGTTGTCTCAGTACTCTACATGAGAAAACTCAATATTATAAATGAATTTAAGTAAGCACATCAAAGCACACTTGTGCTTTTTTCTTGTATTTATTCATTTCCTTATCCAATAGAAGGAAATAAAACTCACAATACCTGTCCACGGTATATTATAATGGTTGGGCTACTAGATTTTATCAAGGCTGTTTACTCTGACATCTTTCTAGTAACTGTGTTCTTCCCTCAGAATCAGAGTAAAGCCAAGAGATAATAGTCCTTCAATTACTTGGTTTTCAGTATGCTGATAACCTTTCACCTCAGCTAGATTATTAAGAACTAAAAAAAGAAATAAGAAATTTAGGACACAAATTCATTTTACAAATGTCTCTTGGGGAAAATTAGAAATATATCTCATATATTTTGCTTTGTTGACTATGCCAAAGCCTTTGACTGTGTGGATCACAATAAACTGTGGAAAATTCTGAAAGAGGTGGGAATACCAGACCACCTGACTTGCCTCTTGAGAAACCTGTATGCAGGTTAGGAAGCAAAAGTTAGAACTGGAAATGGAACAACAGACTGATTCCAAATAGAGAAAGGAGTACGTCAAGGCTGTATATTGTTACCTTGCTTATTTAACTTATATGTAGAGTACATCATGAGAAACACTGGGCTGGAGGAAGCACAAGCTGGAATCAAGATTGCTGGGAGAAATATCAATAACCTCAGATATGCAGATGACACAACACTTATGGCAGAAAATGAAGAGGAACTAAAAAGCCTCTTGATGAAAGTGAAAGAGGAGAGTGAAAAAGTTGGCTTAAAGCTCAACATTCAGAAAATGAAGATCATGGCATCTGGTCCCATCACTTCTGGGAAATAGATGGGGAAACAGTGGAAACAGTGTCAGACTTTATTTTTTTGGGCTCCAAAATCACTGCAGATGGTGATAGCAGCCATGAAATTAAAATATGCTTACTCCTTGGAAGGAAAGTTATGACCAACCTAGATAGCATACTGAAAAGCAGAAACATTACTCTGCCAACAAAGGTCCATTTAGTCAAGGCTATGGTCTTTCCAGTAGTCATGTATGGATGTGAGAGTTGGACTGTGAAGAAAGCTGACCACCGAAGAATTGATGCTTTTGAACTGTGGTGTTGGAGAAGACTCTCACGAGTCCCTTTGACTGCAAGGAGATCCAACCAGTCCATTCTGAAGGAGATCAGTCCTGTGTGTTGTTTGGAAGGACTGATGTTGAAGGTGAAACTCCAATACTTTGCCCACCTGATATGAAGAGCTGACTCATTTGAAAAGACCCTGATGTTGGGAGGGATTGGGGGCAGGAGGAGAAGGGGACTACAGAGGATGAAATGGTTGGATGGCATCACCTACTCAACAGACATGAGTTTGGGTAAACTCTGGGAGCTGGTGATGGACAGGGAGGCCTGGCATGCTTCAGTCTATGGGGTCGCAGAGTCAGACACGACTGAGCAACTGAACTGAACTGAACTGAATGTACCTTACAATAATCTTGATTATTTTAAACTAAAATAGTTTTATGCCCTTATGATTTATGTGTTGGTCTAAAATTTATGAGAATAATACTAATATCTGAGTATTTATAATTTTATTAATTTATTCCACATATTTTTCTGCATATGATCATGTTCAGATGACTCTGCTAGCTGAATGCTGTGAAATATGAGAAAAGTAATTTAGGGAAATGATAATAACATAGTGTAGATAAATAAAGGGCCAAAATAGTTATAGCTTTTTTTTTTGGTCTTACTTTCCTGTTCCTTAAAAGGAAAGATTGAAAAGGATTTAGATGATTCAGTGCATACTAGCTAAGTCTGGTCTTAAGAAATTACTGTGTTGTCCTCAGTAAAATAAGATTGAAAAATGTCATGATAATGGGAGTGATTAAATCTCTTTTTCAGTCTTGGATGTATAACTTCAGAGTAGGGCAGAATCAAAAAGTGAAAATAATTGTCAAATACGTATATGTCACACTGAAGTATAATTTGTAAAATTTATTTTCTTTTTATAAAATGTTTATTATTGAAATTTTGAATGACAAAGTCACTTTACAAAATTAAGAACATCCTTCCACTTTACCAAATGACTTGACTCTTTGGGTCTTGTAAGAATAATTACTAAATCAATTGAGGTGCTCAAACATGTTGAAATGCTAGTGGCAAATGTTCATTTTCCTTTCATAAATTCACATACACTCAGAATTGACATGTATCAATTTTCTGTGTTCTTCTTTTATCTAATCCACCAGCCCACTAGTTTCAGCTCAAGTATATATGCCCCAAATGGCTTATCATTTGTATTTGGAGAGGCATGTTGTTGTCACTTTTGTGTTATAGATGATATCTTTTATATGAAGTTTTATCATTAAAAAATACAAATATGATATAAAACTGTTAGCAAAGGTATAATTTTCATTGCTTTGTTATATAGCTATTAACTCCCTGCAGAATTACTGTTACTAGAGTTAGCAGTTGTTATTCAGTGCTCAGTCGGGTCTGGCTCTTTGCAACCCCATGGACTACAGTACGCCAGGCTTCCCTGTCCATCACCATCTCCCAGAGCTTGTTCAAACTCATGTCCTCTGAGTCAGTGATGCCATCCAACCATCTCGTCCTCTGTCATCCCCTTCTCCTCCTGCCTTCAATGTTTCCCAGCATCAGGGTCTTTCTAATGAGTTGGTTCTTTGCATCAGGTGGCCAAAGTATTGGGGCTTCAGCTTCAGTATAAGACCTTCCAATGAATATTCAGAATTGATTCCTTTTGGGGATTGGCTGACTTGATCTTCTTGCAGTCCAAGGGACTCTTAAGAGTCTTTTCCAACACCACAGTTCAAAAGCATCAATTCTTTGGTGCTCATCTTCTTTATGTTGCAACACTCACATCCATATATGACTACTGGAAAAACCATAGGTTTGACTAGGTGTACCTTTGTCAGCAAAGTAATGTTTGTTGTTTTATGTTCGCTTTTTAATATTCTGTTTAGGTTTATCATAGCTTTTCTTCCAAGGAGAAAGTGTCTTTTAATTTCATGGCTGCAGTCACCACCTGCAGTGATTTTGGAGCCCCCAAAAAAATACAGTCTGTCACTGTTTCGATTGTATCCCCATCTATTTGCCATGAAATGATGGGTCTGGATATCAAGATCTCAGTTTTCTGACTTGAGTTTTAAGCCAGCTTTTCACTCTCCTCTGTCAACTTCATCAAGAAACTCTGTAGTTCCTCTTTATTTTCTGCCATTAAGGTGGTTTCATCTGCATATCTGACATTATATATTTCTCCTGGCAATCTTGATTCCAGCTTGTGCTTCATCTGGCCCAGCATTTCGCATGATGTACTCTGCATAGAAGTTAAATAAGCAGGGTGACAATATACAGCTTTGACGTACTCCTTTCCCAATTTTGAACCAGTCTATTGTTCCATATCTGGTTCTAACTGTTGTTTCCTGACCTGCACACAGGTTTCTCTGGAGGAAGTTAAGGTAGTCTGGTAATCCCATCTCTTTCAGAATTTTCCTGTTTATTGCGATCCACAAGGCATAGTCAATAAAGCAGAAGTAAATATTTTCCTGGAATTCTCTTGCTTTTTCTATGCTCCAATGGATGTTGGCAATATGATATTTTTTTCTTCTGCCTTTTCTAAACCCAGAATGAACATCAGGAAGTTCTCTCTTCATGTACTATTGAAGCCAGCCTTGGAGAAGTTTGAGCATTACTTTGCTAGTATGTGAAGTGAGTGAAATTATGCAGTAGTTTGAACACTCTTTGGTACTGTCCTTTTTTAGGATTGGAATGAAAACTGACTTTTATAGTCCTGTGGCCACTGCTGAGTTTTCCATATTTCCTGGCATATTGAGTGCAGTTCTTTAACAGCATCATCTTTTAAGATTTGAAATAACTCAGCTGGAGTTCCTTCACATCCACTAGCTTTGTTCATAGTGATGCTTCCTAAGGCCCACTTGACTTCTCATTCCAGGATGTCTGACTCTAGGTGAGTTATCACACCATCATGGTTATCTGGGTCATGAAGATCTTTTTCCTATAATTCTTCTGTGTATTCTTGCCACTTCTTCTTAATATCTTCTGCTTCTGTTAGGTCCATGCTGTTTCTGCCCTTTATTGTGCCCATCTTTGCATGAAATATTCCCTTAGTACCTCTAATTTTCTTTACAAGATCTCTAGTCTTTCCCATTCTATTGTCTTCCTCTATTTCTTTGCGCTGATCACTGAGGAAGGCTTTCTTATCTCTCCTTGCTATTCTTTGGAACTCTGCATTCAGATGGGTATATCTTTACTTTTCTCCTTTGCCTTTATCTTCTCTTTTCTCAGCTATTCATAAGCCTCCTTGGACAGACAATTTTGTCTTTTTGTATTTCTTTTTGGGGGGATAATTTTGGTCACCACCACCTGTACAATGTCACAAGCGTCCATCCATAGCTCTTCAGGCATTCTATCAGATCGAATCCCATCAATTTATTTGTCACTTCCACCGTATAATCATAAGGGATTTGACTGAGGTCATACTTGAATGGCCTAGTGGTTTTCCCTATTTTATTCAATTTAAGTCTGAATTTGGCAATAAGGAGTTCATGATCTGTGCCACAGTGAGCTCCCAGTCCTGTTTTTGCTGACTGTATAGAGCTTCTCCATCTTTGACTGCAGAGAGTATAATCAATATGATTTTTGTATTGACTACCTGGTGATGTCCATGTGTAGAGTCGTCTCTTGTGTTGTTGAAAAAGGGTGTTCGCTATGATCAGTGAGTTCTCTTGGCAAAACTGTTAGCCTTTGTCTTGTTTCATTTTTACTCCAATGCCAAACTTGCCTATGTGTCTGCTTATAACTGATACTTTGTGTACTGAGAAAAATAGTTTTTATAAGATTTTTAGTATTTTAACTTTTCATTGTGACATTTCAAACACAGAGAAAACAGCAGAAATTAATATTACATATACCTACCAGTTTATCTTTATAACCAAATGAACATTATATTGCCTCTAGATGATTTTATTTCTCTTTTAGAAAGAAAACTTGCAAAAATAGACTTCAAGTCCACATATTATTCTTTCCTTTCTTATAATCTGGAATTAATAAAATTCCTGAAATTGATGAATATCAATCCCATATTTCCCAGTATTCTTTTGTTGTGTATGATCAATATGTAATATATATAGAACTTACATCTTTGCTTTGCTTTGCTTCTTGAAATGTTACAAAATCATGGAATCAAGAAACTGTCTTATGTAGGATTTTTTATATCAGTGTGAAGAAATGAAATTAGTCTGTATTATTCTATTCATATTTCCCTTTTTGTTTTTAGTATAAAATGAAATTACACTAAAACACATATATTTTGGGTTCAAATTCTGGAAAAGCTATGTATACACACTACCTGTGTGTCCCAATGAATTCTGAGGGCCCTCACAAGCAGATAGAGCAGGTAGAATCTACAGGCAGTTTACCATTTCTTCTCCTCTGGTATGTCATGATTTGAACCCAAAGTGCCAGGAAACACCACTGGGCACAAACAGAGGGAGCGCCAATACAAAGCCTTTAGTCTGGCCAAGGAGTGTGAAAGGGAACCTCTAACACTTAGAGAGTGCATATAACTATGTCTTTTGTTTTCTTTCTTCCATTTTTCTTTGCTCTCATCCTTAAGCTATCCCATCACGGCAGCTTCAACTGGCAACAATAGATCCTACAGAAGCCAAAATTCAAAGGGAGAGGAATCTTCTTTCTTCTCCTTTGGAACTGTGTTTCCAACAGAGTGGGTGGAATTCCATTTTGTTTCTTGTTTGTTTTGTTTTTTTCCTGTCCTTGTTTTGCTTGATTCTGTATGCAGGAGCAGTTTTGGGCCTGATCAGCAAGGCAGAGTATAGAATAGAGTTCCAGAGATGAACCCAAAGAAACCAAAAGTATAAGAGGTGATGTGTAGAGGGAAGTGCTAAGGAAGGAGATACACTAAGCTGTTTAAACATTTCTTAGCTCTTCCTCAAACTCTACCTGTGTGCATCTGATCCCATTCAATACATCAAATGCTTTAGGAATTGAACAGGTAGACCACTACCTAGGTCTGGATATTGACTGGTACACACATGGAACATTTCTGAATAATGCAAAAAGGATTAGAAAAAAAACTGAATTTAAAACAGTAGCTCATGGAAGGCTGTCAAATTAAATCCTGTTCACCACAGGATTTAATCAAGACTCAGAGTCTCATTGTCCAACAATAAATATGTCTTGGTTAGAGTTCAGAATTTCTTGGAATTTGAAGAACCAGGAAAATCTTATCTCAGATGGGGGAAAAAAATCAAGACACACCAGTGATAAAGTGACATATATATTGGAATTATTTGACAAAGACTTTAAAGACACTATTAATTTCACAAAGCTCTAGAAAACAATTTAGAAAGCTACTTGAAACCAAAAGGAAAACTAGTTTCAGCAATGAAATGTAAGATACATGTTACTTGGGGGAAAAAAAAGCAAACAAACACAAATCACTGCACACAGGGAATAATTAGCAGAGTAGAGATGACAGAGGAAATAATGAAATTGAAGATAAAGTTTCATTATCTAATTGAAACATGAGTGAATAAAATTAATGACAATAGCTCTATGTCCTACAACAAAATATGTATATTAATTCTGTCTTTGGAGACTCAGGAGAAGAGACAGAGCAAAGTGCTGAAAAAAACTTTGAAAAAATCAAGAACAGAAACTTCCTAAACATGGTGCTGAGATGTAAACTTACCAGTTGGAGAAACTTAGTGAATCCCAAAAAGGATAAGTCGAACTCCATGACCAGACACTCCTGAAAATGACATATAAAGAAAAGTAATATTTTAAAAATTCTCAGAGAAAACAAAATAGCAAAGCACTGTCTGTAGGAAACAAAAAATTAATGACTGCAGATTTCTCACTAGATACCATGGGCTCCTGAAAATAGAGGAAGCTGTGCTAAGTCCTGAAAGGAAAAAGCTGTAAACCCAGCTTCAGTATTCAGGCAGATATCATTTAAGGATAAAGATAAAATAAGAGCCTTCTCAGATGAAGCAAAACTAAAGTCATTGCAAGAGAACTGCTCTAAAATAATCACTTAAAGGAATTTCTTCAAAAAGAGAATGTTAAGGGTTGATGTGTCTCCCCCCTCATCTCCCCCAAAAAGGTATATTGAAGCCCCCAAATTTCTTACAGAGGGAATCAAGTGATCATTGAGGTGGTCTCCAATCCAGTATGACTGGTGTCATTATACAAAGAATTTTGGACACAAAGACAAGGAAGGAGGGAAGACAAGATGGAGACACAGAGAGGAATGGAAAAATGTTCCTTCACAGACCCCAGAAGGAACAAATCCTACAAACCACTTGCTCTTGGACAACCAGCATCTAGAACTTATGAGACAGTAAATTTCTGTTTTTGAAGACCATCCACCAAGTGTATGGTACTTTGCTTGGCAACCTTAGGAAGCGAATACAAAGGGGATATGACAACAGAAATTTGAAATATCAAAAATGAAGACAAAAAGCAGTAGCTTAAATATAGAAATTAAGGAGAGCATTAAGACATTCTCAAATAATGGGAAACAGAATTTGTTGCCAGCACATCTGCTGTAAATGAAAGGCTAAAGGAAGTTCTTTAAGCAAAATGTCCATAATGAAAGAAGGAATCTTGGGAGTTTAAGAAGAAAGAAAGAACATGGAAATAGCTAATATGTGGGCAAATTCTATTTTTTTTTTCAAGTTTTCTATATGATAAGTGAAGTACAAATTGGAACACAGATACATGTAGAAGGAGTGATTAAGATATGCTTTCAAACTGTGGTGCTGGAGAAGACTCTTGAGAGTCCCTTGGGCAGCAAGGAGATCAAATCAATCAATCCTACAGGAAATCAAGCCTGAATACTCATTGGAAGGACTGATGCTGAAGTTAAAGCTCCTATACTTTGGCTACCTGATGTGAAGAGCCATCTCATTGGAAAAAAAACCCAAATGCTAGGAAGGATTGAGGGCAGGAGGAGAAGGGGGTGACAGAGGATAAAAACGGTTGGATGGCATCACCGACACGATGGACGTGAGTTTGAGCAAACTCTAGGAGACAGTGAAGGACAGGGATGCCTGGAGTGCTGCAGTCCATGGGGTTGCAAAGAGCAGGACATGACTGAGCAACTGAACGGCAACATAGAGAGTGAGCAGGCATTGGGAGAACTGTAGGAAGAAGGCGCTGAGGGTGGGAGGATGCAAGCTATGTGGTGTGTGAGTCAAGCTAGGGCAGCTGCCTCTGGGCAGCATTGAGATAACTCTAGTCCCTTTGATCCTACCCACCCTCTCCACCACCAAAAATTGAGTCTTTCAGACAGTGGGTTGCCAATGAGGCAGAATATTTGGTGGAATACTTTTCCTCAAAGATGTTGTTATGACCTGTCAGTTTTTTGAATGAACCAATCCTAAACATTCATAACCTGACTCAGATCCACTCAGACCTGAGTCTGTGGTCCTTGGCCCTGTTCTAATCACTGATAGCCACAATGGACTGGAAGATCCCACCTCCAAGTAGCGAAGATTGAGTGAGTGTGAAGAAGCCTTCCATGGAACCAGGGTGTTTGTGGTGCATGGAATGCTAAAAAGCAACCAGCAATTAGTGGACATTTTTGAGAAAGTGAAACCTGAGATCGGGCTGCTGATCCTGAAATGTGACATGGCCAAAATGTGGGTATAGCTCCTAACTCCTAGGATAGATGATGGGGATGACTTTGGGGTATATATTCAGGAGAAGACAGTTACAGAACTAAGAATGTTGAGAGCTGCATCTCATCTGAATCAATTTCTAGACAGTATGTTACAAGAGCCAAATCAATTGTCAAAATAGCTAAATATCCCCATATGGAGGACTTTCCTCCTGAACCATGACAGAGATTGATGAGAAAGAATATGACAGCCTTCAACTCATTGTATCAGAGCTAAGGAATCACTATGTGACTCTACATGACATGATCCTGAAAAATATCAACAAGATCAAATGCAGAGGCCCTGTACCAAGGCAAAGGCCAGGGAACTTTGCGAGTCTGGCTCAAGACCCAACATCACCTTGGTCTCTTGCATGACTGTGATCACGGGGCTGCTGCCGCTGAGTCGCTTCAGTCGTGTCCGGCTCTGTGCGACCCCACAGACGGCAGCCCACCAGGCTCCGCCGTCCCTGGGATTCTCCAGGCAAGAACCCTGGAGTGGGTTGCCATTTCCTTCTCCAGTGCATGAAAGTGAAAAGGGAAAGGGAAGTCGCTCAGTTGTGTCCAACTCAGCGACCCCATGGACTGCAGCCTACCAGGCTCCTCTGTCCATGGGATTTTCCAGGCAAGAGTACTGGAGTGGGGTGCCATTGCCTTCTCCATGATCATGGGGCAACTGGCTGGAAATAGTAGTCATAGTTCTCTGTCTTTAGCTGGAGTCTAATGAGACTCTCATGTAGTTCTGTGGCAGCCTCATCTCTTTTTGCAGGCCTCAGTGCATGCATACTAAGTCACTTTGTCATGTCCCACTCTGCAACCCTATGGGCTTCAGCCTGGCAGGCTCCTCTATCCATGGGATTTCCCAGGCAAGAATACTGGAATGGCTTGCCATTTCCTTCTCCAGAGGATCTTCCAATACAGGGATCAAACCCACACCTCCTGCATTGGCAGACAGATTATTTACCACTGAGCCACCAGGGAAGCCCTATCTTAAGCTAGTAGTGAAACGTATATTTAACCATAGTTATAAATATATATCTATTAGAATGTCTATAATTAAAAATAATGACAACCCTAAAGACTGACAAGGACATGGAAAAACTAGATTGCTCATATGTTTCTGGGGGAAATATAAAATGGTTCAGTTGTTCCATAAAACAGATTGGCAATTTCTTAAAAACCTAAACAAGCAATTACCATCTGAACCTGCTATTGCACTCCTGGGCATTTATTCCAAGGAAATGAAAATTTATGTTCACACTAAAACCTGGGAATGGATATTTGTTCAAAGCAGCTTTATTTGTAATGGGCAAAATCAGGAAGCAACCCAATTATCATTTATTAGTAAATGGTTAAACAAACTGTACTGTATACCTATCATGGAATACTATTAATATTCAAGGATAAAAAGAAGTAACAGTTGATACAGGCAACACATTGGATGAATCTCCAGAATATCATGTTTTTGTAGTGTACTCCTGAATTCCCTTATCCTCTTCTGCATCTTCAAATAAACTACAGCTAAATTCTTGGCACAGGTTTTGCATTTGTAGAAACCTAAGATAAGTCCCATCACTTCATGGGAAATAGATGGGGAAACAGTGGAAACAGTGTCAGACTATTTTTTGCTCCAAAATCACTGCAGATGGTGATTGCAGCCATGAAATTAAAAGACACTTACTCCTTGGAAGGAAAGTTATGACCAACCTAGATAGCATATTCAAAAGCAGAGACATTACTGTGCCAACAAAGGTCCATCTAGTCAAGGCTATGGTTTTTCCAGTGGTCATGTATGGATGTGATAGTTGGACTGTGAAGAAAGCTGAGCATTGAAGAATTGATGCTTTTGAATTGTGGTGTTGGAGAAGACTCTTGTGAGTCCCTTGGACGGCAAGGACATCCAACCAGTCCATCCTAAAGGAGATCAGTCCTGGGTGTTCACTGGAAGGACTGATGCTGAGGCTGAAACTCCAATACTTTGGCCACCTGATGGGAAGAGTTCACTCATTGGAAAAGACCCTGATGCTGGGAGGGATTGGAGGCAGGAGGAGAAGGGGACGACAGAGGATGAGATGGCTGGATGGCATCACCGACTCGATGGACATGAGTTTGGGTAGACTCCAGGAGTTGGTGGTGGACAAGGAGGCCTGGCGTGGTGCGATTCATGGGGTCACAAAGAGTCGGACATGACTGAGTGACTGAATTGAACTGAAAATAATTCAATTCTAGAATCTGTTTTTTTTTTTGTTTTTTTTTTGTAGTTTGTTTTGTTTTGAAGAAATTCTGCAAAGTATACAGCATATTCTTAACTTTAGGAAGTGCTGTTTCAACATAGGGGTGTTTCCCAGGTGGCCCAGTGAGAGAGTCCATCTGCCAATACAGGAGATGCAAGAGACACATGTTCAATTCCTGGTTCAGGAAGATCCCCTGGAGGAGGGCATGGCAACCCACTCCATTACTCTTGCCTGGAGAATCCCCATGGGCAGAGGAACCTAGCAGATGATAGTCCATGAGGTCACAAAGAGTCAGACACAACTGAAACAACTTAGCACCCACACAGTTCAACATAAATGCTCTTGGCACACAAGTGGAAAAATACTTAACACTGCTGACTTTGATATAACAACATTCTCTGAAATTGATCTACTTTATAAAGCTACTTTTTGAAGGACAAATTATTTTGATAAAAACATGATTGGAATTAAATATAGTTTAGTTGGTTGCTCAGTCATGTCCAACTTTTTGCAACCCCATGGACTGTAGCCTACCAGGCTCCTCCCTCCATGGGATTCTCCAGGCAAGAGTACTGGAGTGGGTTGCCATTTCCTTCTCCAGGGGATCTTCCCAACCCAGGGATCGAACCCAGGTCTCCTGCATTGCAGGCAGACTCTTTAACCTCTGAGCCACCAGGGAAGCCCCGGTATTAAATATATGTGCCAAAAAATATTGTAGCTACATGCATATCAATAACATCGTGTGATTTACATATCTTCCAAGATTATCAGCAAAATGTCTATCTAACTTGGTAATTTTATACCAAATAAGCAATCTGTGTTTATATTCACATTAATAAGCCAATATACAAAATATTGAACAGGTGATTTTCTGCAACCTTCACTGCAACTCTCCCTAGGAAGTATTATCCCCATGTTATTGATGATGTCATGGCCATGAGGACTGTGAGTACTTGTCTTAGCAAGTGGCAAATCAAAGAGCTCTTCATTGTTGTCATAGTCTCAGACTCTACACTCTTTTAACTCTGTGTGGTCTTACTAAATAAACCTCTGTATCTGTACTGCAACCTTGACCTCCATTCCCTGGGGTCCAGGTCTCTGCCAGGACCGAGGATTTGTCTGAGCCCCCAATCCAGTAGTAGTGTTTTCCTTCGTTTATTTAAAAATTTGTTTAGGTGTTATTTTTTCTCTCAAAATCAATCACTCCAGTTACAAAACTCTACTTTATAGATTTCCCATAGCTGTGTACTACTCAGTAGGTTTGAAATCTCAATGTTGATAATTTAAATATCATCCCTTTTGTATCTCAGGAGAGCCTTTGGTGTTCTGCTCCTTGAAACAGTTTAGTCCATCTGCCCACTTCCTCTCCACATGAGATGTTTGTTGTAAAGTGTTGATTTCCTTCCATCTTCACCACCATATTTCACTGAAAGCAGATCATATAAAGCTGTAATTGTAAGAATGTATGCAAATAGGCTTGTTGATAAATCTTTGAGGGGAAGAAGTGAAATGAACCTTAAGAAAGAAAAACAAAATCCGCCAGAAGATTAGCAAACGGATGTAAAAACTAAAAATTGACATTTTCCTTTTTAAAATCTTCCTTATTCAAGAACCTAAAAAGAAAGAAAACCAGACATCCTGGAAACCCTAAGAAATGGAAAGTCACTTTGATCTTGGTGGGAAATCACCTAAATGATTAATAAGATGCAAACTTATAATTTGTATCTTAACATAACTATGGTAATTAAAATATAAATGGTAAGAAACTGGCTTGGATTATTTAAGTGACTAACAAATTTCTAAAACATCTGATTGATACTGGAATATAAATTCTGATTAGGAGTCCAATACTTATTAATGATGGTAAGGAAGACTTTATTCAAGAAAGGACTACCCCAAGGAGGCATTGCAGTAGAGGAGCATTGGGCTCTACTCTGACTACAACCCCAACTAAAAAAAGAAAGTGGAGATGTATAGCCAAAAGCAGGATGGGAATCAGCGGATGGTTGCTTACTAAGGGGAAGCATCAAGGAAAAAGAGGATTCTGGCTAAACAGACCCAATGAATTTCTTGCCGAAGGCAAGTCAGGGTTCTCAGATATCACCTGGGGACTGGCAAGGTGAGGAATCTGATCAGAAATGGAGAGTAGTCAGATATCAAGATCTCAAAGATGAGGATTCTGGCTAAACAGAGTAGGGATCAAAAATACAAAGATTGAGATGGAAATTCAAATCTAGAAACCTAATTGAGAATATGTCTTAGAGGAGACTGGCTGAAGTTTGGTCAAAAAGAACATCTTTGTGATACTTTATAATGTACATCCTGTTAAACTCCATTAGTTACAATATTATCATTAGATTTGTGATTTTTAAGAGCATGTATACCATCATATGTATTTAGAAATAGAAAATGCTAGACTAGAAAGGGAACTTAATATGTGAGTGATAACTAAGTTTCTTAGTTTTATATTTTATTATACAAAAACTGAGATATTTTTAATGTTTAAAAGCTTTTCCCTTTTAGCAAAAGAACATTACTTATTCTTGAGTGAATTTGTTCAAAAACTGCATCTAAAAGGAATAACATTAACTTCATTTATAAATTTACCAGTTTCTCAAAAAGTAACTGTGGAAACATATTAACAGTGTGTTATAGCTAGGTAGTTTGATTCTCATGAATTCCTTTGTTTGATTCTAGTTGTGTGAATCATTTCCTTTTCATAATGTTTATAGGTATACATGATTAATAACCTGATATTTGACAAACTTGTACTCAATTTTCATAAAAAGATTCTACCAAAATCAGATGTGTGGACTTTATGCCACTGAAGTAAGGATGGTAAATCCACTAAAATGTCAGTGGCTATTTTGAAATAAAATTGTGGAGGTTCTTTTTAAATAACAATCACCATTGACTTACATCTTCTACTTATGGCCAAGGAAATGTAATGAAATAATTGTGTTTACCCTTATATAGATTTTCCAGGTTCATTTGAATGTAAAATGGGACATATTAACAATATCCAGATTCTTGTGGAGGAAGCAAGGAGAAAGGGAGGGAGGAAAAGGGAGAAAAGAAATGAAGATCTATTGCCAAAGATGAGACAGATATAGAATAAATAATCAAGTGATGTTTTTCCTTCTGGCTTACTTCACTCTGTATAATCGGCTCCAGTTTCATCCACCTCATTAGAACTGATTTAAGTGTATTCTTTTTAATGGCTGAGTAATACTCAATAGTGTATATGTACCACAGCTTTCTTATCCATTCGTCTGCTGATGGACATCTAGGTTGCTTCCATGTCCTGGCTATTATAAACAGTGCTTCAATGAACATTGGGGTACATGTGTCTCTTTCAATTCTGGTTTCCTCGGTGTGTATGCCCAGCAGTGGGATTGCTGGGTCATAAGGCAGTTCTATTTGTAGTTTTTTAAGGAATCTCCACACTGTTCTCTATAGTGGCTGTACTAGTTTGCATTCCCACCAACAGTGTAGGAGGGTTCCCTTTTCTCCACACCCTCTCCAGCATTTATTGCTTGTGGACTTTTGGATCGCAACCATTCTGACTGGTGTGAAATGGTACCTCATTGTGGTCTTGATTTGCATTTCTCTGATAATGAGTGATGTTGAGCATCTTTTCATGTTAGCCATCCGTATGTCTTCTTTGGAGAAATGTCTATTTAGTTCTTTGGCCCATTTTTTGATTGAGTCATTTATTTTTCTGGACTTGAGCTGCAGGAGTTGCTTGTATATTTTTGAGATTAGTTGTTTGTCAGTTGCTTCATTTGCTATTATTTTCTCCCATTCTGAAGGCTGTCTTATCACCTTGTTTATAGTTTCCTTTGTTGTGCAGAAGCTTTTAATTTTAATTAGATCCCATTTGTTTATTTTTGCTTTTATTTCCAGTATTCTTGGAGGTGGATCATAGAGGATCCTGCTGTGATTTATGTCAGAGTGTGTTTTGCCTATGTTCTCCTCTAGGAGTTGTATAGTTTCTGGTCTTACATTTAGATCTTTAATCCATATTGAGTTTATTTTTGTGAATGGTGTTAGAAAGTATTCTAGTTTCATTCTTTTACAAGTGGTTGACCAGTTTTCCCAGCACCACTTGTTAAAGAGATTGTCTTTAATCCGTTGTATATTCTTGCCTCCTTTGTTGAAAATAAGGTATCCATAGGTGTGTGGATTTATCTCTGGGCTTTCTATTTTGTTCCATTGATCTATATTTCTGTCTTTGTGGCAGTGCCATACTGTCTTGATGACTGTGGCTTTGTAGTAGAGCCTGAAGACTAACACATATATATGGAATTTAGAAAGATGGTAATGATAACCCTATATGTGAGACAGTAAAAGAGACACAGATATAAAGAACAGACTTTTGGACTCTGTGGGAGAGGGAGAGGATGGGATGATTTGGGAGAATGGCATTGTAACATGTATACTGTCATGTAAGAAATGAATCGCTAGTCTAGGTTCGATACAGGGTACAGGATGCTTGGGGCTGGTGCACTGGGATGACCCAGAGAGATGATATGGGGAGGGTGGTGGGAGGGGGGTTCAGGGTTGGGAACTCATGTACACCTGTGGTGGATTCATGTCAATGTATGGCAAAACCAATACAGTATTGTAAAGTAAAAAAAAAACAAAAAATTAAATTAAAAAAATAAAAATAAATAAAATAATCAAATGAATGAAGAGAAATATAGCGGGCTTAAGAGAGTAAATATTATTTTTGAAAAGTGATAGCTAATTCCCTTTAACTATATACTTCTCTCAAAAAGTAATGCTGCTCTTACTGTAAAGAAGTCTCAACAGATAATGATTTCTCCTCCTCAAAGACAAGTGAAATGAAGTGAGTTAGGAGCAAAAAAAAAAAAAAAAAAAAATGTGGAAAATATGATGACTTGGGGATTTAGTTCAGTTGCTCAGTCATGTCCGACTCTTTGCAACTGCATGAACCGCAGCATGCCAGGCCTCACTGTCCGTCACCAACTGCCGGAATCTACCCAAACCCATGTCCATTGAGTCAGTGATGCCATCCAACCATCTCATCCTCTGTCATCCCCTTCTCCTCCTGCCTTCAATCTTTCCCAGCATCAGGGTCTTTTCAAATGAGTCAGCTCTTCACATCAGGTGGCCAAAGTATAGGAGTTTCACCTTCAACATCAGTCCTTCCAATGAACACCCAGGGCTGATCTCCTTTAGGATGGACAGGTTGGATCTCCTTGCAGTCCAAGGGACTCTCAAGAGTCTTCTCCAACACCACAGTTCAAAAGCATCAATTCTTCAGTGCTCAGCTTTCTTTATAGTCCAACTCTCACATCCATACATGACCACTGGAAAAACCACAGCCTTGACTAGATGGACCTTTGTTGGCAAATTAATGCCTCTGCTTTTTAATATGCTGTCTAGCTTGGTCATAACTTTCCTTCCAAGGAGTAAGCGTCTTTTAATTTCATGGCTGCAGTCACCATCTACAGTGATTTTAGAGCCCCCCCAAAATAAACTATTTCCAGTTTCTCAACTATTTGCTATGAAGTGATGGGACCAGATGCCATGATCTTAGTTTTCTGAATGTTGAGCTTTAAGCCAACTTTTTCACTCTCCTTTCACTTTCAACAGAGGCTGTTTAGTTCTTCATTTTCTGCCATAAGGGTGGTGTTATCCACATATCTGAGGTTATTGATATTTATCCTGGCAATCTTAATTCCAGCTTGTGCTTATTCCAGCCCAGCATTTCTCATGATGTACTGTGCATATAAGCTAAATAAGCAGGGTGACAATATACAGCCTTGACGTATTCCTTTTCCTGTTTGGGGCCAGTCTGTTGTTCCTTGTCCAGTTCTAACTGTTGCTTCCTGACCTGCATACAGGTTTCTCAAGATGCAGGTCAGGTGGTCTGGTATTCCCATCTCTTTTAGAATTTTCCACAGTTTATTGTGATCCACACAGTCAAAGACTTTGGCATAGTCAATAAAACAGAAATAGATATTTTTCTGGAACTCTCTTGCTTTTTCAATGATCCATCGAATGTTGGCAATTTGATCTCTGATTCCTTTGCCTTTTCTAAAACCAGCTTGATCATCTGCAAGTTCACAGTTCACGTATTGCTGAAGCCTGGCTTGGAGGATTTTTAGCATTACCTTGCTAGCATGTAAAATGAATGCAATTGTGCGGTAGTTTGAGCATTCTTTGGCATTGCCTTTCTTTTGGGTTGGAATGAAAACTTACTTTTTCTAGTCCTGTGGCCACTGCTGAGTTTTCCAAATTTGCTGGCATATTGAGTGCAGCACTTTCACAGCATCATCTTTCAGGATTTGAAATAGCTCCACTGGAATTCCATCACCTCCACTAGCTTTGTTCATAGTGATGCTTCCTAAGGCCCACTTGACTTCACATTCCAGGATGTCTGGCTCTAGATGAGTGTGAGTGATCACATCATCGTGATTATCTGGGTTGTGAAGATCTTTTTTGTATAGTTCTGTGTATTCTTGCCACCTCTACTTCTGTTAGGTCCATACCATTTCTGTCCTTTATTGAGCTCATCTTTGCATGAAATGTTCCCTTGGTATCTCTAATTTTCTTTAAGAGATCTCTAGTCTTTCCCATTCTGTTGTTTTTCTCTATTTCTTTGCATTGATATCTGAGGAAGGTTTTCTTATCATTCTTTGCTTGGGTGTATCTTTCCTTTTCTCCTTTGCTTTTCACTTCTCTTCTTTTCACAGCTATTTGTAAGGTCTCCTCAGATAACCATTTTGCTTTTTTGCATTTCTTTTTCTTGGGGTTGGTCTTAATCCCTGTCTCCTGTACAGTGTCATGAACCTCCATCCACAGTTCATCAGGCACTGTGTATCAGATCTAGTCCCTTAAATCTATTTCTCACTTCCACTGAGGAATTTGATTTAGGTCATACCTGAATGATCTAGTGGTTTTCCCCACTTTCTTCAATTTAAATCTGAGATTTGGGGATTATGTATAGATTTTTATGATGCCATTAATAGCTATTACCCTTTATCAAATGCCTGATATATTTAATGTACATCATATACATTGCTTACTACATTCAGACACATTATCTTCATTTGTCTTCCCTTGACAGGCACTTTATATTGAGGTAATTAATGACCCGTTCCTCTTCTGTCATTCATATTTCTTCTTTCAAGGAAAGACATAAAGAGGTTAATGAAAAAGTAGAAAAGTCTTTTTGTTCCACTTTTACTATTAGATAGCATATGCTTGTTAGTGAAGGAAAGATTCTGTACTTAAATTTTGTATATCTTACCTTCATGTTTGATATATTTCTATTTACAGATTTCTTTAATGTATTCATCCCCTTGTCACTGGCAGTCTCAGCTTGATCTTGTCTCCTTTGCTCCGTGAGTGGAGTTGTGTCAGGTACAAGTCGTCCAGGCCCTTTGTCCTTGTCAGCTTTCCTTCCAGTGTCATGAGAATTGACAGCATGTCCCTGATCCCACCTCCCTCTGCATGTTCACAATACAGGTGTCACCTTCCTAAGTGACACCTTTGAAAACTGTGTAATTTGAAAAACAAGGAAGCTTTTGATTTATGGAAAGTACAGTGATTTTTTTTTTTTTTCCTTTACTTGCTTTCTGGGCCAACTGAATGTCCTGCAAATGTCTGAAGAACTCAGCTTCCTGATAGTTAAAATTGAGTTTAAGGAATCTAAACACAATCTGTACCCTTAATTTCAGCTGGAGAAAAGGCAGAGTGGTTAACTGAATCTATTAATTGTTAACATATTATAAGTGCTTACGTTAACTTAAAAGTTTAGTACATGTTCTAAACTCTTTACTAGCATTCCTTCATTTAATCATGAAAAATGCACTGTGAGATGTCAGATTTGTGCACGTGTTTGTCTCATGGGAGAAGAAACCAAGGCACAGAGAAATTAACTGAGTTCTCTAAGCTCGTTCAGCTCACCAGTGGTGTCACACATTCTAAGACAGGTCTTTCTGACTGTAGAATTCTCATTCTTAACACTATGCTTTCTAGTCCCTTTGGGGAAAGTACAACATTATTATTTTTCCTTCCTCTGGCAGATGAATCTTTGTGGTTAATGCTAATCAGTCTCTCTCTGTAAGACAACAGCATAATTACTTTGTGTTTTGTAAGATTTTCACTGTGACCTCTTACTTCTGTCTTTAAAAGGAGAGCAGGAGAAAATGTCACATAAAATCTGGGTGATTATTTTCAAAGCTACTGTAAAACAAAGGCTAAAAATATATTTAGAACAAGGCTGAGAAAGAGAATTGAGTGAAAATTAATTAGTGTCTAAGTCCCTTCAGTATTCCTGACAACATGGAGACCCATGATTTTACAGATCTTAGAGTTTATTTTATAATTCATAACTTATCTAAACATTTACGTAACTTATTTTGACTTTTTCCTGACTTATTTAAGGATTGAAGGCATCTTCTCACTCTGGGTGGCAAGTTTTTATTTTCAAACATAAAAACGTTTTCAAATGTTTCAAAATAAGACTGATGGAGCATAGGAGCCCTTCAAACAATTGTGTACATGGTAAGACAACAGAGTTGTGAATTCTATTCATAGTCATAGTAATTAAAACAGAAGCTTATATAAATTTATTCATTTACTTTAAAAGTCTCCAGGTGACAGTTACTATCATCAGCCTGATCCTACGAACAAATATATTGAGATTTAGATTGATGCAACTTGTATTTTAGGTAGATAAAAATAAGCAGCAACTTGAAATGCAGAAAAGCGGAAGGCCCAACCTATGTTCCTAACAATTTACTTATCCTTATGCATCTTTTGGGCTTCTCTTGTGGCTCAGCTGGTAAATAATCCACCTGCAATGCAGGAGATCTGGGTTCGATCCCTGGGTTGGGAAGATCCCCTGGAGACGGGAAAGGCTACACACTCCAGTATTCTGACCTAGAGAATTCCTTGGACTATACAGTCCATGGGGTTGCAAAGAGTCAGACATAACTGAGCAACTTTCACTCACTTTCACATGCATCCTTTGGCCTTCCCAGATGGCACTATTGTTAAAGAACCAAACTCCAAGTGCAAGAGATGCAAGAGGTATGGATTCCTTCCATCCCTGGGTTGGGAAGATACTGTGGAGGAGGGCCCAGCAACCCACTCCAGGTTTCTTGCCTGAAGAATCCCGTGGACAAAGGAACCAGGAAGACTACAGTCCTTTGGGTTGCACAGAGTTGGACATGACTGAAGGGACTTAGCATGCATGTATCTTTTGTCACAATTAGTGGTTAAGGACAGAGTCCATGAACTATATATAGTCACTATCACTGTGGTTTTTACTAAATGTCAGACAGTTTATATGTACATATTTTAATTTGTGGGTATATTAATGAATAAATAATTGAATTAATAAATGTTCTTAGATATTTTTGCTCAATCTCAGAATATTTGTTAGAGTTTGTCTCATTTTGGTATATCAGTGTATCTGATATGGTGAGGATTTGTTTTTTTACTTATCTTTAACACTTGTCCTAGTTGAGGAGTTAACAGCTTTGAAGTAATTTTTGCTTTGGTCTTGAGAAGATGTTAGAAACGATTCCATTTTTCTCCCTATTTAATAAACTCATTAAGATGATTGTATATTAACCAACAATATAATCAACCAAGACAACAAAAGGTAAGCTAGAAGTAGAATAATGTTGGTGGTTATATAATAGTGTACTTCTGAGAAAAAGTGAGCAATTAGACAGTTTTTCTATAACAGTTTGATAAAATATTAAAAGAATGATAGTAATTACATAAACTTGTCTGCTAATAGCTATTAATAGATATTGCTTCTGCTGCTGTTAAGTCGCTTCAGTCGTGTCCAACTCTGTGCGACCCCATGGACTGCAGCCTACCAGGCTCCTCCGTCCATGGGATTTTCCAGGCAAGAGTTCCTATCCCTCAATTCTTCCTTTGGGTGTTAAACAGTTTTATAAGGCTGTCCCTAAGTATGACAGCTCAGTTTGAGAGAAGTGCTGAGAGAAATGACTGTTCTACACCATCAGATTTTCTGTAAATTAATTCAGATATATTTTTCCTCCCTATTCTTTATTTAGAAAGTATCCAAAGAAAAGCTCTTAAACTACAAGTTTTCTTAGGTGCTAAAATAAAAATAATATATATTAATTATAGTTTGTGATCACAACATATTTCAATGACATTGTTGCTGTGCTGTCTCTACTTTATGTAAATATAATTTTCATTTAAAATACATTCTTAAAACCTAGAAGTCAGTTGACAAAATAACAACCTCTCTGACTATTCAGTAACAAATATGGGTTACTGATTACAGTCCAATCTAACTGTAGTAAGAAATGAAACATATTTTTGTTGTATTTTAGTTGAAAGGTGAAATTGAAAGTGTTAGTCACTCAGTCTGTCCAACTCTTTGCTACCCCATGGACTGTAGCCTGCCAGGCTCCTCTGTCCATAGAATTCTCCAGGCAACAATACTGGAGTGGGTTGCCATTTCCTTCTCAAGGGGATCTTCCCAACCGGAATCAAACCCAGGTCTCCCACATTTCAGGTGGATTCTTTACCAGCTGAGTCACAAAAGAAGCCCAGCCCCTATCCTATAAAAGAGTTAATCTAAGCAAACTGAAGAACAATTTTGCATTTTGTTAGATTAGATAAAAGAGTACTACTTAAAGATGATAAAAAATGTACTGTGTGGAATTACAGTTGCAAGTTATTACTCAAAGGAAGTTCCAATTATCAAGTCGCAATGATTTATCTATACATATTTATAATTTCAAACCAGACTTAGTGTCCTCCAGAATAGCCTTCTAAATAAAATAATCTCAAAAGCAATTTGTGATAATGAATAAATATTCAAGCTTAATTTATTTTGATAGATTTGATAGAGCTCAAATAGAGGATTTAATCTCTTGTTACACTAGAGAGCAAAATTATTTGACATGCAAATACATACTTTGAATTAAGATTCAAAGGGTTTACACAGCATTGATTTTTTTTTTTTTTTTTAAGTGGTTAGTGGAAGTTCTGGACAAGAAGTCTAAGGCTTGATTTTTCTTTTATTCTATGAAACAAGTTAAAAATGACTTTCAAATAATACACTTTTGAAGTATTTTTCAAACTCTTCTAGAGAACAAAAGAATCAAACATTTCTAACTTGTTTTTATGATTCCAGCTACCAAAAAAGGAAAGTAATTGATATTAAAGTCAAAATACATGATATCCATGATAAAGAAGGCAACTAGAAGTACATTTTTCTCAAAAATCCAGATGTGAACATTTTAAGGCAAATATTGTCAGATCAAATGTAGCATTTACTGAATGATGTACTATAGCATGACAAAATGGTTTTATTGAAGAATACCTGAATTAGAAAATATGTAAATATCAGTTACCATAGTACCATAAAAATGATGTTATATAGTCATTTCTCTAGGATATGAATTCACCACTAACTCTTCTATAGATTCAGTGTAGATTCAGTTCCAATAAAAATTCCAGCAAATTTTTACATGAAAATTGTTAGGTTGATTTTTAAATTTACATGGAAGATTAAAAGGCTCATATCCTATATTCAGAAAAAGAAGACTATGAAGGGTAGACTTATCCTTCCCATCATGATATGTTATTATAAAGACCTTGTAAATAAGATATTATAATATATATTTTTTTCCTTTTGGTTGGAGTATAGGCCATTGAAATGTAAAAAGAAACCAAACATAGAGCTGAGATAGGTATGGAAATTTTATATCTGCTGAATTTCATGCTTCATAGCTTTGGGTCAAGGAAGAATGACCCAACTTTACTAAGATACACTTACTGTACAAAAAGTTGCATATATTTAATGTATACATTTGTATGAGTTTGTACATATGTATATACCCATGACACCATAACAAGAAGAAAAGGTAAGACATATCCATCACCTCCAAAAGAGTCCTTTGCTCTTCTATCTTTTCTCCTTTTTTTAAAAAATTCTATGTGTGTGTGTGTTGGGGGGGGGGGGGGGGTGGGTTGGGAGGCAGGTAAGAACATTCAGTATGAGAGCTAAGCCCATAAGTTTTTAAGTGCACAATACCATATTGTATCACTTCATGGGAAATAGATGGGGAAACAGTGGAAACAGTGTCAGACTTTATTTTTGGGGGCTCCAAAATCACTGCAGATGGTGACTGCAGCCATGAAATTAAAAGACGCTTACTCCTTGGGAGAAAAGTTATGACCAACCTAGATAGCATATTCAAAAGCAGAGACATTACTTTGCCGACTAAGGTCCGTCTAGTCAAGGCTATGGTTTTTTCCAGTACTCATGTATGGATGTGAGAGTTGGACTGTGAAGAAGGCTGAGCGCCGAAGAATTGATGCTTTTGAACTGTGGTGTTGGAGAAGACTCTTGAGAGTCCCTTGGACTGCAAGGAGATCCAACCAGTCCATTCTGAAGGAGATCAGCCCTGGGATTTCTGTGGAAGGAATGATGCTAAAGCTGAAACTCCAGTACTTTGGCCACCTCATGAGAAGAGTTGACTCATTGGAAAAGACTCTGATGCTGGGAGGGATTGGGGTCAGGAGGAGAAGGGGACGACAGAGGATGAGATGGCTGGATGGCATCACCGACTTGTTGGATGTGAGTCTGAGTGAACTCCAGGAGATGGTGATGGACAGGGAGGCCTGGCGTGCTGCAATTCATGGGGTCGCAAAGAGTCAGACACAACTAAGCGACTGAACTGAACTGAAGGTAGGAACTACAACTCAGTGGCAAAGGAAAAAAAAAAAAAAAAAAAAAGGAACCTGGTTAAAAAATAGGCAAAAGACTTGAATACATATTTTGCTAAAGAAGATATATAAACAGCCAACAGGTTACTGAAAATGTGTTCAATGTCTCTAATCAGAGAAATGCACATCAAAACCACAGTATGATAGATGTAGTGGCTTTTATTTCAGGCTCAAATGAAGTTCATATTTTCAATATGACAAACATGGCAGAGCAATGGCTAGGATCTTAGACTCAAGAAGGTAAAAGGAATCTGTGAGGAGACAGTGTTTTCTGAGTTCCTTGAAGTTGTAGCTGCTTCAGGAATGTTGTGGTTAATCTTTCCTTGGTTCATAATGATCACATTCGTGATGAAAAGACTAGAAATCTATATCAAATCTATATTTATTTATAGTTTATTGCAAGTATTACATACAGTTCAGTTCAGTTGAGTTCAGTTGCTCAGTCATGTCCGACTCTTTGCAACCCCATGAATCGCAGCACGCCAGGCCTCCCGGAGGCCTCCCATCACCAACTCCCGGAGTTCGCTCAGACTTGCGTCCATTGAGTCCGTGATCATTCTGCCAGGGTTTACCATATATTAAATAGTAATGGTTATCCGTATAAGAATTAGAGATAGTATCAAGAAGTTGATTACTGTATTGAATATTGGTCGGAAATGGATTCTAGCAGGAGGTAATATCTAAGTCCATTGATATGCATGGTAGTAGGAGGAAATGATTTTTAGACCAAAAGTGCTGATGTGTGAACAATCACCCTTGTTTCTTCTTTTCTGATTTCTGTCACTAACTCCCACTGGGTTAACTGGCTCATAAAATAATTAGAAAGAAAGCCTGAGTGATGCCACTTCATAGAAATAAACCTTCCAGGATACAGAGTAAAGTAGGGATTGAATCTAGAAAAATGGTAGAGAAATGGGAAAAGCAACACATCTATTTTAATTACACAGTTCCAGTAAATCACAGCCTCATGTATCCCACTTACCCTGTCCTACATTTAATTTGGCTCAGTAGTTTTCATTGCTGCCATTATTGTTTGTATCTCTGCAGGGGAAAAAGGACCTTATCTCTTTTATTCACTTATGTATCCCAAGTGCCTAGAATATTGCCTAGCATGTGGTAGACATTCGGTAAATATTTGTTAAATAAGCAACATAAAATATTTCTCCATTTAAATTACTTCATTATCTATAAAACATCCTGCAAGTTAAAATAAAATTCATTTCAAGAAGGCTCAATCCTTGATATACTAACTATATCATATACTATTGATATACTAATTGATATACTATTGTGAAAAAATAGAATTTTTTTTTTTGCAAATCTATGATATGTGCTCAACCCGATTATAATTTCCAAAGTATCTCATTTAGCCCTCCCATAGCTTTGTGAAGTATACTTTATTGTTTCCATTTATCTAGAAAATGTAGCCAAGAACTCATAAAGATTACATAACCAGCCCAAAGCACACAGCTGATATGACAGAGACTGGATTTAAAATAATTGATTTTTGCCCATTTTATTTTCCCACACCCAGATTAGATATATCATCTCCTGCTAGAATCCATTTCTGATCAATATTCAATTACAGTGACCAACTCCTTGATACCACCTTTAATTCTTATAGATATAACCTTTACCATTTAATATATGGTAAATCCAGACAGAATGATTTGCTATGAGTTGTGTGTAAATATTTTCAATAAATCATAAATAATATGTAGATTTGATATAGATCTCTAATCTCTTTGTCATGAGTCTGATGAAAATTCTTAGGCAAACATGAATATAATGTTGCATTTTTCCTCGCCAAGTTCAACAGAGTTCCTCTTTTTGTTACATTACTCACATTTTCCTATCTTTTTTTTTTTTTTTTGGCTAAATATGATTCCAATTTCACAACAGTCTTTCCTAATTAAAAAAATGCTCTTTTTATTTAGGCCTTTTAAACTCCTGACAGAATACCTTTATTCTCTACTCATGCAGTTGGATAAAGTTCACTTAAGAGATTGTCAATACTTTATCACATTAGTTTGCTCATACTGCCAGATCCATGTTGTGCAAACGTGCATTATTTGCATTTTATTGTAACAATTACAGTGCAATGCAATGGTGTTTAATATTGTTGGGCAGGGTGGTTGGTTGTTGTTCAGTCACTCAGTCCTATCTGTCTCTTTGTGACCCCATAGACTGCAGTATGCCAGTCTTCCCTGTTCTTCACTATCTCCTGGAGTTTGCTCAAATTCATGTCCATTGAGTCAGTGATGCCATCCAACCATCTCATCCTCTATAGCCCCCTTCTCCTCTTGCCCTCAATCTTTCCCAGCATCAGGGTCTTTCCAATGAGTCAGTTCTTCCCATCAGGTGTGCAAACAAAGTACTGGATCTTCAGTTTCAGCATCAGTGTTTTCAATGAATATTCATGATTGATTTCCTTTAGGACTGACTGATTTGATCCCCTTGCTGTCCAAGGGACTCTCAAGAGTCTTCTCCAGTGCCACAATTTGAAAGCATTAATTCTTTGGTGCTCAGAGTCAGGCAAGGTAGAAGTAGTAATTCCAATGTACTATAAGGTCTATGTAACTAATTAATCTGTTCAGTGGAAATGATATATAGGTCCACTTGTCTATCTTTTTAAAGAGAGTTTGTATGTTTACAACAGAATTGATAGGGAGGTACGGAGATTTCCCAAACACCTCTTGCCCCCACACACTGCATAGCTTCCCACATTATCAACATCACCCACCACAATGCTACATTTTTTTCTTTAACCAAGTTTGTCAGTATGAACCCATACTAACACACCATAACCACCCAATTTTCACAGGTTAACTAAAGATTTACCTTGGTGTTGCACATTCTATGAGTTTGGACAAATTTTTAATGACATATATCTATAATTATAATTTCATATAGAATATTTTTACTGCCCTAAAAATTCACTGTGTTCTGCCTATTAATCCCTCCCCCATCAACAACCACTGATCTTTTTTTTGTTATCTCCATAGTTTTAACTTCTCCAGAACATCATATAACTGGAATCTTACAGTATGAATCCTTTTCAGATTGATTCTTTCAGTTAGTAATGTGCATTTAAGCTTCCTTATGTCTTTTCATGTATTGATAGCTCATGTTTTAGCTCTGAAGATTATATTGTTTGGATGTTTGTTCGTGCACAAAAAATAAATAAAACCAAGAATTATTTATCCATTCACATTCAGGAAAACATCTTAGTTGCTTCCAAGCTTTGGAAATTATGAATAAAACTGCTATAAAAATCTGTAGGCAAGTTTTGATTCATGCATGAGTTTTCAAGTCCTTTGGATTAATACCACAGAGTGCAATTGCTGATCAGATAGTAAGAGTGCATTTGGTTTTGTAGGAAACCACCAAACTGTCTTCCAAAGTGGCTGTACAATTTCACATATGCACCAGACATATATGAGAGTTCCTGTTGCTCCACATCTTTATAGACATTTGATATTGTTCGTGTTGTCCATTCTAATAGGTGTTTAACGTCATCTTATGGTTGCATTAAGTTTCATTACCCTGATGACATATGATGTGGAACATAATTTCATAAGTTTATTTCCCATCTGTCTATCTTCTTTACTGAGGTGTCCATTAATGTCTGTTTCTATTTGCTTTTAAGTCTTTGTTCTATTTTAATAAAAAAAAAATTTTGTTCTTTCTGTATTATATGAGTCACTAGAGGAAATCATCTTTAGAGTTAGGAATCAGATGACATATATTTGTGACAGAGGAGATTACAAGTTTTTTAACCATCTTAATTAAGGCCATAAATTGAAGTTAGGTGGCAAAAGTAGAAAAGAAATATAAAAATGATAAATATAATAAAATTACAGACATTTATCAAATGCTTGCTAGGTTTCATTATTCCTCAAAATAATCATATCATATGGTAGCTGATACTATTAATTCCAATTTATAGAGGTGTCACTAAAGTATTAAGAGGGAAACAACTTGCCCCAAATCATGCAGATAGAACGTGATGGAACTACAGCATTTCAGCTTAACACAATGTCATAGTTCTATGCTATTAGCACTAAAGAATTTTAATAACACATTTAAAAATAATTTTAATTATTTACTGGCTATGTTGGGTCTTCGTTGCTGTGTGGGCTTTTCTCTAGTTGCTGCAAGTGGGGGTTAATTGCTCTGTGCGGACTTCTCATTGCAGTGGCTTCTCTTTTTCCAGAGCGTGGGTCCCAGGGTGCTCAGGCTTCTGTAGCTGCAGAGCTTGGGCTGAGTAGTTGAGGTTCCTGGCTCTAAAACACAAGCTCACTTCTTTTGGCACACAGGCTAAGTTCTTCTGGGGCTCGTGGTATCTTACTGAACCAGAGATCAAACCCATGTCTCCTGGCAGGCTGATTCTTAACCAGTGAGACACCAGGGAAGCATTATACCACTTGTTTTTCCTGGAAATTATTTGCTAATATGCATTGACAGTAAAGATATGCTTTATTCATATCAGTATCCTCAGCTTCTCCTGGTATCTGGCCCATAGTTAAACACTCAATAAATTTGTTCATTCATGTATTAAATATTTACATTTCAGACACAAAGACTCATGCCCTCATGGAGCTAATGTTTAAATAGGAGAAATAGCCAATGGAAAGAACAAATATCTAGTATGTTAAGCCTCCTGTGTGGCATAGGATCCTGTGATTGAAGAAGAGCACCAATGTTGATGTGGCTAGAAGTCAGAATGGTAGAAGTAATCACTGAGACTGAGTGAGGCTGCATAGTCTTCGTCTTTGAAAACCATGCTAGAAATTTGGATTTTATTTACACTCTTTAAGTCAATAAAGGAATTTCACAAGTAAATGATAGGATCTGACATATTTTTATAAGTCAGAGGAAGTCTATGACTGTTTAGTAGAAAATTAACTGTAAAAGATTAAAGTAAATTGACTTCAATACTCATTGAATTACATGTGTCTTTAAAATTAGGATGTGATACTCATAAAAACTTTCCTAAAATTGGTTCAGTTCAATCATGTCAGTGATGCCATCCAGCCATCTCATCCTCTGTTGTCCCCTTCTCCTGCCTTCAATGTTTCCCAGCATCAGTGTCTTTTCCAATGAATCAGTTCTCTGAATCAGGTGGCTAAAGTATTGGAGCTTCAGCATCAGTCCTTCCATTGAATGTTCAGTATTGATTTCCTTTATGATTGACTGTTTGATCTCCTTGCAATCCAAGGGACTCTCAAGAGTCTTTTCCAACACCATAGTTCAAAATCATCAGTTCTTTGGCCCTCAGCTTTCTTTATGGCCCAACTCTCACATCCATACATGACTACTGGAAAAACTATAGCTTTGACTAGGTGGACCTTTGCCAGCAAAATAATGACTCTGCTTGGTAGATGCCTACTATATAATAAAAGCAAACATAAACACAAAAAGTCATATTTAAGATATTTTTGTATTCATAAAGGGATGAAACATTAGCTCTGATATTTTAAAATGCACATTAGCAATTAAAACTATTAACAGGAATCAGTAAAACAAAAACATTGATTAAGAGATACTTTTGTAGCAAGAGAAGAATATTTATAAAATAACTAGTTATATTTTATGTTGATGTTTTGATAATTTTAATTTATGATGAATATTTCACAGTCTGGAAAATGAACCCTGTTTTATTATTGTTTTTAATGTAACCCAATATGAAATTTTTCTGTCACTGGTTACTGAACAAAGGGAATGATAACTTCTGATATTTGTCAGCGTCACTTTGACAATGTCTATGAAAACATGGAAATGTTTAAACATGGCATTTATATTTCAGAAAATTCTTTCATACTGTATGTGAATAGAAAAGAGATGAATAAATTCTCAACTTTGACTTAAATTTATATGACTAGGAAATGAACGGAATATTTTTTTTTCCTTCAGGCAAAAGTTGATACTCCTCACGGCACTGTTCTCTTGTGTTGTAAATCTTGTGCATGACAAGAAATTTTCCTACCATGACTTTGCAGAATTTAATTAATCTATAGGTATCAAGTGCATTCATGAGCTTAATTTCCATCTGTTGTATTTTACACATGAAATATATACATAATTGAATAAAAGCCCTTTAATTTTGTTTTATATTATTCATTAATATGGTTTATATGACATAGAGGCAATCTTAAATACTTTATAGTCACCAGGAAATGTAAGAATCCAACCTATTTTTAATGATAAGTTTCTGAGAAAATTTTAGCTGCAATTGAAGCTTAATTAGTTAAAGCCCACAAATAATTTTTAAAATCTATAAAGTTATTAAAGATTGTTGTTTCAAGTTATGAGTATCTAAGGGACTTAATGAACATACAATGTCCACAAAAATTCTTGAGAATAGAGATGTATTGTGTTATAGATAGACTATGTTTGTGGAGTCTGACAAAGTTGGCTCTGTAGCTGTGCTTCTTCACTTAGTAATTGTGTGGACTTAGACAAGTAATTTAATTCTCATTTTCAGTATCTTTGTGGGGAAAAAAAAGAAAAACAATGCCAAAAAAGTTTAAAAGAAAGAAGTATTTAAAGATTTGTAGGTATGTTAATCTGGGTTTTCCAGAAAAACAGAACTGAGAGGCTATGTATGCACACACATAAAGAGATTAATATAAGCAAATGTCTTATGTTATTATGGAGGTTGTCAAGGGAAAGATAATTTTTTAGTGTGAGTCAGAAAGCAGAAAAAAAAAATGATATCCCAGGCAGAAGCCAGTCAGATGGGAGGAATTCCCTCTTAACTCATAGGAGGATCAACCTGTCTTCTCTATTCAGGTATTCTACCGATTGGAGGATGTCCATCCATTGTGGAGTCTAATCACTTTAGACTTTAAATATTAATTTCACATAACCCATTAATGTTTGACCACATATCTGGTCACCTCATGGCCTAGTCAAGTTGAAACATAAAAGTAACCATTACAAGAGAGTTAATTTGAAATAAGATTGCCATAAGGCCTTGAACAGGGTCTGGCACATAGTAAATACTAAATGGATTGCCTTCATAGATTGCAACTTTGTCGTGAAGGGACTTGTGTAACTCAATGAAGCTATCCATGCTGCTCAAGGCTATCCAAGACACACCAGTGATAGTGAAGTGTTCAGACAAAACTTGGTTCACTGGAACAGGAAATAGCAACACACTTAATATTCTTGCCATGAGAAACCCATGCACTGTATGAGAAGACAAAACTAAATGATTCCAGAACATGAACCCTGCAGGTTGGAAGGTGTACAGTATGTTACTGAGGAAGAGTAGAAGGCAATTACTCCAGTATGAATGAAGTAGCTAGGATACAACTGTTGATGTGTCTGGTGGCTAAAGTAAAATCTGATGCTGTAAAGAACAATATTGCATAGGAACCTATGATGTTAGGTCCATGAATCAAAGTGAATTGGATGTGGTCAAGCAGAAGATGCAAAATGGTTGATACCTTAAGAATCAGTGAACTAAAATGGACAGGGACAGGCAAATTTAATCTGGATGACCATATATCTATGACTGTGGGCAAGAATATCCTGGAAGAAATGGAGTAGCCCTCATATTCAACAGAAGAGTCCAAAATATAGTACTTGGGTGCAACATCAAAACAACAGAATTATCTTGGTTCCTTCTCAACATCGGGGTACAGTAGTCATGTAGAGATGTGAGAGATGGACCATAAAGAAGGCTGAGTGCTGAAGAATTGATGGTTTTGAAGTGTGATGCTGGAGAAGACTCTTGAGAGTCTCGTGGACTGAAAGGAAATCAAACTAGTTAACCCTAAAGGAAATCAACCCTGATTATTCATTGGAAGGACTGATGCTGAAGCTGAAGGTTCAATACTTTGGCCACCTGATGTGAAGAGCCAACTCACTGGAAAAGACCCTGATGCCGGGAAAGATTGAGGGCAGGAGGAGAAGGGGGCAGATGAGATGGTTGGATGTTACCCTCAACTCAATGCACATGAGTTTGAGCAAACTCAGATAGTGAAGTACAGGGAAGCCTGGTGTGCTGCAGTCCCTGGGGTCACAAAGAGTCAGGCAGGACTGAACAGCAATAATAATAACAATAGAAGTGATTTACTCCTGTGATCAAGCTTAAAAAAATCACAGCCTCCTTGAGAAAAAAAATGTTAAATTTACTATTTTTAACCATTCCATATTTGAAAACAATTAAACATATTTTTTAGGTTTTTTTCTCTGTCAGGGTCTAAAATTAGTGTGTAAAAGCTATGACTTTGTTCCACACATAAATGGAACAAATATTATCTGAAGTCTCTTTACTGGCTCATGTCATTCTTCATTGAAATATAGTTGTGTTCATAGCTTCAATAAGAGTGAAACTACTTTCATATCTGGCTATAATTGTTTAAGCTTCTGAGAGCTCCACAATTACAGATAAATTCCATTTTATTAGCTACAACAAGCTATGGAACTATGGAACAAGATCAATCCTTCATATATACCTAAAATACCCTATCAGTACCAGGATGTTTAACTAGTATTTACTAAATGGTTTAGTTCACTCACAGTTCTAGTAATGTGATCTCACATTAAGAAACATATGGGAAAACCTTGAGAGGAAACACTGGATTCTTAATTTCTGTCCTTTAAACATAAGAAGTGGTAATAGGGCAGTAAAATATCATTATTTTAATTTCAGAGAAAATAGAAGTAATCAAAAATATAGCTCTGGATTCCTGTTTTTAGGAATTGTCTTGACAGAAGTTCATTCTCTTACCTTAGTTCATATGCGTCACTTGTTAGAACCAAACCAGACCAAGAACTTTATGTGTGTTAATACTTCTCATTACACTTGCAAAAGAGAGAGAAGAGGGGAGAGAGGAGTCAAGAGGAAGGCAAATAAATTCAAAGATACAAAATATAAAGTTTCAGGTCCAAAGACTAACTGAAATATCTACCATGGAAATTGAATTGCAAAGAGATTTTTGTTTGGAAAATTTCCCTTAATGTAGTAAAATTATTTAAGAGAATCATATCAATGTATTTACAATATTACTAGTAATTATGATTGCATATTTACTGTATAAATTAGCCAATATCTGTATGGAATTTTTAAAGTAACAAAATAACCAACAAATCCAATTAATCACTTTTTCAGAAGTAAGCAGATCTTTATTCATTGGAACTGAAGAAAGAAAATGGTCCTAAGTCTTTTGGATACAGAACACCCTTGTAATTCAGCCATTTGTGGGCATATTTGGTATTCTGAATTAAGTACTTGAATGATATTTTGATAGACTTTAATGAAATTAAAATTCTTTGGAAATTTGGGATCACTAGTCACCTGATAGGATAGTTTAATAACCTTTAGGCAGATAGTCCAGCATTTTACTACCTTCTTATCTATATTACCTCTTCTTCTCTCCCTCCATACCCATCCTCCCCAAGCTGGGGCTTATTTTTCTTCTCTCTTCAAGTTTCAAATATAATTTTGACACATGGTTGCAATGTTGTTTTTTTTTTAAGAGAAATTTATTTAACATTATATTCATCCCAATGAATGTGAATGCATACATTCATCAGTGAAAATAGTGCTATGCATAAAGTTTTTCAGAATCAAGAGGTACAATAGATGGCATAACTATTGTGATCAGGTCTTCACAACGGTGGGAAATACATGATATGCTATGTTTTATATACTTGATTCATTTCAAGAAACCACAAGTTTCTTGAAAACCACAAATTTTTCAGAATCAAGAGGTACAATAGATGGCATAAATTGCTTTTTTACCAGAGGTCCTCACTCTGATCCTCAGACCTTCCTTTGTTCTATTTTCGCAGGCTTTTCCCTTCTTTGTCTTTTAGCCACCTCCATTTTGGACTCTCTCTTCCTATTCTAGCTACTTCACATGTGAGATTCAGTTCAGTTCAGTCGCTCAGTTGTGTCCGACTCTTTGCGACCCCATGAATTGCAGCACGCCAGGCCTCCCTGTCCATCACCATCTCCCGGAGTTCACTCAGACTCATGTCCATCGAGTCTGTGATGCCATCCAGCCATCTCATCCTCTGTCGTCCCCTTCTCCTCCTGCCCCCAATCCCTCCCAGCATCACAGTCTTTTCCAAACATGTGAGATTAAGAGATAAAAACTGCATAAAAGTCTTCAAGCTGCAAACTTTTAAGATCTGAGCGTGTGTTCATATGTCAAATCATGTAAGTTAGTTCATGCATCTGGCATATGTTGTCATGCGTGCATCCTCTATAAATCATTGTGCTTTTGTGTACTTTACCGTACTGTATAGAGTACAGTAGTGCAGTGTATTTATTTCAAGCCAGGAAGCAAGCATAAAAGCAGTGGTGATATATCAATAGCTGGTACTACTGAAGAACCAAAGAGATTCACAGTGGCAAAGGGATTTCTTGAAGAGGCCCTGTTAGTTTTTGAAGCACAGGACCCAAACTTTAAACCATACAGGAAGGTTGCAGCAGCCATTCAGAATGTAATCCAGTAATACCATGTCATCTATGATGAGACAAAAAGGACTACTATCCAGACATCACTGTATCATTTTTTTTTTGCACGAAAGTAGAATTGACTCTAGCAAGGAACCAGAACCTGTGCCATCAACATCAGGTGTGAGTGAAATTGCAGCCTGCTCTCTTTCCCGTATTGCTGATGATCCTTCAGCTCTACTGTCTCCCACCTCCTCTCCCTCATCCAGTCAGTAACCCTTCTTGCCTATTCACTCCATGCGAGCCCCTGCATGTCAGCTGTTGTACTGTACTACTGAACTTTTCAAGATATTGTACTGTAAGATTGAAAATGTTTTAATTTTTGTGTATTGTTATGTATTACTTGTGTGTACTCTATGAAAAGACTTTCTTGTCTTTCTCTTAACTGTAATCATATACAAGGAGGAGTTGTGGGGGAAGAAAGTTACTTCTGTACTGTAATATACAAACAGGCAGTTTAATTGAGCATATTCTCAAGTGGCATGAGATGGACCTACTCTTTATCTTCACCATAAGGCCTGATGTGTTTTCCTACCATATCTTTGCTCAGCTTTTACTGTGCCCACCATCAGCACTACAAGGAAAATTCTTTCGGGACTCCCTTTTGTTCATCCACACCCTTCTATTTTTTCCAAGATCATGAGCAAATTCTATCTGCTTTGTAAGTTTCCCTCTGGGTATTCTAGACAGCTTCAATATTTCTTTTTTGAACTTTATTTGAAATTACATATAATGTCTCACTGTATTTTTTATTTATTTCAAGAGTCATCTCTTCCTGCTTTCAAAAAAAAAAAAAGCACCTTCTTAAGTGAGACACCAAAAAGCAACAAGTTCTTTAGAAATAAGTACAAAGATATGCTTTTTGAATATGAAACAGACATGAAAGGTATCTGGCTAAGTTACTTGGTTTTTTAGATGAAAGTAAAGTCTTGGAAAACCTAAGGGACCTGTGTGTACAAGGTTCTTGGAGAAAATATATTATCTGCTTGAATGAAGAGAATTTGGCCTCCTGGTTGCAAGTCTTAATCTGCCACATTTTTAGCCTCTCACCTTGGGCAAGTTTACTCAAATAATTTCTTCATCTATAAAATGTCCTCAGCATTTTCTCTGATGAAATAGAACTTGGTCTTATAAAAATATTTGGAAGGACACATTTTAAAGGAGCATTCAGCATTTTAACATTTAACATTATATTTCTTTATTAAATCAAGAAAGCCATGCACAGTTTTTATAAATAATGTATGTAATATTTAGCTTATAACTTTTCTCCATAGACACATACCAGTTTATGCTATTTTTCTATAACAGATATCATTATTTGAGACAGAAATGATAGCAAAAATCCATCCATTGTCATGAAATCTAAGTAAAAATAATATGTGAGTAGTCTTAATTTTAAATTACATATATGTAGGTATATATATATATATATATATATTCTAAAGCAAATGGAGGCTTATTAACAATTTAAAAATAACTAGACCATACAAGTTATGCCCTTTTACTAAATTTTAAATCAATTCTCTAAGTAATGGAGATTGAATAACTGATGCGTTAGTGTTAGCATCATTGCATAGAGATTGTGGATGTTAAGTGCACATTTGAATTTTCAACAGAGTACAGTTTTTATATTGCTAATTACTTGATATTTTGCCTTGTAAGATAAAGCCCTTATTTCTCAAACAAATGAATTTCAGAAGATTAATTAAGGCTTCATTAATAAATAATTAAGCATTCTGTCTCTACATTGCCTGAAAGCAAGTGTAAATTACATCTTGCCTGTATTGCTAATTTGATGTACAGCAAACAGCTTTGCCTATGGAAATTTTGTAAATCAAGTTTATGACATATTATCCATAGTTTTCTTGTCTTTTAATCCTTGGTTGTTGATAATGCAAATCAAGCCACATGAATGAAAACCTATCAGAAAACACTGCTTTGGAAAGCCATACTCACATTAATACTAACTGTTCCTAGTAGTTATACGGAATATTTCTTTCTATAATTAAAAAGTCAAACAGGACAAATAATATGCTGTTTCATCAAGTTTTGCTTGGGGATCATTCCCAAAGCAAACTTTTAAAGAAAGAATAACATATAAAGTATCATGGTACTTTAATATAGCTAAATCAGCAAATAGACATCAATATGCATAATAAATTTAATATTTAATTATGTGTACTATGAAGTTTTAAACTAAATTCTGCTTAGATGTTAGAAGTGCACATGGTTTTATCAAGACAATAGTTGAGACTATTACATGAATCTCCAACATTGTATTCTAGGCACAGCTTTCTTACAGATCAGTTTCTCTATGAGATAAATCAATCCAATGAGACTGTATTTTTCTTCATAGTTCTACTAACCACTAGATCATATCTAGTGAAAGCATTCAGTAAAAAGTTGTATGTAAATAAAATTACTGTAGGAAAATAAGAAAATAATTGCATTTATGAGTGAGCTTATTAAGTTTTATCATTTACTCTAAGTCACTCATTTCTGTTTGGAAAAACTAGTTGTGTCCTGGAGAGGTCACTTAACTAAAGAAAAGGAACACGAGGGAGCATCCAAATTAGCTAGGCTCTTCCTCAGAAAGAACTGATGGAAAAGGAAGATGGGAAATGTGGTAGTTTAATCTGGTTAAGACTACTGACCTCATAATGGACCAGGCAGAGGCACAATGCATGCCTTTCTTGGTTGAAGCCACCTGGCTGCTAAAACTTAGTGCACATCTTACTTTGGATCTGTATGTCAAAAGTGAGTTTCCTATTCACTGTTGTCAATTACTACCTCCTGAGTATATTTTATAAGACAGATTCTGAATAAAATGTTGTTTCACTAGCTTAATTGTAAGGAGAAGACAATGGCATCCCACTCCAGTACTCTTGCCTGGAAAATCCCATGGACAGAGAAGCCTGGTAGGCTGCAGTCCATGGAGTCCCGAAGTCGGACACGACTGAAGCTACAGCAGCAGCAGCAGCTTAATTGAAAAAAGGAAACTTAAAGAAGGGTAGAAATTCTTAATACCATAGTAATGTAAATTTTTCATATACATAATTTTCAGAACAATTTCCTAATAATAATAGAGCTCATAGTATATAATAAATAACACCTAATGACTCAAAATATAAATTATATATTTAAGTTTTACACTTTTGCCAAATAGTAAAGTGAACCACTGATTTATATTGTTCTGTACTACTCATCTAGAATCATTTTGCACCTGTCTCTTAACAGGAATATTCACAAAAGTAACTCAAGAAATAAGCTATAAACTGATCAATATTTTATTCTTTTCCTTAAAGCCTCTTATTTTAACTGTGAAAGGTTTCAGTGCATTAAGGCAGTGCTTTATAATGTAAAATGAATCTAATAACATGCAAATATGACATTATAACAACATGTTTTTAGCAAACATTTGCTTGTGCATTTTTACATAACTGAAAATGTTCAATCTTCATGCATTGAAAGAATTTGCATTTAATAATGGCTACAGAGTTGAAATGTAGACTCTCAATTCTTAAAGGTTGGAACAGAAGTTATGTTCTTCAGAGGGCAGATGTCAAAAGACAAAGTTTAATACTTAATATTATTCAAAGTTTGAGTAGAAATGTACATATTTAGCCACTTCCATAAGTATGGGTGTCTGAGACAGAAAATGCATGTCACTCTCAGGAGAATGATAAAGGGTAAAGCCTTATAGTTATGAGCACTCTGTGCACTCCCCACAGCTGTTCTTCCACTTAGAACACAACCAGCAAGAGACAGAGGAGACTGACAACTTGACTGGTTGTGCCATTTTCTTAATATTATGGGCTGTGTCACTTTTTGAGGTTTTTAGATAAGATCCAATTGCTCCTTGGTCCTTTTTAATTACCTTTCAGGATTCCTTTGTTGCAGGATTTGTTACTATGTATCCAAGAGACCTTGTCTTGTCACTCTGACAGAAAGGATTGGGCTATTTAACCAGAACTAATGAATATCTTCTATTTCCTTCATGAACAAAAGTAATAAATGTTATGCTGCTTCCTGGATTGCATATGTAATTGACAGCAAGTAACAGCCTTGGAATAGTAATAATACAAATCTTCTTTGCTAACTCCAAAGCTTAACAGCAGAAGTTTATAGAAATATAATCTGAATTTCTTTCATTTTTCTTTCCAACTGAAATTTGCTGAGAAAATACTTATGAATGCCATGTCAATTTAGTTTTATAATGAGAAAATGATTTATTCCTGTTTTCATTTTAATTACAATTGACCAAGTAATTCAGGTTTTACACCAGGCGATGACTATCACATGGCATGTAACATGATAATAAAGAAAATAGCATTGATTTCTAACAAAAATGATTATTTATATTCTCTAACCACCAGTGACACATTTCAGAGTGTGAGTGTGTTGTTATATTATTTACATTTTTTTCTGTTTTCCTGGTTATGTAATTGGTCACTGCCAGGTTTATGATTCTTTTCTGTGCAATAAATACATCACACAATATGGGCAAACAGTCTAATAGTAATGCAACAAGCCAGAGTGAAATTTCCATTTCTGTAATATAATACTTGAAATGTCAACATATGCTAAAATTAATATTATCTATCATATATTGGGATTTCCCTGGTGGTTCAGTGGTAATGCAGAAGATGCAGTTTCAATCCCTGGGTCAGGTAGATCTGGAGAAGGAAATGGCAACCCATTGCAGTATTCATGTCTGGAAAATCCTATGGATAAAGGAGCCTGGTGGACTATAGTCCAGACGGTTGCAGAGTTGGACACAACGATTACATAAGAATCAATATATTGCTCCAGTTTACAACATACTACAGTCGATAGGGTCGCACAGAGTAGGAAATGACTCAAGCAGTTGAGCGTGCATACTGAAATCTATTTAAATGAACAGATCTGAAATTTTCAGTCATATATTTCTTCACTTTTATATAATTCTCCATCTTATTTCAAGATTAATATAGTTTTTATAAAAGTTTCTCTTTGTAATGAAAGAATTTTGGCCTACTTTATTAAATGTGGAACCATACCTTCCATATTTACTTATGTGCTAAAATAGCTGGGGTTTTAGATGCAGAATATTATATTAAATTAATATATTTTATGCAATATGTCTTTTGTGCATAACCAGTTTAGATAACCTCTTTCAGTTATTTTATATCTTATCCTTTGCAGTCCTGTATTCTAATCTTTGTTTCTTTTCTGAGTCAGAAAGAGGTTATAATTTTTTACTTTATGCACATTTTAAAACATCTTTTTGCTTTTTCTTCTGTAAATGTTAAAATTATTTGGTCCTACATTTTGGAAGAGAGAACATAACACAGCACCATAGTCCTTATTATAAAGCCTGAGGTCCTAGCTCTAATTCCTATGTCAATCATTTTATAAGATCTATCCTTGGATAAGAACTTTAAGCCATCCATGCCTCAATTTCCTCACTTCTTAAAGAGAGATAACACTAGTTCTTACCTGACAGGGATTTTGCTGTGGATAAACTGTGCCAGACACATAGTAAACCCCCAATATATAGTCATCATTGCTAACCCCACTACTTGACACTGTGCTGACTTCTGGCATTTGAAAACAGAAATCCAAGGACAGTCTGAATTTTGTTACACAGTAGTTAATATTTTCCTCTAATCTGATGTATATCACATTTACTTTACTTTATAATGTTAAAAGACAAATATGTGACAATTATAGTCTACAATTTGGTTATTTCATTGAAATTTTTTCTTGAATATGTCAAATTTATTAACTACTTTCTTAGATCATCCTTCAGCTGAGAAAATGGCTTAAATCCATGTTCTATAATCAGCCGAAAGGTACATGATACTTATTCTCCATCTTTCTTTACTTAGTTATTAAGCGAATCTCCCCTCAGAGCTACAATCACAGCAGGAAGTCAGTTATAAGATTCTAGTCAATTCCCTGTGACAAATACAGTTCTGCTGTCTTGAGATAACATTATTCATCACTGAGATTCCTAGTCCTGTGACATAGAATAGAGTAGAAAAGTCTTGATTATTCTGTCATCATATGCTGCTACTGAAGTGTTTTTCTTTAAATATACCCCATCAGTTATCTAACCTCAGTCCAACCCTGCTTCTCCTTCCTCCAACTATTTCTAGGAATGTGTAGCCTGCAAATAACTGTATGTAATAAAAGAAAGTAGAATCTTCAGAAAACAGCTTTTACACAGATGAAGAATAGCTCAGATTTTTCACTGGTACAGGGCTTCCCCTGTAGCTCAGCTGGTAAAGAATCCGCATGCAATGTGGGAGACCTGGGTTCAATCTCTAGGTTGGGAAGATTCCCTGGAGAAGGGAAAGGCTACCTACTCCAGTATTCTGACCTAAAGAATTCCATGGACTCTATAGTCCATGGGATCGCAAAGAGTCAGATACGACTGAATGACTTGCACTCACTCACTAGTACAAGACTTACATTTGTAAGCCAGATGCTCAGAAAATAATTCCAGACTCATACTCTTTTTTTAAAAATTGTACTAAGAAAACTTAACAAGAGATGGACTCTCTTAATAGATTTTTAAATGTATAATACCCTATCACTATTTGTAGTTACAACATTGTACATCAGATCTCTAGAACTTACTCATCTTGCATGACTGAAATTTTATACATCCTAATCAGAAGTTCCCCCATATCTACCTCCCTCAAGCCTCTGACAACCAGCATCCTATCCTCTGCTTCTACATTTCATTATTTTATATACCTCATATAAATGGCATCATGTGGTATTTGTCCTTCTTAGATTGGCCTATTCCACTGTGTCCTCCAGTTTCATCTACATTGTCACAAATGACAGGATTTCCTTCTCTTTTCTTAAGGTTGAATAATATTCTACTGAAATGTACAGTTGCCCCTTGAACAACATGTGTTTGAACTGCCTGGCTCCGCTTATACCCATTTGTTTTTTGTTTTTTTTTTTTCAAAAAGTAATGCACACTATCTTTGATTGGTTGAATCTGAGCATGCAAATCTTGGAAATGGACAACTGACTATAAAGTTATGTGGAATTTCAAATTGCTAGTATGGTCACCACCTTAACCCCCATGTTTGTTGTTCAGGATTAACAGTACATCCCATTTTCTCCAATTTATTCAGTACACTGCAGGATTTTTAGGTTGTTTCTACATCTTGGTCATTGTGAAAAGCACTGCAATGAATAGTTTAATATGTTTTTGAGACCCTGATTTTAAATATTTTGATAGCTAACCCAGAAGTGAGGTTGTTGGATAAAACAATAGTAGCTCTGTTTTTGATTAGCATTTTCTGATGATTAGTGATGTTGACCATTTATATGTCTTCTTTGGAGAAATATCTGTCCAAGTCTTTATTTCATGTTTTAAATTGGGTTATTAGGGGTTTTTTTCTTTTTGCTACTGAGTTGCAGGAGTTACTTATGCATTTTGGAAATTAACTCTTTATCAGACATAAGATTTCACAAATATTTTCTCCCATTCCATAGGTTGCCTTTCACTCTGTTGCTTCCTTTGCTGTGCAAGAGCTTTTTGGTTTGATGAAGTCCCACTTATTTATTTTTTATTCTGTTGTCTGTGCTTTTGATGTCATTTCCAAAACTAATATCATGAGGTTTTCCCCTTATTCTAGAGGTTTTATATTTTTCATTTTATGTTGAAGTTTTTATCTGGCCTGGAAAATCCCCTGGACAGAGGAGCCTGATGGGCTGCAGTCCATGGGGTCGCTAAGAGTCTGACGAGACTGAGCGACTTCACTTTCACTTTTCACTTTCATGCATTGGAGAAGGAAATGGAAACCCAATCCAGTGTTCTTGCCTGGAGAATCCCAGGGATGGGGGAGCCTGGTGGGCTGCCGTCCGTGGGGTCACACAGAGTCGGACTCGACTGAAGTGACTTAGCAGCAGCAGCAGAGCTTAATTTTGCGGATTGTATAAGTGTTTTAGTTGCTCAGTCGTGTCCGACTCTTTGTGACCCCAGGGGCCGGAGCCCACCAGGATTTTATGTCCATGAAATTCTCCAGGCAAGAATACTGGAGTGGGTTGCTGTTTCCTTCTCCAGGTTATTGTATACAATAGTTTAATTTTGTGTATTCATTTTCTTACATGTGGATTTTCAATTTTCTCAGTGTTGTTTGTTAAAGAGCTTATCCTTTCCCACTGTATTTTCTTGGCACAGTTGTCAAAGATCAATTGACCATTTTTGTGTGGATTTATTTTTAAGAAGCACATTCTTAAAAAGCCCTACCTTAACTTAGTTTAGAATGCCTCTAAGTTGAAGAGGCATCTTAGCTGAAACATTACTCATAGTGTCTAGTAGATTATCAAGCAGCCTACTCTGCTCTGAGGCTCACCTCTCGCCTCAATATCAGGTACTATTTTCCTATTCCTAAAAATGATCAAATTATATTCTTTGTCTTTTTTTCAGTATTTATGCTCTTATGTCTAAGAAATATGCTTATACTATATTTCCTAAATTTTCAGATTTGGCCATTAGCTATTTAGCAGTTATCTCGGGAAATGGGTATTTAGCTAACTTTTACTCACTTATCTTTTCACCATCCTCCACGTACAACTTTCCTGTCCCCCACATTTCCCCATATGTTTGTGTACATATATATAATGTACACATACATACTAGGTAATTTTATTTTCATATCTATATAAATGTAGTTCACAGCTAATCAATACAATATGACTATTTTTGTTCATTTTTGAGATTTTAATTTTTCCTTTTTAATAAGCTTCCTTTTTGTTGGTTGCTGTTAGGATTGTTTTCTCCATTCTTAAAGCTAATACATATCTAAACCATACCTTAATTGTCTACATATTTTTCTCAGTACAGTAAAACATATCCAGGATTCTGTCAGTTTTTTCTTCTTGAAATCATGTCTACCAGAATTTCTGACTTGCTTCAATAAAGATATGTTGCTCTGAAAGTCAGCTGTACAGTTATCATTAAGGGACTGTCCTTATCCTTAAGCTAAGGTTTTCCTTTACTTCTCCTGTAGGTTGGATCAGCTGCTTCTTGGATCCCAAGCTTTCCCTCTTGTTTCATTCCCTCATCTTATAGAAGCATCATGTCTAGTAGTTTCCTGAAAAAAAGATGGGTGTGGAATAAAATCCACAGAAATCTTGCATGTCTGCAAAGCTTTTTATCATTACATAACTCTGAAGTTTGGAATAGAATTCTAAGTGGGAATTTTTTCCCCACAGCTTTGGGACGCTGTTTCATTGGCTTTTGTTTACAGGGTTGCACTTAAAAAGTCCCAGCTCATCCAATGGTTGGTCATTTGTAAGTAAACTGTTTTTAGTTTATAAGACACGCAGTGTCTTTGAGAAAAGTCCTGAGATTTTGTGATTATTTAAGACTTGATATGCATCTACTTGTATCTATCATACTTATATAGCTATATATATATATATATATCATGCTTATATCTATTATATTTGATAGTCTCTTTCCATTTGAAATTCAAACAATGATTTTCCTCCCATATCTTCATTTCTAGAAATCTTCTGTTTAGAAATAACTGCTCTTGGAATTAATCCTATAGCTACCTTTTCCTATAGACTGGGAGGTGACTATGGTTCAGATCATGAACTCCTTATTACAAAATTCAGACAAATTGAAGGAAGTAGGGAAAACCACTGGACAATTCAGGTATTACCTAAATCAAATCCCTTATGATTATACAGTGGGAGTGAAAAATAGATTCAAGGGATTATATCTGATAGACAGAGTGCCTGAAGAACTATGGATGGAGGTCTGTGATATTGTACAGGAGACAGGGATCAAGACCATTTCCAAGAAAAAAGAAATGCAAAATGCAAAATGGCTGTCTGAGGAGGCCTTACAAAGCTGAGAAAAGAAGAGAAGTGAAAGACAGGAAAAAAGGAAAGATATACCGATTTTAATGGAAAGTTCCAAAGAACAGCAAGGAGAGATAAGGAAGCATTCCTCAATGATCAATGCAAAGAATAGAGAAAGTCAATAGAATGGGAAGGACTAGAGATCTCATCAAGAAAATTAGAGATACCAAGGGAACATTTTATGCAAAGATGGGCACAAAAAAGAATAGAAATGGTATGGACCTAACAGAAGCAGAAGATATTAAGAAGAATTGGCAAGAATACACAGAATACACAAGAATACAACTGTACAAAAAAGATCTTCATGACTCAGATACCCATGATGGTGTGATTACTTACCTAGAATCAGACATCCTGGAATGTGAAGTCAAGTGGACCTTAGAAAGCATCACTACGAACAAGCTAGTGAGGTGATGGAATTCCAGTTGAGCTATTTCAAATTCTAAAAGATGATGCTGTGAAAGTGCTACACTCAATATGCCAGCAAATTTGGAAAACTCAGCAGTGGCCACAGGACTGGAAAAGGTCAGTTTCATTCCAATCCCAAAGGAAGGCAGTGCCAAAGAATGCTCAAATTACTGCATGATTGAGTTCATCTCACATGCTGGCAAAGTAATACTCAAAATTCCCCAAGCCAGCCTTCAACAGTATGTGAACCATGAACTTCCAGATGTTCAAGCTGGATTTAGAAAAGGCAGAGGAACCAGAGTTCAAATTGACAGCATCTTTTGGATTATTGAAAAAGCAAGAGAATACAAGATAAACATGTACTTGTGCTTTATTGGTTACATCAAATCTTTGACTGTGTATATCACACCTGTGGAAAATTCTTAAAGAGATGGGAATACCAGACCAACTGACCTGCCTCCTGAGAAATCTATATGCAGATCAAGAAGCAAGAGTTAGAACCGGACATGGAACAGACTGGTTCCAAATAGGAAAAGGAGTACATCAAGGCTGTATATTGTCACCCTGTCTATTTAACTTATATAAAGATTACATCATGAGAAATACTGGACTGGATGAAGCACAAGCTGAAATCAAGATTGCCAAGAGAAATATCAATAACATCAGATATGCAGATGACACCACCCTTATGGCAGAAAGTGAAGAAGAACTAAAGAGGCTCTTAATGACAGTGAAAGAGATGAGTGAAAAACTTGGCTTAAAACTCAACATTCAGAAAACTAAGATCATGGCATCTGGTCCCATCACTTTATGGCATATAGATGGGGAAACAATGGAAACAGTTACAGACTTTATATTTTGGAGCTCCAAAATCACTGCAGATGGTGACTGCAGCCATGAAATTAAAAGATTCTTGCTCCTGGAAAGAAAAGCTATGACCAGCTTAGACAGCATATTAAAAAGCAGATACATTACTTTGCCAACAAAGGTCTGTCTAGTTAAGGCTATGGTTTTTCCAGTAGTCATGTATGGATGTGAGAGTTGGACTATAAAGAAAGTTGAGTGCCAAAGAATTGATGCTTTTGAATTGTGGTGTTGGAGAAAACTTTTTTACGAGTCCCTTGGACTGCATGGAGATCAAACCAGTCCATCTTAATGGAAATCAGTCCTGAATATTCATCTGAAGGACTGATGCTGAAGGTGAAGCTCCAATACTTTGGCTACCTGATGTGAAGAACTGACTAGTTGGAAAAGACCTTGATGCTTGGCAATAATGAAAGGAGGAGGAGAAGGGGATGGCGGAGGATGAGATGATTGCATGGCATCACCAACTCAAAGACATGAATTTGAGCAAGCTCCGGGAGTTGGTGATGGACAGGGAAGCCTGACGTACTGCAGTCCATGGGGTCGCAAAGAATTGGACACGACTGAGTGGCTGACCTGAACTGAACTGAACCTTTTACTTCTCTTAACTTTCTTTTACTTGTATTTTCTTTAATTTTTGATGTGTCCTGGAACTTACTCAAGAAATACTTATTGACTTATGCTATAATTTTGCTTTTAACGTGTCTTTTTTAATATTAATAATGTGCTTTTACCAAAACACTCTTTTTTTCATGGATTTTTGTACTCAGTTATTCAGTGAGATTTTGGAATTATCTTTACTTTGTACAGTTTGTTACTCCTCCATGTTTCTATTTTTCACATATTTTATATATATATATATATATATGCATACCTATATATAGTTTTATTTGTTTATTTTTGTGTGCTGGGTGTTTGTTCCTGCTCAAAGTTTTCTCTGGCACATGGTGACTACTCTCTAGTTGTGGCGTGTGAACTTCTCACTGCAGTGGTCTCTGTTTTGGATGATGGGCTCTAGGGGCTCTAGGTTCAACAGTTGCAGCTCCCAGGCTCTGAAGCAATAATACTTGTCGCATGCAGGCTTAGTTTCTCCATGGCACGTGGAATCTTCCTAGATGAAGGATTAAACCCATGACTCCTGCATTGACAGATGGATTCTTTACCACCAAACTACCAGGAAAGCCATATTTACTTGTTTTGATCTCAGTATTACTTCTTAGACATTTTCTTCAGATATCTAGCCTCACTTGACTGTCTATGAAGAAATGAAGGCAGCACTAGATTGATGGAAATTTCTGTGTATGTGTGTATGGCCATCACTTCTGAGCATCAGTGGAGAAGCATGTGAATGGGCTTTTTCCCTGAAGAATTTCCTATCAGTATCTAACGCTGTTTCTCTGGCATGTTCAGAGTTCATAAGGAAGCCTGAAAGTCTCTGTCTTAAGTAGAATAAATCTCCCTGTCAGTACTCTAAGAGTAAAGTTTGGATGAGAGCTGGTAGGTTTGGGACCCTGTTTCACAGAGTCCCAGTTTTCACTATAATATTTAACATCAACTGGGTCTGAATTTTCTAAATATCTCATACTCTCTAGACCAGAAGTCCCCAACCTCCTGGATCTAAAGCCTGGGGATCTGAGGTGGAACTGATGTAATAATTATAGAAATAAAGTGGCACAATAAAGATAATGCACTTGAATCATCCCAAAAGCATCCTTCACACACCATCCACGGAAAAATTGTCTTCCACAAAACCAGTCCCTAATGCCAAAAGGTTGGGAACTGCTGTTTTAGGCAATAATTCTCTAGTCTGCTTGTCAAGTTAAATGGGTGTTTGCCTCATAAAAACTCTCAGCTTAAGTTTTTCTTTTATGCTCCTCCTTAAACTCTGCTTCCAGAGGCATGTCCTGAGTTTTTTGATGTTTTCTTTGTTAATTATGTTGCTTTCAACTTCTCCCACCAAAGACGTAGAGTTGCTGCATAACATACAGGATTCTCAGTTAAATTTGAACAGACTTATTCTAAAATAATCATTCCTTGTTTTTCTGAGATTCAAATTTAACTGGATATCTTCTATTTTTATTTGCTAAATATTGCAATCCTTTTTAACATATGACTTCCCTGGGTTGTTCAATCAGCTATCACCTACCCTCTAGCTTACAGTTCCCAACATTTTTGGCTCTCTCATATCTCCTGTTCTCTTTGTACTTATGTATTTGCACTTTAAAAATTAGTTTATTGTCACTTGTGTGACTTGAAGACATTAACTTTTGTTCACTACCTTAATTGAAAGAAGTTGTTTTCAATGAAAAGTGCAAGATTTTTTCTTAGTTACCAAAAGAGAACCTGAATCCTCTTGATTTAACTATGCTTAGAAATACAATTAACCTTTAATGAAAATATACGTGAATTTGCTTTTAAAATGATATCATCAGTGGGATTACAATGCCTCTAAGTCCAAAGGAAACACATTTCATGAGCTATGAATGTGAATGTTTGGACATGGAAGCTAAGTCATACTTTCTATATATACTAATTAAACAAATAGTCTCATAGAACAGGAAAGACAAAATTAAAGCTCTTCAGGAGTTATTGTTAATTCATTGTCCTGATTGTCATTTTACCAGAGTGCTGTGTTAGTTTCGACAGAGTAAGGAGATTATTTTCAGGTTCATTATATAAAATTCATGCCAAGTTTAATCAGTAAACCTGCCCATAAAATGACATATAAGAGAAAGGTTGAAATTTCTCTGGGACTAAAATATGAAAGCTAGAGGAGATCTTAAAAATCATGTTTTCTCTGTCCTTCTGATAGCTCTTTATATGACTCTTATCTCCTTTACATGTTCAACTTTCTGCAGACTTATTAAAGCATGTACATTTTAAAATGCATTCTTATAAATAGCATAATATACAACATGCCAGTTGGGATTCTTTTTCTGAATTCTTGGAATGTATTTAAGTTTAAAATAACCTGATTTTACATAAAACCTTAATCCCTTGATTTTCATGCTAGTAACACTTTTTTTTTTCAAATACAGATTAAAATAAGGCACAAAGTATTTATTTATAAGTGACATAGTCAATATAATATTTTATTGTATATCTTAGGACAGCTGTAGTGAATCATGGTTAAGGAAAGTTAAACATATATAAACAGTGTCCATGCTGCTGCTGCTAAGTCACTTTAGTCGTGTCCGACTCTGTGCGACCCCATAGACGGCAGCCCACCAGGCTCCCCCATCCCTGGGACTCTCTGGATTTGGATTGCTACTGGAGTGGGTTGCCATTTCCTTCTCCAGTGCATGAAAGTGAAAAGCGAAAGTGAAGTCACTCAGTTGTGTCCAACTCCTAGCGAACCCATGGACTGCAGCCTACCAGGCTCCTCCATCCATGGGATTTGCCAGGCAAGAGTACTGGAGTGGGTTGCCATTGCCTTCTCAAACAGTGTCCATAAGTTTTGTGAAATTGTTGGAGAACTATTTCTACTACCCTAAATCACCTTGGATACCATTATGAGAAGTTATCTTTTAAAGGGAAGTCTCTGGGGCATAGTTTATGATCCAATGTCCTTTAAGGGTGATGCTTAACTTCTACACATGAACTTCTTAATGTAGTTCAGTGCTCTGTGTGTGTGTGTGTGTGTGTGTGTGTGTGTGTGTGTGTGTGTGTGTGTAAAACAAGGATCTCTGATGTGTTTGTTTCTCCTTTCTGACAGTTAGCATTATTGCACTCTGACAATTGGGTCTGTGCTACCATCTGTCACTTGGGGAATGTGTCTGTCAATTAGCACTTCGACAATGCTATCTGTCGACCCACAAAAATTACCAGGAAAATAACTTGAAAGCTACTGTCAGGAGGAAATTGAACTAGGTATTGAGTTCTTTGGAAGTACATTTATTTCACAGCATCTGTGTGTCAAGTAGTGATGAATGCCCTTTTTAACTAGGTGAGAAAGTGAAATTTGTCTCCTTAAAGAAGCTTCTATAGTGTAGACTATGCTCTTTCAGCAATGCCAATCGGTCTACAAAATGATTTTCATATTTATTCATTTATTTATTTATAATTTTCAAGTATACTCAGGAAAAACCTTATAATTTAAAAATTTAGATTTAAGAAATGACTAGTATCTATATTTAAGAAGTGACTAATATGAAAATGTCTGATTCCATTTATTCTGGTGGTGGTGGTTTAATTGCTAAATCATTTCTGACTCTTGCAGCCCCGAGGACTGTGGCCCGCCAGGCTCCTCTGTCTATGGGATTTCCCAAGCAAGAATACTAGAATGAGTTGATATTTTCTCCTTCAGAGGATCTTCCCAGCCCAGGGATCAAACCCAGTTCTGTACTACAGGCAGTCTCCTGCATTGCAGGCAGATTCTTATCAACTGAGTCATCAGGGATGATTGCTTTTATTCTACTTTAACCTGAATGCATAATATCTTGAGATTCAGCTATTGAGGGTGAACATCCTTTCCAAAAAAAATTTCTCCTTGTATTTTCATGATATTTCTCTAAAGTTTGTATAGTCAGACCACTCAGGATGGCTGTTCTCCTGCTCTCTATACATCACTTGCTCAACCAACACCTGCTTCGCCCTCACTCTATTCACGTCTGAGCTTTCAACCTTGCTAATGATTGTTCTTATCAAAGTGGCAGTAAAGTATGTGCCCCTCTGCAGGTTTCCCTGGTAACCAATGAGCCAACCTGATGTCACTTCCTTCTGAAACTGTAACCTCCTGCAACCACCCCCTGCTCCCCTGGGAGCAAGGACTGCCACCATGTCCTGACTACCATCTGTTGTACACAGTGGGGTGTTGCTCCAGGACTTTGCTTCAGACTTGTAAGATCCCCTATACGTTAAACCACGGATGTCTCTGTTGCACATGCCAGGCTCTTTCTTTGGTCTTGAATTTGGTCAAGTAAGGAAGGAATGATGCTAAGGCTGAAGCTCCAGTACTTTGGCCACCTCACGCAAAGAGTTGACTCATTGGAAAAGACTCTGATGCTGGGAGGGATTGGGGGCAGGAGGAAAAGGGGATGACAGAGGATGAGATAGCTGGATGGCATCATTGACTTGATGGATGTGAGTCTGAGTGAACTCCGGGAGATGGTGATGGACAGGGAGGCCTGATGTGCGGCAATTCATGGGGTCGCAAAGAGTCGGACATGACTGAGCGACTGAACTGAACTGAACTGAACTGAATGGACCTGGGAGGCCCTGAAGTACAACCCAACAAGTTCATTTGAGATTACCCATGAAGTCCTAGGTCATAAGAGTATTATACCTATATCAGGCTTCCCTGATAGCTCAATTGGTAAAGAATCTGCCTGCAATGCGGGAGACCTGGGTGCGATTCCTGGGTTGGGAAGATTCCCCTAAGGAAGGGAAAGGCTACACACTCCAGTATTCTGGCCTATAGAATTCAATGGACTGTATAGTCCATGGGATCACAAAGAGTAGAACATGATTCAGCAACTTTCACTCACCTATTCAAAGGATAGATTTCTAAAACCTAAATGCACTGGAGAACAACTGTGAAGGTATAAGGTATAGTCTTGCCAGTTATCTTCTTTTCTGCTTGTTCAAATACATCCTCTAATTATACATTTTAGAGCTCAAAAATAAAATCTCTTTAGTCCAAGGGTCTCATCAACAACCTTTGTTATTTACCTTTCCAACACTAAACAGAATAAATAGATTTGTGAACAACTGTGAGTTTGTGTGTGTATATAGTATACACACTAACTAATATATAAATATATGCATATTGCTATATATACAGTTCTTATAATAAATGGACTTTATTGTCCTTTAAAACTAATTTCACACATTTTTGTAATTTTTAGTTTTTTTCTAACCAGTTACACTGCAAATGGCAAAAATATCTACACATGTGAAAACACATATATACACACACACTTTAAGAAACATGCCATAATGTACATTGGAGTACACGTGTCTCTTTCACTTCTGGTTTCCTCAGTGTGTGTGCCCAGTAGTGGGATTGCTGGGTCTTAAGGCAGTTCTATTTCCAGTTTTTAAGGAATCTCCACACTGTTCTCCATAGTGGCTGTACTAGTTTGCATTCCCACCAATAGTGTAAGAGGGTTCCCTTTTCTCCACACCCTCTCCAGCATTAATTGCTTGTGGACTTTTGGATAGCAGCCATTCTGACTGGTGTGAAATGGTACCTCATTGTGGTTTTGATTTGCATTTCTCTGATAATGAGTGATGTTGAGCATCTTTTCATGTGTTTGTTAGCCATTTGTATGTCTTCTTTGGAGAAATGTCTATTTAGTTCTTTGGCCCATTTTTTAATTGGGTCGTTTATTTTTTCTGGAATTGAGCTGCAGGAGTTACTTGTATATTTTTGAGATTAGTTCTTTGTCAGTTACTTCATTTGCTATTATTTTCTCCCATTCCAAAGGCTGTATTTTCACCTTGCTTATAGTTTCCTTTGTTGTGCAGAAGCTTTTAATTTGGTACAGGGAGGGAGGTGGGAGGGGGCTTCAGATGGGGAACACGTGTATACTCGTGGTGGATTCATGTTGATGTATGGCAAAACCAATACAATATTGTAAAGTAATTAGCCTCCAATTAAATAAATTTATTTTTAAAATAAAAAAATAAAAACATGCCATATATATATGTGTATGCATATATATGTATATATATATATACACATAGGTATACACATATACATACATATCCACACAAACCTATGCTTTTATATATGTATATTTGTGATTGTGTATATGTGTGTATAAATACGTGTTTGTATATATGTATGTATTTATCTTCAGTATAATAGTTTAGAAAAAATAGAAATCTATAAAAATAGGTTGAATTACTTGAAAAAGACAACAGAGTTCACTTAGCATGACAACTGTATATGTACTCGCTAGTATGCAAGATGTCTTGGAATCAAACAATGACTCAGATCCACCACATTTTAGCAGTAAAATAGCATTTTTAAAAAAATTTATCAGCATGAGGTTTCTAATTTATAAAATAAAAATATTCTAATGAGTATTTAAGAAAGTAATAAATATAATGCTCTTAACTAGAAAGTGATACATGATAAGAACTCAGTATACTTTAGCTAAAAATGGTCAAATCATTTTATAGATTTCAGACACCTCTAAAGGTATAACTATATCGTAACACAGTGAAATAATTCCATAATAATAACATTGAACTGTCTGCGTTATACATGATGAGATTGTACAAAAGGAAAAGGATGGATAGGGGATCTTCAGTCAGTCAGTTCATCGTTCAGTTGTGTCCGACTCTTTGCGACCCCATGAGTCGCAGCACGCCAGGCCTCCCTGTCCATCACCAACTCCCAGAGTTCACTCAGACTCACATCCATCGAGTCCGTGATGCCATCCAGCCATCTCATCCTGGGTCGTCCCCTTCTCCTCCTGCCCTCAATCCCTCCTAGCATCAGAGTCTTTTCCAATGAGTCAACACTTCGCATGAGGTGGCCAAAGTACTGGAGTTTCAGCTTTAGCATCATTCCTTCCAAAGAACACCCAGGACTGATTTCCTTTGGAATGGACTGGTTGGATCTCCTTGCAGTCCAAGGGACTCTCAAGAGTCTTCTCCAGCATTATATAAAAATCTGAATGTCTGAAATCCTTGATGAAGAAAAATGTAATTGTTTTCGGTTTTCTGTGTCAATTACAGAAATGTATAGTTGATCCTTGAACAATATGAGGGTTAGGAGCACTGGCTCTCCAGGTAGTCAAAACCCTGCATGTTACTGCAGGCCATCTGAGTTTGCCTTATCTGACATTCTGCATCTGTGAACGCTGTCAACCACAGATCACATAGTATTTCGTGAAGAAAACCTTGTGTAAGTGGACTCATGCAGTTCAAACTCATGTAGTTCAAGGATCAATTGTATAATGAATTTTTGAAAACTACTCACAGCATAGTGAGTGTTTTTTGATCATTGGTATCCTCTAGCTTCAGTGTTATTTAAATTCTTGGTGTCTGCCATTCCAATCAATAGGATGATATATTTTAGCACATCCTCTAGAGAACTGACTCTGCATACCACAAACTGTTCATCATTATATGTCTGCAAAACAATGCTTGTAACCATAAAAAGGTCATGCTTACATTGGGGTTCAAATAATGTCTTTGGGGAGGTATGAGAGTTGTGATAAGCCCCCACTTGGGGTCTTCCAAATTCTGATATCATTGCCATCAACCCAAATGTTATTCACATGAAAACCTATGTTGGGAAAGAAGAAATTTATCTCTACCCTTCTAAGTTCTTCTGACTGATATAAGAACTAAATTGACATGATACTGAGCAACAGGAGAAAATCAAACAAACGTTTAGTGACATGTATAAGTAAGAGAGACCCAGGAAAACCAAGTAATTCACTAAAATGCCCAAAATCCTCGCCTTAAATACCACCTACAATGAAAGACAAAAGAGAATATTTGGGGGTAGTAGTTTGGGACTTCCAAAGGGAGGAAGACAATTCATATGGAGATGGATATTTATGTCAAACCTCCAGCCTTATCCTCTATGGGCTCCATTATATGTCCATCTTTGTTATCAGGGAAAATGTTTATGCTTCTCAGTGCAAGGTTATATGAGGAAATACTTCAATAAAACACAAAAGAGGAATTACTGCCTTTTACAGCAGTTTGAGATTCTCCCCAATATTATATTATAAAGTATAACAGTTCATTCAGAATATTTCCTTGTGGTCTGAGGTTCTTCCATTATGTCATTCTTTCAATTTTTTTTTTTTTTTGGTAATAGTTTAGCCATTTTTAAAACTGTCTGGCTTGATCAATAAGCAAAATTTTGCCTACAAAATAGAAACTGTTAAGGTCAAGATGTATGAATGTCATTATATTATGTAATTTTACCATCAGAGCAAATGATTCTCAATGTCCTTTCTTGTCTGTGTTAGAATCTGGGCAGTAAGTTAAAAGAGCCTAAAGAGATACAAAAAGATACAGAAAGATACAGATACAAAAAGATACAGATACAAAAGAGAAAAAAATGACTCATTGGTCTAGTGGGGAAAATGAAATAACGTGGTATGGAAGATAAGTATTAATTTCTGGGTTTTATTCCTCAGCAAGGGGGCAAGTCCCTTAAAGTTAGACCTGTTAAATTCAAGAAGAGTGTGTTGTTTTGAAAAATAAAGAGTGTGCAGATTTGGAAGCTACTTGGAAATTTAAAATAAGAGACCCTGACCCTAAATTAGGCAAGTGGGGAAGATAGGCCATTTCTATCAAAATATTATTTTATAGGAACTATTTAGTTGCTGTAATTTGTGTTTTTCCTTTTGTTCTCACTCTTAAACTCTCTCTCTGTCTTTCTTTTTGTGTAAAGGGGGAACAAAAACTTCCACACGGAGGAAGAAATGGAGTGAGACACAATGAGTAAGAGCAAGACAGTTTTGAGTGACGTCAGCAAGATGGAAAACTAGATGTTTCCGGACTTCAGTTCCCCTTAAAGTGACCAGCATCTGTCCACAGACAAGATAGTTCTATGAAGATCTTAGAACCTGGGGGTGAAGATGAAACATCCTGCTAGACCACAAAAACTGAGAAAACCTACATTAAAAAGGTAAAAGGAGTGGTTTCACCTTGACTACATTGTCCCTCCCCAGGCTGTGATGCTATAGTAAGGGGGTCCCCCTGGACTGACAGCTTCTCCAGTGGTAACACTAGAATCTAAGGCAGGCATTCATATTCCCCAGCATTCCCAGATGCTTCCTGAGAGTCCCATTTAGGTATTGCCTCATGGGGTTGAGGGCCCACAGCAAGAAGCACATGGATCTTGGCAGACTGCATTCTTATGTGGATGATACCCAGGCAGAAACCCTAGCTGGTGACTCTGTTCCTCTGCAGAGCCAAGCCTGGGGCACCATCTAGCCTGAGATCTCAGTTGGCAGTTATGCCCAGTTTAGGTCCCAAACCATTGATTGGACCATGCCATCTGCGGAGCTGTATCTATGGCCCTGTCTGGACAGGGAGCCAGGCCAGCAGCCACACCCATCTTGGAGCGTAGCCTCTGGACCTGCCTGACCAGGGAGCCAAACCAGAAACCCTTGGCAGTCATGGGCCCTTCCTACAGACCCTCTAAGGCAGAGAGCCACACCAATAGTGATACTCTACTAGGGAGCATGGCTTCTGGCCCCACCTCAGCAGGACCCTGAATGATGACTCTGGGCAACCCTGGAACTCAACTCCAAGATGAGGCTACCCTTGTTTACTCAAGGGTGCTTTACTCAAAATATTAAATGGCTCAATCTCCCTAAAATAGGAATGATTTTATTAGAAAAGCTGAAGTAATCAATTAAAGCTCCTCAGTGATAGCAGGCATTCATTACAGAATATCCAGGTAGGATTCTGACTGAATTTGAATCATCATATGTGGTTGCAATAACTATTTGGAACTTTATGTGTTCTTTTGGTGATTAAGCAAGGGTATCTTCATTTGTAGAAGGAATAGTTGTACTAAGCAAAAGTATGATTTGTTGTAATTTTGTTATATGAAAATACACATATTGAAGGGATCCCCTAGTTGTCCTGTGGTTAAGAATTAATACTGACACTGCAGGGGATGTGAGTTCAATCCCTGTTCAGGAGGGTTAGATCAGATGGTCTGTTGTTTCTCAGTATAGCTCATTTATTAGGGCTCTTTTTCATTAGGGCTGCAAGTCTGTAAACCAAATTTTCCAGATATACCTGCTAGTTGATTTCCTGTCAGGTTTTGCTTTATACTTGCCCTAAAAATTGCTTTTTGCAAAAGATGGTCTCATTCCATTATAATTGCATTGTTTAAAGGTAAAGTGAAGGATAACTGGCAATCTGAGGCCATCCAGGCCATCTGCACTGGTTGTTTTCTGATACCCACCATGACAAGCAGGCACATTATGGTCATACTGCCCCACAGCATTTAGCTGACAACCATTGCTTTTTGAAAAGCAAAGAGGAAAACACTGATCCACACAGGAAATGTTGGCAAAAGAAAGAGCACAAATCAAAAGCTCTTCCTTATCTTATCCCATAGTTATGTCATCTGGCTCTCTCCTTCTCTGGGACCTTTAGTTTTCTAAAAATCCAAAACATCTTATGGAATCATAAGCCTGTATGTTATTTTCTTATATAAATAAAATCTTATGGAATCATAAGCCTGTATGTTATTTTCTTATATAATAAAATCTAGAGGAAATCTAATGGTACTAGTTAGAAAATTACGATTTTGGCATGCTGTTTTATAGATTTATGCTTTTAGGACTATGAGCTGCTCTTCTACTGTAATATTTCAGTGATATTTACAGATGTCAGAATATTACATGTCAGATTAACAAGATTGATTTTAAAGTGATTTTTATCAATGTATTTCTACTTTGCTCTATTTTGGAATATCGACTATTTGATAAAACATGCAGAAAATGAATCAAGCAGAAGCTTTAATAATCTAAGTTTTCTTTAAAGAGAAATTTCAACTATTTTCTCAGAAAAAGAGAATGTATTTTTTAAAGTGTATATGGGCTTCCCTGGTGGCTCAGAGGTTAAAGTGCCTGCCTCCAATGCGGGAGACCTGGGTTCAATCCCTGGGTCGGGAAGATCCCCTGGAGAAGGAAACGGTAACCCACTCCAGGATTCTTGCATGGAAAATCCCATGGACGGAGAAGCCTGGCTACAGTCCATGGGGGCGCATATTGACGTATTATTCAGGGCTCTGAACAATAAAGAATGGCTCTACAAAATATGTATGAAGCTGATCCTCCTCCCTCCACATCACCACATTTCTTTCTCACCTCTGTTTTTTGGATGCTTAACTACAGTTGCCTTTTGCTCTCAAACTTCCTAATTCTAGTACTCTTTCCTTCTGGATTTGCTCACAGTCCAGCATAAATTTAAGCCATCCCTTGTTTATGTATAAATGGCTGTTAAAAATGTTGGTAAGGGAGTCTATATGTGTGCTAATTTGCTTTAGTCATGTCCCACTCTCTGTGACCTCATGGACTGTGGCCCACCAGGCTCCTCTGTCCATGGGATTCTCCAGGCAAGAATACTGGAGTGGGTTGCCATGCCCTTCTTCAAGGGGTCAGGCTCCTCTGTCCATGGGATTCTCCAGGCAAGAATACTGGAGTGGGTTGCCATGCCCCTTCTTCACAGGGTCTTCCCAACCCAGGGATCGAACCTGCATCTCTTATGCCTTCAGCATTGGCAGGAGGGTTGTTTACCACTAGCATCTCCTGTAATCTATATAATGCCTAATTCAAAATAATTTTTGTTAGAGGAGAGTTTTTGAAATAAAAATTTTGGTAGAATGAGTCTTTGTGAAGAAACTCTCAATCACACAGACATAGTAGCTTGTAACTCTTTGTAGTCATAACTCTGGGAATCATATAAAATGGAATACAGCTCATTATAATGCAAGCAGATGAGCTAGTAAAAGAGTAGACCCTATTGTACATGTACCATCACTGTTAACATTATTATAAAAGTATAATGCTAACATTTTACATTAAGTTTGAGCTATGTGATTTCTTCATAGACAGCTACAAGATACATTACCTATGGTATACAGACTTGACAAAAATGGTTCTTTTGCTGAAAATAGTTTCACATATTGGAAGAAATATATCTTAATCCTTAATATAAGTCTGTGATTATGGAACAGACATGATATTTACTTAACAGTTTCCAAAAAATCATTCTTATGTTAATGAGTATTAAAGTTTAATAACTATCCAATATTATTAAATTTTAATTATAAAGTAGTAGGTGAATATGTTTTTCCTTATAACATATGCATATTGCTAACAAAATTAAAATTATCCCCTAATCATCATTCTAGACCCTTGTCACTTCTCTTCCTCACCAGAGACAATCATTATTTTTTAAAATCAGTCATGATTGATTTTGAGTTTTTATGTATAGTTAAAACATTATAACAATTGAAGATAGTATTTTGTATAATTTTATACATGTTTAAGGTAAATTATTCTTAAATACTGCTCAGACACTTTTTTGAATACCCATAATAAGTTATGTAGGTTAAATTTTCCTTTATACATGCTTTGTATTAAATTGTAGGATATATCAAATGTATATAGACATTTATTTTTGGTGGGTACTTAGATTTTTTTAAAATAATAAGTGGTACAATTAAGATCTGAGACTTCCAGTGTATAGTTGGAATGTTTTTTCCAATGTTAGACTTTCAAAGTAAAAGTTCTGGAACATAGGTATAAGCATTCTTAGTTTCAATTGATGGCACTATGCTACTGTGATGTTGTGATTTATAATAAATATTTATTTTATCCCCCCCATTATTGGTATATAATTCTTAAAATTTATAATTTCCTAAGCAATGAGAGTGATGGAGTATCTTTTGTTAAGATATTTATAGAGTATTTATGTTTTCAAAAGCTACGTTTCCTGAAATAGTTCCAGAGTCAATAGCTCCAAAGGTAAAAGTAAGTTTGTTTTTTTTTTTTTAATAACTAGCTCCTTTTAACCACCCTGGTAGTTTATATTAATAAAGTAGCTTTTGGAAAGCCCATAAGCATGGGGGTTTGTTGCCAGGAGAACCAACTGTGTGAACAGAGGTTTAGAATTTTCAGCTCCTACCCCAACCTCTGGGGAAGGGAGGCTAGAGGTTGAGTTAATCAGTAATAATCAATGATTCAACCAGTGATTTAATCAATCATGCCAACATAATGAGGCTTCCATAAAAACTCTAACTGAAGGGGTCTGGAGAGTCTCCAGGTTGGTGGTAAACGGTGGAGATAGTGGGCCGATGGTAACCCAGAGAGGGCATGGAAGCTCTGTGTCCCCTCCCACATACCTTTCTCTGTGCATCTCCTCCATCTGACCATTCCTGAGTTATATCATTTCAATAAACCAGAAATCTAGTAAGAAAACTATGATTTGGTTCTGTGAAGCATTTTAGAGAAAGATTGAACCTCACTAGAGGGGTCTTGGGAACTTCTGGCTTATAATGGATCAGACAGTAGCCCACATGATCTCCTGGACTTGCAGTTGGCATCTAAAGTTGGGGATAGTGTTGTAGAATGGAGCCTTTAACCTGTGGAATCTGACGCTATTTTCTAATAGTGTCAGAAGTTAAATTGTAGGATACTCAAGTACTGTCACAGACTACTTGGTATGGAAAATCCATGTATTTGGAGTACAAAAGTATTCGGTGAGTTGAAGGAGAAAAAGAACTCTGTTACTTGCTCTGAGTAGAAACCTTTTCTTCTTCAGTTATCGTCACATTTTAAGTAGAAGATCAGTGATGTTTCTTAAAAAAAACCATTTTTTTTAACATTACGAAACTTAACTCAGGATCCCTTATGATGCTCTACTGGTGAAAAGTGACAAGTTTTACAATGTATATAAAATATCTTCTAAAAACCTCAATCATAACATAGGCCTGACTTTCTCTTTAAAGCCCCTGAAGAATGAGGCATCTTTTCGATTTATTATAGGGCTTCCCTGGTGGCACAGTCAATAAAGAATCTGCCTGCATTGAAGGAGATCCAGGTTTGATCCCTGGGTGGGGAAGATCCACTGGAGAAGGAAATGGCTACCTACTCCAGTATTCTTGCCTGGAGAGTTCCACGGACAGAGGAGCCTGGTGGGTTACTGTCCATGGAGTCACAGAACTGAGCCACTGACACTGTCACTTCACTATCAAGCAGGTATTCATCTGTAAATTGAGTTAGTTATGATGGTGGATTGGCAGTATCCCTCTGCCTCCATAAATGAATCCTAAAGATAAAGATATTTCTCCATAGAGAAATCCCTAAAAGAAAACTCTGGTACAAAGAGGAACACAGGCAGGATGGAACAAAACTAATATTTCTATTTAAAAACCATTAAACAGAACCACAGCATAATTTACCAAAGTGTGACCATTAGCAGTTTATTTTAATTCCATGGGAACTCGGTTTCTATTCTCTATTCTCAAAATGTCTTCAAATTTAGCATTACTTCATTTACCTAAATATCATTAGATTGTGAGTATGAAAGGAAGTATATCTTTTATTTTGTACAGTCTAGCAATTTATATTGAGATTCTATTTTCATTGGCACTTTAATTCCACCAGACTTTCTTTATTTAAGAGAAAATATTAGTGTATTTATTTGGCAGAGGGGACTTTGGTGAGGAATCATTTTTCCAGCAGAGCAAGTTAATGCAATGTCACTAAAAATGTTATTTAACTACATGATGGTACATCTGGGAGTCCTCAGAAATGGACTCCTTTGTTTATATTAGGCATAAAGACATTTTAAATCCAAGACCTGCATTGGGGATTTACACAGATTCTCTCTTATTGTGGCTAGCAAAAGCATTTTGCTTTATTCTATCATTTTAATTATGTTGTCTTCCTTTGCTCTCCTCTAGGGATTTCATTACTTTATATGACTGGCTCCAACTGACATTTCCTTCAGTGTTTCATAGAGGGGAAAAAAGCAGGGAAACCATTTGTAATTTGGAAAAATAATGAATAGGCTATCACCCTCCAGCAGAGGAGAGCATGCCCCGAGGCAGAGGCACACACAGTGAGCTGCCAGACCCTCTCCTCTTCTCTCCATTGATCACAGTCTCTTTTCAGAGTTCCCAAGTAATCAACACAAGATATGCCAAGAAACAGTTCACAGAATGTCCACTTAGTAAATGAACATTTAGTACCAGGACTTTACTGAAAAAAAACCCACAATTCCTCAACTTGCATAATGGAATAAATAAATAAATTTTACAGTTCCTTACTTGATTTTAAGCAACTTGAACCTAATTAGAAGACAATTTCTTGTTAAAGTCAGTCTAATCAAGGAAAAAACAAAAGTTTCCCTGTGATTACTTTTTCCTCATGGGACCAGCTATTAAATCAACAGCACCTGTGTGCTAAATAAATGTGTACATTATAAGCATTAAAAAAGTCATGTATTAAATGCATAGTAAAGCGTAATAGAAGAAAAAAAAAAAAAAAGACTTGATGAAACAACCTGACTTCTGAGAAGAATAACGCCTGTAGTTTGTAGTTGGTACTTCAAAACACTCCCATTGGTGACTAATGGAGCTACAGAATTTGCCATTTAAAAATGTAGGAAATAGCAGCAGTTGTCATTGTAAGAAGATAATTGAACTAGAAAAGCAAAACAACAGAGCACAAAAGTTTGTCAATAATGTATTTGAGATCAAGTAAAGTATGTGTGTGTGTGTGTTGAGAGAGATTGTGGAATCAACAAAAGAAATACAAGTCAGGGCAATGGAGCTGAAGTTTCAAATGTCCATATGAAAAACAAAGAGAAAAGAAACTCAGCATCGTTAGTCAATAGAGAAATGCAACTTTTAATGAAAACGACATGCCTCTACATATCCACTCATGTTCAGTCACTCAGGCCTGTCTATTGTGAACCCATGGACTGTAGCCTGTCAGGCTCCTCCGTCCATGGCATTTCCCAGGCAGGAACACTGGAGTGTGTTGCCATTTCCTTCTCCATCACATTCACTAAAACAGCTCTAAACAAAATGACAAGCAATAGTAAGAGTTGGGGAAGAACTGGAAGTACTAAAACTCCCCTGTATTTCTGATGTGAATATAAATGGTGATGTCACTTTGCAAAACTGTTTGGCAGTTTTTAAAAAGTTAAATAAATTTACCATGTGACCTAAATTTTCCACTTCTGAGTATCTATCCAAGAAAAATATAAGACCAAGTCCCTAAAAGACTATGCATGTTCAAACCTGTATTATTTCTAATGTCCCCAAAATGGAACTATTGCAAAAGTTTATGGCTCATGGTTAATGGCTAATCAAACTGTGACAAATCTACATAATGAAATACGATTCAACTGTAGGAAAGAAATAAAGTATTTATACACAACAGAGATGAATCTTAAAAACATTACATTATGCTCAGTGAAAAAAAAACAGATGCAAAAAAATTACAAATATTATGCATCTGTTTATCTAAAATATCCAGGAAATATACAAAGTATATAAAGACAGAAAGCAAATTAATGAATTTGTGAGACTTGGGTGGGCTTTCCAGGTGGTGATAATGATAAAGAACCCACCTGCCAATGCAGGACATGTAAGAAACTCAGGTTCAATCCCTGGGTTGGGAAGATCCCCTGGAGAAGGGCATGGCAACCCACTCTAGTATTCTTCCCAAGAGCATCTCCATGGATGGAGGAGTCTGGTGGGCTACAGTCCATGGGGTTGCAAAGAGTTGGACATGATTAAAGCAACTTAGCAAGAACACATACACACACACTCACTGGGACTTGGGTGGAAGCAGAAAACTGACTATTAACAGGTAGGAATTATCTACAGAGTAATTGAAATATTCTAAGGTTTGTGGTGATGTATGCCTATGTCTGTAAATTTCAAAAAAAAAAAAAATCATTGAATTGTACATGTCAATATAAAATAGGTGAACTTTATGGTATATAAGTTACAACACAATAAAATTGTTAGAAATAAATGTAAGAAACATTTCAGCATATCCAAAAGAATAAAAAAGACAGAGAGAAGGCAAAGTTGGGAAAACTAAAAGCAGAAACTAGAAAATCACACAGAATCTAACCCATGTGGCACAGATTGTGTACTTTCTTCCGGAACTTGATGTTGGGTTAACTATAAAATCCTAGTTCAGTAGCTGAGCAGCAAATGCTGTAGATGGGGCAAGATAGGAAAAAAAAAAAAAAGCATGCATTTGCAAGCACTTCTATCTGAAGGACAGCAAACCCATTGAATCTTCATGGAATTGGTGAAATATGTATCTCAGTGCCATTGGATGAGACTGCTAATCAGAAAGATACCTTTCTTAGGGGTGGGGGATGTTGGAGATACTTAGAGTTGGTTTCAAGTTTAGTGAGGAGTCTGACTCTGTTTTTGGATAACTGACATCTCTTAAGGCTCAACCCTCCCTCTTTCAAGTTGTGCCCCGTATCTTGGCCAAGTGATAAGACAGCCTCAGTGGTCTCTGCTTCGGTGAAGATGGGAGATTCAACCCTCACCCGGGCCCCACGCCCTGACCACAATAAACAGCTAGGTCAGTCTCCTTTTTTTGCACACTGAAGCTATTTCACATCTGCGGAATTTTGTAAGTAACACACTTTCTATACCTTTTGGGGACACATCAGATATGTAGTGTCATCAGCCTTGATATCTGAACTGAACTTTGAATGGAAGGCCAACTGCCTCACAGGTGACCATAAAAATTGTCTTTTGTCATATAGAACCTGATGTGAACGTTGGAAAAGTTCATAATCCTTTAACATAGGCATTTATATTGTGTGTGGTAGTTATAACTATTTTCTTACTCAATAGTTTATTCATTTATTGTTCAGGTTGACAATTGACAATATACTTAATTTTTAAGAAGTCTCCATCTTCACAGCTCCACAGATTCCTTTTTAATTAGAGATCCTTTGACCAAGTTCTGACCAGTGAGATGTAAGCAGATGTATAAAATTAAGATTTCACAGAAATCTGCTGTTTTCCCTACTTAATGAAAAGGTTTTTCAGTGATACATGTCACTTCTCCCATCTTCCTACCTAGTAGGAGGATATGATGCTGAAAGTTGGTACAATCGTTGCATAAGCATAAAGATGTAAGTATCATGTTAAGACCAGTGGATAAGAAAATGAGGTCATGGAAATACTATTCCAGTCCTACTGTACCTGCCTAATGATGCATTAATGAGAGAGAAACAAACAAACAAACAAAAAATTCCTTGGGGTTGTGAGAAAAGAAAAGTCACTAAGGAAAAAGACTTAATTCAGATAGCCCTCCTAAAAAGGCCATTATTCTATAAGGAAGATAAGTTATGGTAATCAGCTGGTACTGGGAATTTAGATTTTTAAAAAGACCGTTATAAACTCAACAAAGAATTAGACGATATGCTAAAAGACAGAGAAGGGAAGAGATTGTCTGAACTAAAGAGGGCTATTAATTAGCCCAAGGAAAATGTTCCAGGATACTAGCCCCAGGACCACAAGCTATAAATCCTGGGAAAATCATGGCTCCCCTAAGCTATGGCATCTCACAAATGATGAATGCAATTTATGTATATGTTCTCTTACAGATGAAAATTGTCCTTTAAATATAAAAAGATACATCAATTTGTACAGTTGATGATTATAAGAAATATATTGAATTTGGCTATTTTCATAGAGGATGGTGAAAAATAATTGTAGAAGAATAACTTTGAGAACATATATCAGACCAACATTTATTCAGAAAAAGTATTTTAGCAATGCCCACCAAAGATCTGGAATTTGGAACTTAGTGAAACTTGGTTCTTGATATATATTTAACTTTATGTTAATCTTGATATATGAGTAAAGGACAATTTTTCTGGGAAGGGATAGATATTCCTACACTAAGTTAACGTATTTCTTTTGTTAGTAATGAACACAATCCATAAAATAATTGTTTTGTTAATATTTATTACAAAATTAATTTGTTTAAAAAACAAGATAATAATGTAAAACAAACCAGTTTCCACATGACACAGAAAATGCCACTTCTCGTATTAAAGCCCTAGATAATCAAAAGCATGTGTCTACATAAAAATGTGAACATGAAAAGAGTGAAAGTGACCTAGGGAGAATCCTGGATAAGCGTGAGGAGGTTAGGTTTAGAGTGTGTGTAGACAGAGGACTAAATCTACAGTTGAAAAAAGGGTGATCTTTTTTCAAAGAAATAAAAGGGGAGTATATAAGTATACTTTTGATGCAAAGCTGTTTTAGAGTACAGAAAATTGACACAGAGGGAGTTTTCTAATGGAATTTTTCAATAAGCCAAGTCTTATTCTAGTGCCGATACTAATGTGGTTTACAAGATGGCCAGGGATGGAGGTGGTGTATAGAAATAAGTGAGTGAAAGTGGTAGCTGCTCAGGTGTGTTTGCTTCTTTGTGACCCCATGGACTGTAGCCTGCCAGGCTCCTCTGTTAGTGGGATTCTCCAGGCAAATAAGAGCTGCCTAACTCATTAAGTTTAGGAGAGAAATATACACAGGAATAAACACCCAAATTGATTTTGATCAGCCTAGTAATCTCTTAAAACATAATCACATGCCCACAAATGCATATTTACATAAATAAAGTGATTTAATAAGAACTAAGTTATATGAGAAAGACTGATATAAATTTAGCTGGCCCTCCATATCCACAGGTTTCACACCTTCAGATTAAACTAACTGCTGATTGAAAATATTTGAACAAAAACTTCCCCAAAAGCAAAACTTGAACTTGCTACATGCCAGCAACCACATGCATAGCATTTACATTGTATAAGTTCTTATAAGTAATCTAGAGACAATTTAAGTATACAGGAGGATGTGCTGAGGTTATATGCAAATGCTGTGTCATTTTATATAAGATATTCAAGCATCCACGAAATTTGAAATCCACAAGGGATTCCTGAACCAGTTCCTCTTGGATACAGAGGGATGCCTATACCTCATGAATTCTTACCAAAAAGTTGCTAAAAATGTTATTAATCCCAGTTTACTTGTTAAAGTCATTTTTTGAGTGTACATTTTCACTACATTTGTAGCTAAATCAGTGAGCACATAGTTATAATTCATGTAAATATTGAATACAGGTGTTAAAAAGTCACAAAATATGGCTCTATCATATGCATCGTTAGTCACAATTTTTTCAACTATGCACATGTTTTTTCTTTCAAGGCTTGAATCAATAGTCCCTTACAGAATAAATTTTCATATTTGAAATAAGTGAGGATTTAATCCCAGCTCAGATATGTTTATTTTATAAGATTGGAATTAAAACCCCTCAATTCCTCTAGACCACCAGTGATTGAGTTCAGTAAAAGATTCAGTTCAGTTCAGTCGCTCATTCATGTCTGACTTTTTGTGACCCCATGGACTGCAGCACGCCAGGCCTCCCTGTCCATCACCAACTCCTGGAGTTTACTCAAATTCATGTCCATTGAGTCAGTGATGTGATCCAACCATCTCATCCTCTGTCGTCCAGTTCTCCAACCTTCAATCTTTCCCAGCATCAGCACCTTTTCAAATAAGTCAGCTTTAACATGAACCCTTCCAGTGAATTATTAGGACTCATTTCCTTTACGATGGACTGGTTGGATCTCCTTGTAGTCCAAGGGACTCTCAAGAGTCTTCTCCAACATCACAGTTCAAAAGCATCAATTCTTTGGCATTCAGCTTTCTTTATAGTCCAAATCTCACATCCATACATGACTACTGGAAAAACCATAGCTTTTACTAGATGGACATTTGTTGGCAAAGTAATGTCTCTGCTTCTTAATATGTTTCTATGTTGGTCATAACTTTTCTTCCAAGGAGCAAGTGTCTTTTAATTTCATGGTTGTAGTCACCATCTGCAGTGATTTTCAGTTCAGTTCAATCGCTCAGTCATGTCCGACTCTTTGCGACCCCATGAATCGCAGCACACCAGGCCTTCCTGTCCATCACCAACTCCCGGAGTTCACTCAGACTCATGTCCATCGAGTCAGTGATGTCATCCAGCCATCTCATTCTCTGTCGTCCCCTTCTTCTGTCCCCAATCCCTCCCAGCATCAGAGTCTTTTCCAATGAGTCACTCTTCACTTGAGGTGGCCAAAATACTGGACTTTCTCATCATGCCTTCCAAGGAAATCCCAGGACTGATCTCCTTCAGAATGGACTGGTTGGATCTCCTTGCAGTCCAAGGGATTCACAAGAGTCTTCTCCAACACCACAGTTCAAAAGCATCAATTCTTTGGCTCTCAGCCTTCTTCACAGTCCAATTCTCACATCCATACGTGACCACTGGAAAAACCATAGCCTTGACTAGATGGACCTTTGTTGGCAAAGTAATGTCTCTGCTTTTCAATATGCTATCTAGGTTGGTCATAACTTTCCTTCCAAGGAGTAAGAGTCTTTTAATTTCATGGCTGCAGTCACCATCTGCAGTGATTTTGGAGCCCAGAAAATAAAGTCTGACACTGTTTCCCCATCTATTGTCCATGAAGTGATGGGACCGGATGTCATGATCTTCGTTTTCTGAATGTTGAGCTTTAAGCCAACTTTTACACTCTCCACTTTCATCAAGAGGCTTTTTAGTGATTTTTGAGACCCCCAAAGTGAAATCTGTCACTGTTTCCATTGTTTCCCTATCTATTTGCCATGAAGTGATGGGACCAGATACCATGATCTTCGTTTTCTGAATGTTGAGCTTTAAGCCAACTTTTTCACTCTCCTCTTTTACTTTCATCAAGAGGCTCTTTAGTTCTTCTTCACTTTCTGCCATAGGGTGGTGTCATCTGCATATCTGAGGTAATTCATATTTCTCCTGGAAATCTTGGTTTCAGCTTGTGCTTCATCCAGTCCAGCATTTCTCATAATGTACTCTGCATATATGTTAAATAAGCAGGCTGACCCTATACAGCCTCAATGTACTCCTTTACCGATTTGTAACCAGTCTATTGTTCCATGTCCAGTTCTAACTGTTTCATCTTGACCTGCATACAGATTTCTCAGGAGGCAGGTCAGGTGGTCTGGTATTCCCTTCGCTTGAAGGATTTTCCACAGTTTGTTGTGATCCACACAGTCAAAGGCTTTGGCATAGTTAGTAAAGCAGAAGTAGATGTTTTTCTGGAACTGTCTTGCTTTTTCGATGATCCAAAGGATTTTGGCAATTTGTTCTCTGCCCTTTTGTAAATCCAGCTTGAACATATGGAAGTTGATGGATCAAGTACTGTTGAAGCCTGGCTTGGAGAATTTTGAGCATTACTTTGCTAGCATGTGAGATGAGTGTATTCATGAGGTAGTCTGAACATTCTTTGGCATTGCCTTTCTTTGGGATTGGAATGAAAACTGACCTTTTCCAGTCCTGTGCCCACTGCTGAGTTGTCCAAATTTGCTGACATATTGAGTGCAGCACTTTCACACCATCATCTTTTAGGATTTGAAATAGCTCAACTGGAATTTCATCACCTCCACTAGCTTTGTTCATAGTGATTCTTCCTAAGGCCCACTTGACTTCACATTCCAGGATGTCTGGCTCTAGGTGAGTGATCACACCATCATGATTATCTGGGTCATGAAGACCTTTTTCCTATAATTCTTCTGTGTATTCTTGCCACCTCTTCTTTATACCTTCTGCATCTTTTAGGTCTATACCATTTCTACCCTTTATTGTGCCCATCTTTGCATGAAATTTTCCCTTCTTATATCTACTTTTCTTGAAGTGATCTCTAGTCGTTCCCATTCTATTGTTTTCCTCTATTTCTTTGCATTGATCACTGAGGAAGGCTTTCTTATCTGTCCTTGCTATTCTTTGGAACTCTGCATTCAAATGAGTATATCTTTTCTTTTCTCCTTTGCCTTTTGTTTTTCTCTTCTTTTCACAGCTATTTGTAAGGCCTCCTCAGAGAACAATTTTGCCTTTTTAATTTGTTTTTCTTCGGGTTGGTCTTGATCCCTGCCTCCTGTACAATGTCATGAACCTCTGTCCATCATTCTTCAGGCATCTGTCTATCAGATCTAATCTCTTGAATCTTTTTGTCATTTCCACTGTATAATTGTAATGGTTTTGATTTAGGTCATACCTGAATGATCTAGTGGTCTTCCCTTCTTCCTTCAATTTAGGTCTGAATTTTCCAGTAAGGAGTTCATGATCTGAGCCACAGTTAGCTCCTGGTCTTGTTTTTGCTGAGTATAAAAATAAGTAAGTCTCAGTAAATGATTGAGATCCGCTTTTTATTAGTACTCTGTGATTGATTGAAACATCAAATTTCTAGCAGTAGAAGACAAGTCTAGCACAAAAAGTACAAGAAACAAAATTTATAATGGAAATTGATAGGTATGGCTATTTTGAAATAGTCCAAATTAGTAATTGTATAAAATAAATCTGTAAACACAAGCTAGGGATTCCCAGGTGGCACAGTCGTAAAGAATCCACCTGCCATTGCAGGAGACACAAGAGACACAGGTTCGATTCCTATGTCAGGAAGATTCCCTGGAATAGGGAATGGCAGCCTGCTCCAGTATTCTTGCTTAGAATTCCATGGACAGAGAGCTTGGCGAGCTAGTCCATGAGATCACAGAGTCTGAGATGACTGAACATGCATGCGTACAGACACAACCTAGTTTGAATAATTGAACAGTTAATCAAAGTTATCAAACTGTGTGATTTGAAGCACATGTAGGGAGAGTGGGCTTTCTTCTCAGTATTAAGACACCCTGCTTTTCCAATACAGCAGTTCATTTTATACCCCAAGGAGTTTAGAATCTTAGTGTTAATAGTGCTTCCTTTACAATATGAGAGAAAAAAATTAAAAAAAACACAAATTATTTACTAAATGGAGTGCACACAAAGTTGCTTCAGTTGTATCTGACTCTTTTTGACTCCATGGACTATAGCCTGACAGGCTCCTTTGTCCACAGTATTGTCCAGGCAAAAATACTGGAGTGGGTTGCCATGCTCACCTCCAGGCTATCTTCCCAACCCCAGGATCAAATCCACGTCTCCTGCATCTCCTGCACTAGCAGCCACTAGCACCACCTGGAAGCCTGAATATTTGGAAATCTATTTACATTTGAGTCTTGTATATATTGAGACCACAGTCTATATTGAAGTTTTTCATGTTTATGACAGATTCCCAAAAATTTTTGAATAAGAGTCCTTGCTGCATGCTAGGCAATATGTTTAATGCTGGATATCAGTGAGGAATACTTAAGACAGATGTTCCAACTATTTTGGATATATTTTTTTTTTCATTCTGGGTTTAATTTGTATATAATATTATAAATAAAAAAGAAATAGACACTTTCATTTTTTAATTTCATCAAATTAAGAACAAAAGTTCATCAGGATGTATATATTTTAGAATTCTAAAATTTAATATATACTAAAATTGTATAACATAAACTATTCAGTTCAGTTCAGGCACTCAATCGTGTCCGAATCTTTGCGACCCCATGGACTGTAGCACGCCAGGCCTCCCTGTCCCTTACCAATTCCTGGAGCTTACTCAAACTCGTGTCCATAGAGTCAGTGATGCCATCCAACCATCTCATCCTCTGTTGCCCACTTCTCCTCCCACCTTCAATCTTTCCCAGCATCAGGGTCTTTTCAAATGAGTCAGCTTTTTTCATCAGGTAGCCAAAGTATTGGAGTTTCAGCTTCAACATCAGTCCTTTCAATGAACATTCAGGACTGATTTTGTTTAGGATGGACTGGTTGAATCTCCTTGCAGTCGTAGGGACTTAAAGAGTCTTCTCCAACACCACAGTTCAAAAGCATCAATTCTTTGGTGCTCAGCTTTCCCTATAGTCCAACTCTCACATCCAAACATGACCACTGGAAAAACCATAGCCTTGACTAGATGGAACTTTGTTGGCAAAGTAATGTCTCTGCTATTTAATATGCTTTCTAGTTTGGTCACATCTTTTTTCCAAGGTGTAAGCATCTTTTAATTTCATGGCTGCAGTCACCATCTGCAGTGATTTTGGAGCCCCCCTCCAAAAGAGTCTGCCACTGTTTCCACTGTTTCTCCAGCTATTTGCCATGAAGTGATGGAACTGGATACCGTGATCTTTGTTTTCTGAATGTTACTAATCAGTGTCTATTTTATTTTATCCTCATCTAAAAAGGAAATTCCCTGAAGGTCCAATGGTTAGGACTCTACTTTTCCACTGCACGGGGCATGGATTCACAGCATAGCCAAAAAAGGGAAAAGAAAGCGTCAATAAAAATGTAATAGTTTTTTACAACTTATGCTATGAAAACTGTGAGTGGACACAAAATTCAAAACAGTTTATCCATACCTAAATCTAGTATAATAATAATTTAAAGAAAGCAAAGTTCCAAGTAAAAAGCTCAAAGAAAAACTGCTACTGAAACAATTGCCATATTGAGAAAAACTTTGATTTAGTCCAATAAGATTTTATCTCACAATATTAAATAATTCCTTCTTTCTCTCAACAAGCATTGATTCAATTACATTAATCGTTTTTTCCTTGTTACTACTCTAATCTACTAACAAGTGTAATAGCAATTTCATTTGACAAATTATATTTAATCAAGACAAATTTGCTATGAATAAAATAAATAGCTTCCACATCAAAGTTGCTCAAACCCTTTGTTATCTTAAAAGACATTTCTTCTTTTTGGAGAAAAACATATTAGTCAATATATTCTCCCCATGCAAAGTTATTTCAGGCCATCATTCTATATTATCAAGACTTAATGTACAATTAGTTTCAAAGGGTATACATTAATAAAATTGGCCATTATGGAGTTCATAGCAACTCTTTGAAATTCTGGGTGACTTTTATCCTTTTATCCTTGTTATATATTTGTTCTTGAACCAAAAAAAAATAAAATAAACCTCCTTTTATAAGTAGTGTAGTATTATTCATAAGGACTCATTCACAAAATCTTGCTAATTCCAAACAGAAAAAAACCCCACCAGCAGATGTAATCTATACAAAATTTATTCAAAACTTTAAAAATATATTTTACATTTTTCCCCAATTTGTGTTTCTCTCAATGTGTAGGAATTACAAAGGGACCAAAGTTTTGACTAAATATAATTCATGTTAAAATATATGTTAAGAATAGGAAAACTAAGCAAATACATCTCACCTAATTTCAGGTCATAATTTATTAAAGTAGCAACTGTTTAGTTATTTAAACTTTATTTCATTTTGCAAATTTTTTTTGCTTCTACTGAGTTGCTGGAAATATTTTATTGCCTCAGACAATGAAGGGGACAACAAGAAGTATAACTTTCAGTAATCAGTGATGCCCTTGAGGAAAGCATTCAAAATGTTTTCCCAAACTTTGGTATTGTAATAATAAATGTTATCTAGAGGTGCTTGCTAAAATACAGATTCCTGAAAATCATCTTTCATATACTATATTAGAATGTTTAGACAAGAATTCTGCATTATTTTCACATACAAAATTACCTTGAGTTAAGCAAAATTTATTAAGTGGAAATCTTCATTTTTGCAATGACTGGAATTGAAATAGAAATCTTGAGACCATAAGCTAAAATGCCACAAGCTGAGAAAGATTCAAGAGGAATAATTTTTTTTTTTTTAATTTTTGATTCTTTGAGCATTTGCCACAGTTCTATTGGCTTACACCAGTTTTTTGTTTTATTCGGTATTGAGCATCTCATAGGTAAATACTGTCCTATTTGATCCTAATGCATTAGTCTGGAAACTAAAATATTGAAAATTTTAAATACATGCCATAAAACCCCTTATTGATATTATATATTATTTATAGTAATATCTCATTTCTGATGTCTATAATTTAAATTCTTTTTCAAAATTTATTGCTATGGCCTGTAGTAAGAGGCAGCATGGTATAATAGGACCGACCCTAGCCTAGGAGTCACAAGTTCTGGTATCTTAAAGTTCTATTCCCTTACCATACAGTATATATAAAATGGAGAAATAAACTTACAAGATTATTCAATTAAAATATTATAATCAATTATCATTAGTCTTTAGTCAATAAATCACAGCAATAATTAAGGGAAAAAAGTTTTTCAAATTTGGCTGAGAAGATGTAGATGCTTTATAATACATTGCTTTCAATGAAGTAGCATCTTATAAATGAATGTGGGAGATTTAGCAGATCTGGTAAAAAAAATTTGAAACTGTAGAAATTATTAAATCTTATCATGGGAAATTAACCAATTTTAAAAGCTAAAACTTATAATTCATCAACATGGTGGTTAACTAATTTTTAAAACAGATTTATTGATGCATAATGGACCTACAAAGAACAGAACATATTTAGTGTATACAATTTGATGAACATAGCTATCTGCAAACACCTAGAATGCCATTACCACAATCAAGGTAGTAGACATATCCAGAATCTCCCAGGGTTTTCTTGTGTCCCTTCATTTGTGTCTGTGTGTGTGTGTGTTATAAGAATGTTTAATATGAATGCTGAAGTGTACAAAGCTGTATTGTTAACTATAGACACCGTATTGTACAGCAATCTCTAGAATGTACTCATTTGCCTAGTCAAAATTTTATACCCATTGAACTACAAATCTCCCAGCCCTGAGCCCCTGATTATCACTCTTATATTCTCTGCTTTAATAAGCAAAGGAACTTACTTATGAGGCTTGTCTTGAGTAGATCTCTGTACTCACCTGTCAAATCTTAAAACTTTAGGTGGATAACTTAACTGGGTTGAGTCATGTATGCTATCCAGATGGTCTCAACATCTTACTCTCTCAAGGATATGTCCTTGAAACAGCTCCTAATGTGGGAATGATGGGCAGAATATCATTCCAAAGTCAGGGGTGGGCATGAGGAGCATTTGATCACCAGGATTCAGCTTGTGAGTAAACCAGCAATCATGTCCTCTCAATTCCTGACCCCCTCCACAATATTCTACCCTTCATGATCAGTTCTTAGAATCTTATACCACCTTCTCTTCCCCAGTGTGCCCTGAGAGGTCAGCAAGGGGTTTCACTTGGACAGAGGTGGCTTGTCTGGTGATTATCCGTTTGCACTGGAGGCAGATACCAGAGTAGTGATAGAGGCGCATGCAAGACAAAGCACAGATAAAGATAATGATTATCAAATAAGTGACAGCTTTTTCTGCCGAGAGACCCATATCAGAACCACTGATTTTTTAAGTTTTTATACTGGATTGTATCCTTGAGGGTGTTTATCTGTGCTTTCGTATGACTTAATAAAGATGATGCATTAGCAGACTCATCAAATATGAACACAGAACATCTTGTTTTAATAATGGCACAAATGCCTTCTTGCAAAGCAGCAATAATTTCCAAGTCCATCCTACTTTGGAAAACATCCTTTTTCTTTAGAGATATTTCAGTGTTTGATAAGGACGGGCATTGTTAGCTATCATCTAAGACTTGCTGAGTGAACTTAGTATGACCTTACTTTTTAAAAACTTTTTATTTTGTATTGGTATATAGGTGATTAACAAACAATGATATGATAGTTGAAGGTGAACAGTGAAGGAATTCAACCATATATATACATGTATCCATTCTTCTTACTAAGTTCACTCCCATCCAAACTGACACATAATATTGAGTAGAGTTCCATGTCCTTATAGTAGGTCCTTCTTGGTGATCCATTTTATAGCAGTGTTTACATGTTCATCCCAAACTCCTTAACTATCATTCCTCTCACCCTTCCTCCTGGACTTTCTATTTAATACCCTCCAAGGCCAGTGGAGGGAAAAAAGATGGTGGCCAAATCATATCAATGGAAAACAGAACATGCCCACCTGGCCTTGAAGAGTAGAAGACTGGTAGCTTTAGGGACTTGATCTAGTCCTGTACATCATGCTTGTGCAAGACGCTTGCTCCTTGGAAGAAAAGTTTTGACCAACCTAGACAGCATATTAAAAAGCCGAGACATTACTTTGCCAACAAATGTCCATCTAGTCATAGCTATGGTTTTTCCAGTAGTCATGTATGGATGTGAGAGTTGAACTGTAAAGAAATCTGAGTGCTGAAGAATTGATGCTTTGGAACTGTGGTGTTGGAAAAGACTCTTGAGAGTCCCTTAGACAGCAAGGAAATCCAACCAGTCTATGAAATCAGTCCTGAATGTTATTGCAAGGACTGATGTTGAAGCTGAAACACCAATACTTTGGCCACCTAATGCAAAGCACTGACTCATTTAAAAAGACCCTGATGCTGGGAAAGATTGAAGGTGGGAGAAGTGGGCAACAGAGGATGAGATGGTTGGATGGCATCACTGACTCAATGGACATGAGTTAGATTAAACTCTGGGAGTTGGTGATGGACAGGGAGGCCTGGCGTGCTGCACTCCATGGGGTCGCCAAGAGTCAGACATGACTGAGTGATTGAACCGAACTGAACTGTACTTCATGCATGTTGCTCAGAGGAGATATCACTGTCAGGTATAAGGAGATGGATTAGGCAGGATATACCAGACCAGTACCCACTTTTCTCCTTTCTTTCAATGATATATGTTCCATTTCAGGTAGAGTGTCTTTCAACGTGTCCAGTCTGCTGCAGGACAACAGAGATTGAGTAGTTTCCCCTCACACAGGAGTGCAAAGGAACTCACCCATCCTGGCAGTATATCTCATTGCATATTCAAATAGACAGTTTCTTTTCCAGGCATGATGAAGTTTGATGTTCTCAGCAGCATAGCACGTTGATCCATGGTAAGAGTCAGTGTTTATGTTATTGAGTACCTCAGTAGGGTAACCCAGTCTCTTATATGGGGCAGCAGGCCCTACTGGTTGATCATTCAAATATATTAAATCCTTGACAGTACTGTAGTCCATCCAGCCAAAGTAGTTTTATCCTTTAATAACTTTATCTGCTGCTTTAACTTTCCAATTTTCCTTTCTATTAACCCTGCTGATTGTGGGTCAAAGGACAGATGGAACCTCAATACGATGCCATGTTCTTTTGCCCAGACTTGCATATCCTGACCTTTGAAATGTGACCCCTGATCACTGTCTACTTGCCAGTAGCACCTGTATATGGTAGTCAGCTTCTCTAATCCTCTAATGGTGGCAGCCTGGTTTGCTTGGTGATAAGGAAAAGTTTGGGTTAAGCCAGATACAGTGTTCACACAAAGCAAAACATATTTCAGTCCTTGCTCAGAGCTTTCACTGGTTGGGAACTCTAGTGTATGGCAAAGGTATACATTTATTTTTTTCTTAAATCAATTTTATGTTATATTGATTTTAAGGTTGTTACTTTGAAGATAATTTTAAAATTCAAATGTTATAAATTATCTTAATTTTCTTGTTCATATGCAAATGAGGTGAATATGCTGACTATGGATGCAAAGGAATTATTCTTGGCAATGCCTCAAGAAAATCATTTATCTCAATATTTCCAGGGAAATGGAAATAATTTAATTACACTTTAAGTGTATGCTGTAATTTAAATCATAAAACTGTAAATCAAAGTCAACTATTTCTGCCACATAATATATTTCTGTTGTTTAAAACAGAACGGAGACAATATCTATGATATAAAATATTAATTGTGATTATTTTTTTCTAATATGTATATAAAAAGTTCATCTGGTTTCTCCTGCTCTTACATGCATACAAATACATTTTAATCTATTTTCAGTTAAAATTATATCATTTTACTTGAATTCTTATATACTTTAAGGACAAAATATAGCCCACAAATCCTGAACTGCTACTGACTTACTTGGTAAATAAATAAACTTGCTTTTGAATGTCAATGTTTCATATTCCCTATTTTATCATACTGAAAATGTATTTAATCTATACTTATATTTAAATATTAATTAACTATTAGTTAATCGTCATTGACTCTATTTTCCTAAATTCCTATTTGTGTCCAAAATTTCTGTTATTATTAAGTAACTAGCCTTTGTACTGGAATGTTTAATAATAGACTGAAATGAAACCATTTATTTAAAAATAAGTGCATAGTCTTTTATAGTGATATATGATATTAAAATATTTGATCCATGATTGAGAATAATGTGAGTGATTATTAGATTTCCTACTTATTTCTGATAGAATATCATATAGTATCAGTGTGGTCTTCTATTTCATATTATCAACTTTTTTTTGTTCTGAAATTGATAATCCTCATGATTTATATACTAAATGTAACTTTAACTCTCTGATTAACATCTTTGTGGGTGGGTTAGTCACTCAGTCGTGTCTGACTCTTTGAGACCCCACAAACTGTATCCTGTCAGGCTCCTCTATCCATGGGATTCTCCAGGCAAGAATACTGGAGTGGATTGCTGTTCCCTTCTCCAGAGGATCTTCCTGACCCAGGGATCGAACCCAGGTCTCCTGTATTGCAGGCAGATTCTTTACCATCTGAGCATAGCCAAAAATTTACAAGTGTAAATGAAAATCCATTGAACATGGCATTAAAATACTCCATAGAATAATGCCAAATTGGATATCTGGTAAAACTTAGTTTTTTAAAAAGAAATTATTTTGATGACTATTTTTATGCTCCTGAGAATTAATTTTAAAATACAAGTATAACAATGCCATAAAACTAAAAAAGCTCCAACTTATAATTTGTATTTTAAAATAACTTTACATATTCATTGAAAAATGTTAAAATAACTTGCATGGTTTAGTGTAGGCGACAGTGTTCACAGATGCTAAAAGAAAAATTACAAAAGGATAGACTGTATTTCTTATTAAAAATAATTTATCAAACATTTACAATATGCTACCATTGTAAACACAGTGGAATTAATAATGAATTATGGTCTTTGCCTTGAATCAACTCAGTCTAGAGGGATGAATAAGCAGAGTTACAATTCAGTATGACAAATATTTTGATAGAAGTTGCTTTAGATACTAGCAAGGAAAAACCCATTGGTGGGTTATCAAAAATTTTCAGGGGGATATAACCAACCAACAGACCTTATGAAATTAAAAATAAAAATGAATAGTAATACAACATTCTTGTTCCCCTCAGGAAAAGGGACTTTTAAGGTAATTAGTATATACTTCTGGAAGAAGAAGACCAATGTTGGCCTTAACTCACCTTTTTTTAATTTTTAATTTTAAAGTATCCTATTGTTTGTTTTAAAATCAACACCCATCTGTGTTTAACATATTTACTATTTTCTGATTAGAATCTTGAACAAATTAAAACCTGACATTGATTATATTTCATTAACAGTAAACAAAACAAAGCAAAATGTTTCTTCTTTATTTTACACATTGAAGCCAATTCAACTTTTAAGGAAAAAATAAATCCAGTTTTTTCTTTTCATAAAACCAATAATTTCTCACCAGTTATTAAACTCTTTATGTTGATGATTATCTTAAGAACATGTCTATACACCTCTTACTGATAAAAAGTACAGCTTTGAATAGAGTTTTCATAGTCCAGATCTGTATTGCTTCAGACTAACTGCTCGGAATATTTTTAATGATGCTTCATGTAACAAGGTTCAAATACCTGAAGTCTCTTAGTCAATACCCTTGTAATATCTTTGAATTTAAGAATGGCACCTTATTTTAGATATATTTAATTTATGTAACACTTGAGATAATATCTCAATGTCTTAGAGAACTTTTAAAAATCTATTTGGCATAGGTCATCCCATCTATGCTGCTGCTGCTAAGTCACTTCAGTCGTGTCTAACTCTGTGTGACCCCATAGACGGCAGCCCACTAGGCTCCCCTGTCCGTGGGATTCTCCAGGCAAGAATACTGGAGTGGGGCGCCATTGCCTTCTCCAATCCCATCTATAATTATGGATAATTTGACTATGTGCTAATCCACAGTTTCTGTTCTGGTAACCGTATTAGGCTGCTGTTTTACGTCTATTTAGTACATAATAAAGAAGTGAAAGTGAAGTCGTTCAGTCGTATCCGACTCTTTGCCACCCCATGGACTGCAGCCCGCCAGGCTCCATTGTCCATGGGATTTTCCAGGCAAGAGTACTGGAGTTGGTTGCTGTTTCCTTTTCCAGTAGTACATAATAGGAACACAATAAGTATAGAATGATATGATATATTAAACATTTTCAAAATGGATTATTTTTAGATTTGTCTCCCTTGAAACTTTTGCAGTTATATTTGAGAATGAATATTCAAGCATTTATATACATTGCTATTATATTAAATCTTATAAGTTTACCCCATTATGCAAATCTAAATGTCATCCTAATTTTGTCATCAATTCTCATTATTAACAGCTTTTAATAACATTTCAAATATGTCTTTATTTAGGTTATTAATTTAAAATGCTAGAACAGGTTAAGGCAGAGTAGTGATTCTTTACACATAACTAAGAGTCCTCCTGGAGAAGTCAATGGCACCCCACTCCAGTACTCTTGCCTGGAAAATCTCATGGACAGAGGAGCCTGGTAGGCTGCAGTCCATGGGGTCGCTGAGAGTTGGACACAACTCAGTGACTTCACTTTCACTTTTCACTTTCATGCATTGGAGAAGGAAATGGCAACCCACTCCAGTGTTCTTGCCTGGAGAATCCCAGGGATGGGGGAGCAGCCTGGTGGGCTGCCGTCTATGGGGTCACACAGAGTCAGACACGACTGAAGCAACTTAGCAAGAGTCCTCCTAGAAAATGGCATTCTGTCTTTAGCCAACTTCTTCTAGTTGAGGTCGTTGTTATGTTACTAATTTACCTGATTGATTTGGCATCAAACTTATATGATTCTTTATCTTAGCTATACAAATGTGAGAGACTTCATATTACATGTTCTATGGATTTTCCAGTGATATACTGTTAAGATATTATTTAGGTGGAAGGTGGCTCTTCCTTTTCATTTAATTTTTAATTTTAAAAAATCTATTTATTTTTAATTGAACAGTAACTGCTTTAAAATATGTTGGCTTCTGCCAAACGTTGACATGAATCAGCCTAGGTATACATATGTCCACTCTCTCTTGAATCTTCTTCCCACCGTCCACCCCTCTAGGTTGTCACAGAGCCCAGGTTTGAGTTCCCTGATTCATACAGGGCTATCTATTTTACATATGGTAGTGGGATATGTTTCATTGCCACTGTGTCCATAAGTCTGTACTCTATGTCTGTGTCTAAATTGCTGCCCTGCAAATAGATTCATCAATCTTTCTAGATTCCATATATATGTGTTAATATGCAATATTTGTTTTTCTCTTTCTGACTTACTTCACTCTGCGTAATAGGCTCCAGGTTCATCCACCTCATTAGAACTGATTCAAATGCATTCCTTTATATGGCTGAGTAATATTCCATTATATATATGTAACATGCTCTTTTTATCAATTCACCTGTTGATGGACGTCTATGTTGCTTCCAATGTCCTAGCTATTATAAATAGTGCTGCAATGAACACTGTGGTACATGCGTCTTTTTCAATTATGGCTTTCTTAGGGTACTTGCCCAGTAGTGAGATTGTTGGGTCATATGTGAGTTTTGGGCTTCCACAGTGACTCAGTGGTAAAAAGTCTGCCTGCAGTGCAGGAGCCGCAGGAGATACGATTGATCTCTGGGTCAAGAAGATCCCCTGGAGGAGTGCATGGCAACCCACACGGTATTCTTGCCTAGAAAATTTCTGGACAGAGGAACCTGGAGGGCTGCAGTCCATAGTGTCACAAAGAGTTGGACATGACTGAAGCAACAGCACACACAAAAATAGTTTTATCTCTAGTTTCTTAAGGAATCTCCGTACTGTCTTCATGGTTGCTGCATCAGCTTACATTACAATAGTGCAAGAGGGTTCCCTTTCCTCCACACCCTCTCAGCCATTTATTGTATGTAGATTTTTTGATAATGGCCACTCTGACTGGTGTGGGGTGATATTTTAGTTTTGGTTTGCATTTCTCTAACAATGAGTGGTGCAGAGCATCTTTTCCTCTGTTTATGAGCCATTTGTTTGTCCTTGGAGAAATGTCTGTTTAGGTCTTGTGCCCACTTTTTTATTGTGGTGTTTGTTTTTCTGGTAATGAGTTGCAGGAACTGCTTGTATAATTTGGAAATTAATCCTTTGTCAGTTGTTTTATTTGCTATTATTTTCTCCCGTTCTTTGGGTTTTTTCACCTTGTTTATAATTTCCTTTGCTGTGTAAAACTTTTAAGTTTCATTAGGTCCCACTTGTTTATTTTTGTTTTTATTTCATTACTCTAGGAGGTGGATCATAGAGGATCTTGCCTTGCTTTATATCATAGAGTGTTCTGCCTATGTTTTCCTCTAAGAATTTTATAATTTCTGGTCTTACATTTAGGTCTTTAATCCATTTTGAGTTTATCTTTGTGTATGCTCTTAGGAAGCATTCAAATTTCATTCTTTTATACCTATTGATTTACTTAAAGTTTAGCTTTGAATAAGCTAGATATACTGGGGAATGTTTAGAGTTAACATGTTGCAAACAGTGAAAAATTGTTTACTTCAGCATTCTGCTTGACCTATGCCTGTTTTCCTTTACCTAAAAATTGAGGGTTTTTTGTCATTGTTATTGACCTTTAGTGAAAAATTAATCCATATAAACTCATTAATAATGTTTAAATACATGAAATATTACCTCTCAAGTAACTTAATAGCATTTAATCTTCAGTAATTCTTTTCTGAAAATAATATCTTATGTTGAGACTTCAAAAATGTGGAAAAGTTTTAAATAGGTTATTTCTCAGAGTTGGGATTATTGAGAGTTGGTTTATGCCTCATAATTTGAATCCTTTTTATTTTTAACAGCAAAAACATTCCACAACATTAAAGTTATCTTTTTGAATTTAAATACTTTCTTTAGATTGATTCCTCAGAAAGGAATTCTAAGATATCCAATGCCATATTATTGTTGATATTAAAAAAACACACACTAAGTTTTATATGGCAGGCACTGTTCATTTCTGTGAAGATTAGCACTATAAAAACTAAATGAAAAATTTTCAACCATTATATTTTTCATATGACATACTTAAAAGATAAAAGAATATTGTACTTAGCAATATATTTTTTGAAATAGTTACTTTGTGTTGTGATCACTTGCCTGAACTCTTAAATATATATATATATATTTAAAGTTGATGATGGCTGCTAGCAAACTTTCTGTTAGTTTATTTGCAGAATTCTAATGCATAATGTTAGTTCCAGAAACCACAGTTCAGAAATTCTCATTACTGGTTTATACTACGAACTTTCAGCTATGATAATAAGCAGTTTACTCAACATAATTTAGGAATTCATCATTTGCATTAACCTATTTACTATCACTTCTTATTGATCCAGGTTTTATTTTGATTTTATGTATCTGTCCTCACATGCTTCAGCAATATAGATGACAAATATGAATTGAAGAAAAATTAACATGAAGTTTGAAATAAAATTTCCACAATAAAATTAGAATATATTTCTTAAGGGGAATAGCTGGAACTGGAATACAGATAATCTGACTTGAAAGCAAGAGCTCTTAACTACTAAGAAAAAACAAAAACCAGGAAAAATTTCAGTACATGAAATTGATTTTACATGTTTTACCCTCTAATAATTTTAGTATATAGCTCATCACCTTGATATCCTTTAAATATACACAGATTTATACATAATCCTTCTGGTATTAGTGAAAGTAGTAATAGCAATGGAAATAATAATCATAATTAAAGTAACAAGAACAGAAAAAAAACAATAACTTGAATAATATGCTAACATTTAAAAAATGTTTTCAAGTTTAATAGTCACACAGTAGTATCCAAGAGGTTGACGCTATGAGTATACAGATGTGCATATCAGGAAATCAGATTAGCAGATCAGGAAATCAGATATGTAGATCAGGAAATCAGGCAGAATAAGGCATTGCAATTTGCTGCACAGTATTGTGAAACCAGCTTTCTAACCCAGATGGTGTGGGCTTCTAATTTTTACTGTTAATGATGACAATATCTCTGTTTCCTATTTAATTTAGTCCCCTCCATCTCTTATTTCCATCAAATAGGATATAGTATCATGACTAAAATGTCAATCAGGCAAATAAAACTTCTTTCTGTAAGAAATTATAGTTTGTGCAGTAAATAAAAGCCTATCGCTATGTTTTATACTTGTATCTGGTGGCACAGTGGCAAAGAATCCACCTGCCAATGCAGGAGATCTTTGGAATGGGAAAATCCCCCGGAGTGGGTAATGGAAACCCACTCCAGTATTCTTGCCTGGGCAATCCCATGCATAGAGGAACCTGGAGGGTTATAGCCTCTGGGGTCTCAAAGAGTTAGACATAACTGAGCAACTAAGCGCAAACACAATCACATGTAACTTTAAGCCAAAATCAGCCATAACAGGCTTCCATGAGTAACATTCACAGTTCCCTTATTACCTAGTTATATTCAGTATGGTGAAAACAGGTCCTAAAATGATGAAGCAAACTAATACTTAATGTTTTACATGTTTTAAATTAAAACTTGAGTTATAGATTTTATCAGTAAATTTGTTGACTATGTAGGAATTTGCTGAAATGTACAGCAGCCACCTTGCTACAGGATGCTATTTGAGGGCTGCCAGGACTTTGCCATTCTCAGATAATTTCCCACTGACTAAATGCTAAATGCCAGCCCTAAACTCTTGAGGCTTCCCCAGTGTCTCAGCAGTAAAGAATCCTCCTGCACTGGTTGGATCTCTGGGTCAGGAAGATCCGCTGGAGAAAGAAATAGGAACCTACTCAAGTATTCTTGCCTGTGAAATCCCATGGACAGAGGACCCTGGCAGAGAGACTCGTCTAGGCAAACAATCATGCATGTCTTAAAGATGACCATTAAAGCTTAAATATGTTTCCTGGAAATGATAATGGTATAGTCCATTGTCAGTCACTTAACAATTAAAGTATTAATACATTTATTATTTATAAAAATAGATTTTTACATTATAACGGATAGTTTCTTCAGTTCAGTTAGTCGCTCAGTCATTTTTGACTCTTTGTGACCCCATGAACCGCAGCATGCCAGGCCTCCCTGCCCATCATCAACTTCCAGAATTTACACAAACTCAAGTCCATTGAGTCAGTGATGCCATCCGACCATCATCCTCTGTTGTCCCCTTCTCCTCCTGCAATCAATCTTTCCCAGCATCAGGGTCTTTTAAATGAGTCAGCTCTTTGCATCAGGTGGCCAAAGTAATGGCATTTCAGCTTCAGTAATGGCATTTCAGCTTCAACATCAGTCTTTCCAAAGAACACCCAGGACTGATCTCATTCAGGATGGACTGGTTGGATCTCCTTGCAGTCCAAGGGACTCTCAAGAGTCTTCTCCAACACCACAGTTCAAAAGCATCAATTCTTTGGCACTCAGCTTTCTTTATAGTCCAACTCTCACATCCATACATGACTATGGGAAATACCATAGCCTTGACCAGATGGACCTTTGTTGACAAAGTACTGTCTCTGCTTTTTAATATGCTCTCTAGGTTGGTCATAACTTTCCTTCCAAGGAGTGAGCATCTTTTAATTTCATGGCTGCAGTCACCATCTGCATTGATTTTTGGAGCCCCAAAAAATAAAGTCAGCCACTGTTTTCACTGTTTCCCATCTATTTGCCATGAAGTGATGGGACCAGATGCCATGATCTTCGTTTTCTGAATGTTGAGCTTTAAGCCAACTTTTTCACTCTCCTCTTTCACTTTCATCAAGAGGCTTATTAGTTCTTCTTCACTTTCTGCCATAAGAGTGGTTCATCTGCATATCTCAGGTTATGGATATTTCTCCCGGCAATCTTGATTCCAGCTTGTGCTTCTTCCAGTCCAGTGTTTCTCATGATGTACTCTGCATATAAGTTAGATAAGCAGGGTGACAGTATACAGCCTTGACGTACTCCTTTTCCTATTGGAACCATCTGTTGTTCCATGTCCAGTTCTAATTATTGCTTCCTGACCTGCATACAGTTTTCTCAAGAGGAAGGTCAGGTTGTCTAATATTCCCTTCTCTTGAAGAATTTTCCACAGATTATTGTGATCCACATAGTCAAAGGCTTTGGCATAGTCAATAAACCTGAAATAAATGTTTTACTGGAACTCTCTTGCTTTTCTGATGATCCAGCGGATGTTGGCAATTTGATCTCTGGTTCCTCTGCCTTTTCTAAAACCAGCTTGAACATCTGGAAGTTCATGGTTCACATATTGCTGAAGCCTGGCTTGGAGAATTTTGAGCATTACTTTACTAGCATGTGAGATGAATACAATCTTGCAATAGTTTGAGTGTTTTTTGGCATTGCCTTTCTTTGGGATTGGAATGAAAACTGACCTTTTCCTGTCCTGTGGCCACTGCTGAGTTTTCCAAATTTGCTGGCATTTTGAGTGCAGTACTTTCACAGCATCATCTTACGGGATTTGATATAGCTCAACTGGAATTCCATCACCTCCACTAGCTTTGTTCCTAGTGATGCTTCCTAAGGCCCACTTGACTTCACATTCCAGGATGTCTGGCTCTAGGTGAGTGATCACACCATCGTGATTAACTGTGCCATGGTGATCTTTTTTGTATAGTTCTTCTCTGTATTCTTTCCAGTTCTTCTTAATATCTTCTGCTTCTGTTAGATCCATATCATTTCTATCCTTTATTGAACTCATCTTTGCATGATATGCACATCCAAGGTCAGGAGTAGTGGCCGAAAAGAAACACCCCACATCCGGTGTCAGGAGGGGTGGCCGAGAGGAGTTAACCCACATCCAAGGTCAGCAGCAACAGCCATGAGGAGATACCCCACGTCCAAGGTAAGGAGTAGTGGCTGAGAGGAGTTACCCCACGTCCAAGGTCAGCAGCGACAGCCATGAGGAGATACCCCACATCCACCATAAGGAGTAGCGAATGCGCTTTGCTGGAGCAGCCATGAAGAGATACCCCACGTCCAAGGTAAAATAAACCTGAGTAAGACCGTTGGCGCTGAGAGAGGGTATCAGAGGACAGACAGACTGAAACCACAATCACAGACAACTAGTCAATCTGATCACATGGACCACAGCCTTGTCTAACTCAGTGAAACTAAGCCATGCTGTGTGGGACCACCCAAGATGGGCGGGTCATGGTGGAGAGGTCTGACAGAATGTGGTCCACTGGAAAAGGGAATGGCAAACCACTTCAGTATTCTTGCCTTGAGAACCCCATGAACAGTATAAGAAGGCAAAAAGATAGGACACTGAAAGATGAACTCCCCAGGTCGGTAGGTACCCAATATGCTACTGGAGATCAGTGGAGAACTAACTCCAGAAAGAATGAAGCAATGGAGCCAAAGCAAAAACAACACCCAGCTGTGAATATGACTGGTGATAGAAGCAAGGTCTGATGTAAAGTGCAATATTGCATAGGAACCTGGAATGTTAGGTCCATAAATCAAGGCAAATTGGAAGTGGTGGAACAGGAGATGGCAAGAGTGAATGTCGACATTCTAGGACTCAGTGAACTAAAATGGACTGAAATGGGTCAATTTAATTCAGATGACCAGTATATCTACTACTGTGGGCAGGAATCCCTTAGAAGAAATGGAGTAGCCATCATAGTCAACAAAAGAGTCCGAAATGCAGTACAGGGATGCAATCTCAAAAAGGACAGAATGATCTCTGTTTGTCTCCAAGGCAAACCATTCAATGTCATGGTAATCCAAGTCTATGCCCCAACCAGTAATACTGAAGAAGCTGAATCTGAACGGTTCTATGAAGACCTACAAGACCTTTTAGAACTAACACCCAAAAAAGATTTACTTTTCATTATAGGGGACTGGAATGCAAAAGTAGGAAGTCAAGAAATACCTGGAGGAACAGTCAAATTTGGCCTTGGAGTACAGAATGAAGTGGGGCAAAGGCCAGCAGAGTTCTGTCAAGAGAACACACTGATCATAGTAAACACCATTTTCCAACAACACAAGAGAAGACTCTACACATGGACATCACCAGATTGCCAACACTGAAATCAGATTGATTATATACTTTGCAGCCAAAGATGGAGAAACTCTATACAGTCAGCAAAAGAACAAGACAAGAGCTGACTGTAGCTCAGATCATGAACTCCTTATTGCCAAATTCAGACTTAAATTGATGAAAGTGGTGAAAACCACTAGACCATTCAGGTATGACCTAAATCAAATCCCTCATGATTATATAGTGCAAGTGAAAAACAGATTTAAGGGACTAGATCTGATAGACAGAATGCCTGATGAACTATGGATGGAGGTTCTTGACATTGGACAGGAGACAGGGATCAAGACCATCCCCAAGAAAAAGAAAGGCAAAATGGCTGTCTGAGGAGGCCTTATAAATAGCTGTGAAAAGAAGAGAAGTGAAAAGCAAAGGAGAAAAGGAAAGACGTACCCATTTGAATGCAGAGTTCCAAAGAATAGCAAGGAGAGGTGAGAAAGCCTTCCTCAGTGATCAATGGATAGTCTCTACTTTTCCTTTTATCACAGCCAGTCTTAAATTGTCTTTCACAATATCTACCAAAATAAAGCTTCTCCAAAAGAGTAATAAGTATTTGCTTAAATAGAGCGTATATAGAGCAAGTCACTTTTAAGTGAGCTAGAAAATATCTGAGGCATGTGTGCCAGTGTAGGAAATGTTGACTTGGATTAAATATCCCAGGGGGCTGTTCCAAGCAGGTAGGAAAAGAGCAGGAGGATACTGGTCAAAACAGCAGGTCTCAGAGTAGGAAGTAAGGTGAAAGCCTGAGATTAAGCTAACTCAAAAATAGAAATGGATATGATAATGAACTATATTTATATCCACTTTTCATCAGAAGAGAATTTAAGGGGTTATTCTACTGAATATTAGAAATGCAAATACTACATTTCATCATTAAAACAAGATGTCTACCCAGGAATTTTTATTTGAACTTTACCAGATATTCATAGAACAGTCCAATCTACTACAACGTTTTTTTTTTCTACCAAAAAAAAGCTGAAAAAAGAAACTGAATAACTTATTTTGTCAGACAAGTGAAACCTTGATAACAGAGCCTGACAGGCTTGGCAAAGAAAAGAATATCATAGGCCAATCTTAATATTGAACATAGTTATAAATTATAACAGTTTATAACATAGTGATAAACAAGAAGTAGTCACAAAAATTTTTTAGAAAACACATATAGTACTCTAGATACAAAACTTAATGCAACTTAACCTGAAAAAGATAGCTAATAATTAAAAAAAAAAAACTATAGCATTCATTAACTCAATCCATTTAATATACTAAAAAGTATAACATTAGTCAGTAACAAGACATAAGTTTCATACTACTTTTCTATTTAACAATGCAATTTTAGGCACCAGGTTCATACATACAGTTTTAGGCACCAGCAAGCAAAACAAAAATCAAAAATAATATGACATTTACAGATGCAATAAAAAATTTTAAACACTTCAAATAAGCAGAAAATATGTTCATGATCTTATAAAGAAAAGTTCAAGTGCTTTGAAATATATTTTAAATAGATCTAAATAAATAAAAGCTCAACATTCAGAAAACTAAGATCATGCCATCTGGTCCCATCACTTCATGGAAAATAGATGGAGAAACAGTGTAAGACTGTATTTTGGGGGGCTCCAAAATCACGGTAGGTGGTGATTGCAGCCATGAAATTAAAAGACGCTTATTCCTTGGAAGGAAAGTTATGACCAACCTAGATAGCATATTCAAAAGCAGAGACATTACTTGCCAACAAAGGACTGTCTAGTAAGGCTATGGTTTTTCCTGTGGTCATGTATGGATGCGTGAGTTGGACTGTGAAGAAAGCTGAGCCCTGAAGAATTGATGCTTTTGAACTGTGGTGTTGGAGAAGACTCTTAAGAGTCCCTTGGTCTGTGAGGAGATCCAGTCCATTCTAAAAGAGATCAGTCCTGGATGTACTTTGGAAGGACTGGTGCTAAAGCTGAAACTCCAATACTTTGGCCACCTGATGCAAAGAGTTGACTCATTGGAAAAGACTTTGATGCTGGGAGGGATTGGGGACAGGAGGAAAAGGGGATGACAGAGGATGAGATGGCTGGATGACATAACCGACTCAATGGACGTGAGTTTGAGTGATCTTTGGGAGTTGGTGATAAACAGGGAGGCCTGGCATGCTGCGATTCATGGGGTCACAAAGAGTCAGACAGGACTGAGCGACTGAACTGAACTGACTGAACTGAAATAAATGAAGTTACCTACTATATTTATAAGTGAAAATATACTAACATAAAATTGTTAGTATTTCCTCAATCCATCTGTAGATTTATCGCAATTCCAAACTCAAAAGTAGGATTTTCATGAAATTTGACAACTTGATTCTATAACTTATTTGAAGATCCAACTGTCAAGAAAAGCCAAGATATTTTTGAGGGCACAAAAAAGAGAAATTTGCCATAATTCTTTGTGTTAATTATGAAACTATAGTATTTAAAATAATATGCTATTTTGTAAGGATAAAAAATTAAGTAAATAATAGATTTCCAGAAAAAATGACCAAAATCCTCAAAATCCTAATTAATGAAATAGATGGCATTTCAGATCATTGGGAAGTTAGAGTGAGAGATAATTGGAAAATTGATTACTCTTATACTTACAGATAGAAATGTGATCTCTTCTTGACACTTTGCATATATTTAATTTCTGATTGATTATGAACTTAGCATTGCTTATTTGCAGTTACAGGATCATTTCTAAACAAGACATAAAATTACAAAGTATAAAGATTGATATATTCAACTACATGATAATGAAAATAGTATGAATACCACAGAGGTTTATTTACAATTGTTAACTGATATAAAATTCATTTTTAATACAAAATAATCACTGTAAAGTAGTAAAAATCAGTTTATGGGAAGAAGAAAGATGATGTCATTTTCACTGAAGCATAATATTGCAAACATATATGATAAATACTCTATCTCATAGAAATTGAGACATACAAATAACAAGATAAATGTTTGTACCCACTAGGCACAAATTCTGAGCATTACTTTACCAGTGTTTGAGATGAGTGCAATTGTGCAGAAGTTTGGGCATTTTTTGGCATTGCCTTTCTTTGGGAATGGAGTGAAAACTGACCTTTTCCAGTCCTGTGGCCACTGCTGAGATTTCCAAATGTGCTGGCATATTGAGTGCAGCACTTTCACAGCATCATCTTTCAGGATTTGAAATAGCTCAACTGGAATTCCATCACCTCCACTGGCTTTGTTTGTAGTGATGCTTTCTAAGGCCCACTTGACTTCACATTCCAGGATGTCTGGCTCTCGGTGAGTGATCATACCATACCATCATGATTATCTTGGTCTTGAAGATCGTTTTTGTACAGTTCTGTGTATTCTTGCCACCTATTCTTAATATCTTCTGCTTCTGTTAGGCCCATACCATTTCTGTCCTTTATCAAGCCCATCTTTGCATTTAATATTCCCTTGGTATCTCTAATTTTCTTGAATTAGATTCTGAAAGAGATTGGAATACCAGACCACCTGACCTGCCTCTTGAGAAACCTATATGCAGGTCAGGAAGCAACAGTTAGAACTGGACATGGAACAACAGACTGGTTCCAGTAGGAAAAGGAGTACATCAAGGCTGTATATTGTCACCCTGCTAATTTAACTTATATGCAGAATACATCATGAGAAATGCTGGGCTGGAAGAAGCACAAGCTGGAATCAAGATTGCAGGGAGAAATATCAATAACCTCAGATATGCAGATGACACCACCCTTATGGCAGAAAGTGAAGAGGAACTAAAAAGCCTCTTGATGAAAGTGAAAGAGGAGAGTGAAAAAGTTGGCTTAAAGCTCAACATTCAGAAAATGAAGATCACAGCATCTGGTCCCATCACTTCATGGGAAATAGATGGGTAAACAGTGGAAACAGTGTAGGACTGTATTTTTGGGGGATCCAAAATCACTGTAGATGGTAACTGCAGCCATGAAATTAAAAGACGCTTACTCCTTGGAAGGAAAGTTATGGTCAACCTACACAGCATATTCAAAAGCAGAGACATTACTTTGTCAACAAAGGTCCATCTAGTCAAGGCTATGGTTTTTCCAGTGGTCATGTATGGATGCGAGAGTTGGACTGTGAAGAAAGCTGAGTGCCAAAAAATTGATGCTTTTGAACTGTGTTGTTGGAGAAGACTCTTGCAAGTCCCTTGGACTGCAAGGAGATCCAATCAGTCCATTCTAAAGGAGATCAGCCCTGGGTGTTCTTTGGGAGGACTGATGCTAAAGCTGAAACTCCAGTGCTTTGGCCACCTCATGCGAACAGTTGACTCATTGGAAAGGACTGATACTGGGAGGGATTGGGGGCAGGAGGAGAAGGGGACGACAGAGGATGAGATGGCTGGATGGTATCACCGACTCGATGAACATGAGTTTGAGTGAACTCCGGGAGATATAAATGGACAGGCAGGCCTGGCATGCTGCAATTCATGGGGTCACAAAGAGTCGGACAGGACTAAGCGACTGAACTGTACTGATATCTAAACTCATGGGGAAAAACGATCCTATGATTTTTATGTATAAATATATGTGTGGAATATCAACTAGAAATTCAGTTAAACTCCTACTAATTGATACCTTATTATAGTAGCTCAAGTAATTTAAGATTTTATTTTTCAGCGGAAGGAAGTTAGAGGTAGATATTCCAGAGGTTGCATGGAAATTCCACTAAAATTCCTTTTTTTTTTCCTGTTATGCTTCTCCTTACTTAACATTGCTTCTGCATTCAAGTTGAAAAGGGGACTATTGAAGCTTAGACATCAAGAACACATTCTAGACATCAATAAGAGGTAGAGAAAAGGACAAATAGAAAAAGAATTCTGCTGGGTGCCCCATTCAATGACTTTCACTTAGATCTTGTAGAGGTCACCATTATCTTCAAAGGAAGCCAGAGAAGGCAGCGTTTTAGCTGAACACATTGTCACCTACAATAAAATCAGGGCTCTGTACCAAGGAAAATAGGGGGAAGGGGGAAGGAAATGGGATACATAATTGGCAGTCCTTCCCTCTTATGGTTGTTGAAAACAGTGCTATACTTTATGACTTAGATTATCTTCTAGGAAGACAGCCTAAACCTGTATGGGGCGGTGACATTGTCAGGCTCTGGATGTATACTTTACATTTTGTTATATGAAAAAAAAAAATCATTTGTCTTTTATTACCAGTAGATAATGTTTCTATTTTCAGAAGAAAACAAGGCAGCTTGCATGTCTCAAGTGGATCTTCCCTGACTATGCCAGTTAAAACAGATCACAATACATTTTTGAACTCTTTATCTTCTTTATATCTTATATGTGTCTTCAAATAATTTATTTTCTATCTTCAGACAAGTCCTTTTCCTGTATGGATTCTTCATATATTCAAGTGCCTTACTGGTGCTTGACACATATTAATAATATGTTTTCCACATATATTATTAAATGGATGGATGCAATCGTGTTAGGCTATATCAGATTTGTTATTCCTTACTTACCTAGCTCTGAGGAGTTAAAAACAAACAAACATAACTTTCTAAGCTAGTTTTAGACTCTGAAATAAAAGAAAACGATTTAACCCAGTTGAAGTAGCTAATGCACTTGAAAAATCTGTTTTGGCGCAAAGTACATTTTTCTTCTAGTACTTGATTTTTTTGTTATCTTTGGTAACATTGACAGAAGTAAGGACTAACAATAGAAATGATACACAGTACTCAGAAAGGGGAAGAAAAATGGGAGCTGTGAGAACAGGCTTATTAGAGGATGAATGATGGTGTAGATGGAACTAATCACAAAGCAAAAGTCAAACAAACAAAATTCACAGAAGCCTGAGTTGTGTTGTATATATTCTTTCAGGGTTATTAGACTTCAGCATAAGCACGATATACCCATTTAAGAAGATATCTATTTTAAAACCTTATTAAATTATAAGAAATAAAGTCAGAACTTTATTATATCATCATTCATTGAAAGATTTTTAGAATTATTTTATTTAAAATGGCAAAAATTGAAAGTGTTAATCACTCAGTTCTCTCTGACTCTTCACGACCTGATGGACTGTAGTCCACCAGGCTTCTCTGTCCATGAGATACTCCAGGCAAGAATACTGGAATGGATTGCCATCTCCTTCTTCAGGGGATCTTCCTGTCCTAGGGATCAAACCCAGGTCTCCTGCATTTCAGGCTGACTCTTTACAATCTGAGTTACTAGGGAAGCCCTATGTATAGTGATCTCTGTCCTGCTTCCTGGCACGGAGCTCCTAAAACCCTTATAATTTCCTAAGTGATAAGAACTAGGACCACCTATTATTCTAATATTTGTTTGACTCCACCTCTAAAACAGGATCCTAAAACCCTTGCACATGCCTAAATGGCAGGAGTACTAGGAGCATTTTTTTCCTGGTGAGGTGATTCTTGCTGGGCTCCTGGGAGGGGCTGGTTATCAAAAAGACAAAACCATGATTAAAAACTTAGTTTTCAGTTCCATCACTCATCTTCCAGAGCAGAGAGAGGGGCTGGAAATAGAACTAAGAATTATCATGCCTATGTGGGGATTCCATATCAAGAAGCAACAGTTATAACTGGACATGGAACAACAAACTGGTTCAAATTGAGAATGGAGTACATCAAATCTGTATATTGCCACCTTGCTTATTTAACTTATATGCAGAGTATGTCATGAGAAATGCCAGGCTGGATGAACCACAAGCTAAAGTCAAGTTTGCCAGGAGAAATATCAATCACCTCAGATATATAGATGACACCACCTTAATGGCACAAAGTGAAGAGGAACTAAAGAGCCTCTTGATGAAAGTGAAAGAGGAGAGTGAAAAAGCTGATTTAAAACTCAACATTCAAAACACTAAGATCATGGCATCCAGTCCCATCTCTTCATGGCAAATAGATGGAGAAACAGTGGAAACAGTGACAGACTTTATTTTTGGGGGCTCCAAAAGCACTGCAGATGGTGACTGCAGCCATGAGATTAAAAGACGCTTGCTCCTTGGCAGAAAAGCTATGACAAAACTAGACAGCTTATTAAAAAGCAGAGACATCACTTTGCCAACAAAGGTCCATCTAGTCAAAGCTATGATTTTTCCAATAGTCATGTATAGATGTGAGAGTTGGACTATAAAGAAACCTGAGCACCGAAGAATTGATGCCTTTGAACTGTGGTGTTGGAGAAGACTCTGGAGAGTCCCTTGGACTGCAAGGAGATCCAACCAGTTCATCCTAAAGGAGATCAGTCCTGAATATTCAGCATCAATTCTGATGCTGAAGCTGAAACTCTAATACTCTGACCACCTGATGCAAAGAACTGACTCATTTGAAAAGACCCTGATTCTGGAAAAGATTGAAGGTGGTAGGAAAAGGGGATGACAGAAGATGAGATGGTTGGATGGCATCACTAACTCAATGGACATAAGTTTGAGTAAGTTCTGGGAGTTAGTGATGGACAGGGAAACCTGGCATGCTGCAGTCTATGGGGTCACAAAGGGTCAGACACAACTGAGTGACTGAACTGAACTGATGTGTGAAAGCCTCTATGAAATTCCAATAGTATGGAATTTGGAGAGCTTTCAGGTTGGTGATGGAGAAGGTGATGGCACCCCACTCCAATACTCTTGCCTGGAAAATCCCTTGGATGGGGGAGCCTGGTGGGCTGCAGTCCATGGGGTCGCGAAGAGTGGGACATGACTGAGTGACTTCACTATCACTTTACACTTTCATGCATTAGAGAAGGAAATGGCAATCCACTCCAGTGCTCTTGCCTGGAGAATCCCAGGGATGGGGGAGCCTGGTGGGCTGCTGTCTATGGGGTTGCAGAGTCGGACATGACTGAAGCGACTTAGCAGCAGCAGCAGGTTGGTAAATATGTGGAGTGGCTGGAAGATTAGAGTATCCTGAGAGGGCATGGAAGCTCTGTGCCCCTTCCCACACACCTTACTCTACACATCTCTTCCTTCTGGATGCTCATCCAGATCCTTAATCATGTTCTTAATAAACTAATAAACATAAATGTTTCCCTGAGTTTTGTGAGCCACTCTAACAAATGAATCAAACCCAAGGAGTTGAATCATTGGATCCTCTGTTTTCTAGCCTAATCAGAAACACAGGTGATACCCTGGCTTGCTATTGGTGACCAAAATATGGGGGAGATGGGAGACAGTCTTAAGGGACCGAGTCCTTAATCCTCTGGGATCTGGCACTAACTCGAATAATACCGTTAGGTTTAAGATTAGTTGCAGGACACCCAGCTAGTGTGGGCTTTCCTGGTGGTTCACACAGTAAAAAACCTGCCTGCAACACAGGAGACCCACGCTCAATTCCAGGGCTGGGAAGACCCCCTTCAGAGGGGAATGGTTACCCACTCCAGTATTTTTACCTGGAGAATTCCACGATCAGGAGAGCCTGGCGGGCTATAGTCCATGGGGTCGCAAAAAGAGTCAGACATGACTGAGCGACTAACGCTTTCACACTTCTTTAGCTGGCCTAGCAGAGAATTGCTTGGTGTAGGGGCAAACCTTCATACATACATTTGGAGACCAAAATTGAAGTATTTATGTGAGTAATAAAGGAGAATCACAGGAGAGAAAGATGTAGTAGGTAAGAACTGAATTATTCCATATATGGGGGAGGTAAAATCTGCACGTTTTTCCTTTAAAGTAACTTTTCTGGATGTGTGCTTTTATACAAAAAGACTTATTTTCTGATATTACTGGGTGGGTGAGCAACATTATTGGATTTTATTTTATGCAAAGTTATTTTCATGGTTGTCTCAACAAAGTGGAAATTATAGGTTTGTACTTCCATAGCTAGGACTGTACTATAGCATTTCTATCTAAAATTGTCATAACTGTATTCACACAGACTCTTGTGAGTTCACAGCTATAAAGACCTTTAGGCAAGATGGTTATAAATAAAGTGGATTAAATATTTCAGTAGGGATATGAGGATTTTTTTTTAATTACCCAAAACATGATTTCATTTTAAATTACACATAAGGAAACAAAGTATCTGGAAAAACCAAAAAAGGTGAAGTTAAGAAAAAGAAACAACTAGCAGATAACTGCAGTGACTTTAGTCTATACACTTTGGACTCTTCTTGAACTAATTTGTAGCTAAGGTCTAAACTTAACAAAGACTTTCCTGTAACATATAAGTTACAGAGTCACCACCGACTTTCTTCCTCAGCTGGCCTCCTTTCTCTACAGAGCAATTGCAACCGAGTTATACACAGGTGTTAGGAAACCAGGGTATCACTGTTTTTCCTGTTGGTAGTAGAGCCGCAGCAACACGCTTAGATATCAGCAGCTAATGATTTATACTCAAATAAAGCATCTCTATTCATAAAATATCCTCCATTTTATTCTTAAAACTTTCTTTCTTTCTTTGGGGTCGGAAACAGCTGGAGAAAATATTCTGAGGGTTCTCTTTTAATTTTTTTCTTCTGTTTAATGACGTGAAAATTTTGCCTTTTAGTCGCTACCTGTTTAATGAGTATTTTTTTTTAATGTAAGTTTATATGTCTGATACTATGCTTATTGCTCAGGATTCAGTCATGAGATGGAGGGAATATGTCCTTGGGCCCACCATGATCAAATCCTGGTGAGAAATAGTGTTAACTGAGACACTGAGACAAAGATGATGACATTGAATGTATTGAGATAGCAGCAACAAATAGTCGATTGATTAAATGATTGATTGTCAGTGGAGAGAATGTGAAAGGAGTGAAAGTTCAAAATAAAAATTTTTGTTGCCAGCAATTTTCATTTTGAAAAAATCAAATGTTAGGCTTATGTTACTCTGATAATGGTTTCAGTTACTGCACTTTGTAGATATAAAGTAATCAAGGAGGCAACTGCAATTGCCTGAGTGTCATTAGATGTGGCTTTTGCCACAGGGTAGGTGATCCATGAGCGAAGGCAAGCCAAAGGCCATATGTGTTTTATGTATTTTGTGATTTAGCACCAGAAGTCATGCACTGACACTTCTGTAAAGTAGTGTTGGTTACACAGCTCTATATAATGTGAGAGAGAGCTACATAAGGAGGTGAGTGCCACCAGGAACCATCTTGGAAGCTGGCTACCACTTTCAGAATCATTTTAGTTACTCTTTCTTTGAGATATTTTCCATTGAAAGTCTGTTTTACTTAGTATCAGTGATGATCACACGCAACATATTTTCCAATCTATGTAACAGATGCTATCTTGTTTGTAATTAAATACGTTTTTCTAAAGCCATAAGGCAAGACCCTTAGAATTAAACATGGGTTGTACTTCCTTTATTTATCATGTAATCTAAATTATGAAGTCTATATTTGTTTTAGAAATTCATAGGCTGTCTTTTGTTCCTGATTTTAGCTTGTTTTCATGCAATGCTTTTGAAGTTAAAAATTATATATATTTTTTAAATTTAGAGATTGCTTAGTGTGTGTGTATTTAACTGCTCAGTCATGTCCAACTTGTTGTGACCGCATGGAGAGTAGCCCTCCAGGCTCCTCTGTCCATGGAATTTTCCAGGCAAGGATATTGGAGCAGGTTGCCATTTCCTACTCCACAGTGTCTTCCTGACCCAGGGATCAAAACCACATCTCTTGTGTCTCCTGCATTGGTAGGAGGGTTCTTTACCACTAGTGCCAACCACCTGGGAAGCCTAAATATTGCTTTATCCTGCTCCCTGATTTTACATATGAGGTTTCTCATATCCAGACAGTTTGACTAACTAAGGTTACAAAATTTGTAATAAAATCTAGGAATCATGATCCCTAATCCTTTTTCTTTCCTTTACAACTTACTAGCAGCTGGTTAGTTTTCAATAATTTCATGCTACTGTAAGAAAGCACTCATACATTCAGCATTAGAGATTTGCAGGATGTCTATAATGGAACACAGTGCCAAGAGCTATAAACTTTCGTGTATGATTACCTTCTTTTCATTACATTGGAGTTTCAGCTCAGCATTTCAAATCCCTAAAACAATGAAATAAGACTTCCCTCAGAGAAAAAAACAAACAACAGTGCAAATATATGAGAGAACTGCAGTTTCAGAAATTTGTTGATTTCAAAGTTTTGACAACAAAGCAACCTTTTAGGAATCTATGTATATAATTCATGTCTTGTTTGACATGCTACATTGAACAAATGAGAAGACTATGGAGACTAAATTAAAACACACATATTATGGCTCTTTTAGCCCTTAATATCTACTTAGCACATCTATGTTTTCAAATATATTTTATTCCCTTTCAAATAAGAATAAATTTCTTGTTCCCAAACTAACTTATTGGTGCTAGAGGCAGTACACCTAAGGACTGAATCACTTCAGGAGTTGTATAAAATTAAAATTAATTTATCAGTGAGCAAAAATAATGTAGATACAATAGTGGATCACAAACTATTAGAACATGCTATTTTCTTGGTGTATTGGCATTTGATACAATATTTTGTAATCTTTATCACCTTTGTTCTTAACTTTTTATTCTTTATAATAAGATGTAAAAAAGAAAAAAACATGCCACAAAGCTAAATAAAATAAAATTATATACCTGAATATTTTAAACTTGGTTTTTAATAGATTGTCTCATCAAAATAACTGCACTACAACACATCTGCAAAATAACCATAGGGTAAGTAAGTTAAAAGAGCCGCCTTATAGTTCCCAAAGTAACGGTTTTGTAAAAAGGAAGAGAAACTTGTATTTATAATCAGAACTTAGTATTTCACTTTAGCATTTCACCCCAAATATCATAGTGTAGCTCCACTTTAAAATAAATTTCTGTTTTAGAACAGCTTTAGGAATATAAACAACTGAATAGATAGTCAAAAGAATTTCAACACACCCCACACTAGTTTTCCTAATATAATATTAATATCTTATATCAGTATGATGCATTTTCACAATTATTAAATCAGTATCTATGTATTATTAATTTTATTAACCAAAGTTCACACTTTATTTATATTTCCTTGCTTTAATGTCATAAGGAAGATCAAAGGAGTAAGAAGCAATACTTTTGTAAAGCATGTATATAACTGATTGATCAATGTTGTAACACTATCTCACTCTATTCATTGTGAGTTCAACTTCATGTTTTCATGACTTATCATAAATTAAAAGAGTATTACCAGTCAAGTGTGCGGGATTAACTTCATGTCTGTGAAGTATAGATGCCACCAGACAAGTTTGATAAAGTCTCTAGGCTTTTGTATACATGTTAATTTTAAAAAGTCTGAATAAATTACCTAGCTTTCTTCATAAATATTGGAACCTGAAGCTCTGAAAATTATATTCAACTTGATGACTGTAATAAATGTCATATCATTCTCTGTTGTAAATCTGCAAAACTACATCCAGAATAAATTTCCTAAGTTAGATTCTCTATGAATTAGTTTAATGATCCTTATGAATGGTATTTATTTCAAATTTGATAATTTCATCTATAAGATTTTTTGTTTCATAACTATTAATAGTTAAATTCAATTTTGATTAAGTTCTGAATATATTAGCTATATAATCTATCAATTTTGCATAATTATTTCCTGACAGAATATCAGAGGACATGTATATTAAATATGCTGTATGTATATAGGTCATTGCTGTGGAAGTGTTATCTAGATACATGAAACATAAGTGCATTTATGAAATGTAATATAAGTTTGAATTATACTTTATATTTTAGCTGTCATATGAAGTATAATAATATGTAATGTGGAAAAATTTTTCTTTTTCTGGTAGAAGCTGTTATCCTCAGAGTAAATATTATTGTCAAGCCTGAGATAAACTGAAAAATTCTATATCAAGACCCTTTAGATACACAGTTGACATGACAATAATCACAATGGCTGAATCATTCCTTTTAAAGGAGCAACCAAAACATCTAATTTTTCTTTGAGAAAGAGAAGTTTTAAGAGTGAGTGAATAAACTAGTAACTGTTGACAGTACTAGTGAGTTGAAACACTTGACCTTGGTTGGAGTATAGTTTGAACAGAGATTCTCAAATTCATCTCAAGATGTTGTTAAAACACAGATTTCTGAGTCCCATCACTAGAGATTGTGATTCAATTGTTTAGCAAGGGACCTGAACATTGGAATTTTTAAAGTCCCAAGTGTTGGTGCTGCTGTTGTCCATCCACTTCATACTTTAAGAACCAAAGGCTAGTGTGTGAGCTGTGTGACCGAAAACAAATAGACCGTCAGTTATTTCTCCAGCAAAAATGGGTTCATCTGGAATCAGCAAAGAATTTCAATTTGGAGTCTTTAACCATGGCAAACCATGTGCGATTCCCTAGCAAAAAATGGAAAGGAGACCTCTCATAGTAGGAAAATAAAGTTCAGAGGATTATTGGGAAATGAAGAGTCCATGATTTTTCATTGGTTGAGTTATGACAGTCTCTCATTGGCTCTTGCCAGGAAAGAAGAGGAAGTCTTTTTCCTTCTTCCTGTTGGGCTCTGCTGTCATCATATGACTTGAGAGCTCTCAGTTATGGTCTCCTGACTCTATTTGAGACTTACGTTTATTTATTTATCTATTTTTACTTTTCCTCATTTAAATACTTTTAGGTTTCAAATGCTATTGTCCAGGGGTCCACCTGTAAAATTGGGTCAGGGTTGTTGGTCCTTAATAAAATATACAGGGCTTTGCCCATAGAAATGTGGAATCCAATTTCTACAATAACCAACTATCCCTAGGAAACCTTACAGTCAGCACTTAGATTTTGGAAAACTTAGAATACTATGAAGTTGTTGTTGTTGTTGAGTCGCTAAGTTGTGTCTGACTCTTTGTGACCCCATGGACTTGCAGCATGCCAGGCTTCCTTGTCTTTCACTATCTTCTGGAGTTCAGATTCATGTCCATTGGGTCAGTGATGCAATCTATCCATATCATCCTCTACCATAAAGCCTGTCGGTATCTAATGTAAACCTTGTTCAGGTATCAGACACCCTAAATATTGAGCCTGGGTTTGGACAAACTGCAAGGTTTATTTTGTTTTGTTTTGTTTTGTTTTTGGTAACCTCATGTAGCTTTAAGAGCTTCAGTGTAAAGCTTTCATGCTTTACCAAATAGATGCTATCTCCCTTTAAAGAGGCTAGAGAAGGAGCACTAAGAAGCAAATCATTCACATGCTGTGAGAAAGTAGAACCTATATCATCCAGATCAATCCTCAGGATTTGTATGAAATAAGAACTCTCAGTAAAACTGAGTCACTACTGAGTCATTACTGTCCAGGTGAATTGTTTTTCTTCCCAAGTGAAGACAAAAATCCACTGATGAGCTTTATCAATTGCAATATTAAAGAATGAGCTACACAAATACATCACAATAAATAATTTGCTTCTAGTGGGGAATGGATGTAATAATGGATGAAGATTGGGAACAAGAGTGTGGAGAGGGATAACGATGTCGTTTATTGGTCAGAGGTCCTATACAAAATTCCACCCTCAGCCTTTAGGCTTTCTCACCAGTGAAATACAATATTACAATATTAAAGGACTGGTACAGAGGAGAATGAGGCCTTGGCCCTTATAATCATCTGCTACTGGCTTTATGCCTTGGTAGACTTATTTACTTATAAGGTATTGATTAATTCTAGGCAGAAGTTTTGTGAGATCTCTTTGAATCTTGATGGGAGGTGCTTCGTGAATTTTACCCTTGTCAGTTGGAGATTTTGCACACAAGACCTATGGTATAACTGTCAATAGGGACAAATGACCAGTGTTTCCAGAATCAGTTCTAATACTACCACAGATGGAACAAATAAAAGATATCAAAGGCCATTTAATAAACCTGGTTGGCTGCTTTGATGACTACTGCAAACTTCTGCAATTATTTCCCCTCTTTTCATGAGTATCTGTCTCTGCCTAATAAATGGCACCAAAAGAACATAGGAGGAAAGGATATGTATCACTCAAAGGGCCTCAACAATAGGAAATAGTTTTGGAAACAGAAACCCCTTGCAGTTCATTAGACATCCTTAGAATCTGAGCTGTTTTTTTAATAAGCCAGGACAGTGATTGTTTTATAGTAATAGGGTAGAGCACCAGGAGTGTGGCTCTGGTTTCAATTAGAACTGGAAGAGATTTTTCCTCAATCTGGAGAAATGTTTTTCTAAACTGATTATGAGGGAGAATTGGGAAGATCCCTTGTGGTTTTCTCAGAGCCCCATCATTGATAATTGAAAGATCATTAGAAAGGCTGGCTAGAGGTCTGAGAGCAGCTGAAACATTAAAATCTGTAATATTCTGTCCATGTCCTGGCTTCTTGCAATAATAGCGGAAACTAGGAGGGTTTGGGTTTCATTTAGGGCCTTCAATTACTGTTTTGAAGATTAAGAATCTTGGTAGTCTTCCTTGGAGGTGATTCATTTACAGTATGAGAAAGCTGGTTTGATAGATTAACTAAATCTGGAAGTTTTTCATTTCATCCTGGTTCTTTCTCACTAGAAGGGAAAAGTCCTGGTTCAGCCCATAGTAAACACAGCGTTAAAAGCTACCTGGGTGGAATAAACATCTGAAAAAAGACCAGAATTTCCTCTAAAAATAATCAGATGTCAATTGTAATGGTCATAAACCATTTATCAGATTTTTGTGTGTAAGTCAAATTTTAGTTCCCATCACCCAGCTTTGGAACAGCCTTAGGAATTGGAACAGTCCAATGAAGTAGCCTAGTGATTCTCCAAGCCTGTTCATATAATAAGTTAATAGGCTAGTCTCCCAGTTTTTGCTGTAGAAACCTTTAAGATTTCCCCAATTAGCATTTTTCATTCAATGCTGGGACTGGCCTTTACTGACAAGTATATTAACTAGTTGAGTTCTCTGGTGACTCAGATGGTAAAGAACCCACCTGCAAGGCAGGAGACCTGGGTCTGATCTCTGGGTTGGTAAGATCCTCTGGAGAAAGGAATGGCAACCCACTCCAGTATTCTTGCCTGGGGAATTCCATGGACAGAGGAATTCTGGTGGGCTGAATGGGCTGGTGGGCTACATACAGTGCATGGGTTCGCAAAGAGTTGGACATGACTGAGTAACTTCCACACACACACACGAGCTAGATGATGTAAGTCAGAGAAACCAGGTTGGTAAATTTAAATGACTGTATTAAATTCATCAGCAAATCTGTGAGAATCTTTGGTTACTTTAGAAAAATCTTTGACAATAGCTCACAGTTCAGCTTTCAGTTCAGTTCAGTCGCTCAGTCATGTCCAAATTTTAGCAACCCCATGGACTGCAGCGCGCCAGGCTTCCCTGTCCATCACCAGCTCCTGGAGTTGACACAGGCTCATGTCCATTGAGTCCATGATGCCATCCAGCCATCTCATTCTTTGTCATCCCCTTCTCCTGCCTTCAATCTTTCCCAGCATCAGGGTCTTTCCCATTGAGTCAGTTCTTCGTATCAGGTGGCTGAAGTATTGGAGCTTCAGTTTCATCAGCCCTTCCAATGAATATTCAGGACTGATTTCCTTTAGGATGGACTGGTTGGATCTCCTTGCTCTCCAAGGAATATAAGAATTAGTCCAGGGAATATAAGAAATTAAAAGTTACAGTCTTTAGATACTCAGATGTCCTAATTTTAAAGGGAGAGATTCTGAAAATTTCAGAGGACGATGAGGTGGAGAGAGCTCCAGGGAAAAAGGGAAGTTCAGGGAGAGAATTATTATAGAGGAACTGAGGATACAGAGGAGGTATTGGAATTATAAAAGGGAGGGAGGAAGATGGGGCCTAAATGTGAGGAGCCCATGGAGACAGATAAGATGGCGCCTGAGACAGTCTGAGACAAAGAAGCTAAGAAAGAAGAGCATTAGGCTTTGGAAGTTATTTGATCTTTTTTTTCTTTTCTGATGTTTGTTTGCGTGAGTTAATCTTAAAATCTTATTTGACAATGACACAATTTTAGACTTCTGATAACATTTGGGAGCCTCAAAATACCAAACAAAATAGGCATTTCATTCAGTTTGGGAAATTGTAGAGCTATGGTTGTTTGATTCTATTTTAAGAAAAGTATGTTTGGGGATTTCAAAAGTTCCCCATAATGTCCATTGATATTCTGAATTCCCTTTGGTTAGATTTCTGCATTTCATTAAAAATGTGCATGAGGATAGAGTGTGGTTTTCAAACATAAAATTAGACAGGGTTTCTGCAGGAGTAAGGGCATGGGGTGCCCATACAACATTTATATAACTGAGATCCTATTTCTCAGGGGTTTTTCCCTAGAATAAGAAAATAATTTTCAAACAGGCTAAAAAGCTGAAATAGCTTGAACAGCTAAATAAACTACAGGCCTAATACCAGCCAGTTTTAAGGGAACAGTCTAATCCTGGGGAAGCCAGGCCAAAAGCTGGTTAGCACAGTTGCAATAAAAAACAGCCTCTGCTCCAAAATGAATGGGCCAAAGCCTAGCCAGCTGCAGCTAAAACAGCCTACTTTCAAAATCAGGCTAAAATGTCAAAGGAGTACTCACATATAGAAAAAAGGCTTAACCAGAAAGGAAGGGTCCTTAAAATAGATCCTGAATAAAACCTAAAGGACTTTAAAACTGAAAACAGGATGGAAACCGGGATCCAGGAGAGAGATTTGCCCTCCAAGCCCAGGTTTGTCGGGAAACATTGCTCATTTGTTTGCTCACCTGCCTCAGAATCATGAAGGGTCTTCTCTGGATGCCTGTGCAAGTTGCCAAAATGCTGACCTGAAACAGAGAAACTGACAGTCATTTTTCTTTCAAAAATAGGTTCTTTTGATGTTAGCAGAGTTCCAATTCAAGGTCTGCAACCATGGTGAGCAATACACGAGTCATCAGCAAAAATGCAGAGGAGAACTCTGTATATTATAGAGAGCAAGAAGGAAGTTGAGAGGTCTATAGTAAGCAAAATATCTATGGTATTTATTGGCTGAGTTGTGACAATCTCTTCTTGGATGAGATCTTGCCAGGAAAGAATAGGGAGTCTTTCTTCTTGTTGGGTTTAGCTATCATCATACTGCTTGAGAACTCCCATTTCTGGTCTCCTGACTCTTTCTTTCTTTCTTTCTTTCTTTTTTTTTTTAATGGCTTTTAAAAATGCTAAAACTATGGTGATTCTTTTTTTTTTTTAATTTTTTTTTTTCACTGAGAGATAATTGCTTTACAGAATTTTGTTCTTTTCTGTCAAACCTCAAAGTGAATCAGCCATAGGTATACGTATGTCCCCTCCCATTTGAACCTCCTTCCCATCTCCCTCCCCACCGCACCCCTCTAGGTTATTACAGAGCCTCTGTTTGTGTTTTCTGAGACATACAGCAAATTCCCACTGGCTATCTATTTTACATATGGTAATATAAGTTTCCACGTTACTCTCTCCATACATCTCACCCTCTCTTCCCCTCTCCCCATGTCCATAAGTCTATTCTCTATGTCTATTTCTCCATTGCTGCCCTGTGAATAAATTCTTCAGTACCATTTTTCTAGATTCCGTATATGTGCATTAGAATATGATATTTATCTTTCTCTTTCTGACTCATTTCACCCCATATAATAGGTTCTAGGTTCATCCACCTCATCAGAACTGACTCAAATGTGTTCCTTTTTATGGCTGAGTAACATTCCATTGTGTATATGTACCATGCCTTCTTTATCCATTCACCTATTGATGGACATCCAGGTTGCTTCTATGTTCTAGCTATTGTAAATAGTGCTCCAATGAACGATGAGATACATGTGTCTTTTTCAATTTTGGTTTCCACAGGGTATATGCCTAGGAGAGGGATTTCTGGGTCATATGCTGGTTTTATGCCTAGTTTTTTAAGAAATCTCCATGCATCTTCCATAGTGGCTGTATCAATTTACATTCCTACCAACAGTGCACACCCTCTCCAGCATTTATTGTTTGTAGATTTTTTGATGATGGCAATTCTGACCAGGGTGAGGTGACATCTCACTGTAGTTTTGATTTGCATTTCACTAATAATGAGTGATGTTAAGCATCTATTCATGTGTTTGTTAGCCATTTGTATATCTTCTTTGGAGAAATGTCTGCTGAGGTCTTTTTCCCACGTTTTCATTGGGTTGTTTGTTTTTCTGGCATTGTTTTCTGGCATTGTATGAGCTGCTTATATATTTTGGAAATTAATCCTTTGTCAGTTGTTTCATTTGCTATTATTTTCTCCCACTCTGAGGGTTGTCTTTTCACCTTGCTTACAGTTCCCTTTGCTGTGCAAAAGCTTTTAAGTTTAATCAGGTCTCACTTCTTTACTTTTGTTTTTATTTCTGCTATTCTAGGAGGAGAGTCATAGAGGATCTTGCTTTGATTTCTGTCATTGAGTGTTCTGCCTATGTTTTCCTCTAAGTGTTTTGTAGTTTCTGGTCTTACATTTAATTCTTTAATCCATTTTGAGTATATCTTTGTGTATGGTGTTAGGAAGTGTTCTGATTTCATTCTTTTACATGTAGCTGTCCAGTTTTCCCAGCACCATTTATTGAAGAGACTGTCTTTGCCCCATTGTATATTCTTGCCTCCTTTTGTCAAAAATAAGGTACCAATAAGTGCACAGGTTTATTTATGGGCTTTCTATCTTGTTCCATTGGTCTATATTTCTTTTTTTGTGCCAGCACCATACTGTTTTGATGACTGTGGCTTTGTAGTATAACCTGAAATCAGGAAGGTGGATTCCTCCAGCTCCATTCTTCTTTCTCAAAACTGCTTTGGCTATTTGGGGTCTTTTGTGTTTCCATATGAATTGTGAAAATTTTTGACCTAGTTCTGTGAAAATTGTAATTTGATAGGGATCACACAGAATATGTAGATTGCATTTACTAGTATAGTCATTTTCAAAATATTGATTCTTCCTACCCAGGAACATGGGTATCTCTCCATCTGTTTATGTCATCTTTGATTTCTTTCATCAGTGTCTTATAACTTTCTGTGTACAGTTCTTTTGTCTCCTTAGGTAAGTTTATTCCTAGATATTTAATTCGTTTTGTTGCAGTGGTGAATGGACTTGATTCCTTAATTTCTGTTTCTGATTTTTCATTGTTAGTATACAGAAATGCAAGTGATTTTTGTGTATTGATTTTGTATCCTGCAACTTTGCTAAATTCACTGATTAGCTCTCGTAATTTTCTAATACTATCTTTAGGGTTTTCTATGTGCAGTATAATGTTTCCTGAAAACAGGGAGAGCTTTACTTCTTTTCTGATCTAGATTCCTTTTTTTCCTGTTTCTCCTCTGATTGCTGTAGCTAGGACTTCCAGAATTATGTTGAATAATAATGGTGAAAGTAGACACCCTTGTCTTCTTCCTGATTTTAGGGGGAATGCTTTCAGTTTTTCACCTCTGAGAGCAATGTTTGCTGTAGGCTTATCATATATGGCCTTTACTATGCTGAGGTAGGTTCCTTCTATGCCCATTTTTTGAAGAGTTTTAATCATAAATGCATATGGAATTTTGTCAGAAGCTTTTTATGTGTCTATTGAGATTATCATATGGTTTTTATCTTTTAATTTGTTAATATGGTGTATCACATTGGTTGATTTGTGTATATCGAAGAATCCTTGCATTTCTGAAACAAACCCAACTTGATCGTGGTGTATGAGCTTTTTGGTTTGTTGCTGCATTCTGTTTGTTAAAATTTTGTTGAGGATTTTTGTATCTATGTTCATCAGTGATATTGGCCTGTAGTTTTCTTTTTCTATGTTGTCTTTGTCTGGTTTTGGTATCAAGGTGATGGCGGCCTCATAGAATGAGTTTGGAAGTGTTCCTTCCTCTGCAATTTTTGGAAAGATTTTTAGAAGCATAGGCATTATCTCTTCTCTAAATGTGTGATAGCATTTTCCTGTGAAGCCATCTTATCCTGGGCTTTTGTTTCCAGAGAGATTTTTGATCACGGCTTCAATTTCAGTGCTTGTACTTGGGTTTTTCATAATTTCTATGTCAGGCACATAGAGGGGCCTCCCTGGCTGGAGTCCTACTCTGCAGATCAGCACATCAGGCACTTAAAAGGGCACCCTGTGTGGGGTCCTACTCTGTAGTTCAGTACGTCAGGCATTTGATGGGCCAGCCTCTCTATTGTTCAGCTGCATTGCTGGCGTGTGAGGGGAGAGAGGCTATGGTGATGGCTTCACCCCCAACCCATGGCCCAGCTTTATTGCCTTGCTTCTGTGGCTCCCTGGCTTTCCTCCACAGGCATTTCCCACCACAGTTTCCTCCCTCACATGCCCTCGATCTGTCTCTCCACAGTCAACAGCAGCCCTTGCCCTGGGATTGCTCCAGAATCCCTAAACTCCAGCTCCCAGCTGTTGCACCTTCCAGGGGATCTATGTCCCTATCCAAGGTATATACAGCTGAGGAAAGGACTGTCTGATTCTTGTTCCATCTAGGCTGCCATAAATCAGCTGTTTCACTCTCAGCCTTAAGTGTTTCTCCTCTGACTCAGACAATTGCCTCAATGTGGGAATCAGACCCCTGCTTCAGTTCCCCCACCCACTGAGGGTATGTCTAGTCCTACTAACACTCCTGTTTTTCTCCCTAGCTCCTTCATTCTACTGAGTTTTACGTGGGCCTATATATTCTTTTCCTCTGGTTCCACCAACTCTGTCCACTCTCAACTGGTGTTCTGCATGTTCTTCTGTTTCTGAAGCTATTTTCCTGATGTATTCATGGAGAAAGATGTACTCCATGTCCACCTACTCCTCCACCATCTTGTTCTTCTCCTGACTCTATTTAATTGAGGCTCCTGTTATTGACTTTTTGCAGATATTATATTCATTAATCCCTTCCTAAAGGGATATCTCTAAAGAAGAAATTATTATTATTTAGAATTATATTTAGAAGAGATTATATACATTAACTAAGAACAAGTTCCAAGTGTGGAGAAATTCCTCAATTCCTCCAATTCAAATAATCTGTCATATAAAAATCAGCTGTCTGTCCTCATAGTTATATACTATGTTTTAAAGTACAATATCCAAAAGGCATGATGACAATGTATCACTGGAGGGATTTTGTGAGCAGATATCAAGAATCACTTCATGATTCTTAAATCTATGTTATTTTTTATAGGTTATTTGTTCTGAGCATTACAAAATGGAATGCAATTAGGTAAAGAGAAAATTAAATTTAAAGTACAGAAAAAAATTAAAAGCTAATAATTAAATGTTTTAAAAGTCATATTTTCTTACAGGTTTTATGTTATTCAAGTGGTATTTATTTTTTTTCTACCTTTGTTTAAACAGAAGAAATCAATTATTTTCAGTGACACTGATGATTCTGTTAAAACTGGTATTTCTGAAATGGCTTTCACATAATTTAGATAATCAAAATGACCATTTCTAGATAATTAAATAACAGATAATTTTATATATAGTATTTCAAAAAATATTATCATTAATAAGCTATTATTTTACTTCAAACTGTCATGTAGAAGAGTTAAAAAAGGAAAATGAATATCATTCTGTAATAGAAGTATCCATATAATTTTTATATTTAATGTGTATTGAAATTACCTTCTGAATTTTGAAATCACAATACATTCAAATATTGTCTGTGCTTTGAGTGAGTACAATACTACTAATATTACTTTAGCCTGTCTTTCCACTAATAAATATCCAATTTTAAATCATCACTAGTTTAGAAATAATATAATGAATGCTAACCCTATATGCCTGTATATCCTATACTGGCATTCTCTACAATCAGTTCACAGCTCTCTACACAAAATTATTATGATTTCTGCAAAGATACTAACATGACAAGACTACAGTAAAATTTCCCTCACGTCTTCTTTGAAATATTGTCCCAAAGCATGTCTCATCAAAAGAAGAGAGTTTACAGAGATAAATAAAATTGCTTTGAAATTTAGCTTAGATATTTTCATACTGTAACTTCTTTTTTAAAAGAGCATACCTTTGGGTATTTAGTAATTCCCTAATATTTTCATCATGAATTCATTTCAGTTAAGGAGTAGTTACAAAGTAAATCAAGCTATGGTGAGACAACAATCAAGATGAATGCTTAAATGCAATTTCCTGAGCTTAAGTCAATTCTCATTAAAGTTGCAGATACTACACATATAACATTATATGTAGAAAATGTTTATCAATAACCTAATGAAATATCTATTTTAGAATAAGTTATATATTGATATAACTATAGATTGACTTTAATATAATATATAAATATATTTTTCATGAGGGAGTTATATGTATTGAAATGGTGGAACCCTATCTGAATTGTTTTTTCCTTCAATATAACTGAATAACCAGTTTGTTTTAAAAAATAATTACAAATTAACTTTAAAATTAATTCCAATTAATTTGGACTCCTAAGGATAGTGAAATGTCAATGTTTAACAATTCAACACAAATCATAACCTATTTTCTAACATCAAATATTTCAATATTATTTAAATCTCTCAGGCCATTTCTGAGGGAATAGAAGAACTCTGGATCCATTTGACAATGTAAAAATCTTACTGAGCATTTCTTATTTGATTTCACCTAAAATCAGACAAAATTCAAAATCATAAAAGTTATGAACAAAAGAATATACTTGTACTTTCAAAAAACAAAAAAATAAAAATTATAATTGCAAATGGTATAGTTTCAAATAGATACATCACAATTAGGTATCATTTATATATCTCTTCTGTCTAGCTTTTTCCCTGTGGTTAGAGAGGAGTGAGGGAAACAAAATAATACAAGTGGAGAGTTTCAGAATGGAAATTCATTCATTCGTTCTGTTGATGCCAGTGCAGGGATTTAATGAGTCAGTCAACAGTGGAGAGTTATCAGTTTTGCTGCAGAAATTAGACAACAGATGTCCCATAAATTCCAGTACTATAGCACCAGGGGTGTTAACCCCTTTTGATCATTTCCTGATTTGCTATATGACCAAGTCTGATGCACCCAGGCACTTGCATGGTTTTTCTGATTCTGCCCTTCAACTGCTGTTTAAATTGATTTATTCTACATGATGCTATTTATGGAAAGTGTTCTAAAATGAAATAGTCCATTTATCTTAAAAATGGAGCTGAGTGTTCCCCAATGGGGATCATCCTTTATGAGCATGAAATTTGAATAATCTAATTAAAATCTTTCTTTTTGGTCATTTTTCTAGTGAAATGTCTTTGTAGCTTCTAGTTATTCATTAAGTAATATGTCACTGATACCTTGTGGCATTTGGATCTTCTGATTCCTGAATTCCAAAAAACAGTACTATATATTTATTTTAGTAAAAACAAAACAGAAGTATGAGCTCTTGCGTAAAAGTTATCTAATTTCCCAATGAATTTCCAGTTTGGAGCATTTACATTTTATATTAATAATAGTAACCATGCTTAAATTGTGTGTGCTGTATGAAATCACTATAGATTCAAGGACAGCAATCAGCTAGGTCTTCAGTGTGGTCTGTTAATATTTTTGGTGTGTGTCAATGGCATAGTTGTGTCCGACTCTTTGTGACCCCATGGACTGGAACCCACCAGGCTCCTCTATCCACGGGATTCTCCAAGGCAAGAATATTGGAATGGGCTGCCGTTTCCTTCTCCAGGAAATCTCTCTAAACCAGGGATCAAACCTGGGTCTCCCACACTGCAGGCAGATTCTTTCCCATTTGAGCCACCAGGGAAGCCCCTGTTAGTATTAGAATTTTTTAATTTTATTAAGAAATATCTCTAGTCACTACAACTATATGCCAGTTTAGGTCCTGGCAAGAAACATAATTGAATTCCATCAACACAAATTAAACTACTTTAATACCAGAGCTATCTAGAAGCCTGGATTAAAGAACAAACTAGGGATGATGCTGTACTTGGAGACCAGCAACAGCAATTGGTCTTACCCCACAGCTGAAGGGACTAGGAAAAAAATTGTCACTAGTGCTAAGTGAGACCTGCTGTCTAGGTAAGGGGGTGGGGGTGTCAATCTGCAGCTGTGGTCTCCAGGAATGCAACTAAAATGCAGAAGAGAGGCACTGAAGTAGGAAATAGCAACGAAACACTGACAAGATAGGGGGAAAACACAAGGAACTCCCAAAGCCCACTGTGCAGCTTTGTGGAATGTCTGCTCTTCACCCTATTTCCTTCAGATTCTATCACTTGCGTTTTGGGGTTCCTAGTCAGCTTCTGCTCCCTCAAGAGCTCATATTGACCACTGACTACTTGAACACTTCCCTCAAGTGTCATATTTTACAAGCCAACCCTGGATCACTCTTAGAGGCATGATTAGCAACTTGTGGAGAGAAGGAGGAAGAGCAGGAGGAAAAAGAGAAAGAGGAGGAGGAGGCAGCCAAAGAAAAGGAGGAGGGGTGGGAAATGGGGAAGGAGAAGGCAAAGGGGAAGCCTTTCTTGATCCTGGTCCTGCTAACTGATTTCTCCTTTTTAATATGTTACTCCTTCTTCATTTGTGAGCGGGAAAGAATTAAATGTCCAAGCAGGTTTTCAGGAAGAGTGCAGATATTTTTTTTTTTCCTTTTTCTCATTTCTGTAACTTTCTTTTTTACTTACCACTGAACACTGCCTAGACTGAGCAAATATTACAGGTTTCATAAGTTTTGCTGTAACATTTCTCAGATCTTGTTCTAATATCCACAGGCATCTAATCTTGTGGGGAAGTTTGAAGCAAGCTTTATTTCTTTGGAGGATGATCTGTATTATTTCTGGATAAAATTTAAGATTCTGTCTTTCCTTAAATTTAGTGATTTCATCAAGATTAAATTTATTTTTTTTCAATGATTTATGCTTCTTCTTTTTACAATATGTCTTTTCAATTTCAGGTTAAGATGTTTCTTTATGTATATATACATATATATGTTTATGTGTGTGTATATATATATGTATATATATGATTTAGTCATGTATGAATGCTAGAGTTGGACTATAAAGAAAGCTGAGTGCCAAAGAATTGATGCTTTTGAACTGTGGTGTTGGAGAAGACTCTTGAGAGTCCCTTGGACTGCAAGGAGATCCTACCAGTCAATCCTAAAGGAAATCAGTCCTGAATATTCACTGGAAGGACTGATGCTGAAGCTTTGGCCACATGATGCAAAGAACTGACTCATTTGAAAAGAATCTGATGCTGGGAAAGATTGAAGGTGGGAGGAGAAGGGGATGGCAGAGGGTGAGATGGTTGGATGGCATCACCGACTTGATGAACGTGAGTTTGAGTAAGCTCCAGGAGTTGGTGATGGACCAGGGCGCTGGGCGTGCTACAGTCCATAGGGTTGCACAGAGTCAGACACGACTGAATGACGGAACTGATATATGATTTTCCCCTAACAAATAGTAAATATATATTTTTTACCTCTTTTTTCTTCCTTCAAAAATAGTTATTCTATGCACACTTAATCTTTGTTGATTTTTGCCTGTATGCAGTTTTTTCCCTCTAAATCATGCATATATTTCATTTTTTATTTCTTGTCTCTTGGAGTTTATTCCAGACGTTTCATTGATGCTGAAGATTGTGAGAGGCTGCCTGAAATGGGCTATTGCAACAGGATAGAGGGCTTGTGTCTGTGAAAGCTACATGGAGTCTGTTAGGATAAAGGATGTGTGGAATTGTCTCCTTAAAAACAAACCAAAAAACCACATAAGAATCCAGTAAAACACCCAGGAGAGAAGGATCAGGCTTTAACATGCGCTAAAGTCAAGACTGAGCAAAGCCAAAGTTGTGAAGTAAGAAATTTTGGGTCTCTCCTCCATCCTTGCTTTAATTTGTATATTCTTTGTTCCAAACCTGGAGGTGATAAAACAACTTTATTTAAAATGCACCATCTTGATAATTTGATAAGCATCCATACTATTTGACATTTAAGTCATAGAAAATTTTCCAGGCAGTAATTAAATGTCTTTTCTCATGAAATCATCAGAAGTCTGATTGAAAATTAAGCCCTCTTTGTAATACATTAGTTAAGCTTGTGTCCTAACTTATCTCTGAGTTTCACATCTAAATTGCTACTTGCAAGATTTGGATTATTTTTTCTATATTTCATTATTCAGAGAATAGCTAGCCTATAGTATTATTAAATTAGGCTAATTACTGTGTCTATTGCTTTGAATAATTCTTTTTCTTCCCTTAAATACACACACCCTGAGGCTGGAGAAGGCTGAAGGCAAAAGGAGAAGGAGGCAGCAAAAGATGAGATGTTTAGATAGCATCACTGACTCAATGGACATGATTCTGAGTAAACTCCAGGATATAGTGAAGGGTAGAGGAGCCCGGTTGGAGAAGGAAATGGCAACCCACTCCAGTGTTCTTGCCTGGAGAATCCCAGGGACGGGGGAGCCTAGTGGGCTGCTGTCTATGGGCTCACACAGAGCCGGACACTACTGACGTGACTTAGCAGCAGCAGCAGCAGCAGCAGAGGAGCCTGGTATGCTACAGTCCATGAAGTTGCAAAGAGTCAGATGTGACTTAGCAACTGAACAAAAACAACAAGCTATTAGAAAACTTGTATTTAGGTGTTTAGTCAACTCATGCAACTGTCCATTAACCGCATTCATTGTTTTCCCTTATACACACAATATGTTAGCTCTTTTCTCAGGTAAGACTGACTTTAAGGCTCATCCATTGACTGTATCTGCCTTGAAATCGGAATCTAGCATATGTGGTTGTTGTATCTTAGGGTCTGATAACCTGTAACCTAAACAACAGTTTATGTTTGGCTAATACACACTCTACAGTGGCACCAAAGGAAAAGGAAGCAAGGCCTTTTCTTCAAAAGGGTCAAGGGAAAAACTTGAATGATTCATCTGTAATGATTCATTTGTAGCAAATATCAATGTTAGTTGATGTGACTGTGAGGTTAGCCTGCTCTTTTAGCTAACACAAAAGCCCTGATTTCACTTTTGGAAGAATCCTACTTATGCATTACAACTCATCATCATCGTCATTTCTGAGTGGCTCACAGGGAATGACACACTGGCAGGTTGCGTGGATTTATCAACCCATTTTGAGTTGATGGAAATTGGAAGCTTATAAATTACTTTAGAGTTAGAACCATCACATGCTGTTGCAAGCTGTACCTGAGGTTCCATATTGGCAAAAGCGTTCCCTCAAAACTTTCAAAGATACCTATTAGCTTGAGTAGTGTGTGTCTCTAAATACAATCAGATCTTTCAGTAACAGTCTTTAAATTAGAAGATTATAATGTGTCTTTTGCCTAACCTGTAGGTTAATGGCTACACCATTCCATTTTCCCAATATACAGAGTAGTTTTGTGGTTTCACTCTACCATTTCATTTGGCAAAAAAATCTTAATAGATGGTGCTCAGAAGAGTTTGAGGTCTCAGTTATATATATTGTTAAAGCAATCACTTGACTTTCTCTACTAATAGAATCAGTATGTACGGAAATGCAGCTTTTTCTACCTGGCAAGTTTCTGAGCTAGAGAAATCTGAGACGTTTTATTTCATGCTGTAAGCAGAAAGCACATCTCTTCACACAACTGATTTTATTCCCTGCCACCTGCCTTGGCAGTGAGGTTAATTCTGCCTTCAGTTCATCCATCTCTCCTAGGACTTTACTGAAAGCTGAACAAAATTAGCAAAAGCAGACTAACAATAAATTTTTGCTAAGGTTGTTATTGCTGTTTTGTTTTATACTATATAATCTACATTATGGTGCCACTGAGTGTATAGCCTGCATCCCAATGAATATAGCAAGTGATATTGAAAAGTAATTTTCTATCACATAACGAGGGGCTGAGTAATTTTCCAACCTGCAGTGGGTATGTACTTAACTCTCACTGATAACCAGAGTAAGCGAGTATCATTCATTTGTCTCACTGCCCAGTACATTTTGAACATCTTTCTATAGTTTGGGAAATTCTCCACCTTATGTCCCCAAAGTAGAAACTACAACACATGCTTCTCCATGCTTCTTTGCATCTTGGGCACTATCAGGTGACGCCTTTGAACAATACAAAGAAATGAGAGCAGAGTGAAAGGAAGGTGGAAACAAGCATTTCAACTCTGAAGACATCAGAGATTGTAGGAGTGGCTATATCGTTTGCGGCAGGAGCAGCAGCTGAAGATGATGTTCATGGCAGGATTATAGACACTAAATAGGAGCTTCCTGGCTACTGTATTCAGGGTAGCTGTGGCAAAGGCATTGGTGACCTCCTGTCAATTGTGCAAAGTAGATTAAGGTATGATCCCCCAAACACTAGCTTCAAGCAAGTTTCTCCAGCTCTCCCAATATTCCAGTGAGATCATTCCCCTTCTTTTACTGCACTCTTTTCCTACTTTTCCCCTCTTTCTGTCAGCTTTAGGGTTGCTTGAAATTAAGAACATCAATATATAGAAAGTCAGTACATGCTAATGAATATGCTTGGAAGCACCAAATACATCTAAAGGAGAATATGAGAGCATGAAGTTATGATGATTAGAAAAAGTGTTTGTATGTTTGAATGTTTGTGTGTGTAGACATCATTTATTAAATGTTGCAAATGCCATCAGTTTCTGTTTTACAGTTATCACAGAGACAGACATGGGTGCACACACACATGTGCACACACACACATACCAAAAAGAAATAATTATAAACATGAAAGTCAGTACTCCTAGGAAAATTGCTTATAGGGATGGAAGTATTTTATCTTCATTAAGATAAAGCATCTTGTTAAAAATAAAGGTAAACCTTTGTCTTAGGCAAAATTCATTTTTTCTAAAGCACTTTCATTCTTACAAAATACTTTAGAAGAAATAAACTTTATGTTCTGTATTTATGTCAACTAAAATATAATTAATCATGAAAATTACTGATTAAAGAAGTTTTAAGAGAATTGATACAAATAAAAATTCTTGCTAAAATAGAAATGAACATTTATTCATCTACATATAATGCATACTAAACATTTAATTATATAGATATATTATTTTATTCATTGGTTATTTTATTCATTTATTGTTGGTTAGGGGTCCTAATCTTGCTCTTATATTTCTACTAGATAAGTATAACACAATATGTTCTCTCCATTAACTGAATTAGTAAGACTGAGCTTCCTCAACTCAGTAGCTTGGAACATTGTTATGATGTCATGAATCTGGTATGAACGTACTGGCACTTTCCAAAAAGATGCTGGGGAGAAAGTAAATAGTACTTCTTTCTGATTTTGTTACTGAAAAATTGTATATGATCGCAAATCAACCAAACTTGTGACCAAATATGATTCGATTCTCTTGATGCTTTCTATTTCTATATGTTTTAAATTCAACCAGTGTAAATTCCTTAGATTGTTTTTGTTTACTTTTTACCCTGAAAATTTGTAGCAGAACACAGGCAATAACAGTCTGCAAGTTAAGGCTATTTTGACTCAAAATAAACAATGCAAACCAGATGTACCTACTTAAATCTAAGGCATATTAAATTAGAGCTATAAAAAACATTCTACTTTCTTGGGGGAAAAATACTACATTAAATTTCCTGCAAATATTAAATGGAATTTGAAAAAAATGAACAGCAGAAGGAACAAATTATAAAAAAGGAAACTATAATATAAAAATAGTATTTTACTTATCTTTTTAGTTGTTGCCAAGCTATCAAAAATGAAGGAAAGCAACTTAAGTGCCTCATGTTAATCAAGAAGCATATGCATATATCATTTGTATAAAATAACTTCTAAAATGTTTACATGTTTATAAAATTATCTATAATTTTCAGAAAAATCTCACCTTTGCCTATGTTTCCAGATTTGACTGGGAAACATTTAGGAGAGGATTTTACCTGTCTTGGTGCAGACTTCCTTTCCACCAGCTGATAATTCACAATTAGAATATTTGGTTTTCATACACATAGAAAATATCTTTTCAGACACTCCTTCCTGTAGTATCACTATTGGTAGGGAATTGAATGGAGCTGAGTTGATAATTTATTTAAAATATAGTCATAAAAGTAAAGAGAACTTTAATAATAGCTTAACAGATAGTTATACCCCCTATTACCCCCAAGAATATAAAAAGCTGCACTGATCCATTGATGCTTGCCCTTGAATACATTAGCTATTCAGAAGTGCAGCATAATGTTAAATTTAATCATAATGCTAAATCAGAATACAGTGCTGAGGGGTTTTGCAGGTCTTGTGCTACTATTATATATAATTTGGCTAGTTTACCCAGAAGTGCCAAATTTCACCTTGTTAATCATCCCTCTTACCCTCTAGATTCTCAAAGAAGATAAAAATTCTGGATAACACATACACGCAGAAATTAACAAATGGGACAGCAATGCCATACTGATTATCAGCCATTCTAGTGCCTGATACCAAAACATGAGGTTCCCATATAGCTTTGTTAAATCCATTCAGTTTCATCCCTTAACAACAAGAAAAGACTACAAACAGACTACTTCACAGAATCTGCCTACTTTGCCTTTATTATTTCTGATTTTGCACACTTGACTGTATGTATTGTATTCATTCACTTGAATCATTCTGAGTAACCAGGTAAATGGAAAGGAACAGATCTATATCAGGGCTTGTTTATTATAATTGGATGTTTATACCAGTGACTTGAACCTCAGAAGTTGCAAGTAAATTTTCCAAAGTATTCAGCAATTTTGCATAGAATTAAAAATTTATTCCCTAAGTATGAATAATGTTTTTGCCTTCTTAGTTTCTATTTTCTATGTGTGCATACATGCTAAGAATCTCAGTTGTGTCTTACTCTTTGCAACTCTATGACGGTAGGTAGCCCACCAGGCTCCTCTGTCCAGTCTCCAGGCAAGAATACTGGAGTAGGTTGCCATGCCCTCCTCCAGGGAATCTTCCCAATCCAGGGATGGAATCTGTGTCTCTTATGTCTTCTGCATTGGCAGGTGGGTTCTTTACCACTCATGCTACCTGAGAAGCCCCCTATTTTCTATACTAATGGGTTAAAGAGAAATTTATGGATCCCAGTATATAAGCCGTTCTTGCAAAAATATTCTGAAATGTCATTCGGTATACTGGAAGAAGCAAATTTCTGTGTTCTGGGAAGAAACTGGTGAGTGATGAATTGGTTTCCATAATTAATTTGGAAGAATATTTTCTCATTTATTTGTTGTATCTTTGTTGTTGGAGTTACTTAGTATGTGTTTAACCTGATTAGAGAGAGGAAGAGAAGGGAAGGCCAGAAAAGATGACAGAATGGCTGAATATCATATAGAATATTAGACACTTTATCTTTGCAGCAAAATAATCACTCTCCCCTCCTCAAAATTTGGTAGAGTTGGAACCTCCATGGTGGTCCAATGGTTAAGACTGAGTTTCCAGCGCAGGGAGCGTGGGTTCACTCCCTGGTCAGGGAACTAAGATCGCTCATAAAAAAAAAAGAAAAAAGAAAAATCGAGAAAGTCAGCCATATACAAAGACAATTTAAAAATAAAAATGGAAAAATGTTTTATATTATCATAATCACATGTGTACTTTATCCCATATTTGACACTAAGTGCTTAATGGTTATTCTTTGTATTTTAACTATTCTTTATTTACTGAAGTGCCATGAACTAGTGCACTAATGGGGTTCAGTAACTGTCAAATGAAATTATATATTGGATCTTATATTCATAAAAAAGATACCTGAACTTTAAACATGAAAATTTGTTAGTTTTTAAGTCAGTTATTTTTAGCAATCAATTAAAATTATGTAAATAAACCAGGTTTATAAAATTCACTCACAGAGAAGTTTAACATATAATTACAAATTCTTTGAACATTCTAGAGAGACTATTACAATTAACATGTGGAAGCAAGTAGCAAAGTTAAACATGTGCTAATTTTTTTTTTTTTTTAGTGAAGAAAGCAAATCCAGAACAATACTCCCACAAAAATAAAAACAGCCTTTCATAGTAAGGTACTAATTATTTATTCAAATATTAACAAATTCAAAAGATTTTTGTTAAAAGTGGAATCACATTCTAGTTAAAGCCATTTTTTCTGTTGTAAGATGAAATTTAACTCATGATTTCCAAGTATGGATTGAGGACCAGAAAGTAAGAATTCCAGTTTTCATTTCTAGCATTTACTGGTCATTTGATTCTAGAAAACTCTCTCAACTCCTCTGAGTTTAAATTTCTGCATCTACAAAGTATACAGGCCTCTTTGGTGGCCAGACGGTAAAGAATCTGCCCGCAATGCAGGTAAACCCCGGATCAGGAAGATTCCCCGAGAGTAGGAAATGGCAACCCACTCCAGTATTCTCTCCTGGAGAATTTCATGGACAGGAGAGCCTGGCAGGCTACAGTCCATGGGGTGGCAAAGAGTTGACAGGGCTAGCGAGTAACACTTTCACTTTTCATGAAGTATACACTCAGTTCGATGTTTCAAAATAACAGGCTTTCTATAAATACTTAAAACATAAATAATTGACCATAATTATACATGTAGAAGAAACAAGCCATACAATTCCCATCAAATTACCACTCAGAAGCCCTTAAAATAATAGCTTGCAAAGTTGTGTTTTAAAAAGTTTGTTGTCAGTTTTGAGCAGAAAATTGGAGGTCAAACAGCTAGATATTAAGGTTTCTGAAATGCACTTATGTAATATAATCTTTAGCGTAATCAATATGAAGTTATTATGTTAAATAAGCGAAGAAGGCAATGGCACCCCACTCCAGTACTTTTGCCTGGAAAATCCCATGGACAGAAGAGCCTGGTAGGCTGCAGTCCATGGGGTCGCTAAGAGTCAGAAACAACTGAGCAATTTCCCTTTCACTTTTCACTTTCATGCATTGGAGAAGGAAATGGCAACCCACTCCAGTGTTCTTGCCCGGAGAATCCCAGGGATGGGGGAGCCTGGTGGGCTTCTGTCTATGGGGTCACACAGAGTCGGACACGACTGAAGTGAGTTAGTAGCAGCAGCAGCAGCATGTTAAATAAGTGAAAATATTTCATCATGCAAACCCCTTTCTTCAAGATCTAAAACTATTTCATGATATTAAACCCCTTGCTTTAAATCTTTTAGTGTTGTTTTAATGCATAGAGATTAAACTATAAACATAGTATTATGATATTATCTTTTCCTTCCTTCCAAATTGTGCCCATCATAGTCTTATCTTTCCTGTCTATATTTCAGCTATACTGTTTATAACTGTGCCAGACTAGGTTCTATTATCAGTATTTGAATATGGTATTCTCTCTATTCAGAGCTTTTCCTCTACCATATAAATATAAATTTATATGTTTTTACGTGTCAATATGACACATGTTCCTGCTATGAGACCCTAAAGTCGAGGGATCAGTTGATCTACGTAAGAGTCAGGGTTACGTTCTTTTATTGCTATGATTACCCTCTGTGCACCTAATACTTTGGATCCCTCGAATGATGTCCTGTGTGTAGAGGTGTGGGTTGAGATGCAGGATTTTTTTCCTCAGGATCTGCTCTGCTTTCAGGGTGTATCCTTGCACTGTGAAAAGCACCTAACATATATTGGATGTTCAATTGCTATCTCGTGAGAAACAAAGAAGAAAAGAAAGAAGTTCATCTATTAATCTGCTTTGGAAAAATTTCATCCTTTGGAATAACTGGTTTTTTTTTTTTTTTCCCCCCTCCTATGTGTTTTCACTTTTTTTTTTTTTAACTTATGAGTATGTAACAGTATGGACATCTCAGATTATAAACTGATAGCTTTTTTCCTTCTTTACATTTCTAAATTTAGGCGTTTTCTTGGTTTCCAATATAACTTTTTTTTCTTTTTAACCTTCAATTTGAAATAGTTTCAAACCTTTGAAAAGTTGTAAAAAGAGTACAAAGATATCACAAGTGCTCTCATCCAGATTTTCTAAATTTTGACATTTTACCACATTTATCTCATCATTCCCTGTCAACCTACCAGTGTAGCAATCTATCTATCTGCAGGTATATATGGATATATACATATAAAATACTTTTATGAAACACTTATGTTGCAGGCACAATGCCAAACTGCTGCTTACCATTATAGTGTGTATTTCTTACAGAGAGCAGGATTTCCTTTTATCACAGTAGTACAACTGTCAAAATTAGGACATATTCACTAGTAAAATTCTCTCATCTATCCCTGGGATGTTAAATATTGCTGCTGATTCTAATATTTCATTTTATAGGTTCAAATCCAATTCAACATCATTTAGTTGACATCTATTTAGGTTTCTCCAATCTGGAAAACTTCCTGAGTTTTCCTGTGCCTTTCATTACTTTGGTATTTTTGACCCAAACAGGCACTTATTTTGTAGACTGTACCTTAACTCAAAGGTTTTTCTGATCACTTAAAAAAATTGATTCAGTAGAAGCATTATATTTGTTAATGACCAAAACATATATAATTATATTCTCCACAAAATAATCAGATTTATTTAAATATATACTAAATGAAGGAAAAAACTAAAAGAGATATTTACAGGAGAGTAACATTTGTTTTATTTATTTACAAGCTATGTAGAATTATGATATGAAATGCTTACAAATCTGTTGAAGTCAAACAACTAACCCTAGCAGTAGCGACTTGATTAATTCATCCCATCTTATACAGAGATAACATCTTTTTATTCTTCCAGATTTTCTTATACATCAGAAGAATGTGCGTGCATGCTAAGTCCCTTCAGTAGTGTCCAACCCTTTGCGACCCCATGTACTGTAGTTTGCCAGGCTCTACTCCTCATGGGATTCTCCAGGCAAGAATACTAGAGTGGGTTGCCATGCCCTCCTCCAGGGGATCTTCCCAACTCAGGGATTGAACCCACGTCTCTTACATCTCCTGCATTGGCAGGCAGGTTCTTTACCACTAGCGCCGCCTGGGAAGCCCACACCAGGAAAACAGGACCAGTTCATTTCCTGAATCTGAGAATAAAGTACCAATACCTTCCATGTAGTTCTGTGTAGAAGGTTGGATTCCTTTCATTCTTGCTTGGATAATGTCTTTTTCCAAGCAATGCAGTTTTCTTAATTACCTTGAATGTAGTAAGCTGGCTGCTTTTATTTGGTAATGGTTCAAAAGTAGCTGTTCAATCAAACTGCTATTCCTTAGCTTCTGAGCTTCTCTCATCTGTACTTTGATGATATTAAGGCTGAAAACATTATTATTATGTTCTATGATCATGAACAAGATACACTAATCTTTGTCTAAAAGTTGGTTCTAAGAGCAAGAAAGGGATAAATACCATTTATCATATACTGATGTAGGTGGGCTCTTTTCTCCGGGTCTTAAGTTCAGGTTGGATCTGTTCTGTGTATTTCTCCTTCTTGAACAAGGCTGTCCTAGGATGGTTTTCTCCTAGAGGTGGGGAAAGTGTAAGAGGAAAACTGCTTGGTTATTGGAGTTTCTGTATCTCTTTGTCAGCTCTGAAATGTTCTTTTCTGACAAAGTGGTAACTTTTTGGCATAGTAAATCAGCTGCTTCATGAAGTAAAGCAGTAAGAATTTCTAACATTCCAATGGGAAATTTTTTATATTTCTATGAGAAAAAGATATATTTAAAGTATAGGCTTTCTGAGTCAGAAAAAAAATCTTGGTAGCATTCAAATTTTGGCAGTAATGAATATAGCTACTGTAAACATCCATACATAGGCTTTTATGTGGAAATATGTTTTTACCTCCTTTAGGTGAAAACTAAGGTGCCCACTTACTGGATCATACGGTAAGAGTATGCTTAGAATTGTAAGAAACTTTTAAACTGTCTTCCACCATAACTACAATTTGCCTTCCTTCCAGGAATGCATGAGAATTTCTATTGTTCTACGTTTTTGCCAGCATTTGGTGTTCTCTGTGCTTTGGATTATAGCCATTCCAATAGGTGAGTAGTGGTAACCCAAATTTGTTTTAATTTGCATTTTGCTAATGATATATGATGTGGAGCATCTTTTCATATGCTTCTTTGCCAACTGTATATCTTCTTTGCTGAAAGGTCGTGGTTTGGGCTGCTATAAAAATCACTATAGATTGGGTGGCATATAAAAAGCAGAAATCAATTTCTCATTCTTCTGGAGAATGGAAGTGTGAGATTATGGAGACTGAGTTCAGTCTCCATAAGGGAGAATTCAACTAAAGAAAGTAGGTAAGACTCAAAATAGTATTTTCTTAGTTTATTAGATTAACCTGGTTGTTTTTACTAAATGTGAAATTGAGGAATGAGACAATATGATATATAATTACCTGGGGAAAGAGGTACCACATGTTACATATGTAATGTCTTATATGTAATTGTTTTTGGAACAGTGGGTAGTGTGAGTTCCAAACTCATTCAAGCATCAGGCTAGGCAGAGGCAAGAGGAAACAAACTGTTTGAAGATAAAAGAGAATAATCCTTAGAGTTATAACCTAAGATAGAGAATAAATTCACTTTGAACTAGCAAGATAATTAAGAGATCAAGTCATTTAAGACAGATTGACAACAAATAAAAGAAATGCATTTTGTTGTTTGAGATATTCATATTAAATACCATGGAAATTTAAAATAGCAACAGCTTTAAGGTGAAGCTGGATCAGAAAACTTTGCTGAAACATATATGGGTTTATTAACCACTATCTATTTATAATATTTTTATGTTCAATTTTCACAAATATTAAAACATATACTTGCAATACCACTTGCTGTTAGTTTTGACTGTGAACATCTTTGTTGGTCATCGTTTAAATATACAAATACAGTAATTGATTCTTTATAAAATTATAAAACTTAACTTGAAGTTAATTGCTTAAACTAATTAAATTTGAGTTAAAATTTATCTGCTCTGTGTTTTTTAATTCTTTTTTAAAAATCTCATGAATTTTATTATTTGGGTTAACTGGTTATTCCATGAGCATTTATAATTTATTTCCCAGAGAACTAATGGAAATACTAAAATTTAATTTTAAAATTTATTAAAATGTGAAGCCTTAAATTCTAAAAGAGTAGAGTGATGTGAAATTTAGCACAGAGGAATGTGGGTAAGTTCTTTCCATGCGTATATCCAGAGGCAGTTGCCACAGAGTAAAATATAAGTTGAATTGTACATACAGAATTTAAACTAGAGTTTGTCAGTCAAAGTAAACACAATTAAAAGTCAAATAAGAAAATGGAATTTTCATAGTCTCAAAAATGTGTCCCAAGATATTTGTTAACCACAGAGAAAAGACATTGAATTTAGAGTGAATGATTTTGACAGAAACCTTCTTAACTAACTGATCAACATCAGAAGTGAACTAGTGTTAAAACATAACATGATGGACGAAAAAATACACATAATTTTTCTGGTTCCCTGAACAAGTAATTTCAGTCCAATACTGTGAAAACTTCTGACAAAGCTAATTTTAGGGACATTCAGGAAAATGACTAGTGAACTTCAAAAATGTTAATTTTAAGATGGTGAAAAAAAAAAAAAGACATATTCAAGAACAATGACAGATTGCAGAAACCTGTGGAGAATAAAAGCAAACAATAACGAGGTTGGATTAAAAAAAGAAAGCAGTGGAAAACTGGTGAAATTCCAATAAGGTCTTTAGTTTCCATAGCGGCCCTGATAATTTTGTAAATTGCAAAAATTATGTAAGATATTATCTTCAGTCTAAACTGAGTAAGGGATAAATGGAAACTTTCTATACTACTTTTATAACTACTTCCCTTTAGTCTAAACATAGTTTAAAATAAGAAAGGTATTTAGGAAAAAGCTACTGCAAAATTGGGAAAAATTGCATTTTGTCAGGACTTGGTGTAAGTGGTGAGATTGATTACCAAATGGTAACAGGAGGAAATTCTTTTTGATTTTGGAATTATCTTGATTGTGGTGGTGGTTGCATGATTGCATTTGCCAACGTGCATAGCAAGGTAAACCAAATACTTCATTCTATTGTATGTAATAATAAATAAATGTGAAAATAAATACAGCAAATAACCTGGGAAAGCATTTGCAACAGATATGTAATATATTAATAATGAAAAATAAAAGATATGTTAATATAAATTCCCCTATATGAACAGCAATTCTTTGCACAATTCCAAATAACAGCTATAAAAATAATTGTGGTAACTGTTCAATATCTTAGTTATTATATAGAATTAGAGTGAAATGTCATGATAAAATAATATAAATATAAATAATATTCAACTTTTTGAAGATTTGATAAGGCATTGTTGGTAAATCACTGTATTAAAAATATTTAAATATAGCTATTATGTCTTGAGGGACTTCACAGGCGGTACAGTGATAAAGAGTACACCTGCCCATATAGGAGACTCAAGAGATGAGAGGTCTATCCCTGGGTTGGGAAGATCCCCTGGAGGAGGAAATGGTAACACACTCCAGTATTCCTTCCTGGTACAGTCTATAGTGTCTCAAAGAGTTGGACATGACTGAGCGACTTGAATTCCTTATATCTTGAGGCTTTAAAATTAATTGCGTCAATATACTAATTCAGTTTTTTTGAATCTCTCAATTTTATTTAACTAATTTTGGGGTAAATATAAGGTGAACTCCAACTGTGTACCAGGTACTATAAAATTCATGGGCTTACAATCATGGCAGAGACAGAGGTGATGAAAAGTTAAAACAATAAATAGGAAACTAAATTGATGCAAAAACTCTCCGCTGCAAATAAGAAGTTATGCCAAAAAAAAAAAAAAAATGTAAGATATACATATGAAACACATAAGGTACCTCAGAGTTAGAATTGAAAGTTTAGGCTGGTATCAAATTATTTAATGTTGTTCCTTGGTGGCTCAGCAGTAAAGAATCCACCTACCAATGCAGCAGACATGGGTTCAATCCCTGGGTGGGGAAGATCCCCTGGCAAAAGAAGTGGCATCTCACTCCAGTATTCACTGAGGAAATCTGGTGGCCAGAGAAGCCTGGGGGCCTATATTCCAAAGGGTCACAAAGAGTTGGACACGACTTAGCAACAAAGCCCTGCCATTAGCTTCTGCAGCTGGGAACTGAGGTTGTAATGTGCAATATGAGAAACAGCCTTCCATTGCGCAGCAGGACCTAGCACTGAGACTTCCAATTAAATGTGTAACTCTAAGTGGTCTAATCTTTCTACATAAAGGATTTCACAAATACTTCACTCAATGACCTTATAAAAGAGTGTGAAATGTTATTGATACCTTAAGATCTAGATGGATTAGAAGGGATCCTGTGAGAAAGCCCAAATTAAAGTATGCTGAATGTATCCTGCTTGCTCCTTATAATATACTTTCCCACAAATTCCTTTTTGCTCTCTGCCTCAGACTGACTTGGGTAGGTTAGAGTAATGGAACTCTCCTTACTGCATCTTCTGGTCATCTGAGTCAAATGGAAAACTAACTGAAGAGCAAAGAGAGTAAGGAAAGTGAATTTAGATTATTTAATCCCACTGCTCATCTTTCAATGTAGGATTGCTAAATTTAGAGGGGAAAAGATATTCAGATAACTGAATATCATATCAAGAATTTGCTCATGTAACATTTGGGACATACTTTTATGCTGTTGTGTATCTAAAATTCAAAGTTAAATGGCAGCTCGTATTTTATCTGGCAACCTTACTTCAATATTTTTGCCATGAAGACTCCTTCAAAGATTATGTAATGTGGTAAAAATATTAGGTCATGCTAGAGTGGTAATCATTTGCAATATATAAGTGTGTCAATTCAACATCTTGTTTATCTTAAGCTTTAGGTGCGTGCGTGCTCTGTTGCTCAGTCACGTCCAACACTTTGTGACCCAAAATGGACTGTAGCCTACTAGGCTCCTCTGTCCATGGAATTTTCCAAGCAAGAATACTGGAGTGAGGTGCCATTTCCTACTCCAGGGGATCTTCCAGATCCAGGGATCAAACCCATGTCTTGCACTGGCAGGCAGATTCTTTACCACTATGCCACTAATATGTCAATTGTATCTCAATAGAGCCAAAAAAAGAGCATGAATATTTTCAAGGCAACTCCTACAAACAATTCCCTCATACAGGATCCTGCTATTTTCAAACTCTCAACCCCTTTGTGGAGCCCTGGTCTCTCTCTCTCTCTCTCTGATGAGAAGTGTACTCAGTTAAAAAAAAAAATCCATGCCCATATCACTCTAAAATTCAGGCAATGTAGAAGAGGAAAATGGAATTTTTAAACCCCAAATTAGTCAACAACTTATAAATCCCTTATTTTGTTGATCTTATGAATTGCTTTTAGCTTTAGATACAGTGAGGTCACTGTTGAGATTCCACTGACGCTCTTCATATGAATTGATAACTGGACATCCTATGAATCTGAAAATATTGTCCTCAACCTAGATCCTGTTTATTATGTACAAGTAGACTGTGAGATCATGAATTGAGGAATCTTAAGAATTCCCTAGAAATAGATGATCTTGGTCTAAGAGCAGGTAAACCAACACCTTCAAATCAAAACAATATTGGCATATGATAGAAAGCTTCCATCTACAATCACAGAAAAAGAATCTTGTTTTGAGATCTGTGCTACTCTTTTCTTCTTACTTTGTTATAAGTTTTCTTATTTTATGTAAATAAACCTTAGCAATTGCCTAAAGGGATCTTTCAAAATTCTTTTATACTTTTCTGTTATTATCACACTCTCAACTCCCATTTACTTTTCTCTATTGTGTAAGGAAGTCACTCATCTCTGCATTTATCTGAATCTATATGATTGTTGAAGCCAGTTTCGTTCACTTAAGCCCCTGATGAAGATCTAATTAATATATAGTTTTAAATACTACAGAGGGCAGATTCCTTCCACCAGGTCCCTTTCTGCTTAGGAATTATTCTCACATGTTAATTCTCACTCTCAATCTTGTAGTAATTGGACCCTCAGCACAAATCACCAGAATGTTTCTGTATAGAGCATTCCACCCCGTGGGCATAAGTGAACTCACCAGGGGGAACAACTGATGCAGGAGCTATTCTCACCGCAGTAGAGAGTCTGTTCTTTTCAGAGAGTCTCCAGCCTGCTTCTCAGGAATTATTCATTTCTGCTAAGAAAATCTACTAATCTCAAGGATGGATAATTGGCTTATCCCTGATGTGATAAATTGTACAATATGTTCCTCACCAGGGTATTAATTCTTAAGCGGAAAGCAGACTTTCAATTGTCTACTGCATACAACTTGCCTTGTGTTCATGCTACCGTTATTAAAGATTTCCATATATCCTTATTCCTCCAAGAGACAGTGTTCCACTGGGAATTGTACCTGGAAGTCTCCTAACTAAGGCATGCACATACCACTTAGGATTACTACCTGGAGGGATAATAAATGTTCATATGCACTATCTGGGCTGCTGTTCCAACACCAAGAAATACGCAACAAGAAAAACTGAACTAAGAGTTTATCATTGAAACCAGTAGGGGCAAAAAAGAAAAAAAAAAATACTGATTTTGCTTTAGAGGACAAATTTACATTCATTAACCAAGTTCTAGCACTGCTCTGGATTTATTTTTGCTGAGACAAGAGACCTAACAGTTAGTATTCCATGTTTATTAATATAAATAGCATTGGTCAGGTGAAACTATTTGCATCTAAACTTAAGGTAAAGGACATCTGCCTTCCTAAGATTAAGCCCAATTTAACATTAAGACATGTTTATTATATTATTTTTTGAGGGATTTAATAATCCCTCACAAATTTAATTTTTTCTCTTATTTCAGTTGGTTTCTACATCCTTTGAGTCTTAAATGTTAGGATTCAGTCATTTCACATCAGATGATTTAAGAGCTCCTGCTATAATAAAAAGAAATAACAAAACATACTCAAGAATTGATATTTTATTCCAAGTAAAGATAATATTTGTATAAACTGACAATCAGATCAAGATTTTGTATTGATATATAGTTAAATAATATATCAGTCAATCTTTAAAGTACAAATTAGTGTTGTGGTTTTTTTTTTTTTTTCTGTATCCACAAGGTTTGCAACCATCCCCACTATCTAATTCCAGAATATTTTCTATTTGTATATAATTTTTATACTCTTTGTGGAAATATCTATTCATATCCTTTCTCTATTTAAAAATTTGATTATTGGGTTTTTTTATTATAGAATTATAGGTGTTCTTTCTATATTCTGGATACCAGAATTATACCAGCTATGTAATTAAAAATATTTTCCCTGATATTATGGGGTGACTTTTCATTTTCACCATCAGTTCAGTTCAGTCACTCATCTGTGTCCAACTCTTTGTAACCCCATGGACTGCAGCAAGCCAGGCCTCCCTGTCCATCACCAACTCCCAGAATTTACTCAAATTCATGTCCATTGAGTTGGTGATGCCATCCAACTGTCTCATCCTCTGTCGTCCCCTTCTCTTCCTGCCTTCAATCTTTCTCAGCATCAGGGTTTTTTCCATTGAGTTAGTTCTTTGCATCAGGTGGCCAAAGTATTAGAGTTTAAGCTTCACCATTTTTATCACAGTGTGCTTTAAAATATATTTTTAATTTTTATGAAGTCAGTTTATGTATTTTATTTTTCACCTGTGGTTTTGATGTCATATTTAAAGAGCCTTAATCTAACTCAAAATCTTAAAGATTTACTCATATTTTTTTTCTATGAGTTTCATAAATTTCTCTCTTATATTTAGGTTTATAATTCACTTTTGAGTTAATTTTTATGTATAGTGGGAGGTCAAAAACTAGTTCCATGATTTTGATAAAGTTAATTCTCTGCCCCCCAAACCACCAGTCATAGCAAGAAAAATCTTACTGTAACAGTAGTAAAATACTACTCAAGCATGAAAATATTTCAAATGCTTACTTTACAAAGATAAGACTAAACATTAAAATTAGAAAGCACAAAGAAAAAGTGATATTTTATAGTGATAATTCCTCCAAATAAAGTGGCCCTCTGACATATGATAGAATTTTATTATCTGCAGGTTTCTAATCAGGTGGGGCTACACTTATGGAAAGAATATGAATCTATACACACAGGGCATAACTACTTCACCAACCTTAATTTTTAAATCTAGTAGCTCTGCAGTGTTCCTCATTAAAGAATTACATATGTAAACACATGCACCATGCACACTGGATTCTCCCCATGTTGTCTTACTAGTTTGTCTTGAATGCCATAGTGGAATTTGAGGTCTCTGTAACATCCTTTTCTATCTCCACCTAGTATGTAATGTATGAGTGGAAGAGACATGACTGTTCCCTCTGCATTTAAACCATTTTGGATGATCTTATTCTTTTTACCTCCGTTACTGTTGCTATTGTTTAGTTGCTAGGTCTTATCTAGTTTGTAAATCCCAGGCAGAGAACAATGGTGTGTGTCTGTGTGACACTGGTCTGAGCACAGAAATTGGTTCACGCTTTGTTCAATGTATTTGAATTTCAGAAAATTTGCTAAGAATATTGAAACAGATAATTTTCCTCATGAGGTGATATGTAACTTGAAGCTTGGCTCTGCTGAAGCCATTTGCTTCTTTAAGACAAGCCAGTCTGAGGATGAAGCTGTCACAAAAAGGAAAGAATATTTGATAGGAACATAAAATAATGGAACTGTAGTCAAGAATCCTAACTAAAGGAGTAAGAGTCTATATCTTTTATTCACTTTTTAGTGAGTTTTAGTTGGGTTAGTATTAAACCAACTTTTAAGGCAGCAGATGCATAAATCATGCATTATTATTTTCTATATATGTTTATTTAAAACATAATATACATCAACTGTCTATATAAAATCTCTGCTGATTGACGAACTTTAAGGTTAAGAGCAGAACTTTCATATCACATTTACAGAAGACTTTCACATGTCTAAAATATCAAGTTTCCATGAATAGGGCTTTCCTGGTGGCCCAGTGGTAAAGAATCCACCTGTCAATGGAGGAAACACAGGTTGGATCCCAGGCATGTAGAAGATCCCACATGCCACGAAGCAACTAGACCCTTGCACCACAACTACTGGGCCTGTGCTCTAGAACCCATACTCTGCAACACGTGACATCACCCCAGTGAGAAGCTCGTGCGCCACAACTAGGGAGTAGCCCTCATTCACTGCAACTAGAGAAAGACTGAACATCAGTGAAAGCTCAGCACAACCAAAAGTAAATAAATAAATTAAATTGTATAAAAAAGTTTCCGCCAATAAAAATAACATGCTCCTGATGTGTTTATGACTTGAATCTTCCTGACCCAGGTATCAAAACTCATGTCTCCTGCATTGGCAGGAAGATTCTTTACCACTGAGTCACCAGGGAAACCCGGGGATGACATTAAATCTCACTGATTTTGGAGATTTAGCTAAGTTTTTGACAGTGGTTTAATATTTGTATTGATATAATTAACATTTATTAAACACCTACTATCTAATAAGCACCATAATCACTGTAGCCAAATCCATTCACAGTTGATGATTTTCTTTAAAATTTAATCACAGAGGGAAATACATATTATTGTAAATGAAATAATGCAGAGATAATGACTTGCCCCAGGGAGAAGTCAGTTTTCACTCTGTTTCAAATATTTCACTCTGACTAGAAGGTCTTATCTTGGTAGAACCATGTGCTTTGTGCATTTCTGCTGACCTAAATATACTCTTTGATATGTAATGAATTAGTTTAAAAGGCCATTTAAATAACTCCATCTAGAAAACCTATTTTACCTCTATTCTTACTCAAGATTTTGTTTTTTATATTTAAAGAGATATTTTCTAAACATGCATTAAGGAAATTTTGTTAACTGCTCTATCCTGTATATGAATAGCATCTGCATAAATATATTGATGATAATAAATATCTAGATTATCATACTTTATACACAATTCATATTATTATAATACTACTACTGGAAACATTTCTACCAAACAGATATATTTCAGTTTTGATTATGATATGGCTTGTGGAAGCCAATGTGTACTTCTAACCATATTAAATTTGAACCCACTAAAATAGTCAAAAATTTTGAAAAATCTTTTTGGATCACATTATATGAAATATGTTCACTCATAAATGTATAAAATGCATATATGCATAATCTCACCACCTAGTACTAATGCTTAAAATTTTCATAGACCTCCTCTCTTCCTTAAAAAATGAAAAATGTAATACATACTGATGTATCTTGTTTATTTATTTATTACATTGTGAAGACTTAAAAGCTGTTCTTCAGTACTCCAAGACATGTTTTAGTGACAACAGAACAGACTATTATTTTATAAGGATCCTTTATCATGTTGATATTATGCTAAATTTGGGGCAATTATGCTGTTTCCAATGTATTGTTCAAGGTAGACAGAAATGTTATGAATAACCTATACTTAAGTCCTTAAAGAAGAAATATAGTATTTTGCCTTAGCTGAAATTTATTAAAAGCAGTCATACCTTTTTAAAGATGCTAAAACATTGTCAAATCACCTACCAAACAGTCATGTGTGTTCTAAGTCACTTCAGTCATGTCTAACTCTTTGTACTCCTCTGGACGGTAGCCTGGCAAGCTTCACTGTCTATAGGATTCTCCAGGCAAGAATGCTGAAGTGGGTTGACATGCCCTCCTGCAGGAGATCTTCCCACCCCAGGGATAAAACCTACGTCTCTTCTGTGTCTCGCACTGGCAGGCAGGTTCTTTACCGCTAGCGCCACCTGGGGAAACCAGACAGTCATGCTGATTTACAAATGATATTATTTCAATGTATTAATTAAGATAGACTAAAGTTTTATAACAAAATATGTTGTTGTTCAGTTGCTAAGTTGTCTCCAACTCTTTGTGACCCTACGGACTGCAGCATGCCAGGCCTCCATGACCCTCTCCATTTCCCAGTTTGCCCAAGTTCATGTCCATTGAATCGGTGATGCTACCCTCCTCTCCTTTTGTCTTCAATCTTTCCCAGCATCAGTGTCTTTTCCAATAAGTCAGCTGTTTGCATCAGGTGGCCAAAGTATTGGCCTAAAATAATACAACTTATTGCAAAAAAAATAAACATTTATGGATATTCCTTTCAGTCAGGCCACTGTCATTCAATCAGTCATTAAAGACCAAGTTTCTTCCTCTTTGGCATCTGCATCAAGGAGGCTTGGAGGTAGGAGAAATAAAGACCGCTTTGAAAACCTTGGCCTGAAATATATCATCTCCACTCACATTCCTTTTGCTGGAACTAAGTGTATGACTCCAAGGAGTTTGGGACACTTTTTTCTGAGCTGCTTCTAACCCACAGCAATATACTACGGGAGGGGACAGCCAGTAGTTTTTCTCTGATCCAAGTTTGGGCACCATTCTACCTACTGAGGACATATCCACATCCTTCCCACCCACTTCCCAAGGAAGACAACTCAAATTTACCTCCCCTTATGTCATCCAGCTAAAATCCAGGTTTATTGGATAATGTAGAAATGTGGTTCCTTTTGGTCTGGAAGTTGTTCAGGTTGAGGTCATTTCTCAAGAGAGCATTCAGTTTTTCACTCCAACCCTCAACTATCTGTGAATTCTCTGCTACGAAAGAGTGCTTATTTTCTTAAACATGTAGGCTACAGTCCATGGGGTTGCAAAGAGTTGGACACAACTGAGCAAGTTCACTAACCATGCTAACAACTAGTAAAATTGGTAAGTTTAATCCATTAATGTGTTAGCTTATTTAACTGTCAAGAATAATTCCTGCATACTTTGCTTTTAAGTGAATGTATTAGGTATATTTGTCATTTATAATTCTAAATTTCTATTAATTTTTCCCCAAGAACTACTATTAAGCCTGATCTCCAGGTCTGAATTATTTTGTTGCAAACCAGAAATATCATAATCCTGCTTATAATAGCTTGTCTCTTTAGATTTCCATTGTGTTTTTAAAAATATTTTAATTTTCTTTGTATAAAAATAGGCTCAGCAGAAACAACTAATTGTGTTTACACTATGATATCAGAATCTTTACTTTCATTCTTCAGCCTTTTCGTAATATAGATTACCCAAATTGATACTGGAGTATTTTAACTTGCCCCTGTGGTCCAGTGCTGTTATACTTTGTAACATGTTCCCTGAATCCACATAATATCGATATTTTCTAAACCTGTCTGAATACAGGTTTTCACATATCATCTCCTTTTCCACTCATAGTTCAACATCTATTTGTGGAATATAACACCCATAAAATTGCACTGTACTGAGATAATGAAAGTGACATGCCTCATCTTCAAAAACAAAGTTTTTTCTATCTCATGTAGCATATTAATTGTTGATGACAAGGGAATGAATTCTGGAAGCATTGCATTTAGAGTGCTTACTATTTGGGCATGGATACATACCACTCACATTTATACCACTAAGGTGAAAGTGAGGTCGCTCAGTTGTGTCTGACTATTTGCGACCCCGTGGACTATAAGCTACTAGGCTTCTCCGTCCACTAAACCTCATAGAACCACTAAACCTCATAGAAAAAACTTGCAGTTAGGACAGGTGAAGATGCCCTCCTTAAAACCCAGTAGTTCAACTGAATTGCAAAAGCTGTGTATTGGGTATAAACAGGGCACGTTGCTTCACATCACAATGCCCTTTGTACTAGTTCTCTTGAGCTGGTATAATAGCTTGTCATAGACTGGGCAGCACATAAACAATGGAAGTTTATTTCTCACAATTTTAGAGGATGGGAGTCGAAAATCAGACTGGATTCTGGTGAAGACTCTCTTCAGGTGCAGATGGCTGCCTTTGGCAGTTCTCACATGACAGAAACCGTGAGAAAGTTCTCTTCACTTCTCCAACAGTAACTACTTTCAATTTGATCAAATTTACATCTGCATGCTTGAAGTTAGACCATAAGGAAAGCTGAGCACCAAGAATTGATGCTTTTGAACTGTGGTGTTGGAGAAGACTCTTGAGACTCCTTTGGACTGCAAGGAGATCAAACCAGTCCATCCTAAAGGAAATCAGTCCTGAATATTCATTGGAAGGACTGATGCTGAAGCTGAAGCTCCAAATACTTTGGCCATTTGATGGGAAGAACTGACTCACTGGAAAAGATCCTGATGCTGGGAAAGATTGAAGGCAGGAGGAGAAGGGGACAGCAGAGGATGAGATGGTTGGATGACATCACTGACTCTATGGACATGAGTTTGAGCAGGCTCTGGGAGTTGGTGATGGACAGGGAAGCCTGGCATGCTGCTGTCCCTAGGGTCACAAAGAGTCGGACATGACTGAGCGGCTAAACTGACTTGAACATCTATATGCTTAGACTCTATACATATACGTATATACAATGATTTTCTGTTCTGAATGTTCTGAATCGAAACTCATCTGTTTCACAGATTATATGACAGTTAAACCTAACACTTTACTATCAACAATGCACCTAAGTGAACTAAAGAGACAAAATTATGACAAATATGATTTTTTTTTGTACACAATGAGCAATGACAACTATGCAGTAACTATTCAAGCAGCAGTGATATTAACATCACTCTAAGACAAAGCTCAGTTTCAAAGTCATGTGGAATGCATGACTCTTAGAATTATGAAATGTTGTGAGATATAGATAGGTGTAATCTAATAGATTTCTAGAGAGAACTCTAGGTAGAAAAAAGGAAAGAGGTACATTCTAAATCCATGATTTTAAAAATTGGCTTACTTTAGAAAAGTTATGGAGAAGGCAATGGCACCCCACTCCAGTACTCTTGCCTGGGAAATCCCATGAGTGGAGGAGCCTCGTAGGCTACAGTCCATGGGGTCATTAAGAGTTGGACACGACTGAGCGACTTCACTTTCACTTTTCACTTTCATGCATTGGAGAAGGAAATGACAACCCACTCCAGTGTTTTTGCCTGGTGAATCCCAGGGACAGAGGAGCCTGGTGGATTGCCATCTATGGGGTCGCACAGAGTCAGACACGACTGATGCAACTTAGCAGCAGCAGCAGCAGAAAAGTTAAGTACTTTAATATCCTTCAATTAGTTATTTGACCATGGTGAAATTTAGAATGCAGTGATAAAGCGGAGACCAAAATATATTCAAAATGAGCATATAATACATTGAAATTGACAGTAAACATACAAATTTCCTATTACAATTTGAAAGCTTAACAAAATTAAAAATAAATAAAATCAGAAAAGATGAGGAAAATGTAATATGCAACGGGTTAAATTCTTAGAGCTTTCAAGTTGTAAATATCAAGATTTCAGGGCAAACTGAGCACTTGAATGTCTCCCATTATGACCTAAAAATTAAGTTAAGGAATTCATTTTTGGTCAGCAGGAATTCCTAAAAGGAAGACTGTACTAAGTATGATCGAACTTCTTTTAAAAGCAGCAGTACAAAATTGACAGAGGGCAGCTCTTGATATAATTTTCTGACCTTTAAAAAGGCTTTTGTTACTCTGTTTTACAAAGGACTCTAATATAATGGAAGAAACTATGGCCTTGAAGACAAGCCGCTTGAATCTGTGAAAGGATGCTTTCCCTATCAAAGGAAAATGATACTAATTGAAATGGTTTGGAACTGAATAGAATATTTGAGAACTTAAAATAATCTAAATTCTAATTATTTCCTTTACTTTAGCAGCAATTTAAATGAAATATCAAACAAAAATAGAACATGTATATCCATTATAAACCTTCCACACTGGGACAAATGAAGCTCAGTCATTGATAAAATGCCATTCAATTATTAATCCTAATTAAATGCATTAAAATAAAAAAGCAAACATAGTGAGATTACTGATATGAATATTCTATATTGTAAATACATATGTTATTTTCATACACATACCATAGGATAATTAAGTTTATGGGGAAGGTTGGCTAAACAAATATACATGTATATAGATTTATACATAAAAGTAACTTGCAGCTGTGCTTACAGAAAAAGAACATAAAAAATAAAAATTTCCAGATTTAAAATAAAGAAAAAAAACAGTCAAATTTTTAGCTCAAGACCCACCTCTGTTAAAGCATTAAGAGGTCCACATGTTGTTGTGCTTAGTGTTCTTGGAGATTGCTTTATTTTTTTATTTAATTAATGTTCAGTTCAGTTCAGTCGCTCAGCTGTGTCCTACTCTTTGCAACTCCATAAACTGCAGCACGTCAGGCCTCCCTGTCCATCACCAACTCCAGGAGTTCATCCAAACTCATGTCCGTCGAGTTGGTGATGCCCTCCAACCATCTCATCCTCTGTTGTCCCCTTCTCCTCCTGCCCCCAATTCTTCCCAGCATCAGAGTCTTTTCCAATGAGTCAGCTCTTCACTTTAGGTGGCCAAAGTACTGGAGTTTCAGCTTTAGCATCATTCCTTCCAAAGAACACCCAGGACTGATCTACTTTAGAATGAACTGGTTGGATCTCCTTGCAGTCCAAGGGATGCTCAAGAGTCTTCTCCAACACCACAGTTCAAAACATTCACAGCGTCAATTCTTTGGTACTCAGCTCTCTTTATAGTCCAACTCTCACATCCATACATGACCACTGGAAAAACCATAACCTTGACCAGACGGACCTTTGTTGGCAAAGTAATGTCTCTGCTTTTGAGTATGCTATCTAGGTTGGTCATAACTTTCCTTCCAAGGAGTAAGCATCTTATAATTTCATTAATGTTACTTTTGTATAATTTACTTACGGGAAAAGCATAGATCTAAAGTGTACAGATCCATGAGCTCGGTAGCTTGGGGGAATGGTGGCAAATTATCCCTTGTCCTATGACCCCGCCCTTGGCCAGAATGGTCCCACACTGACTCTGGGGTGGCCTTGTGACTTGGGCTGGCCGATGGTATACTGAGCATGAAACATAAGCAGAGCTGTGAAAAGTCCGTTCACGCATACTTGCTAGAGTGCTGCTTTTGAGTGTGTGCATGTTAAGTCACTTCAGTTGTGTCTGACTCTTGAGACCCCATGGACTGTAGCCTGCCAGACTTCTCTATCCATGAGATTCTCCAGGCAAGAATACTGGAGTGGGCTGCCCTTTCGTTCTCCAGGGGATCTTCCAGACCCAGGGATGGAACCTGTGTCTCTTACATATCCTGCATTGTCCGGCAGATTATTTACCACTAGCGCCCCCTGGGAAGCCCCAGAGTGCTGCTTTTAGGAACCCTCAAACTACATTTGTGTGAGGGTTGTGACTTTTGTTAAATTAACATTTGTTGGAGTAGAGCCCCGATAGAGTGTCAGCTGGTGGGCCTCTGTTCAACAAAGACAACATGGTCCTGGGGAAAGAACACGGCAACCTTGAGTTGCCACTCAGAAGGTCAAGGCAGCTGCAGGCAGAGGGTGAGCACTAGGATCTGGAGGATGTGCCTTTATGAGCCACAGGAGGTGGGGCGCCTTGAGCTTTCATGGGGAAGGCCAGATTGTCAATCTAACCCAAAATAGTGAAATTATGGTAAGCTCCCAGGGGATCTTACCTAAGGGAGTATAGGAGGAGAAGGAGCTGGAAGGGGGAGAGAGTTCTTATCATTCACGAATTAGGGAGGTCTTATCAGAAACTTACTTGTGATGCTACAATATAGATATATTTCACAAACAATATGGATTAAAGGAAATAGACACAAAATAGTGTATACTCTGTGATTTAGAAATAAATTCAGGTTTGAGAGTGCTGAGGAGTGTATGATAGGCAGCTTTTTTTAAAAATCAGAATTTTTTCCATTATTTCATTTCTCATTTTATTTTTGTTCAATATGAAGCATACAGTTTATAATACTGATCTGTTGGTTTGTTGTTATTTTTCAGTAGCTAGGTCAAATCCAACTCTTTGTGACCCCATGAACTGTTGCATGCCAAGCTCCTCTGTCCTCCACTCTCTCCTGGACTTTGCTCAAATTTATGTCCCTGGAGTCGGTGATGTCATCCAACCATCTCATCCTGTGCTGCTCGCTTATCCTTTTGCCTTCGATCTTTTCCAGCATCAAGGTCTTTTTCAGTGAGTCAGCTCTTTACATCAGGTAGCCAAAGTACTGGAGTTTCAACTTCAGCATCAGTCTTTGCAATGAATATTCAGGGCTTATTTCCTTTAGGATTGACTGGCTTGACCTCTTTGCAATCCAAAGGGCTCTTAAAACTCTTCTCCAGCACCAATTTGAAAGCACTAATTTGAAAGCATCAATTCTTTGGCACTTAGCCTTCTTTATGGAGAAATTCTCACATCCATACATAGTTATTAGAAAAACCATAGCTTTGACTATGCAGACCTTTGTCAGCAAAGTGATCTCTCTGCTTTTTAATATGTTGTCTAGGTTTGTCATGGGCTTCTGGCAGTGGCTTAGTGGTTAAGAATCCACCTGCCACGCAGGAGACTAGGGTTTGATCCCTGAGTTGGGAAGGTCCCCTGGAGAAGGAAATGGCAACCCACTCCTCCAGTATTCATGACTGGAAAAATTCTGTGAACAGAGGAGCCTGATGGGCTACAGTCTACAGGGTCGCAGAGAGTCAGGCATGACTGAGTGACTGAGCATGGACTAGGTTTGTCATAGCTTTCTTTCCAAGGAGCAAGTCTTTTAATTTCATGGCTGCAATCACCATCTGCAGTGATTTTGGAGCCCAATAAAATAAAATCTTCCACTTTATCTCCTTCTATTTGCCATGAAGTAATGGGACCAGATGCCATGACCTGTCTTTTTTAATGTTGAGTTTCAAGCCAGCCTTTTCACTCTTCTCTTTCAACAACAGCAACAACAACAGTCTATTGGTTATGCTATCTTAAATTCTTGGTGCTCTAGTCCTACTATTAGGAAATCCCATAGGCAGAGGAGCCTGGTGGGCTACAGACCATGAGGTCGCAGAGAGTCAGATACAACTTAGCAACCAAGCACACACACACACACACACACACACACACACAATCCTATTATTATAAGGAAATTTAAGTTTAGAATGATAATCTTACATTTCCTAACTTGGTTGGTGGATATATAGTTGATTTCCCTTTGAGAGAATTCATTATGCTGAACACCTATGATTATAGAACATTTTAAAAATTAAACAAGCCTCTAAACCTACTTTAAAAATGTAGATGGAGTATCCAGTTTCCTCGGGAAAAAGTTACATACCAAAATTTACTGTACAAAAATTAAAAATTTTAATATCTTGATGAAAGTTTATGTAATGAATTTAACTGTTAAAAATATATCTACCATTAACATCAGATCCAGATAATTTTACAAAATTCTTACCATTCAGGAATGCAATAATTTATACCTCTAATTACATTTAAACTAATTCTGGGAAAGGCAGGTGAGAAAGAGATGCTCATAGGAGATTTCAACTACAGCTATAATGTTTATTTCATTAAAAAATCTCTAAAGATAATATGACAGCATGTTAAGATTTAACATAGCTCAGCTTGAATACACATGAGTATTTGCAAGTATTAGACATCTCCATTCCCATAATGTAGTGATGGGCAATGGACGATTTTCAGTTCACATATTCTACTTTTAAAAATTGGGCTGGCCCATCATCTATGGTTCTGAAGAGACCATGCTGATCCAGATAGAAGAGACCAAGAAAAATTCTAAGTTTTCTGATGCTCAGTGATAGATTATCTCTATAATGATATAGTAGGGCTACGTGCTTCCACCATTCAGAAATAATTTCTGAATTTATTGTTTACTGAACTAATTATTTGGGGCTTTCCAGATGGCCCCGCGGTAAAGAATCTGCATGCCAGTGCAGGAGACTCGGGAGGTACAGAGTTGATCCCTGGATCAGCAAGACGCCCTAGAGTAAGAAATGGCAACCCACTTCAGTATTCTTGTCTGGGAAATTCCATGGATAAAGGAGCCTGGCTGTCTATAGTACATGGGGTCGCAAAGAGTTGTATATGACTGACCATGCGTGCGCAAATCAAGCTATTATTTTACATGTGTTTATTATGTAAGTAATTGTGACTATTGTAGAAATGGGAGAAATGCAGACTATTTTTCACAGATTGTTAGACAATATGTCATAAGGTTAAAACACAATTTGTAAAGAAACTCTGTAACTTTATTACTAGCTCAGTTCAGTTCAGTCGCTCAGTCATGTCCAACTCTTTGTGACCCCATGAACCACAGCATGCCAGGCCTCCCTGCCGGGGTCCTGCCCCGGTGGATCCAGGGAATTCGAAGCGGGGAAGGAGTCGGCGAGGAAAACTTATTTATTTATTAATATAAGATTAGATTAAGAAACAACAGTATAGTAGGAAAATTAAGTAGAGAAAGAGGGCTGAATAACTTGGATTATGTGGAAGAACAATAAAGTTCCAGACAAGGAACTTGCACCATCTACGTTAGGCCACCCGCGTCCGTTTGAATATCGAAGAGTGCCCCGCCTTGGGCTCTCTCTCTTACGGATCTTAGAAGCTGGGACAATTAAGTAGACATGATGAGCCTCCCTGCTCCAGATGGGAATTCAGCTGGAAAAAGAAAAGAACGACATGGGGAAGCCCAGCATCGGTGCAAGACTCCAAAAACTATTTTTCAAAATAAGCTTATATACCCCAAGTTGTAAAAGAAATAAAGAAATAGAGTTATGCAGGGGCAGCAGTCCTGACCCTCATTGAGACAAAGCTTTCTTTTTGCATACCCTCCCATATACAAAAGGTCTCTGGTGGTTTACATTATCTTCTGGCCAAGAGGCTTGTTAACATTTTTATGGCTCTCTTCCTGGATAATTGTCCAGAAAACTCCTTTTCCCTAGAAGTGTTGTTTCTTTACTCTGCATCACCCTCAAAGTACAAAAAAGTTACATTCCTATAGAACAAAGGTGCAGTGGGTTATAACAAAGAAAGTACTTAACTCAGAGATCTAGTGTTGCTAATACCAGGGCTACTACCTGTTTTTCTATATACCAACTATACCTAAAAATAAAAGATATGAAAATTTGGCAGCAAGTATTGGCTCAACAAATGAAACCTTTAATCAGTCCTATTCTAAAGATTTTGACTCCTCAGAAGCCTCAACATTCCTAGGATATTTTAAGCTTCCTGTGCCTCCTGCGGTCAGGAGGCCTCAAACAATCACCTGCGCAGCTGTACGAGTCCTGCAGGCAGGCTAGAAAGCCATCAGAGGGGCTTTTGGATCGAAACACTCGTATTATGCCCAGGAGATTTATTATCTAAAAGCTCTAATTTTTTTCCAGAAAAAGGTGGTGGTGGGGGGGGGGGGGGGGAACAGTCCCCTGTTAATGACAGAAGAGTAGGTGGGAAGCATAACATAGTAAAGCAGGCAGATTCTGGTCTTGGGGGGTGGATGCTCAGGAATTTCCAGGGGGAATCCCTAAAGCCGAACGCATCCTTGTGTTTTGTCAGGCTTCCTTCCGCATGACCTTGTCACGGGTGGGATTCCTCACGCTGGCTCCTGACACCTCCCTGTCCATCGTCAACTCCCAGAGTCTACCCAAACCCATGTCCATCGATTCAGTGATGCCATCCAACCATCTCATCCTCTGTCATCCCCTTCCCCTCCTGCCCCCAATCCCTCCCAGCCTCAGGGTCTTTTCAAATGAGTCAGCTCTTCCCATCAGGTGGCCTAAGTATTGGAGTTTCAGCTTCAACATCAGTCCTTCCAATGAACACCCAGGATTGATCTCCTTTAGGATGGACTGGTTGGATCTCCTTGAAGTCCAAGGGACTCTCAAGAGTCTTCTCCAACACCACAGTTCAAAAGCATCAATTCTTCGGCACTCAGCTTTCTTTATAGTCCAACTCTCACATCCATACATGACCACTGGAAAAACCATAACCTTGACTAGACAGACCTTTGTTGACAAAGTACTGTCTCTGCTTTTGAATATACTATCTAGGTTGGTCATAACTTTCCTTCCAAGGAGTAAGCGTCTTTTAATTTCATGGCTGCAATCACCATCTGCAGTGATTTTGGAGCCCAGAAAAATGAAGTCAGCTACTGTTTCCACTGTTTCCCCATCTATTTCCCATGAAGTGATGGGACCAGATGCCATGATCTTTGTTTTCTGAATGTTGAGCTTTATGCCAACTTTTTCACTCTTCACTTTCACTTTTATCAAGAGGCTCTTTAGTTCTTCTTCACTTTCTGCCATAAGGGTGGTGTCATCGGCACATGTGAGGTTAGTGACATTTTTCCCAGAAATTTTGTTTCAAGCTTTTGCTTCTTCCAGCCCAGCGTTTCTCATGATGTACTCTGCATATAAGTTAAATAAGCAGGGTGACACTATACAGCCTTGACGTCCTCCTTTTCCTATTTGGAACCAGTCTGTTGTTCCATGTCCAGTTCTAACTGTTGCTTCCTGACCTGCATACAGGTTTCTCAAGAGGCAGGTCAGGTGGTCTTATATTCCCATCTTTTTAGCTGATATTAAAATACATGATATCTGTTTGCCTCAACTTCCACATCAAAATTAATACCCATGAGAGGTTAATTCTCCCAGACAAATTTGTTGGGTTACTTAGGCTATCCAGCCAGTACAAACCCAGGGTCTCCCCACGTCTAGTCAAGACAGCCCTGTTATACAAGCTTGTGTGTTTGCTCATTCAAGTCAATCATGTCTGACTCTTTCCAACCCTATAGTAGCCCACCAGGCTACTCTGGCCATGGGATTCTCCAGCAAGAATACTGGAGTGGGTTGCCAAGTCCTCCTCCAGGAAATCTTCCTGACCCAGAGATAGAACCTGCATCCCTTATGTCTCCTGCTTTGGCAGACAGGTTCTTTACCCACGGGCTCTACCAGGATGGTCATATAAATCACATGATCCCTTTCCAAGCCAGCTCCAGCCAGAAAGCAAGCAAAGTGAGCATGGAGGGCCCTGATATTTGTCAGGGGAAGAGATGCTGGCCAGAATAAGTGAATTTGGATCAATAAATGCTGCTTTGAAACTTTTATTCTTAAAATTTACTGTATGCAACATTTTTTTTTTTACACTGAAGAAAATGCCACTGAAACAAATATGTCTTGCAGTTTTTAGTCACTGGACTATTGGTGGGAGCATTTTTTAAAATCATATTCCTTCTATTATACATATTTTGAGTAAATATTTTTGCCACCAGATCTTTGCAGTCAGTTTCTGCATGTGGATTAGCTGTGTCAAATGCTACATACATTTTTATATATGTCATTTTATACATTTTATTGTATGTCAAATGCTACATACAGTTTTAAATGGTAAAGATGTTGTTAGTTTGTTTTCCTTCCTGAGTAATTGTGCCAATTTACACTTCCTAAGCTGTTTGCTTTTCTTGCCTACATATAGTCTTGTCAATCTGAGTTCTTAATTTTTAACCCTCACAGTTTAACTTGGGGAAAATGTGTAAAGTGTTGGTTTTTTTTCATTTCATTTTTTAATTTTAAGTGATTTTGAATTATTTCCATTTTTTAACCATCTACACACATTTTCTCAATGACGTATATATTTTACTCTAAAAGTAAATTATTACTATTATTATTTCCTATTGCTATTTAGCACATTATATTTAAGAACATACATCCTTCATAGCAAATTCTTCCCAGCAATCATTTGCCTTTTCCTTTTCATTCACTGGTGACTATGCCATAAAGCTCTATTGTTTTCCAGTTATTTTTAATAGAAGCAGATCTAACAGTTTTTATGTCTTCTCTTAAATGTCATTTTAAAGAGACTTTCACATCATTATGGAAATATACATTTTCAGTTATTTTTTATTATGATATTATTTATTAAATGTTTAATAAACTTAGATTTTGTGTTGGCATGGTGATTATAAATTATATATTACTAGTGGTAACATTATCTGTTCATAACTTTCTTTTACCTGAAGATTTTAATGTCATTTTTATCCTGTGTTTTCTAACATATATTTACATCTCTTTCTGAATTTGCTGAATATAACCAGTATGTTGCACACAGACCTACAGTATTAACATCACCTAAGAGCTTGTAAGAAATGTGGAAACGCAGAAAGTATATTTTTACCAAACCCCAAGGTAATGCATAAACCCATTAAAATGTGAGAAGACTATCTTAGATAGAACCTCTGGAAAAAACAAACTAATTACGCTTTCCACATGCCATCCTCAGATTTGTGTGTCTTATCAGAGTCTGCTACTAGTGGAAACCAGCACTAAACTGGCTTGCTTTCTTTTCTGCCACCAGTTGTCAGTTGTTATGTGTCTTTCCGATATTCAAGTCTATATACCCTGAGTGTGTGCTTTTTCATTATAGATAAGGCACATAAATGAATTCTTTATTTTCTTTAGTTTTCTTTTTCTTCTTCTCTATTCGCCTGGACATGCTTCTTCAAAAAAAGAGAGAACCTGGCCTTTTGCCACCTTCATTTTGTTCCTTTCAAAACTTAATATTGGAGAAGGAAATGGCAACCCACTCCAGTGTTCTTGCCTGGAGAATAAAAGAAATGACTCAATTTTTTATACAATATATCATTCTTAATTGCATTCTACTCCAGCATATATTTCATTCTTTTTGTGTAATTTTTTGGTCACCTATATGGGGTTCTGGTCATATAGGCATCATATTGGTTATTTATTGTCCAATAAATGAGTTGTTTATTGTTATTTATTATCTGGCAACTACCAAAGTCCTGAATAATGAATCAACCACGTAATCATATGCTTTCTGTTTGTTTGTTTTACTGTATTTTGTAATAGTGGTATTTATCTTTTGGGCTTGGTCATGTCAATTCAGCCATTATGAATGATACAAAATAAGACTTACTATGAAAATTAAACCTTAAATTTATAGGTTAAAGCTGGGGAAATAAAGATCTGAAAGATGACAATTAACAACAACAAAGAAAAAGTTACTCACAATTGACCACAAAGGTGTACTGGTGAAGAAGTTTATGGAAGAGTCTTATTCCTTTGTCCATGGTGGGTCTAAAGTTGCTATAGGTCAACTCTGTATGTAGTCTGGAAAAAATATGGACATGGGATTAAAGAATACTAGAGAACAGTGGAACTTATGAGGAAGAGTACAAACAGTGAGAACAACTGACAGCTACTCCTGCTTCACATGCTTTCCTTAATGTTATGTGTGGAATACTTGAAAATTACTCGATTACCCCCTGGTCCAGTCTTGACAAGTGGAAGAGGGAAGCTAATAAATAAGTGTTTCTTACAGACAAACCTTTTATAAAAACAGCTAGACAAATTTTGGATTCCCTAAGTTCATGATTTCTCAGTTTATTGCATTGATATATATTACTGAATGCTTTAGTTACTCTTAAAAAAATGACAAAACTGATTTTAATTTAACTTTACATAGTTGCCTTAGGGCTCCCGCCGCTTATCAAGAACAGTCACTATGTGGTGGGTTTTGCGGTTATCATCATGGTACTTGCTAACATATTCTAACGATATCTATTGCTTCACCTTTAGCACACAGTGTAGACCCTAGTTCTAGTCATTTGTCCTTGTATTTTTAATCTGCCTATAGCCATCTTTCAAACATTGCTGTGATAGACAAATGTCCTGTTCCACTGATACTTTGCTCCAAGTATGAGGCTCTCGCAGTGTTGGGGAAGTATCTTCTACCATATCCCATTTGACTAGTTCACAATTATGACGGTAGCATCTAGACTTGATTACCTTAAATCTGTTCTTCAAAAATCTTAAGAGTTTTCTTCTTTTTCTACTATGTTTTAGTCCCATGCTTTCTAGAACTTTTCTACCTACTTTTCATCTATATCTTGTTTTCTCAGGAATATTTTTCTTTCCCTGTACACCTCTCATACAGGCTCACAGGTGATCAATTTATATTGAAGCAATTCACACATACAGAATGAATATTGGAGTTGACATGATGTAAGTGAATAATGAAGATAGATTTTTTTTTTTTTACTTTCTTATTATGACTTTCTCTCAAGGAACATGTTTTAGCGTTCTATATTTTTCCAATATATGAAAAGTATACTGAAACCTCATCTCACGGGAGATAATATTACTAATTCCAAATTAAGAATAAAGCTCAATAGTGTCTAGAGATATTGACACAAGATGGCAAGTGGCATTCTGAGGTCAAGATATGGTTGTCATAACTGTAAGTAAATATCTGCCTATGTGAGTCCATCCCAGGTTGAAGGATTGGGAAAGAACTTGAGGAGTGTTCAATATCCAGAAAGTTATCATCATCATAGTATATTTCTTAGTATATTTCTTAAGTAATGAGTAATAAGATGCTTACTTAACAAGATAAATACAGTAGTGGATGTAATTTTCTTTAATAGTTTCTGTCTGCAATTTAAAAATAAGTATGTCTTTTATTGATTTTATTAGGTATTAAACCAAATGCAAACTAAGGAATCATTTAATTTTGCATTGATGTATAAGAACATTTTGCACACACATCAAAAATTGCAAACTAGTATATAAACAAACTCTACAAATTCTTATCAGAGGATTCTTTTTATGCACAACAGCTGTTCAGGGAAGTGACTTGGCTAATAATACTCTGCGGACCACTAAACTCAGCAGTATCTAAGACAAATATTTAAAGCTTACATGAAATGAATTATTTGTAATGTGAAGAATATATTTTCCTTACATTTTGATAAAATTCAAAACCACTACTAAATCCTACTTTTACCATATGAAAATGGAGAATTAAAACTTTAATAGTTCTAAACTGGAAAAGGCAATGGCAACCCACTCCAGTACTCTTGCCTGGAGGAACACATGGATGGAGAAGCCTGGTGGGCTACAGTCCATGGGGTCGTGAAGAGTCAGACACAACTGAGCGACTTAACTTTTACTTTTCATTTTCATGCATTGGCTCAGATGGTTAAGCGTCTGTCTACAATGTGGGAGACCCGGGTTCAATCCCTGGGTCAGGAAGATCCCCTGGAGAAGGAAATGGCAATCCACTCCAGTACTATTGCCTGGAAAATCCCATGGACAGAGGAGCCTGGTAGGCTACAGTCCGTGGGGTCACAAACAGTCGGACATGACTGAGCGACTTCACTTCACTTCATGCATTGGAGAAGGAAATGGCAACCCACTCCAGTGTTCTTGCCTGGAGAACACCAGGAATGGCAGAGCCTGGTAGGCTGCAGTCTATGTGGTCGCACAGAGTTGGACACGACTGACACGACTTAGCAGCAGCAGCAGCAGTTATTTTAAACTATTAATAGAAAATTTTTTTCTATAAAACTTTAATAGAAAAATAGGACACATGAAGAATAGTGAATCATTAATATGACATAAAACAGTATCTTATTTTCTGGACTACAGCTGATATTATAAGCATGTTAACTTTTTGACAAATAGTTTATCATCAAGTTCAGGAATGATGTGTCTTTCTGTAAAATTTTAATTCAGTTGAAAACCTTGAATCCAAGGTGTGGTAAAATATGAGAAATACACAGATGAAAGTATAAAGAACAGAATATATAGATGACATAAACTATAAGTGACAGCATATCTGAAAGAGATTTTGGAAAGCGATAAATTATTGTTTCCTAAAATATGTTAACAAAATTAGAATATAAGCTATGGGTCAAAAAATTTAAAGCTGAAATTTTAATAGCACTATGACTTCATATATGCTGATATGATTGAGAGACCTTAAAAGAAAAGTGGCCATGGGAAAGTGACTAGCTAGAATAGGATTGTAAGTCAATAACAAAATATATAAATATAAATCTTAAAAGGAATGGTAAAATGTTGGATATTATTTAGATGAAGGTAAAAGTAGTGAACTGATGTAACTCACAAAGAAAGAGAGCATCATAGGAGATTCAAAATCTGCACTAAAAGAAATCATTGAAGGCAAGAAAATCTTGACTTTCATATGGTTATACCAAAATCAGATCATCTAATAAATTCTATCTTTTCTGATAACCTGCATTATCATTGACTGCAATCACAACTGACTGATTAAACTTGAAATCAAGTTTAATACACCATAGTGATTATTCCATTTGGTTACACACAAGGACAAATGAAACAAAGAGGAAATAGCATATCTTGAACTTCTATTTTTCCATTTAAAAAACCCGAATGAACCTTTTGGCCAACCCAATATTTTCTTATTGGTTTACTTTCGATATGGCTGTATTTTTACTTTAAGTTTATCCCTGTGTAGTTTTAATACTGTAACCATCATATCCTTTGCATCTACTGAAGCCCGTAATGTACTGTTTTAAAAGCTGGAATTAGTTGTGCTTCAAATAAGTTTTATGAATTTAAAATGTCTCATATTTTGCTGTATTTTAGATTTTTCTTCAGTTTTTCTTCTTTATCCAAACCTTTCCTGTTTTCATTACCTTTAGTTTGAAAAACTTGTTATTAATTCTTCTGTTAACAATCAATCACATCTTTTGTATTTTAAATGTCTTTATCCCCCTCTTAAAAATATTTCTTTATCTTCTGGTCCCTATTATTTCTAAGACAAAATCAGATTTTGTTTGTATAGTTGATTTCCTTTATATAATGCATTAATATTTTTCTCTAGCTACTTTCAACATTTAAATTTTTTAGTTTTCAACAGTTTTTCTACATTGTAGGTGTGGTTTTCTATGTAAGTATCATGTTATGCACCTGTTGAGCCTTTTGAAATTATAAATTTATATTTTTCATCAATGGTGAGAAATTTTAAACCATTAATTCTTTTTTATTGCTTTTGCTTAATTCTGCCTTTCCTTGCCTCCTGTAGCTCCAATTGTACATTTGGTATTCACCTGATATTTTTCTAGAGGTCACTAAAGACATTGTCACTTTACTGAAAACTTTTTTTCTCTGTCATACAGATAGATTCGATTGGTTTATCTTCTAAGTTACCAACACTTTCTCTAACTTTTTCCAGTATGATATAAAACTCATACAATGAAGTTTTTATTTAAGATATTGTAGTTTTCACTTAAACAATTTATATATATATATATATATATATATATATATATAAAATTTCTGTAGTACTTCTTCACCTGTTTACTCATTATGACTATGTTTTACTTTAGGTCCTTAAACAAATGTATAATCCTGCTTAAAAGCCATCTTCAAATTCTAGTATTTGTATGAATTTTTTGTAATTTGTTTCTGCTTATTTCGTTCTTATATATTGGTCTACATTTTCCTGTTTCTCCATACAGCTCGTGTTTTTTTTTTATCATTTTAACTATTTATTTTATCTGTGTATTTTTTACTGTGCTGGATCTTCGTTGGTGTACGGCCTTTTCTCTAGCTGCAGAGAGCAGGGGCAACTCTCTAGCTGTGGTCCTTGGGCTTCTCACTGCTGTGGCTTCTCGGTCGTGGAGCAAGGGCTCTAGGGTGCTTGGGCTTCACTAGTTGTGGCACGTGGTCTCAGTGGTTGTGGTTCCTGAGCTCTTGAGCACAGGCTAAATAGTTGTGGGTCACGGGCTTAGTTGCTCTGCCACCTGTAGGATCTTTCTGAACCAGAGATCGAACCCATGTCTCCTGCATTTGCAGGCAGATTCTTTACCACTGAGCCACCAGGAAAGCCCACCTGGTGTTTTGAATTGTGTACTCTATATTGCAGATGATGCCATGTAAAATCCCTAATTCTGTTGTCTTTCACTGAATAATTTTTATTATATTTTAGCAGGTTGTTACCTGGGGCTTCCCTGCTGGCTCAGTGGTAAAGAATCTGCCTGCAATGCAGGAGACACAGGTTCAATCCCAGGGTCCTCTGGAGGAGGGCATAGCAACCCACTCCAGTATTCTTGCCTGGAGAATCCCACTGACAGAGGAGCCTGGCAGGCTGTAGTTCATAGGGTTGTACAGAGTCGGACATGACTGAAGCGACTAAGCAGCATCAGGTAACCAAGGTTGTTACCTTAGTTACATTGAAATTGCAAACTCAGTCTCACTTGAAACATCAGGGAATAGCAGCTGAAATTCCTGCTCAACCTTTTTCATGCCTCCAGCTGTTGTTTTCTGCTCAGACCCTCAGAGATCCTGCATATGTTCTGTTCAGATGTCTTTTAAGGAATTAAGCCTAGTTTAATGAACATTTTAAAAAATTCCAATACATCTTTCTGTCTGGTGCTCTCCTTCTGAATTTTCAGAAGCATAATAGCCCCAAACTTATTCCTCTAATGCCTGAATTCAATAAAAGTTTTATTTGAATTTTACAAGTGCCAGATTTTTTTTTTTTTTTTTGGCTTGGATTATAGCTGTACTACATTCCACAATTTGAAGAAGGCCTTCAGGTAAAATCCATATGAATGTGAATCTCATCCAGCATAATTTTCATCATTTGTGAGTATATTCTCTAATTTCTGCCTACATTTGGTCAATCTCCAGTGTCTTTGATTATTATTTTTTTAATCTGAAGTTTACAAAATTGCTTTGCTACTGGAAGTTGTTTGTCTGATTTTCCCTGTAGACTTCCTTGAGTTTCATTTGCAGGAAGGTATTGTACATCATTCTTGCTCAATATGTGGGAGTAAAAATATGATTAATTATGCCATAAATAATAAAAAACTATAAGTACAAGCCTTTGTATTTTATCAAAGTGAAAATGAATAGATTTTAGCATAAAGCAAGTGTTTTTTTAATAGCCTGTACTGTCTTCACTGATTTAAGATAGTCCTCTATTTATTCTGTTTGACCTTTCCTTTTCACCTTGCTTGCTCCTAGTGTTCTTTAATGATGCACATTATTAATACTGACAGGAACATAGACAAATATAAATCTGATGCTCATGTAGAAGACAAATCTATATAGTCAAATTATCGTTATTTCACAATTTATTATCTGGATAAAAAACTATCATATGACATCTGGTTGATTCTTTGAAACACAGTAATAATCATCAGATATTAGTTACATAATTGACTTCTTTGAATATTAGTGACTTATACTATTGATATGGAAACTTTAAAAAGCAGAAAGAGCTTTGAGATAGCAAATTTGAGAGCTACAGGAAAGTAGGATAATTAATGATAACTTTTGCTGATGCATTATCTTGTCTGGTCAAAGACCTAAGTGTTATGATTTATCATAGGAATGTACCAGAGAAAAAATACTTCACTTTTTTCTTTTCTCTTGACAAACATCAATTGTTGATAGGCTAGTTGAAGTCCCATTTATTGATTTCTGCTCTGCTGTGGGAGAATTCTATTGAATTAGAAAATATCACAGTCGCTGAAACTGCTACAGTCACAGATGCAGACTTTGAGTAAAATAAAGTGTGCATTGGTCAGTCTTTCTTTGTTTACTTTTTTTAGTCCATTCTCTCAACACCCTGAATTGCTTAATGCCAACAGTAGCTTAGCTTTCTTTCACCTTTAAGTATGCATCTTTATAAGAAGCAAGACGAATTCAGTGGTGTTTAGCTCAGTTACCTGGCACTGTCTTATACATTTGTAGTATTCTCTCATCAATCTAACTACAGAGTTCTTAGTTTGTTTTTGGTATTTCACTACCTTCCTATTCCACCTCCCAAAAACTCAAGCCAAGTCCCCACCATTTCACTGGTTTTATTAAAAGGAATTTAATTGTGTGCCCTAATCTTGAGATCTGTCTTAGTCAGATTTGTGGAAGTTTTAAGGCCCTTCTGGGTACAAATTTAGTTAAACCTTGGGATATTCAAATCATTCACCTAGTATCCTTTCACGATTAATTTTTGGGGAGTATGTGTTTTTTTTTTTTTTTTTTTTACATTTGTTAAAATGTACGTAACGTGAAATTTAAAACATTATCATTTTTAGATGCACAACTCAGTGGCAATGTACATTGGCAGTGTTGTGTAACACCACCCTGTCCATCTCCAGAACTTTCCATCATCTCAAACTGATACTCCATACACAGCAAAAAATAATTTAGTATTTCCCCCTTCAGTCCCAGTTAAACAACTATTCTGTTTTTGTTTCTATGATTTGACTATTCCAGGCACTTCACATAAGTGGAATCACATAGTATTTCCTTTTTGTGACTGGTTTATTTTCCTTAACATAATGTTTTCAAGGTTCATGGACATTGTAGCATATATCAGAATTCCATTTCTTTTTAAGGTTGAATAATATTATATGGCATAGACCTGGGTACGACTCCTGGGTTGGGAAGATCCTCTAGAGAAGGAAATGGCAACCCACTCTAGTATTCTTGCCTGGAGAATCCCATGGACAGAGGATCCTGGCAGGCTACAATCCATGGGATCCCAAGAGTCAGACACAACTTAGCGACTAAAGCACCACATAGCAAATTTTGTTTGTCCATTCATCTGTCAATGGACATTTGAATTGCTTCCATCTTTTGACTATTGTGAATAATATTTCAAGCAGGCTTAAATTATGGCTGCATCGTTTGGCTCAGCTCTTATGATTCTTTCCTTATGAGATTTGTATATGCCAGCTATCTATCTACTAGTACTGATATTCACATGGAGCTGACCTGGTCCTAACCTGGAGTCAAACCTACCTTGAAACAACACTCTGGAGCCAAGCAGAGACTATCGCTCAAACTACACTCACCTTGGAAACCTGTGTGAGAAACCGTTTTTGCTTTCTAAGCTACTGAGCTTTGGGAATATTCCAGCATAAAGTGCATTACTGCAAAAGTAGATAACAGATGTATGCATGCGTGCTAAGTAGCTTCAGTCATGTCCAACTCTGTAACCCTATCGACTCTAGACTGCCAGGCTCCTCTGTCCATGGGGCTCCCCAAGCAAGAATTCTGGAGTAGGGTGCCATGCACTTCTCCAGGGGATCTTCCCGACCCAAGAATCACACCAGCATCTCTTCTTCTGTGTAGACAGGTGGGTTCTTTACCCCTAGCATTACCTAGGAAGCCCCAGATAACAGATATCATTATTTTTCCCCCATGTACCACCTTGACAGTCTAATTAAGCTGCTAATATTTGCAAAAGACACATCTGACAAAATATATTATGAAGAGCATTTAAAACACAACAGTAAGAAAGTGAGCAACCTGATTTAAAAACAGGCCAAAGACCTTAACAGACACCTCACCAAAGAAGATATACAAAAGGCAAATAAGGATATGACAGGATGTTCTGTATTGTATATCATTATGATATGGAAATACAAATTAAAACAGCAATAATAGCAATGAGATACCTCCATACATCTATTAGAATGAACAAAATCTAGAACACTGACAACAGCAAATGTTGGTGAGAATGTTGAGCAGTAGGAACTCTTTCATTGCAAAATGGTACAGCCATTTTCAAACAGTCTGGAGGTTTCTTACAAAAGTAAGCATGTTTTTATCATACTATCCAGCAATTGGGTTCCTTGGTATTCACCAAAAGAAGCTGAAAACAAGTCCACACAAAACCTGCACACAGATGTTTATAGCCTCTTCATTCATAATTGCACACACACACACACACCAAAATTTGCATTTAGGAGTGTTTTGAAATTTTCCTATTTTGTCTATATATTAAATGTATATTATGAGCCACTCATAATGGTATATGCCATCATGACATATATTCTTTTAAACATTTCATTATTTATAAGAGAAATATGAGAACTTTGATTTAAACTCATTATCATATGGAGATCAAGATTAAATAATATTTGCCTGAGATTATTCAAATATCAAATAATACTGAAGTATATTCTAAATCACCAACTCAGCACAACTCTAGTTAAAATAACTTTTTCAGTTTGAGCTTCAAGTGTTCAGGTTTCTTTTCCTAGCAGGATACCATAACACTGAGTTTTACCTAGGATGAAAGCAAATGAGAAGACTAAAAATTAAACAGATCACCAAATAATCTGATATTTGAGTGAGAATACAGAAGAAAGGAATGAGCAATGGTTTAGGAAATATGAAGACCTGAATTAATTTTTTTTTCTTAACAATGGTGTGAAATCATCTTATCTCTAAAACCAAAGTGGGCACTTACCCACCTGGAGTTGTATTAAAAATCAAAAACTTTATGTTGTCAAAATCTATTAGTAGATGTAGATTTTAGAAGACTTTAAGAGTTTAACTGGGAAACAGAGTCTTGTCAAACATTCACGCACAGCATCACCCAGTTTAGGCAAGCCATTCACCACATTTCTCCTGCAATGTCTTCACAGAGAGAAACAAAATCCAGAGAAAACTGCAAAGACAAAAAGGGTAATAAACAGGACAGAGATTGATCAAAAGCTATCCCCAGGATAGGAAAGTCCACTCTATGTATTAAAATACTGAAAAAGTCTATCGGTAGATCAAAGCACTAACTACAGAAAAGGAAATTAAAGGCACACAGGGAACATAAGACTATTGCTTTAGAATGATAATGCCTTGAGGACAGAAGAGAAATAGAAGCAAGTGTGAGGAGCCCTACGGAAATAGGCAGCAAAGAGAACAACCACGACGCATCAGGGAAATTTAGTGCAGAACAACAACAAAAAAGAAAAGTAAAAATGGAAAGAAACACGAAACTCTCCCAAACTTTATTTGAAACAGTTTGTTCCAATACAGAAACGATACTTTGCTATACTAAAAGAAAGGAGTGAGTGAGTGAAAGTCACTCAGTCATGTCTGACCCTTTGCGACCCCATGGACTATACAGTCCATGGCATTCTTCAGGCTAGAATACTGGAGTGGGTAGCCATTCCCTTCTCCAGGGAAAAGAAAGGAATGTTCTTGAATTAGACAGTTGATAAATGCAATAAAATTGTCATCCTTGTCCACAGAAGTGCAAAAGAGCAAACTTCTTCTGTATAAACTGTATTTAATCAATATAAAACATTTAAAGATAGAACAGAAAATGAGAATCCCAATAACCCAACAAACAACCCTGACCCCTCCCCTGCACACGTAATAGCAAAGTGGAAGAGGTGTATAATGCAGCACCCCATACTGAATTAAATATCCTCTCTGCCTCTGGCCAGGAGACATGGAAAGATAACATCAAACAGAAAAGCTTTTTAAGAATCATGTTTGAAGATGACATGCATCACTTTCACTCATAACTCATTGTGCTGCTTTGCTTAGCTGTTCAGTTACGTCCGACTCTTTGTGACCCCATGGACTGTAGCCTGCCAGGCTCTTCTGTCCATGGGGATTCTCCAGGCAAGAATACTGGAGTGGGTTGCCATGCCCTCCTCCAGGGGATCGTCCCAACCTGGGATTGAACACAGGTCTCCCACACTGCAGGCAGATTCTTTACTGTCTGAGGCAGAAGGGAAGCCCATGAATACTGGAGTGGGTAGCCTATCCCTTCTCCAGGAGATCTTCCCAGCACAGGAATCAAACTGGGGTCTCCTGCATTGCAAGCAGATTCTTTATCAGCTGAGCTATCGGGAAAGCCCTACCATAACGCATTGGCCAGAGCTAATTTCATGATGTCAACTAAATCTAAGAGGACTGCCAAACCCGGAACAGAAGCACGCCACAGATATTTGTGAGAGCCCGCAGTCTTTATCATGGCTTTATCCATTCGATGGACTTCACTGGTGGCTTAGATGGTAAAGAATCTCCTGCGATGCAAGAGACCCAGGTTCAGTCCCTGGGTCTGGAAGATGCCCTGTAGAAGGGAATGGCAACCCTCTCTAGTATTCTTGCCTAAAAAATCCCATGAACAGAAGAAGCCTGGCAAGCTACAGTTCATGGGGTCACAAAAGAGTCAGACACAACTTAGTGACTAAGCAATAAATGGCTTGATCAGGGTGATGAAGGAAAAAGGACGGTTTCAGACCACAGTCAAGCAAGGATTCCATTTAGATGTTTGCTTTTTGGGGTTTTTTTTCCTAATTACAAAGTCAGTGAGATCCCATAGGGATAAAACTCAAATGAACAGCCAATGGGACAAGGTCCTAGGATGCTTCAAAAACATGGAAGTGAGAGTAAGGCACCTATACCAACAAAGGAAATTGTAAAAATGAAATACGGAGATTGGAGGAAAACAAAACCAAGGTACAGTCAAGGACTCCTTAGAAAGAGACATCCTATAAGGAATATTAATTTATTGCAAATTAAAATGTGGGAGGCTTCTGGGAAGACAAATAAAATGTGTTCTTGGAAATAACAGTTGGATTAGGATAAGATGATGTCATTTGGTGGCATTTTTGTTAGAGTCATTGGGGATGAAAAGCAGCTAAAATGAGTAGAAGAAAGTGTGAGACTAAGAAGTGCTACAGTGATTCAGACTGGTCCTTCAGGCTTTGCTTAATAAGCCATTACTGCACTAAAGGAAGCACTTGAATAAATAAATGAATAAAACATAACTTCAGCTCTCGAGAAACCCGCAATTTACTAGCTAGCCAATTCACTAAATCCGATTTCATGTTTTCAGCTTTATACTAGCTGTAGAGAACATGGCTCACTGGGGAAACAAAGAAGGACACTATAAGCTTAATTATTCCATTGTCTCTGAAGACAAGTGGTGAGTGAATATTTCTATCTGCTGTCAAAGTTAAAATATATTCCTGGCCTGACATGTATTGGTAGCTGTCATTCATTTATGCATTTAAATTTCTTTTATATAAATTTTCACCACTTGTCTTTGTAAATTTTAATATGAAGAAAATATTGAACTGCATTTACTATATAATATTACTTTGTATTCTCCTTAGCCTCTGTATTCTCTTCCATTTCCCTTATGTTTGTCAATGAATTATGCTTATCAGTCTGATTATATCTTTTGTCCTAGATTATGATAGTAAATGATGCTTTTAGAGGTAGTTTTAAAAGTAAGATTACATAAATAATTTTTGAAATCTTATTCCTTAAGTAAATTTAGCAAAATAATTTTTGTGAAATGATTTAGGATCATATAGTGATTTATCTTTTTCCTCTAATATGAGGTCACTAAAGAGGAACAATTTAATAAAGAGCATTATGTTTCCTATTAAGTCATATGATAATTCAATATTGAATTCCTACCCAACTAATTAAGCTCTAAATGCAAAATATTTAACAAAGGCACTTGATATTTTGATTCTCTTTTTAAAGAATAATCTCAATAACAGGATATTGAGATGAACTAATAAGAATAAATATTTCATGGTCTTCAAAAGCTATATTACCTTATGTGGAAAACTCATAAAACTGATAAATAATGAAAACTCAATTATACTTGTTAAATTAACAAAATATGCTACTTCATAAACATATTTTATTGCATTTATATATCTAATAGCTTTTCACCAAAATCAGCAATTTGTAATATTTCTTTTCAATATTGATGTATATGAGTCATTATTCTTAAACTAGGTGAATAGCATTTTTATTGTTATTAGATTATTGCTTTCTACCTAAAAATTGTTTTATAAGTTGTGAAAATTTTTTCAATACATTTATAAAAAGCCAAATTTATCTGAACATTTAGTTAAAAAAAAGAAACTGAAAATACGATTGAATGCCTGCACTACTTTTAATGTGAGTTTGAGAAAAGACTTTTCTTCATAAATGTGGTTTAAGCACTTTCCACATTTCAGACTAAATTATGTGATAATTACCCTAACCCTTAACCTGTAAGAAGCTAACCATAGCATTATAGTCAAATCTCTAGATATTATCTAATCCAATCCGTTTTATTTGTGATCTTGTGAATTTCCAACACATATAGCAAACAGTGCTCTGAGAATTTCCTCATTTTGATATGAAGCAGACATTTCCCTTTCAGTTCTACCGTAACTGTAATTGTTTATCACCAGTAGACCATCTGGATAGCAGAACATAAAACATAACGCTGTCTATGTTATGGGTGAAGGTCAACACAGTTGCCCTGACCTAAGAGGCCTTCATGATCTGGCTCTAGGTTTGGAATCTGTCTTTATCTGTGACTCCAAGCCCATTTTTATTTTTTTCTCTCTCTCTCTCTTCCAGTCACAATATTCTCCTTCCTATTCCTTGATCACATCATGCACATCATCTGCTCTGGTCTTTGTTCTTAATCTTTTTTTCCCCGTTGGAGAATAGTCGATTTACAGTGCTGTGTTACTTTCAAGTGTAAAGCAAAATGAATCAATTATACATATACATACATCTGCTCTTTGCTTTTTGGTTTGTTTGAGATTATTTCCCATATAGGCCATTACAGAGTACTGAGTTGAGTCCCCTATGCTATAGGGCAGGTTCTTGTTAGTTATCTATTTTATATATAGTAGTATGTATATTCAAAAGCAGAGACATTACTTTGCCAACTAAGGTCCATCTAGTCAAGGCTATGGTTTTTCCAGTGGTCATGTATGGATGTGAGAGTTGGACTGTGAAGAAGGCTGAGCGCCAAAGAATTGATGCTTTTGAACTGTGGTGTTGGAGAAGACTCTTGAGAGTCCCTTGGACTGCAAGGAGATCCAACCAGTCCATTCTGAAGGAGATCAGCCCTGGGATTTCTTTGGAAGGAATGATGGTAAAGCTGAAACTCCAGTACTTTGGCCTCCTCATGCGAAGAGTTGACTCATTGGAAAAGACTCTGATGCTGGGAGGGATTGGGGCAGGAGGAGAAGGCGACGACAGAGGATGAGATGGCTGGATGGCATCACGGACTCGATGGACATGAGTCTGAGTGAACTCCGGGAGATGGTGATGGACAGGGAGGCCTGGCGTGCTGCAATTCATGGGGTTGCAAAGAGTCGGACATGACTGAGTGACTGAACTGAACTGAACTGAGTATGTATATGTCAATCCCAATATCCCAATTTATCCCTCCACTTCCTTCTCCCTTGATATTTTTTATCAATTTATCCCATAAATTTGTTTTTTACATTTGTGACTCTGCTTCTATTTTGTAAATAAGCCTATTTGCAACTTTTTTTTGACTCCACATAAAAGTGATATCATATGATATGTCTTTCTGTGTCTGACATACTTCACTCATTATGGCAATCTCTAGATCCATCCATGTTGCTACAAATGGAAGTATTTTATAATTTTTATGACTGAGTAATATTCCATTGTTTACATGTACCCCATCATCTTTATCCATTTTTCTGTAGATGGACATTTACGTTGCTTCCATGTGCTGGCTATAGTAAACAGTGCTGCAATGAACATTTAGGTTCATATGTCTTTTTGAATTATGGTTTTCTCCAGGTATATGCCTAGGAATGGAATGGCTAGGTCATATGCTAGTTCTGTTTTTAGTTTTTTAAGGAACCTCTGTACACAAAAACAAATTCAAGAAGGATTCAAGATCTAAATGAAAGGCCAGGCAGTATAAAACTCTTACAGAAAAACATAGGCAGGACACACTCTCTGACATAAATTGCAGCAAGATATTTTTGATCCATCACTGAGAGTAATAAAAATAAAGACAAAAATAAAGGAATGGGATCTAATTAAACTTTAAAGGTTTTGCACAGCAAAGGAAACTAGAAACAAAATGAAAAGAATAGGAGTAAATAGAATGGGAGAAAATATTTGCAAACAAAGCAAGCAACAAGGGATTAATCTCCAAAATATACTAACAGCTGATGCAGCTCAATATTAAAAACTAAGATTTTCCTCCTATTAAAATAAATTTAAATTAAAAAATAAATCATTCAGAACTAGAAAAAAAGAAAAAAGAGAAAAGAAGAAAAAAATAGAAAAAAAATAAAAAAAAAATAAAAACTAAGATTTGGACACAACTGAGCATGCACATGCATGAGAAATGACTATTTTGCAGTAAATGCCTTCAATTAGATATTTAAGCTATATCTCATAGTGTAAATTTAATGGAAAAGAAAAAAGTATAGGTTCACCAAGAATCATCCTGAAAGAATCATTGGAATTCAAGCAAATATGTGTTTTTTTAAAATAGATCAATTATTTAACTTTATTTTCTAGGTAAGATGTATTCAAAGATACAAGGGAAAGTATTGAATTTAAATCTAAAAAGTATCCAAATTCCTTTTTAAAAATCATACAAGTGACTCTGTGTTCTAAACTTTAAAATTCTTCCAAATTGGGAAAATATCTACTTTCAAAGAGAACAGTAACACTGTTCATTATGTCTTCAGAAGAAATTGCCCTTTAATATCTTGTATGCATTAGAAAGGGTTTCCCAGGTGGCACTAGTGGTAAAGAACCCACCTACCAATGCAAGAGACATGACATATGGATTCAGTCCCTGGGTCAAGAAGATCCCCTGGGGAGGGCATTGCAACCCACTCCAGTGTTCTTCCTGGAGTATCCCATGGGCAGAGGAGCCTGGTGGGCTGCAGTCCATAGGGTCACAAAGAGTCAGACACAACTGAAGCAACTTAGCATGCAAGCATGCATATGCATTAAAAATATATTATATGCATAAATATGTATATTATATAGATCCTCATTCAAAATGATAAGAAAACTGGATTGTTAATGATTGCAAGCATTTGATAGCAAGCTGTATTGAGTGTCTGCAAAAATATCCATTCACACATTGATGGTATTGTAAAACTGCTACAATCTCAATGAACAGCAATATGAATATAACTTTAAAAAAATTAAGTGCACATGGAGCAGAGTGGACATACAGTTAGTTTTCTAATGTTAATAAGTGAATACAGAGAAATTCTTATATGAGAAAGTGGAAAGCTTTTCAATGAAAATTTTAAAAACTAGATTTTAACTATGCCCTGTTTGTAGTCTGTTGACATAGATAGCCTCGATGGGCCAACTAGAATTGGGGCATCCTATGTGACTGGCCAGGAAAATATGTTTGGATTTCTCTGATTGGCCGCAGGTGGAAGTGAAACAAAGGTCAAGAGGGAATGATCAGTTACTAATCAAGTACTGCTATTTGGGGCTAATGCTTATAGGGGTTATGTTTGGTTTCCTGGACCCATTGCTAGAGATAATGATCTGACTTTCCATAAGTCTGATTTATAGATAGCAGGCTGGCCTCCTGGGCTGGCTACTGGAAATAATGGATTGGTTATTTCAGAGAAAAGGGAACCCTCTTACACTGTTGGTGGGAATGCAAACTAGTACAGCCACTATGGAGAACAGTGTGGAGATTCCTTAAAAAACTGGAAATTGAACTGCCATATGACCCAGCAATCCCACTGCTGGGCATACACACTGAGGAAACCAGAATTAAAAGAGACACGTGTACCACAATGTCCATCGCAGCACTGTTTATAATAGCCAGGACATGGAAGCAACCTAGATGTCCATCAGCAGATGAATGGATAAGAAAGCTGTGGTACATATACACAATGGAATATTACTCAGCCATTAAAAATAATACATTTGAATCAGTTCTAATGAGGTGGATGAAATTCAAGCCTGTTATACAGAGTGAAGTAAGCCAGAAGGAAAAACACCGATACAGTATACTAACACATATATTGAAGAAGGCAATGGCACCCCACTCCAGTATTCTTGCCTGGAAAATCCCATGGATGGAGGAGCCTGATAGGCTGCAGTCCATGGGGTCACGAAGAGTCGGACACGACTGAGTGACTTCACTTTCACTTTTCACTTTCATGCACTGGAGAAGGAAATGGCAACCCACTCCAATGTTCTTGCCTGGAGAAACCCAGGGACGGCAGAGCCTGGTGGGCTGCCATCTATGGGGTTGCACAGAGTCGGACATGACTGAAGTGACTTAGCAGCAACATATATATATGGAATTTAGAAAGATGGTAACGATAACCCTGTATGCAAGACAGCAAAAGAGACACAGATGTATAGAACAGTCTTTTAGACTCTGTGGAGAGGGCGAGGGTGGGATGATTTGGGAGAATGGCACTGAAACATGTACTTTATCACATGTGAAATGGATTGCTAGTCCGGGTTTGATGCATGATACTAGGTGCTCGGGGCTGGTGCACTGGGATGACCCAGAGGGATGGGATGGGGAAGGAGGTGGGAGGGGGGTTCAGGATGGGGAACACATGTACACCCATGGTGGATTCATGTCAATGTATGGCAAAACCAATACAATATTGTAAAGTAATTAGCCTCCAAAAAATAAATTAATTAAAATAAATAAATTTAAAAAATTAATAATGAGGTGGGAAATCGTCAAGGTGGAAAGCCCAATAAGAAAAAGATTGCTTCATGACCATAGGATTTAGCAATTATAAGCTCATTAGTAGCCTTTGAGAGAATAAATTTTAGCCATGATATGTAGGAAAGGCAAGTGAAAGTAGGTTGAGATGTGACTCAGGCCTTAGAACATAGAGGAAAATATGAGTTAATATTTAGGGAAGTTTGGCAATGCAAAGGTAAATTATAGGACACATAAAATAGATACATTAGAAACAATGAAATTTCTGGTTTTGTTGAGATGAGAGGGATTTGAGTACACTTGAGTGAAAAGGGCAAGAAACAGTGAGGTGATTAAAACTGCCAGAGTAATTAAGCATAGTTCCTGGGAGACAAGAGGGAAGGAACAGGCTCTGAGCCAAGCCACAGATCTCCCTTAATGTTTAACATCTCTGGGGAAAGATAAGCCACACTTTTAAATGTGGTATCTCTGGAATGTTTCCTGAGATATAACATTTCTGCTCTTCCTCAAAGTGAACTCCAGCAGTGCTTCTCTTTCTGATCTGGTTTTGCAGAGGTTGAGGAAAACAAGGAGAACCTTTCTTTTCCTCTTTGCAGTGTAACTTACCAGTTCTTCATCTAAGAGACCTACCATTTACACATTCTCCCTGACTTCCAAACTGTCCTAGAAAAGGCACCCTCCTACTTGCTCATGGACTGAGACCCATTCTGCCTCCAGTGCTTTTTTCTTCCCTCTCTATTCCTCACTATGGAATGATTTGTGTGATCTTGCTCATGTATGGTTAGGATGGTTTCCCTTCTTTGGTTCTAACTCTGTACTGCTACTTATTTGCCTTCCTGATTGTAGTAGTTGATTATATCCTATTTTTATTTTTCCTGTTATGCACTTAAGTTACTACTTATCTTTATTACAGACTTTACTATTATATATTAAATTCAAACATAAAGTAATAAATCATAATCAAGTGAAATCCCCTTTCTTCATAAAACTGTCAAATTTTGCAGCATAAGCAGATTCTTAAACTTCCAATAGATTCTACAAAATTTTTCATGGATATGCTCATTACTTAGTGCTCTCTGATCTGCCTTTTTTTTTTTTTCCTTTCAATTTCTTGGAAAATGCCAGCTTCGGTTGGATTATCTATATCATCCAGCATCTCTCTTGTACAGCTGCAGTGTAATAGAGTAAAGACATTACTCAGGCTTTGTATTAGACAAGAAAAGTCACTTCTAGGTTAGATCTTAACTGGAAAATAATCCTAAAATGGGCAACAATTGTTAATATAAAATAACTTTTAAAAGCATACTCCCTGATAAGTGCTATGTGCTCAGTTGTGTCTGACTCTTTGTGACCCCATGGACTGTATGTAGCCTGCCAGGCTTTGCTGTCCAGGGAATTTTTCAGGCAAGCACATGGAGTGGGTTGCCATTCCTTTCTCCAGGGGATCTTCCTGAATCAGGGATCGATCCTGCATCTCTTGAATTGCAGGTGGATTCTTAACTTGCTGAGCCATCAGGGAAGCCCACTCCCTGATATAACAGCTCTTAGTTTTTTTGTTTATCTACTTTCAGACCTCCACGAGATAAGCTATCACAAATTGAGAGTAAGCTTCCCTTTGGGAGTTTGCCTTTAGGAGGTTTATAAAGTAAGATAGGTCCAGTGTTTCACAAATCTTTTATTGTTGTGTATACTTTGTGAAGAGGAACTAAAAAGCCTCTTGATGAAAGTGAAAGAGGAGAGTGAAAAAGTTGGCTTAAAACTCAACATTCAGAAAACGAAGATCATGGCATCCGGTCCCATCACTTCATGGGAAATAGATGGGGAAACAGTGGAAACAGTAGCTGACTTTATTTTTGGGGGGCTCCAAAATCACTGCAGATGGTGACTGCAGCCATGAAATTAAAAGATGCTTACTCCTTGGAAGAAAAGTTATGACCAACCTAGATAGCATATTCAAAAGCAGAGACATTACATTGCCGACTAAGGTCCATCTAGTCAAGGCTATGATTTTTCCAGTGGTCATGTATGGATGTGAGAGTTGGACTGTGAAGAAGGCTGAGCGCCGAAGAATTGGTGCTTTTAAACTGTGTTGTTGGAGAAGACTCTTGAGAGTCCCTTGGACTGCAAGGAGATCCAACCAGTGCATTCTGAAGGAGATCAGCCCTGGGATTTCTTTGGAAGGAATGATGCTAAAGCTGAAGCTCCAGTACTTTGGCCACCTCATGAGAAGAGTTGACTCATTGGAAAAGACTGATGCTGGGCGGGATTGGGGGCAGGACGAAAAGGGGACGACAGAAGATGAGATGGCTGGATGGCATCACTGACTCGATGGAGATGAGTCTGAGTGAACTCCGGGAGTTGGTGATGGACAGGGAAGCCTGGCGTGCTGTAATTCACGCGGTCACAAAGAGTAGGACATGACTGAGCAACTGAACTGAGCTGATACTTTACATCATGTCAAATGTGTTTAAATTTTATTTTTTCATACCTTTTATTATTGTTACATTTGGCTTTTCTTTTACAGCTTTTTGGAGATATAATTGATAAGCAAAGAACTGCACAATTTAATGTGTACAATTTGATGAATTTGGATATGTGCAAATATCTGATATTATCACCACTCTCAAGAAAATAGAAAATAGACAACACTTCCAAAGTTTCCTTGTGGTTTTTTTTGTTGTTGTTGTTGTTAATTTGAAGTGCAAAATGCTTTGTTAACTGTAGTCAGTAGGTTTTACAGCAAATCTCTGTAACTTACTCATTATAGCATACACTTGACTTTTCAAAAGGAATATTGCAGTTTGAAAAAATGATTGGTTTTTAATCAGAAATAGGTAGCTGTTTTTATAATTATCTAGATATAAAATATTGATATTTGGTAACTTCATTATATAATAAAGGTGAAAAGGCGAACTGAAGGAAAATCAAAAAGGCAAAAGATTTCCTGATGCCTGGTTATAGTGAAGTGTAAAAATAGTGAAAAAAGAAATCTATTAAGATGTTCATTTGAACCAATTTACATTTCCACCAACATTGCTTTCAAATTGACTGGCATTAGAAAGACAAGAAATAGCAAGTTTTGGCAAGAATATGCAGAAAAAGGAAATATGTCTTTTATAAAGTACTGATATAAGACTGTCTTGATAAGTCAGAAACATTGAATATAGGAAGACATTGGAACAAAATTTTTCAAAATTTGGAATTAGTATTTTTATGGACCAATAATTGTATACTCCATTATACTATCAGGTAAGTGTGAGGTTCGGTTACTCTAGCAACAACAACAACAAAAAATAGAATTTTTGAAGGACAAAATTATTTTGAAAATTCACTACTCATTATGCCTTGACAAAAAGTTAGCAAAACAAATATGAGAATCAAAGAAATGGATGTTAGAATAATAAATATATGTCTGAAAATGATTTTGCAATAAAACATACCCCAAATTAAAATCATATGGTGCACCTAAAAATCAGTTGGTAAAAGTTAAAATACAGAATTACTGTGCTTCAATGGTAATATCTTCTGAAACAAAAAATAAAATACATTAACTAAACTTAATTGAATCACCACTTGGTTGTATTTCATAAATATAGCATTTTCTTGTGAAAAAGAAAAAGGAAAGCTACAAAGTTAAGTTAATTTATAAGAAAAAGCCATAATTAACATATTTTACAAATCATGTTTTAATATCGCATGATTTTCGAAAAATCGATGACTCTATAACAAATACAAGTTCGTTTTACCTGTATACTAGCAATGATTGTCTGATTGGAGCACAGGTTATTAAATTTTATCTTTAAAGAAGGAAAAGTAATTCTACCTACTGTTGGTAGGTAGAATTTAAAAATTGTTTACTACAAAAATAATAGAATGCAAGCATTGTCTGTATATACAGTCAACCTATAAAACATTCATAGACGAATTGAATGTTTTTACAGAATGTAATTTAAATGTTATCAACTTTGACAAGTACTACTTAAAATGAGAAATTGGTAGATCAAAAGAGTGAGGAGAGGAGAGAGATATCAGGGTGACACGCGTGTTATTCTAACATACTGAGTACATAAAAGGAAAATCTTTGGAAATATCAAAACTTTGAATGTCAATATAGTGGCAGCTATTGGGAAACCAAAACAACAGAAGTTCCTGGAGCAAATTATCTTAGTGTAGCAAGGTTTCTAATCTAAGACTTATCCTTCAGAAGCCCCAAATTAAGAAAACTCCGAGAATTCTCCTGAAGACTGTCCCAAATTTAAAGTCTGTTTAAAACTAAATCATTTTTTTTCCTGAATTAATGGAAAAAGTTGTGAAGAAATATGTGAATCCTGGAAGCTTACTCAAGTGCTAAACTTTTTGGCAGACGCAGAGCATCTAGACCTACAGTTTGAGAAAAGGATGTTGTCTGAAACGAAAGGATATTCCTGCAAGGGAATGGAATTCACATTGCAAGCAGTTGTATCAATATTGACAGAGAAGTGAGAGCTGTGAGTGTGACATAAACACTTATGACGTGATGACGTGCACCAACTCCCAATTTCATCCTCTTCAGTTCAGTTCAGTTCAGTTCAGTCGCTCAGTCATGTCCGACTCTTTGCGACCCCATGAATCGCAGCACGCCAGGCCTCCCTGTCCATCACCAACTCCCAGAGTTCACTCAAACTCACGTCCGTCAAGTCGGTGATGCCATCCAGCCATCTCATCCTTTGTCATCCCCTTCTCCTTCTGCCCCCAATCCCTCCAAGCATCAGAGTCTTTTCCAATGAGTCAACTCTTCGCATGAGGTGGCCAAAGTACTGGAGTTTCAGCTTTAGCAACATTCCTTCCAATGAAATCCCAGGGCTGATCTCCTTCAGAATGCACTGGTTGGATCTCCTTGTAGTCCAAAGGACTCTGAATGCTCAAACTACCGCACAGTTGCACTCATCTCACATGCTAGTAAAGCAATGCTCAAAATTCTCCAAGCCAGGCTTCAGCAATACGTGAGCCATGAACTTCAAGATGCCCAAGCTGGTTTTAGAAAAGGCAGAGGAACCAGAGATCAAATTGCCAACATCTGCTGGATCATCGAAAAAGCAAGAGAGTTCCAGAAAAACATCTATTTCTGCTTTAGTGACTATGCCAAAGCCTTTGATTATGTGGATCCCAAAAAAACTGTGGAAAATTCTGAAAGAGATGGGAATACCAGACCACCTGACCTGCCTCTTGAGAAACCTATATGCAGGTCAGGAAGCAACAGTTAGAACTGGACATGGAACAACAGACTGGTTCCAAATAGGAAAAGGAAAAGTCAAGGCTGTATATTGTCACCCTGCTTATTTAACTTATATTCATTCTCTTGGTCTATGGTAAATATGGATAGACCTTAACTCTGAAGTTGTTCAATAACAGTTAATGGTAAGTTCAAAGGATAACTCAACTCTCTCAACTCTAATAAAATTTGGAAGTCTATTTTTGAATACACTTTATTGACATGCAATGATTCCACCAATTTTTTCTTAATAAAGGCTTTCCAGGTGGCACTAGTGGTGAAGAGCACACACACCCATGCAGGAGACATAAGAGACGTGGGTTCAATCCCTGGGTTGGGAAGATCTCCTGGAGAAGGGAATGGCAACCCATTCCAGTATTCTTGCCTGGGAAATCCCATGGACAGAGGAGCCTGGCAGGCTACAGTCCACAGTGTAGCAAAGAGTCAGACACAACCGAAGTGACTTAGTACATGCACATTTTTCTTAAAATAATTCTTTATCTGGAATTGGTCAGAAAGGTTTGTGAAAGTAGGTAGACGTTCAAAAATGTTTGGTACTGAAAAGCATGAACGTGAACTATGTAAATCGCTTTCAATTTCATCCAGCTCATTGCTGAATGTTTTCTTTATTTTTATTTAATGATTTTACATTATTACAAAGAAATCTCTGTCACAAGTTTTATGAAATTGTTTTTTACCAGTTATTGAGAACCTACTGTAAAAATGGGACATTTAAAAATTTTTATTTTGTTTTTCAGGATGAATCTTATATTTTTAATGAAACCTTCCATCTGTTTTGTCAAAGTCGCTTTTGGGAGATAGTTAAATCTTTATTGTAAATGCTGAATGAACAGTGACCTTGCCTCCAATGAAAGATAAAGATACATCTTCATCACTCTCTAGGTAAAAAAAAACCACTCACTTCCACTAGAAGGAGTTGTAGTTCTTATATTCGAAGATACATGGATGACTTCTGAGCTGCAGTTATACTGATGCCTGACCAGGCACCACTTATTTCCCTATCCCAGATAAACACATTGAAGTGCTTGTGTGTGGGTGGTGGTGGAGAGGGATGAGGAGAGAGACAGAGAGATTGATATTTGACTCTTGCTAAAGATACGATAATTGAAATATCAGTATCCACAAGGATATGTGAACTATGTAAGTCAGTTTCAATTTCATCCAGCTCATTGCTGAATGTTTTCTTTATTTTTATTGAATGATTTTACATTATTTTGTCTATGGTATTTTAAATATGATTTCTTGAGATTACACAGGCAAAAGAGTAGTTTTTATGTTGTTTCTAATTTTAAAATCAGACAAAAACAGGATCTTTTACTTTTTAATATTATTTATTAATTTGGGTGCTCTGGGTTCTCCTTGTGACATGGAGGGTCCTTAATTGTAGCATGTGGGATCTCATTCCTTTGACCAGGCATTGAACCCAGGCCCCCTGCACGGGAAACTCAGAGTCATAGCCACTGGACCACCAGGAAGTCCCCCATGTTGTTATACATATATATGTTCACATGGATGGGTATTTATTTATTTATTTTGAAGTTATTTATATGTGAATGCATATCACATAGAATATATTGTTCACTTGTGACAAATTCTTGACCCAATCCTGGTTATACTCAGCCCAACGTCTTCTCCATGTCCATACCAGGTAGCTGAACATGTTTGGGGAAAAAGACAAAACTGTGTCCACTGATCTCATTTTAACTTAATGACCACACACCTACATGAGCCCATAGTGTTAATATTAGTAAGTCTAATACGTTTCCTAGTTTGTTCATGTTTCCAATTTCAGATGAACATGGTCTCTTCTTTTCTCTTCTCGTTAATTTTCTAGCACCTCCTGCCTCCTCCTTCACCCCTTGTGGATAATCTTCTTTTCTGTTTCACTGATAAAACATGAAAAAGAAGAGATGATTTCCGCACATTACCAATCTGTCCGTATTCTCTCTCTGCCTTCTTTTCTGCTATTACGGATAAGTTGCCCATTCATATTTATGAACAACCCGTCATCCATTCAAGTACAGCACTGTATCAAAGTATATCATTGTATCAAAGTGCTCCGTTTCCATCCTGCATTGTCAACTTCTCCCCCTATTGAATCATTCTCATGATCATGTAAGTATCATGTAATACTATCCTACTTAAAACAAACAAAACCTGAAGCACACATATCTTTCCAGATACCACCTGCTCTCTCTGTTAATGTCAAGACTTGCCTACTTTTGCTGTTTATAATTCTTTTTTTCTTGTTCTGGTTTAAACCTTCTTAATTAAACTTGTTTTCACTGTTCTTTTGCAGATTTTTGTTCAAACCATCAATGCCTGTCATATCAGTTTTCAACTTATTTGACATACCCTCTCTCATCTTATTGATGTATTGACTTCATCACATTCTCCCTGATATGTGGTCCTGCCAAAATTTCTTTTTGTTTTCTTTCTATTTCACTGCCATTTCTTCACAATCTCATTCATGGGTTCCTTCTCATCTTCTTATCTCTTGGCTATCAGTGTGCCTCAGAGTTCAGTTGTGGCTATTTCCTTCATACCCTCACTGTCTTGATGATCTCATCACGTTGCTTTAAATACCATGTATGTTAAGAACTCCCAAGTCTAGAACTATTGCCTGAAATTCATCATTGTGATTCTAGTTGTCCATTCAGCTTCATAAATTGTCTAACACACATTTCAAACTCAGTGTATTCCCAAACAAACTCCTTGTCCTACATCTCTTCTGCTTGTGTTCTTCCCACAGTCTTCCTCCTCTCAGTATATATAACTCTTTTTTGAAAACTTTTTATTTTATTTTGGAGTACATCTGATTAATGATGTTATGATAATTTCAGGTGCACAGAAGAGCAACTCAGCCATACAACAAAATTCACACTTAGAGAACAAACTTATGCTTCCCAGCAGGGAAGGGTGGGAGGAAGGGATAGTTAGTGAGTTTGAGATCAGCATTACACACAGCTAAATTTAAAATGGATAATCAAGGTCCCACTGTATAGCACAGGGAACTATATCTAACATAGATATAATGCTTATGGATGCTTTATAACATTCTTACAGATACTCATGTGACAACCTTGGTGTCCTCTTTGACTCTTTTCTAATCACATTCATAAATCTGTTAATAAGTCCTGCAATTTACATATTCAAAGCACATATAGAATCTTACCATTTCTGCAAAATCCACTGAAACTATCTTGGTCCAAAATGCTATCATTTCTCTCCTGGCTTCTTACCTTTTCTTCTTAAGTCTCTAAAATCACAACACCAGAAGGTCCTATTAAAACATATTTCAGTTGCTGTTACTTGTACTTTCCAAATGTCCTAATGACTTCCCATTTCTCTTAGACTAAGCCATAGGTTTTTGAAACTAGCCTATAAGTCCCCTCTGGAACTTCTGTATTAAATCTCCTACACTCCTCCCCTTACTCCCTCAGCGCTAGAATGATGGACTGAATCATCAAATTATTTATTGAGTTCCTATAATGAGGTCACAGATAAGGCAATGGCACCCCACTCCAGTACTCTTGCCTGGAAAATCCCATGGACAGAGGAGCCTGCAAGGTTGCAGTCCATGGGGTCACTGAGGGTCAGACACGACTGAGCGACTTCACTTTTACTTTTCACTTTCATGCCTTGGAAAAGGAAATGGCAACCCACTCCAGTGTTCTTGCCTGGAGAATCCCAGGGACGGGGGAGCCTGGTGGGCTGCCATCTATGGGGTTGCACCGATACGGGACACGACTGAAGCGACTTAGCAGCAGCAGCAGCATAATGAGGTCAGGACTTTTGAAATACTATGGACAAAGTGGTAAAACAACTCCTGGTGGCTTCCTTGCATTTCCTCAAAGATAATATACAAATCATCATGAGCTTTTCATTTGCTAGTTCTGTCGGGAACACTCTTCACCATATGCTTACATGGATGGCTACTTTCTTCCAGTCTCTTCTGCAGTAAAGACTTCGTTCATCTCACTTCTTCCTTTCCACCTCAGAAATATACCTTAACAACTGTTACCCTTTTTTTGTTGCTTTATTTTTTCAGGCCATTTATTGCTAACTGACATGCTTTACATGTCATTGTTTATTTAATTATTTCATATCTCCACCAATTAGAATATATCAAAAATTTTACGACCATAAAATACAATAGAATTGAGAAAGGAAGAATAAATATAGGTCATGTTTTAAACCAGGGGTATAAATAACACAGGCATAAGGCTATATTTATTATAATTTATTTCACTTAAGTATATGTTATTTTGTCTTTATACCATTTTTACCAATATTAAGGCAACAAATACCGTGTGACTTATTTGGGATCACTTGTGAATAATAATTCTTCATTAAGACAGATGTTTTTTTAGGCTTTTTTAAAACAGAACAATAGTGCTGAATATGATATTTCTGATTATTTATCAAAATATTATCCAAATTCAAGCTCTATGTACACAGCCAAAATATTGTCTATGTTAATTAAGAACTAGAGTCCTTTCTGGGAGGATCCAAGTGGCTCTCAACTCTATTCACGGACAGGAGCCAACTCTAATCTAGCGGTTGGCTGCATTCATCACCCCAAAATATTCTAATGTAGTCTAATGCAATCAGAGTCTTTATTTCAATGTATATTTATATTTTAGTTTACTTGTTAAAGCACATTATAAAATCCTCTTAAATAATTTTCAGCCTTTGTTGTTTAAAGTAGTCATCTTTTCATTAGCAAGACAGAGAAATAGAAACCAAATCTGGTAGATAGATTGCTTATGAGGCAAATATCCCAAAGTTATCCCTCTTATCCCTCAGATGTATGATCTGTAATTTGATAAACCATCACTAATCTGAGATAGGACTTTGAAGTTACAAAATCCAGACTTCTTTCTAATCTTGTTGTCTATGTAATGGATAGTATACTATTGTTTTATAGTATTATTTTAAAATATTTAAAAATCAAGCTTAAAAATTATGTTCATAACACAAATATGGTGCCAATATACCTTAACATATGAATTAGTCCTTTAGAAATTGATGGAAAAAAGGCCCCAATTTCTGATCATGGCATAGAAGCTCTTTCAAAACATACCCTCAATCTATCTTTGCAGCCTCCTAAACCATCACTTTCTACAACTATATGACTAGGATTTTCACTATTTCTCAAATACCTTCATGTTTCGCAGCCTTTGTGGGTGCTGTTGATTTTTGCGATTCCCTTATACTTTTCTGTCTTTCAAGTACACGTATTTTGCTTCTTCTAACAGATTAAGTGTGCAATACCTTATTGTTAACTACAGATACTATGCTGCACAGATGATCGCTAGAAATTATTCATCTTGATTAATGGTAACTTTTTACTCATTGAACAACGAATCACCATTCCCCCTCCTCCAAACCTTGGCAACCACTATTCTATTTTATGTTCCTATAATTTTGACTATTTTATGCACTTCATTTAAGTGGAATTGTGTATTCTTCCGTGGCTGACTTATTTCACTTCACTTAATGTCTTTCAAGTCCATTCATGATGTCATATAATAGAATTTCCTTCCCAAGAGGCACAGTGGGTAAAGAATCTGGCTGCCAATGCAGGAGGTATAGGTTTGATCCCTGGGCCAAGAAGATCCCCTGGAGAAGGAAATGCCAATCCACTCCAGTATTCCTCCCCAGAAAGTTCCAGGTAGGGAGGAGCCTGGCAGGCTGCAGCCCATGGGGTGTCAAAGAGTTGGACATGACAGAGGACACACACACAAATAACATTCCATTGTATGTGTATACCATATTTTCTTTATCCATTCATCTACCCACAGACATTTGCGTATCTATAATTGGCTATTTTAATAATGCTATAATGAACATGAGGGTGCAGCTATCTCTTTGAGATCTTGATTTCAATTCTATTGAATATATACCCAGAAATGGAATTGCTGAATCATATGATAGTTCAATTTTTAATTTTTTGAAAAAATTCATAGTTTCCAACACTTGTCACTTATCTCTTTCATTGTAGCCATTCTAACAGATGTCAGGTGACATCTCATTGTGTTTTTATTTGCAATTCCCTGAAGTCAAGTGGGCCTTAGAAAGTATCACTACGAACAAAGCTAGTGGAGATGATGGAATTCCAGTTGAGCTGTTTCAAATCCTGAAAGATGATGCTGTGAAAGTGCTGCACTCAATATGCCAGCAAATTTGGAAAACTCAGCAGTGGCCACAGAACTGGAAAAGGTCAGTTTTCATTCCAATCCCAAAGAAAGGCAATGCCAAAGAATGCTCAAACTACTTGCACTCATCTCACATGCTAGTAAAGTAATGCTCAAAATTCTCCAAGCCAGGCTTCAGCAATATGTGAACCATGAACTTCCAGATGTTCAAGCTGGTTTTAGCAAAGGCAGAGGAACAAGAGATAAAATTGCCAACATCCACTGGATCATGGAAAAAGCAAGAGAGTTCCAGAAAAACATCTATTTCTGCTTTATTGACTATGCCAAAGCCTTTGACTGTGTGGATCACAATCAACTGTGGAAAATTCTGAAAGAGATGGGAATACCAGACCACCTGACCTGCCTCTTGAGAAATCTGTATGCAGGTCAGGAAGCAACAGTTAGAACTGGACATGGAACAACAGACTGGTTCCAAATAGGAAAAGGAGTACGTCAAGGCTGTATATTGTCACCCTGCTTATTTAACTTCTATGCAGAGTACATCATGAGAAACGCTGGACTGGAAGAAACCAGTGGAATCAAGATTGCTGGGAGAAATATCAATAACCTCATATATGCAGATGACACCACCGTTATGGCAGAAAGTGAAGAGGAGCTAAAAAGCCTCTTGATGAAAGTGAAAGTGGAGAGCAAAAAAGTTGGCTTAAAGCTCAACATTCAGAAAATGAAGATCATGGCATCCGGTCCCATCACTTCATGGGAAATAGGTGGGGAAACAGTGGAACCAGTGTCAAACTACTTTTTGGGGCTCCAAAATCACTGCAGATGGTGATTGCAGCCATGAAATTAAAAGACACTTACTCCTTGGAAGAAAAGTTATGACCAACCTAGAAAGCATATTCAAAAGCAGAGACATTACTTTGCCGACTGAGGTCTGTCTAGTCAAGGCTATGGTTTTTCCTGTGGTCACGTATGGATGTGAGAGTTGGACTGTGAAGAAGGCTGAGCCCCGAAGAATTGATGCTTTTGAACAGTGGTGTTGCAGAAGACTCTTGAGAGTCCCTTGGACTGCAAGGAGATCCAACCAGTCCATTCTGAAGGAGATCAGCCCTGGGATTTCTTTGGAAGGAATGATACTAAAGCTGAAACTCCAGTACTTTGGCCACCTCATGCAAAGAGTTGACTCGTTGGAAAAGACTCTGATGCTGGGAGTGATTGGGGGCAGGAGGAGAAGGGGACGACAGAGGATGAGACGGCTGGATGGCATCACTGACTCGATGGACGTGAGTCTGAGTGAACTCCGTGAGTTGGTGATGGACAGGGAGGCCTGGCGTGCTGTTATTCATGGGGTCACAAAGAGTTGGACACGACTGAGTGACTGAAGTGAACTGAACTGAAGGTTAGTGATACTCAGTATCTTTTCATGTGCCTGTTCACCATTTAAATGTCTTCCTTGGCAAAATTATTCAGATCCTCTGCCTAATTTTAACAGGATTGCTTGTATTTTTTTTTACCATTGAGTTATTAATGTATTTATTCTTCATATATTTTAAATATTGAGTATACTATCTTTGAGTGAAAACTAGTAAGTTAAACTTTATTAAAATTAAGAAGTTCTATTCTATAAGAGCCATTACTAAGAGAATAAAAAGACAAGCCACAGACTGGAAAAAAAAATATGATACAGGACTTATGTTCAAAAAATACAAAGAACCGTAAAAACCCACCAATTAGAAAATTAACAACAACAACAAAATTATCCCCAAATCTAAACAGTTACCTCAATTTAAAAACCTATAGATGGAAAAACATGTAAAAGGATGCCCAACATCATTTGCTGTAATAGAATTCAAATTTAAACAGTAAGATATCATTGTTAGAATAGCTACAATTCCAAGCACGAGCAGTACCAGTTGCTGACAATAATTAGAGCAACAATAATGCTCTTTCACTGCTAATGGGAATACAAAATAGTACAGCCACTTTGAAGATAGTCTGGTACTTTCTTACAAAGTTAAATAGAGTCTTATGATTTATCTCTTTCACTCCTAGGTATTTACTCAAATTATTTGAAAACTTATTTCTGCAAAAGACCTCCGCATGAATGTTTATATCAGACATATTCAAAAGTATCCCAAACTGGAAGCAATTAAGATGTCCTTCAGTAAGTGACTGGACTACCAAACTGTCATATATTAATACAATGCAATATTATTTGCTGATAAAATTCCACAAAAAGACATGGGTGAATCTTAAATGCATGTTCCTTAGGGAAAGAAGCCAGTATGAACAAGTTTAATCTCTAATTCCAATTATATGACATTCCAAATAGGCAAAAATAGAGATAATACACAGAGTCATATTTGCTAGGCGTTTGCTTGTGGAGAGGGAGGGTGGTTTGAATAGGTGAATCACAGGTGATATTTCAGATGGTAAAAATATTCTGTATGATACTGCATTGGTCAAACCCTTTGGGATTTTGTATGGGCTTCCCTCACTGCTCATTTGGTAAAGAACCTGCCTGCAGTGCAGGAGACCCAGGTTCAATTCCTGGGTCAGGAAACATCCCCTGGAGAAAGAAATGCAACCCACTCCAGTATCCTTGCCTGGAAAATCCCATGAACAGAGAAGACCTGGTGGGCTGTGGTCCATGGGGTCACAAAGAGTTGGGCACGACTGAGTGACTAACACTACTTAGACTTTTATAGCACAAAATGAGAACTTCACTTTATGCAGATAAAACAATTATTTAGAAAACTGAATGATGCAAGGATAGAATGCAGAGTGTAGTGAAACAACTTAGTATGTCAACCACTCATAGGAAATAGCCTCAGTGAAGGGAGGTGAGGAATAGGCTGCTGACCTAATGACATTGGGAAGGAGTTTAACATTATAAAGGGACCCAATGCAAGTCCTTTAACATTATGAAAGGACTCAGTGCAAGTAAAACTGCACAGTAACACTGTACTCTAATTGATCAACCTGTTCCCCATGGGGTACAGGTTAATAAGTATGGTACTGCTCGTATTAGTTTCTAGGGACTACCCTAACATGTACCCCAAACTGGGTAGCTTAACCTCAGAAATGTATTATCTCCCCCTTCTAAAGACCAGATATCTGAGATCAAGGTGTACTTAGGGCCAGGCTCCCTCCAAGGTCACTAGGGAAGGTCCTGCTCCAGGTTTCTCTCAGGATTCTGGCAATTTCTTGGCTTGTAGCAGGGAGATGTTTAATCTTAACATAGTGTGTGTTAGAGGAAGTCATCCAGAAGATACAACCACCCACAGAGCCAGGATCTGGACCAAACCCATCTGAGGTTCTTCATCCCTCACATATGTTGGAATTTACCTTCTCTCTACTGGTCCCGCAGTGGGAGTCATTTTCAAGGATGAAGCCCTGAGAGAGTGATGTGTTATTGAGACCATCTGGATGGTATATGTGACTCAACCCAAGTGATCCCTTCTATGTAAACCCATAAGATTCTGGCAGATGGGTATGGAGATCTACTCAACTTATCACCACCCAAGACAAACCTTGCAAATTAAGTTCCCTTGCTTTTCAAAATTGCCACTTATCAATATGGATAGATTTCCCTCTTTTTCTTGGTCTGTCCTTGCCTTGTATATATGTGGACCAGTTTCAGATTTACTGGGAATTCCTGAGGTTTTTGAATCAACTGTGTTGTCCTTTTGTGCTTATCTGTGTCCAAATTTCCCTTCTTTATCAGAGTCCCAGTCATAACAGATTAGGGGATCTACTGTGCTTCAGTAGGACAGCATCTTAACTATATCTGCAACAACCTTATTTCCAAATAAGATCACATTCTGAGTGAGGGGAGGAGGCCAGAAGTATCTAAGGGGGATTATTGGAAAAATATGAATTCTTTATCTTAATATACATATATATGGTTATAGATATATTCCTCCCTCAAAGGAGTATACCTCACTTCTTAAGTGTCAGTCATTTGTGATAACTTTATTTTAAATAGTACAGCATGGAAAGGGGGAAATATCTTACAAGTGAACAAACCTGATAAACACCATCTTGGCTGGTGATAAAGGTTAACCTTTACAGTAAGTCACAAATGCTGTCACACCTTTGATATGATGTGATGAAAATGGCATTTTACCTCTGTAGTCTTCTCCAAAACACATCAGACCAGCTGAATCATGATAAAAATAACAAAATCATGATAAAACCCTAATTGAGGTTAATTCTTGACCAGTACTTCTCAAAACTGTAAAAATTAATTAGCAATAAGTCTGTGAAATTATTGGAGCCAAGAGAAACTTAAGAACATATGATAAATATACTATGATAACTGGATGGGATCCTAGAATAGAGAAAGGACATTATATAAAAACCAGGGAAATCCAAATCATGGAATTTTAAGTAATAATCTAGTAAAATTAGTTAAGCATAGCAAACGTACCACACTGATACAAGTTGTTAATAATAGGGGAAACTGGATGTGTAGGACATGAAAACTTCTGTATTCACAGTTTCTCTGTAAATCTAAATTTATCCCCAAATAAAAACTAATAATAACAGTTTAAATAGGAGTGAATGTTTGCTTTGGGGCTGTAACCTATTCTAGCATCCTAAATACCTTTTCTCTAAGGCAATTAAAGATAATTGCTTATATATGTCTGCAGCCTAGTTACTATTTAGAGAATATAAATTAAAACTTTTTTCCTTTGTTACTTTATTAAATTTGAAAGGCAATGCTATTACAATTTCTCCCTTGATGTAGTTGCTACCTTGAAGTAAAAAAACTTACTTCCCTATTAGTCCATAAAATAAATACTGGATTAAGATATGTCAGGTGTTTGTCTTCACCTTGTAACCACTAGATATTTAACTTAGGCACATCATTTAACACAAGATAAATAATTTCCAATTTTTAAATTTATCTTTTAATTTTTCTCTATATAAGTCCTATACATACATGCATGTATGCACATTTAAATTACATATATTAAATGATTCAAGGTCTCGTAAGAATCCACTTGCCAATGCAGGAGATGCAAGAGACACTGGTTCAATCCCTGGGTGGGGAAGACCCCTGGAGGAGGCAATGGCAACCCACTCCAGTATTCTTGCCTGGAGAATCCCATGGACGGAGGAGCACAGTGGGTTACAGTCTGTGGGATCACAAAGAGTTGGATGCTATACTCACATAGCATGAGCAGGGGTATACTTGCCTCCACGAACTCAACATAATTCGTATAAATTCAGCTAAAACAAAGGATCTTAGAATTTTGCTTACTCTGTGCAAATGTTTAGGCCTTTTGAAATATTAAAGCTAATGTGGATACTTCCAATACTCTAGTAGCTAAATTGAGTCCACAAATCCCAAACAGAAAACTGCATTACTTAATGACCTCAAGTTCAATAATTCTACTAAATAAATAATTGATTGTATTTAGACTAATAAACCCCAATTCTAGATCTTTACCTTTCTAAAATGTCTGGATTGTATAAAGCAGAGGGGTCCAAAATTTACACATGGAGCCAAAAAAAAAGTGTATATGTATTTATGGTTTCATGATTTCTGAAGTTTCCAAGGTCATTAAGAAAGCAACATAGGAAGATGCATTTGCAGTCAGCAGGAAAAAATACCTCTTCCACAGTTAATGATTTTTTTTTTTTTTGCTTCACGCAGCAGGGGTTTCACATAAGTGGTATTTTTAGAAGTGGGCCTGAAAGAAACTTTTTTCTTTGGAAATATAAGAAAGATTTCAAGCTAAAAGGGGAGAGCAGAGGGCATGAATGCATGAAAGCATCTGTTTTTTCTTAACAGGCACCAGCTTCCCAAATCACAATCTTTTCCTTCAGTAAGTCTTTTATAAGGTAAGTGTTTAATAAACATTGTCTTATCATGATAAAAGGGTAACTTTTAAATGGTTCTTCTGTGTATGATGAATTTAACCATGATTAGAATTTCCACTGCATTCTGAAACAAGATTTCTATTTTGTTATCTGGATCTATGTATTATAAACTCTAGTACTAGTTATTTCTTTGTCTCACTAGCTAGCTAGCTTTAATTAAACACACAGTTAATATGTGAAAATTAAGTGCTTTAATTTTCACACTCCAATAAAAAGAAAAACACTATTTTCCATTAAACAGATTATATGTTTTTATTATAGTATAATTCTACTTGAAAATATTTTGGTATATCTGCATCACTACTATGTGAGATAGCATCATCATTATGTTCTAATAATAGTATGAAGAATTATTACTTTCTAGATATTTCTATTTTTCAGAAAATTATTATATTTTAAAATTAATAGCTCAATAAAATTGCATCTTATTGGGTTCACAGTTGTGAGTCACTTTTACTATAATAGCTGGTATTTTTATCCAAGTAGGCAAAACTTACTTTTAATCTCATAAAGATATTTTATAAAAATTAAATGAATTATTTTCTTTTATATTTTTGCTTCTAATGTTATCACAAATTATGTATATTGCTAGAGTATATATGTAGCATAAGACAATTATATGTTATCTTTGATTTCATAATGTTTGCTTTAATATCTTAGCTATTCATAAATACTGGTAATTTTAGATCTTCCAACTGATGCCCTCTTGAAAATCTGAGGAAAATATTGTGTGGCTTTAAGGAAGAAACCACTGAATGTGAGCACATTATTGTTGAAAGGCTGTTTTCATTTTGCGTTAATTCCAAAGCGCTTGAAATTCTTCCTTGGAAACATTCTTTCAATGTGAACTACTATAAGATTTTGAAACTTAAAGTCAATATGATTAATAAAAAGGAGTTTAAATATTCTCTATTAAATCAGCTATCTTCGTTCATATCTCCTTTTCCTATGTTCGTAGACTAAGATGATTACTTCCTGATTGACTGATCGACAGTGCCTAAAGACAAAATTAAATCTTTGAAAACAGGTGTTCTAGTTATTTTTAGGATATCCTCTTCTAATCCCAGCTCTTCACTCCATTACAGTGAAAAAGAATTCTGTAGAAAGAGATGCTTTTCTTCTGCCTTTTGTTACCCAGATCATCCCAGACACAAATGATTTCTAACCACATGCTGGACACGCATCTCTGGCTCAGATTTTCTCACTATTGTCTCCAATGCATTTTTAGCAGATTGCACATATCTGTACTCTGAAATATCCCTTAATTCACATTTCAGCACAATGCTCTGCAGACTTACTGTACATAAAATTGCAGATTCAAATTCAGTAGTTTTAGAATAGGATTTGATATGTACATTTCTATCTGTTCCCATGATACTAATGCTGTTAATTGGAGAACTAACTTTGGGATATTAAGGCAAAAGTATCACATTAAACCCTGATCACATGAATGCAACCCTGATCACATTAAAGCTTATGATAAAGAAACCTATTTAACCTTCACCCAAAGTTTTATGTTTTCACTAGAAATTTTTTTTTTTCTCTTTCCTGGGATACTATTTGATACTTTCTGAGGCTAATGATCCATGAAACACATTCTGAGAAATGTCGCACCAGGTTTAGTAGTTCTCAACCTTTAAAGTGATTCAGAATAATCTGAAGAGCTTTGATCAAATAAAGATTTAATTCCCTGCCCTGGGATTTTCTGATTCAGTAGAATTGAAATATGACCTTAGTAGTCACACACACTAACAAGATCTTCTATGATGCTAACTCTTCTGATCTGGAGACAACACCTTGAGAATCATTGCTTTAGTTTCCTTAAATTCTTCATCTGTGGCAAGTCAGATTATCAGCAACCTTTAATCTTATTTCATTTTCTTTAGTCTTCCATAGAAAGTTCCTTAGGGCTTTGATTTAAACTTATGCCTTTGGTTTTCTAGAAGGTAACTTAAAAACATCTATACAGATAATATGGAATATTATTTTATAAATATCTTGTTGAAAGACTTGCCCAGTACATAGGTCAGTATTCTTTAAATAAGAAATCTGAGATATTATTGTTAGTATTTTCATCATGAAAAAAAAATTTCATGATAAGACAGAAATTTTTATTTATGAGAGTACCTTTGTACATATATACATACACACACATACATTATTTCCTCCTTTCTCATTTGAGACTTGATTCTTTTCTGATCTCATTGTCTAATGTTTTCTGATGTCAGAGTCTATGTTTAATGTATACGTGCTTAATATGCATATATGTTTATACCAAGCTTCACATATTCTTTAGAAAAAATCAACAAAATAAATAATATACCACAGCATTTAAACTCACACATGTGTTTATTTACCCTATTACACATTACTGCAATCTGAAATCACAAGAAATGTTATTTCAATACTATTCCAAAGCCCTTATTTTCTCAGAAATTATACATTGAAGAATTATAGCACAGTAGAAACATTATAGAGATCTGACTTGTAGACATTTTGATTTGTAGCATAAAAATTATGCTACGTCATTAGAAGGAAACTTTGCATAACTAATAATTAAAATGTATTTATACATTCAAAATTTCTAAGTTCTATCCATATATTTTTGTTGCAGATTAAGTTAACTACACTAAATACATTTCTTTCTCTATGACCTTAATCTTGAGGAGGAACTAGTGGTGGGGCTAATGGTAAAAAATTTGCCTGCCAGTGCAGGAGATGTAATAGGCAGAGGTTCAATCCCTGGGTCAGGAAGATCCCTGGAGGAGTGCATGGCAAACCTCTCCAGTATTCTTCCTAGAGAATCCCATGGACAGAGAAACCTGGTGGGCTACAATTCGTGGGATTGCAAAGAGCTAGACACAACTGAAATGACTTAGCATGCATGCAGGGTCCAAAAGAGTACATTGTCAGTTTGTCTAGCTATCAATGTCTGAAGTTCAAATTTCTCACAGTCTGTGTATTGCTAGGAATTTAGTAGGTATTTATCAATGTGATAATATAAACATAAATTCTTTGCTACTCCTCTTCAAAAAGTTTTATACTTTCTATTACTAAAAGATACAATTGTCAGAGAATATATGTGTACTTCTTTATGAAACTGAGTATATAGAAATTATGAGAAATATACTTTGTCACCTCACATTCTTCAGTTTAGTTATTGTTCAGATGTTTAAGAAGTTGGATGCATTACTCTTCAACATTTTACCCTTAGTAAATGGCAGGATATTAGTCAGCTGAGTGGCATTGCTTCTATAAAATAAGCATTTTGATTTAGAGTTTTCTCCTATTTTGCAAGGAAATAAAGTGTGTTGTCAAAAAATAAATAGCACTATTGCTTCACAATAAAATTATATATAGTAGATTTATAGTTTTTTGTTCTTTTATGTCAAGGGAGGATTTATCAGTTAAACTGCTTGATCAGTCTTAAAGAGACAAAACATTTTTAGCAGTGTTCTTTTTACTGCTTTCTAAATATGCTTTAGGGTTTACCACATAGAAACTTGTCTAGCTGGCACCTGTCAATCATTCAGAGGCTTTACAGTAGGCATCCAGGTATAGCATGAAAGAATAATGTGTTGTAAGCATTAGTCTATGAGTGCAAGGCATAGCAGAATGAAGACCTTTCATAAAACAATGAAAACTGGTTCTTCAGGGAAAGCAGTTGTGGTAACTTTTAGACAGGGAAAATATCCATCTGAAAGTTGAAAGCAGCTCGTACAGTCCCTCTTGCATTACTGGTTTCTACTTTTGAGTAGTTGTTCAACAATAGAATGCTAGGCAAAAAGCAGAAAATAATCAGTATCAGAGCAGAGATGGAAGCAAAGAGAAAAATAGACGAGAATTCTGGGAGACAATGACAACCAGATTTCAATGTTTTCTGAGCTAACCCAAATTAGGCATTTATCTAACTTGTGTAGAATTTTGCTTTATATTACTTGGGTAATTAGGAAATGAAAGCTATCCACCTATCCTAAAAACTCTGCTTAGTGATTTAGAATAATAATCAAGGTATGATTACTGTAGATTTTTATTCTCCAGACTCTATAGATTTTTAAAATTCTACATTCCCTCACTCATGTAAAAAAAAAAATCATTCTCTTTAAACTTATGCAAGCCAAACTTGGGCTATTCCTACTACAAACGAAGAGGACAATTACAAGCAATTCAAGTATGTTTCTAGAAATATAGTTCCCAAACTATTTACGTGTGATAATTTATCATACAACTTCAAATTTATTGTGAGAACTACAGTTAGAAAATACTAACGTTGTCAATTTTAAGAAACTAAAACAGTGTTGTCTTGCCTTTGAAAGAAAATGTATTCTTCTTTTTTCTTTTGTGTCTTTAAAAACATGGAATATAAGTAGACTTTATTTGTTTAGAGTGCTTTTAGCTTCACGGCAAAATTCTGTGAAAGGTAGGGAGATTTCCCATCTGCCCCTGGTACAATGGAGAACTCTACACTGACATGTCATTGTCAGTGTGTCTATGTATCACACTGGCGTTGCACCTTCTCTGGGTTTTAACAAAAAATGACCCATCATTACTGAAGCATACAGAATAGTTTTACCCGCCTAAATATCCTCTGTGCTTCACCTGTTTATTCCTTCCTTCCCTCAAGTCCTTGCAACCTCTGAACTTCTTACTATCACCATAGTTTTGTATTTTCTAGAATGTCATATCATTGGATTCATAATATGTAGGCTTTTTAGACTGGCTTTTTTTCACTTAGTAATGTGGTTTTCAGTATCCTTCATGTTTTCTCGTGGCTCGAGACTTCATTTCTTTTCAGCACTGAGTAACATTTCATTATGTAGATGTGCCATAGTTTATTTATCTATTCACCTACAGAACAAATTGGTTGCTTCAAAGCTTTGGCAATTATAAATAAAGATGCCATAAACATCCACATGAAGGTTTTTGTGTGGACATAAATTTTCATTTAATATGAATGCATGCCAAGGAGAGTGCTGGATTGTACAGTGAGAGCATATTTAATTTTGTAAGAGACTGACCAACTGTCTGCCAAAATGCCTGTGCAATTTTGCATTCCACTAACAATGAATGAGTGTTCTTTGGGCTCCACATCCTTATCACCATTTGATGTCACTGGTGTTTCTGACTTTGGCCAAAATGTTTTTAGAGGGTAATAGTCTTTCTGGTTCATTCACTTCCTGTGAAACTTGGTTTAGTGTTTCTCATTTCTTGAATGCATTCTTTGTTCATCTCTGGACCAAGTGTGAAAGTGAAAGTCACTCAGTCCTGTCTAACTCTTTGCAACCCCATGGCGCTCCAAACCGGTGTTCCACATCTTTCACATTTGCAGGCACTTTTGTTGTTGTTGTTTAGTCACTCAGTTGTGTCTGACTCTTGGCAACCTGCAGCAAGCCAGGTTTCCCTGTCCATCACCCAACTCCCAGAGCTTGTGCAAACTCATGTCCATCAAGTTGGTGATGCCATCTAACCATCTCATCCTCTGTTATTCCCTTCTCTCCCTGCCTTCAATCTTTCAAGGCATTATGAGTCAGTTCTTCACATCAGGTGGCCATAATATTGGAGCTTCAGCTTCAGCATCAGTCCTTCCAATGTATATTCAAGATTGATTTCCTTTATGATTAACTGGTTTGATCTCCTTGCAGTCCAAGGCACTCCTTGAAAGCACTGCACCACTATTTTATTTTCCTTGTAGAGTTTTGGGCTGATCGTGTGTCTCTTATACTGTAGTTCCCTGTAAAGCCAAACTCTATTGAATCTTTGAAAAATGAAGCAGTATTTATTTTTGGTAGTGTGTGTTCTCTGTCTTTTTCCCATATCAAGAAAATCATGTACGTAAAATGATGGTAGAAAATGTAGAGTGCTATGTTTTCTTTGGGGATATATTGAGGGATCTCAGTAGAAGAATGGTCATTGTTTCATTTGAAAAGTAAATTCTTGAACCTTTAAAATTTATGACAGCAGCTATGAACAATAGCTTGTGAGCAAAACAGATTCAATTTCAGTGCCTATAAAGGTGAAAAATATTCTCCCCCTCAGGCAAACATATTTTCGCTGCTAGGTTTTATTGAAAGCTGACTTTTTTTGTGAAAAAAAAAAAAAAAAAAGTAACAGCCTGGAGTTATGATCGCAATAATATAAAACTTTGCAGACAATTTTAGATGAATTTGTTCCTATGTACATATTATTGGTCATATATTCAATTGTCTACTAAGATTAATCAGATGGTAATTAAAGGGAATTGATGCATGAAAGTTAATAATTTGGAGGAAATTACAATAAAGCGTCCAAGGTTTAAGTTCAGATTTTTGTTGTTTTCTTCGTACTTTCTCTTCTGGGTATTGTCTTTGTGACTTTCCATAGAATTATCTAGACTAGGTATACAAATCATTCCATCAACTTGACAGAGATGAAAAAAGATTTTGCTTTCATTATAGTCTGAAGTTTGTGTCTGCTCAGTTTACTATAAACATATATCTACTATCAAAATAAAGTTCCATCTGAGAAAAATGTTTTTTCTAGCTTAATTTGGAAAATGTTCTTTATACCTTCTGTTCACTTTTCTGTTGTTTAAATAATTTTCCAGGAAAATGCTTTAAAGTTTTCCTGTGTCACATAATAGCACTATGTTTTTGAAAAAAAGAAACAAAAATTGGCTTAGTTATTTTGATAGCAAATAGGGATCTCTAAGGGATTTTGTAATACTTGAAAGTGAAAGTGTTAGTTGCTCTGTCATGTCCGACCCTTTGTGACCCTATGAACTGTGGCCCACCAGGCTCCTCTGTCCATGGATGTCTCCAGGCAAGAATACTGGAGCGGGTTGTCATTGCCTTCTCCAGGGGATCTTTCTGACCCTGGAATCAAACCCAGGTCTCCTGCATTGCAGGCAGATTTTTTACTGTCTGAGCCACCAGGTTAATCTGTAAGTATATATTTGATAGCAAGTAGGTACTTTTATTTTTTCCACTGGTTTATGATACCTTCCAACAGAAGATTAATGTGTCTCTACATTGATTAATTTTCCCAAATAGTATACTGGAATCTGTATAAAACAAAATATTTCATGCATTTCAAAATCTTTTCCACATGTTGTTGGGCACATAGTTGACCCTTGCTGAATAACAGAATTTGAATAGAAGAATATATGGCAATAAAGGAAACTTTATCTAAATCTACTAGAAGAGACATGACAACATGTCCAAGTTAGCCTGTAAGAAAATTTCCTTGAAGAGCACCATGGCATCCTGGCCAGTAGCCTTCCTACTGCCAGTTATGAGAATAATGATATCTTAGACCATTTAGCTCTAGCAGAGCCACCAGCTGGTGGCAGCCACACGTGTCAACCAGGCAAGATCAGCAGAACTATTCAGCTGAATTTAGTCCAAATTGCTAATCTATGTTTTGTGAACTGATGAATGATGGTTTTTTTCAGTCCACTAAATTTAGGTGGTTTGTTACACAAGAAATTGCCAATACATATAGTATTCCATGTGCAATAGAAGTTGTTCAGAATAACTTAAAACATAATTGCAGAGATACTTATATAATGTTTTAAAAATAAAGTGTGAATTGCTTTCACATTTAGAAATACTGGATTAGTGCAACAGGTGAAAACTTATTGTGAATAAATATATCTTAATGTGGCTCAGATGGTAAAAAATCTGCCTTCGATGTGGGAGACCTGGGTTTGACCCCTGAGTTGGAAAGATCCCTGGGAGAAGGGAATGGCAGCCCACTCCAGTATTCTTGCCTGGAGAATCCCATGCACAGAGAAGCCTGGTGGGCTACAGTCTATGCATGGGGTCTCAAAGAGTTGGACATGACTGAGCAACTAACACAGTTATTATGAAGAATATCCACCTAGTATATATCTATAATGAACCAATAAAATATACCAATATATAAATAAAATGTAGCAAAATATAATTGAATATAATAAAGAACATGTTGATCCTATTTGTCATGCCTGGGGGAAAAGTACTGAAAAACCAGTGCAGTTACAGGGACTACAAAATTCTCTATTGAGTCACATGGATTGGCTGTGATAAATCAGACTTTAGCATAAGTGTCTAACATTAAGCTTTTTGACTGTAGTGTAAATGCTTGATGTCAAGCTTTTGACTGCTGAGGTGTCTATTTCCAAAGATATCCGTCTTGAATCATCATTGCCAGCTATATGAGAGAGCTATGAGCAAAATAATCAGTTCAGGAATTAGGTGCTGAGATCAGCCCTGGGATTTCTTTGGAAGGAATGATACTAAAGCTGAAACTCCAGTACTTTGGCCACCTCATGTGAAGAGTTGACTCATTGGAAAAGACTCTGATGTTGGGAGGGATTGGGGGCAGGAGGAGAAGGGGACGACAGAGGATGAGATGGCTGGATGGCATCACTGACTCGATGGACATGAGTCTGATTGAACTCCGGGAGTCGGTGATGGACAGGGAGGCCTGACGTGCTGCGATTCATGGGGTCGCAAAGAGTCGGACAGGACTGAGGGACTGAACTGAACTGAGGCATGAAGGTTTCTCTTCCAGAAAGCCTTGGTTGCTTGAGTGATCCCACGTCTTCCTTCCCATACCCTACTTCCTTGTCTTAAACTTTAAACTAGCCAATAAAGTGTGCACCTCATTGGAAAAGCCCCTGAGGCTGGCAAAGATTGAAGGCAAAAGGAAAAGGGGATGACCAGAGGATGAGATGGGTAGATAGTATCACCAAATCAATGGACGTGAATTTGAGCACACTCTGGGAGATAATGGAGGACAGGGGAGCCTGGAGTCCTGGAGTCCATGGGGTCTCAAACAGTGGGGTATGACTCAGTGACTGAACAACAATAACAAGGAAATTCTAGACATCCCACCCTTGTACACTAACAAAAGTAAAGCCCCAGGTCTGCTGTCTCATTTTACTTGAGATCTCACTGTGTGGCCCTTGAGCATACTGTATACCCTCCTGGACTTGGAGATATCACAAAAGTGATGCATCTTGTCAAAGTTTCCTGAGAGCTTCTGCTGAAGTGCATTCTGCCATCATAAGAGCCAAAAGGGCCAGTCCAGACACAACATAGGCCCCAGTGGAGAAAATGTCTATGGTGGTTCCCTTTGAGAAATACAGGTCAGGCATTCCTAGCCCAGAACATCACCTTCAGTACAATACAACACACACATAGACACACACAAACAAAATTTTGTGATTCTGCTGTATAAGAACTGAGGTATTGATGTGCCAAGGATCATCACAACCTACCCAGTTTCCCTAGGCAGCAATTTCAAGACACAGCTCCGTGCTGCCAGTGAACATACCATGGAAAGAATGAGCAGCTCTACAGTGAGTCTGCTACTGTGCATTAGAGGCCCAATTAAACCAACACAACCCACTACGCCACTACAGCTCTTGTATACAAACAAACAAAACCCATATGTTTTCTCCCATAAAGGATTACAGGGCACAGACAAAAGGCTAAGATTGTCAGCATTTCAAATGGATTTGTAGACTAAACATGTTTCTTATTTGAGTTTTAAGCATGAGCTGGATTCCTCCAATGTTTTGTTCTTTTCCATTGTGTGAAGTCCCATTAGAAAAGCAGACAATCAGATACTCATACTTTTTTCAATCTGGAGAGTGAGCCTGAGAAACGGCTACCACATCCAAGGAAGGCAGCAGGGGCGCAAATTACCCAGGGAAGCTCTTGTATGCAGATAAGCAAAACCCATATGTTTTCTCCCATAAAGGATTACAGGGCACAGACAAAAGGCTAAGATTTTCAGCATTTCAAATGGATTGGTAGACTAAACATGTCTCTTATTTGAGTTTGAAGCATTAGCTCGATTCCTCCACAGGACTTCCCTGGTGGCTCAGATGGTAAAGCGTCTGTCTACAATGTGGGAGACCTGGGTTCGATCCCTGGGTTGGGAAGATTCCCTGGAGAAGGAAATGGCACCCTCTCCAGTATTCTTGCCTAGAAAATCCCATGGACGGAGGAGCCTGGTGTCCATGGGGTAGCAAAAAGTTGGACATGACTGAGTGACTTCAGTTTCACTTTTTTCAAACCAGTTTGGCAGAAATGTGAAGGGCAGTTGCAACTGCTCTTGGTATTAAGACCAGTGGAATATCCCCCAGTAGGTTCACAAAAACACAACACTACTATGCAATGTAGTATCAGCTGGTTATACAGGTAAATCTATTATAATATCTCCCAGTGCAGGCTGAACAGATCAAAACAAACAGAGCATTTACAAGGATAATTTTCATAAGTATCTCCAGTCCATTTCGCAAAGGATGGTCTGTGGAGTATTAATATTATGTGAATTAATGGACAAGGTTTTCTGTGTGTTTGGGGCATGCAGTGGAAATGGATACTTCTGAATATTGTATACTTTATACTACTTTTGGAGATTTATAAATATATGATAGTTTCTTATAGGCTCTGCAGAATACAGTAGAAGAGAATTCTGTGTAACTTAGTTTAGCTCATCGTGTTCCTTGTGCATTCATCACAGAAATTTCTTGGTGTGTTTTCCTACTAATAATTCTTGGAATATTTATGTTTTTATGAACATAGTTTGAGTAATACTTGTCTGTAAAATAAATGCTGTTGCTCACAGTCAAGTCTTTGAAATTTCTTAAGTGGAAACAAGTTAAAGATTAATATACTGACAAAGACTTTATGCATAGCTCTTCAACTAAGGTTAGAATTAACTTTCCCCGTGACAAGAGAGTGTCCCTGCACAGATCACCTAATTGGAAGGGGGCGGCAGAGGGGGGAGGTTGTATGCCTCACAATGAAAACATAATTTGGCTGAGTATAAAATTCTTAAGAGAACATATTTTCTTCCTTATATCTTTGCATTCACTGTTGCTTTCTTTTAAAGTATTTACTGAGGCAGAAGAAAGCCAGAGTTTGTTCTGGTTTGTGCTTACTTATAAATAATCTTGCTTTACTCTCTTCACTTTTTCCTCTCTAAATGCTTGTAGTTGTCTGTCTCAAAACTTTTGTTGTCTGGGCTGGGAAAATTGCAAATTATTTTGTTCTATAATTTGTGTCACTTTCAGATTGAGAATATTTATTTTATATTTCATGACTGCTTTTGTTCCTGTTCTGCATTTTTTCTTCAGTACTATGATGAGGCCTCCATTTTGTTGGAGGCACATTTATCACCTTCTCACTCATCAGTTTTTTATCTTTTCCCTTTTCTGCTTCATTCTAGGAAAAGGAAAACTTGCTAAGCTTATCTTCTTCATTACTTCTCCATAAACATTCCAGTCTTGCAATCTCAAGAAAGTGAAAGTCACTGGGTCATGTCCAACTCTTTGTGACTCCACGGACTATATAGTCCATGGACTTCTCCAGGCCAGAATACTGGAGTAGTTAGCTGTTCCCTTCTCCAGGGGATCTTCTCAACCCAGGGATCGAACCCAGGTCTCCCACACTGCAGGTGGATTTTTAACCAACTGAACCACCAGGGAAGCCCAGGAGTACTGGAATGGGTAGCCTATCCCTTCTCCAGGGGATCTTTCCCACCCAGGTATTGAACCGGGTCTCCTGCATTGTAGGTGGATTCTTTACCAGCTAAACTACCAGAGCAGCATTAATTCAGGGTGACAATTTGCAGCTCTAATGTAATCCTTTCCCAATTTGGAACAAGTCCATTGTTCCATGTCTGGTTCTAACTGTTGTTTCTTGACCTGCATACAGATTTCTCAGGAGACAGGTAAAGTGGTCTGGTATTCCCATCTCTTGAAGAATTTGCTACTGTTTGTTGTGATCCACATAGTCAAAGGCTTTGGCATAGTCAATAAAGCAGAAGTAGATATTTTTCTGGAATTCCTGTTTTTTCTATGATCCCACAGATGTTGGCAATTTGATCTCTGGTTCCTCTGCCCTTTCTGAGGAGAAGGCAAAGGCACCCCACTCCAGTACTCTTGCCTGGAAAATCCCATGGACTGCTCCTCCGTCCATGGGGTCGCTAAGAGTCAGACTTGACTGAGTGACTTCACTTTCACTTTTCACTTTCATGCATTGGAGAAGGAAATGGAGACCCATTCCAGTGTTCTTGCCTGGAGAATCCCAGGAATGGCGGAGCCTGGTGGGCTGCTGTCTATGGGATTGCACAGAGTCGGACATGACTGAAGCGACTTAGCAGCAGCAGCAGCAGCAGCCTTTTTTGAATTCAGCTTGAACATCTGGAAGTTCTCAGTTCACATATGGTTGAAGCCTTGTTTGGAGAATTTTGAGCATTACTTTGCTAGTGTGTGATATGAATGCAATTGTGTAGTAATTTGAACATTCTTTGGCATTGCCTTTCTTTAGGGTTGGAATGAAAATACCTTTTCAGTCCTTTTCTAGTCCTGTGGCCACTGCTGTGTTTTCCAAATTTTCTGACATATTGACTGCAGCACTTTCACAGCATCATCTTTTAGGACTTGAATTAGTTCAGCTGAAATCCCATTACTCCACTAGCTTTGTTCATAGTGATGCTTCCTAAGGCCCATCCTCAATATGGGCTTCCCTAAATACTCTCCTAAAGTTTCTCTATACTCCCAGAAGCTCTTAAATTTTGTCTCTGTTTATTTTCTCCCATAACACTTGTCTTCTTTATATCATCTGTTTCCCCTAAAAGAATGCAAGTTTCATGCATTTTGTCTGCTGTGTTTCCTACTTTCTCTCACACATGGAATAATGTCTAGTGCTTGTTCAGTAAGTAGGTTTTTTTGGGAAATAAATTAATAGTGGGTCCAAATATGATATTATCATTTTATAACTAAGTAAACTGAAGCTCATGAACAGTATGAAAAGGCAAAATGATAGGATACTGAAAGAAGAACTTCCCATGTTGGTAGGTACCCAATATGCTACAGGAGATCAGTGGAGAAATAACTCCAGAAAGAATGAGGGGATGGAGCCAAAGCAAACACAATACCCTGTTGTGTATGTGACTGGTGATAGAAGACTCTAGAGAGTCCCTTGGACTGGAAGGAGACCCAACCAGTCCATCCTAAAGGAGACCTGGGTGTTCATTGGAAGGACTGATGCTAAGGCTGAAACTCCAATAGTTTGGCCACCCCACGCCAAGAGCTGACTCATTGGAGAAGACCCTGATGCTGGGAGGGATTGGGGGCAGGAGGAGAAGGGGACGACAGAGGATGAGATGGCTAGATGGCATCACTGACTCAATACATATGAGTTTGAGTGAACTCCAGGAGTTGGTGATAGACAGGGAGGCCTGGTGTGCTGTGGTTCATGGGGTCACAAAGAGTCAGACATGACTGAGTGACTGAACTGAACTGAACTGAAACTGAGACTCAGAATTGTAGATAGTAAGTAGCAAAACTAGGATTCCAACACAAGTCATTCTGATTTCAAAATCTGTGATCTTAGCTGCTAATCAGCCTTGTCATTAATAATGGTTAAGACAACTTAGTCTAATTTTGAAATTTAAAATATAAGTACATCTTGATATGTGTGTGGATATTTTCTCAGTTATCTAAAATGTGAGATATGGCCCAATATTCCTGGTGATTGAGGAAGCTCTAAAAAAAATGTAAAAAAGAAAAGGGGGACTTCCCTGGTGGCTCAGGTGGTAAAGCGTCTGTCTACAATGCAGGAGACCTGGGTTTGATCCCTGGGTCGGGAAGATCCACTGGAGAAGGAAATGGCAATCCACTCCAGTACTATTGCCTGGAAAATCCCATGGACAGAGGAGCCTGGTAGGCTACAGTCCACGGGGTCACAAAGAGTCAGACACGATTGAGGAAGCTCTACCAGCAGCAAATAACCCTACACTTCTATTTCTCAACTTCTACTTATTACTGTCTTCAACTTATAAATTTTCCTCTTCATACCATCAAATGGTTTAGAGAAATTAAGTATCACCAGAAAAAAAAAGATTATTTAATTTTACATGGAAAATTCTTGTTGCTTAACTGACCTTCAGAAAATAAAAATCCAACTCCATAAAGTCTTGTTTCAGGCTCTGTGATAGACAGAAATAAAGGTAATTTGGCACCTGGCTGTTATCTATACATAGGCACCAGGTACTCCTTTTATTCCTAAAACTATCTGTGTACTTTGTACATAGTAACATATCATTTGGTATTTCAATGTCCTTTTCATAGTAAGCAAACTTCTCTAATTTTTATAAGATGGTTATATACACTAATTAGAAAATTAGAAAAGTTTTGGAATATGAAAATAAATGTAAGCAGAAAATGAGAAAGGAAAATTAAACTAGGCGCTAGTTTGTGATATTAATGCCTTTGACATTTAACTTCTAAATTTCATTTTTGCCGTGGGAGTTTGCATCTGGGGGTCATCAAAATGCACAACTTTAGTGGTCTGAATAGCACCATTTATGAGATAATCTATCAGGGAAGTCAATATGATGTTGGGACTCAAAGCATGAAAGATTGCAGGGTATTTAAAATGCTGAAGAAGAATATTTACTCTCTTGGTTACGAAATGTTCTAACTATGATGAATTAAAGTGCTAAGTATAGAATTGTACACACTAGAGTATAACAAAAGTAGAATTACAGAAATACACAGAATTCAATATGCTGAAATATTTTGCTGAAATGTGAGATTGTCACTTAGGTTATTGTTAATTGTGTAATCCTAACTCTACTGCCCCCATGAAGAATCTATGAACATAGAACACTTTGGCTGCTCATTATTGGATCCCCATTTCCAGAACAGTATTGGCATTTGCTGTAACTACTGAATGAACAAAGTGAAAAATTAATAATGTGGGCCTTGAATGTGATTTTAGTCGAACACACTAGTTTAGACAACTGGCCTGATGTTGAACTCCTTTGAAGTTTATATTTTCTTCACTTTCATAATTTATGAGTCAGGAATTTGACCAAAGGAAGCTGCTAATACTGATGTTATAAATGGGATTATATACTCCTGGAAGATGCTTCCAATTTAATCAAAGTGATTTTGGAGCTTTGGAAAAATATCCTGATGTGTAGTTTAGCATGGAATTAACAGATTGTTTTTATCCTAAAGTCTGTAATTACTAATTTTCTTCAGTCATGGAAAGCAAAGCTTATTTTGTAATATTGTTCCATTCATTGGGTATAAAATTATAGTAGTTGCTTATCCCCATTGGTAGCCCCAAATACTGTAGCTTGTAACTTGTATACTTACTAAAATCTTTATTGAACTTCTACTACTTAAACATTACTTGTGCTATGCTCAAAGTTCTCCTTTTTTAATGTTTTTAAGATTTTATTTTATCTTAAAAAAGTTTTGCCATGCTGTGCGGCTTGTGAGATATTAGTTCCCTGATTAGGGATCAAACCCTTGCCTTTGGCAGTGAAAGCTCAGATTTCTAACCAGTGGACCACCAGGGAATCTCTAAGAAATAATTTTTTTTCAAAATTATAATGTTTCTAAGTTATATACTCATACATGCAAACATATGCATAAACATAAACCCATACACACCCTAACTATTGATATTTTTTTTTCAATTCTGTAAAATATAAGATTAAGTGAGAACACTGTAATTTTGGGTTTTCCTGTAGTTTAAAAAAAAATGTATATATTTGAATATGTAAGCACCCAAAGTATTTCTTAACATTTTCTTGGCAAACAAATATGGATTAAAAGTAGTTACTTGTGTTATTCATAAACTTTCAGGAACAATGACTGAAATTAAAGTCTATACAACTATCAAATTGAAAAAGGGAATACTCTGAGCAATATAGAACAGCTGTATTTTATAGGAAACCTTGTATTTTAGGAATGTTATTTATTACTTACATTTTAAGTAATACTAAAGCAGAAATCAATGTTAAAACCACTATCTTCATATATTTCAGAAATTCTTGGCTTCAAGTTCTGATTCCTTCTAAGCCCACCCTATACTATTTCTACGTATATACACGGGCTTTTACTCTGGTTGTAGCAAGTAGGGGTTACTCTCTAGTTGTGATACACAGGCTTCGCATTACAGTGGCTTCTTTTCTTGCAGAGCATGGGTTCTAGGGCATGCAGGATTCAGTAGTTATAGCTCATGGGCTCAGTAGTTGAGGCTCTCAGGCTCTAAATCAGGGGCTCAATATTGTGGCGAATGGGCTTAGTTGCTCCACGGCATGTGGGATTTTCCTGAATCAGGGATTGAAGCCATATCTATTGCATTGGATGGCAGATTCTTTACCATTGAGCCTCCAGGGAAACCCCCTACCCTATATATTTTAAACTAAATTTTTTAATTTTTATCTGTTATCAGAGAGAGTGGGCGATAAAATACCATGTTTTGAGAAACTCATCATTAAACTCATAATCATAATAGATATGACTTGACATGCCAAGCTAAAATCAAAATTTAATTAAATTTAGGTTATGGTCAGTCCTATGAAGAAATAGGTGTAGTCATATGAAAAAAGCTGGAAATCATCATCATGAAACAGTATTGTTTAAAATATGGAGATTCTTTACCAACCTAAAAATAGAGTTACTATATAATCCAGCAATCCCACTCCTGGGCATATATACAGAGAGATGAAAATTCTGCACACTGTAATTTGAAATGTTCAGAGCAGCAATATTTACAATAGTCAAAACATGCAAACAACCTAAATGTCTATCAATAGATGAATATGTGACCAACCTAGGCAGCATATTAAAAAGCAGAGACTTTACCAACAACAGCCCATCTAGTGAAAGCTATGGTTTTTCCAGTAGTCATATATGGATGTGAAAATTGGACTGTGAAGAAAGCTGAGTGCTGAAGATTTGATGCTTTTGAACTGTGGTATTGGAGAAGACTCTTGAGAGTCCCTTGGACAGCAAGGAGATCCAACCAGTCTATCCTAAAAGAGATCAGTTATGAATATTCATTGGAAGAACTGATGTTGAAGCTGAAATTCCAATACTTTGGCCCCCTGATGCAAAGAACCGACTCATTGGAAAAGACCCTGATGCTGGGAAAGATTGAAGCCGGGAGGAGAAGGGGATGACAGAGGATGAGATGGTTGGATGGCATCACCGATGCGGTGGACATGAGTTTGAGTAGGCTCCCAGAGTTGGTGACGGACAGGGAGGTTTGGCGTGCTTCAGTCCATGGGGTCGCAAAGAGTCGGACACAACTGAGCAACTGAACTGAACTGATACACCTAATGGACTATCACTCAGTCATAAAAAATGAAATACTGTCATTTCTGGCACCATGGATGGACTTAGAGATTACCATACTAACTGATGTTAAGTCATACAAAGACAAATATCATGTGATATCACATGTATGTGGAATCTAAAAAAAAAAAATGATGCAAATGAACTCATTTGTAAAACAGAAACAGACTAACTGACATTGGAAACAAACTCCTGGTTACCAAAGAGGAAAAGAGGGGAGGGATAAATTAGGAATTTAGGATTAACAGAAAAGCATTATTTTAAGTAAAACAGATTTTAAAAACAAGGACCTACTATATAGCACAGGGAACTATATTCAATATCTTGTAATAATCTATATGTAAGTGAATCTAAAAACTGCATATATATATATATATAAATCACTTCGCTGTACACCTGAAGCATTACAAATTAACTGTACTTCAATTTTAAAGGTATATAGGCCATATTCTTAGAAACAGAAAAAGAAACCATACTGTTTGGATATCTTTGCCTATCTACAGGATGGTTTATTTTATCTAAATCAAAACAAGCAAAAAGCAAACAAACAAATATACAACCCCCAAAACTCTATGATTGGGAAATGTAATATAAGATATAATGGTGCTTTGTCTACATGAGTTTAAATCCAGGCTGTACAATTTTCTAGTTGGTGATCTTGGGAATGCTCCGCAACTTCTCTTCACCTCAGTTCTGACACAACTCAAAGTGTCTTGTTAGTATTAAGTAAAATCATCTGTGGAGGCTCAGCATAATATTTAGTACATAGTAAATATATTAGCTATTATCTGTTATTGGTGATTTAAATGTTATTATCATTATGTTCAAGCAATAACCAATTTAGAATAGTTTCATTAAAATAATATTTATAAATTTGGAATTGTTATTTTTGCTTTTTATTCTGAAACAATTATAGACTCATGGGAAATTGCAAAATAATATAATAGGAAGTTTCATGCATACTTTACCCAGTTTCACCATAGTATAATATCAACACCAGGAAATTGACACCGGTACTATTGGTGAGGAAGAAATTTTACTCTACCCTTCTAAGTTCTTTTGGCTGTCCTAAGAATTAAATTCACATGATGATAGATTAATAAGAGAAAAACATACAAAAGTTTAATAACACATGCACATGGGAGAGACACAGGAAAACTAACTCACCCAAATGGCTGAAATTCTCACTTAAATACCATATTCAGCTAGAGAAAAAAGAGGATATTGAGGATAATGGGTTGGGACTTTAAAGAGTAGGGAGGCAATTGACATAGATAGAAAAGCAAATCAGTTAAAAAAAAAAAAAAAGTTTGCTGGACCACATAGAGGCAATGGGACACAAAGTGGCCTCTAATCTCTAGGAGATTCCCCCAACCACATCTAGCCCATATTCACAGTAGATATCTGATAATAGTTCTCTTCTGGGAACAGACTCTCTAAATTCTTCAGGCAGTTTTGGGAGAGGTCAAAGTGTTTCTCTGATTCATCTGAGGCTTCATTATTTTCAGCATGAAATAATCTGCATCCCAAAGAGCCATTTTGGGGTGGCAAGTTTTGTTCCCCTACAGTACAATCCACAGAGTTCATTCAGGTTTTATCAGTTATGCATATTCTTCCATTCCAAAATAGGCTGGAAATCAGAGGCATCTGTGGAACTTTCTATAGGCAGATCAAAATCTGAAGGGGCTAAAATATAGCATATGTCTAGCACAATTTATGAACTAATTGGAAGAAAACAAAAGTAGCTAATAAATCTTAAAATATTACTTTTATTACTCATAGAAGCAAGATTGAAGAATGTTTTCAACATGTTCCTAGTCTTTCCTTTTCTGGAATATTGGACTATCTTGTTCTTTATTCAGATGTTAACAAGGGAGTGTTTTCTTTTGGAAAACAGATGGAGTACTGTTCCTATAAGTTGCAATTCTGTTTACTTATAAGTTTTCTATATTACATTATGAAAGTGAAAGTGAAGTCACTCAGTCGTGTCCTACTCTTTGTGACCCCATGGAGCCTACCAGGCTCCTCTCTCCATGGGATTCTCCAGGCAAGAGTACTGGAGTGGATTGCCATTTCCTTCTCTAGGGGATCTTCCCGACCCAGGGATCGAACCTGGGTCTCTCTCATTCCAGGCAGACGCTTTAACCTCTGAGCCACCAGGGAAGCCCATATTACATTATAGTTCAATAAAAAAAAAAATTAAAGGTACAGAAAAAAGATTCTGTGTGTGGATGCGTATAGGAGGAAGCTGTAAAGAATAAGGATAGACACAAGGAGATTCAGGAGGGATTTGCAGCAGAGTATGGCGTTTAGAGCCCAATGTCATACTAGCTATGTGTGTTCAAAAACACCAATGCATAAAGCTTCTTTTGCTGTGGGATGACACTGATGTTTTGCTTTTGTGACTCTTGCTGAGTTGATAGCTAACTGCTATTCAGAGGTCTTAGATAAGAGAGATGTTTTCACTGAAAATAACACAAACACAAAGTTTTGACCCATTTTTTCCCCTTTTCCTTTCAGCAGGATTTTTAAAGAGTTTGATCCCTCTGAGAGAGTATGATATAGTCTTCAGGCTTTATGTCAGCTATCTCTGCAGCATTTCAGTTACTGACCTCGGTAGTTAGAAAACCAACCTGAAAAGTTACAAAATTGAAAAATGAGCAGAAAAGAAAGGTTGGGGTAAAAAGAAAACAGTTAATATCATCACCTCTTATATTCAATTTAGATCATGTATATATTTTCAGCATATTCTACAGACTTTATTTAACAATAAAAGCAAAGCCTTGTTAAAAAGGTCTGTCTGTGGAGAACAATCTACAAAAGGAATAGTTTTGATGCTATGTGTATATTGTTACATGGAAAATAATTATTTGAGGCTATTTTAAAACCACTGAAAAGCCTATTTACCTTAACAATTATAGCCTGATACCTGTATTGCCCCCAATTTATCATTTTTATAATTATCTTCCAAAGGTTCCTATTACTCATGGTACTCTGCATCTGTGTCTCAATTCCTGCCCTGCAAATAGTTTATCAGTACCATTTTTCTAGATTCCACACATATGTGTTAATATATATTTGCTTTTCTCTTTCTGACTTCTCTCTGCATAACAGGCTCTAAGTTCATCCATGCAGATATAGAGAATGAACTCATGGACGCAGCAGTGGAAGGAGGGAGGAGATATATATATATATATATATATATATATATATAAAATTTGTGACTGATTCGCCTTGTGGTATGGCAGAAACTAATACAACACTGTAGAACAATTTTCCTCCAATTAAAAAATAAATAAAAAAAAAAAAGATTCCTGTTACTCATGGTAAGGGAGTATGCCCATGACAATATGTAAGCTCTGTCTTTAAAAATGAAGACTTAGATCATTAAATAGACACATGGCTATATTCAAATGTATGACATTAACTGTCATAATTTGTCTTCCTCTTGACTTTGTCATGATTTTCATGTTAGTTTATGAAAGAGCATTTTCATTAATATTACATCTTACAGTAATCGTTTTATGATGTTTCTCTTTCTTTATATGGACTCAACTAGCTCTCCCTGCGTGAACATTCCCACGTGTCAATGTATGGAACTATATTGATCTTTTTTTCTGGGACTTATTATTTTCCAATTAGATATTTTATAATCTTATCAGAAGTTTGTCATTTTATTGTTGTTTTCAAGTACCTTCTTGGACTTATCCTAACTTACTCTGACATTTTTCACATTTCATTTCTAATTGTGAAAATCTTAGTCCTTCTTCAGAATACAGAGCAAATGACAATTTATTCATGATAACTTTCCCAATGACTCAGTTAAAAATTATTTTTTTACCTGTTCCCATGTAAAAATCTTTGAGCAGTGATTATTTCTAAGTAAGGAATCAGTAAGGAAAGTGTAATATCATCATCACCAGCATCAACGTTGATACTGAGTACATGACTCTTGAGAGTCCCCTTGGACTGCAAGGAGATCCAACCAGTCCATTCTGAAGGAGATCAGCCCTGGGATTTCTTTGGAGGGAATAAGGCTGAAGCTGAAAACTCCAATACTTCGGCCACTTCATGCGAAGAGTTGACTCATCGGCAAAGACTCTGATGCTGGGAGGGATTGGGCGCAGGAGGAGAAGAGGATGGCAGAGGATGAGATGGCTGGATGGCATCGCTGACTCGATGGGCGTGAGTCTGAGTGAACTCTGGGAGTTGGTGATGGACAGGGAGGCCTGGTGTGCTGTGATTCATGGGGTCACAAAGAGTCGGACATGACTGAGCGACTGAACTGAACTGAACTGACACTTACATTGCCTTGTGTATTTGTGCCTGTGCCACTAGACTTCTTTGGCTCTGGAGAAAGTAAAATTCCAAATAGTCCAGATATTTCTCAGTGGGCTTGCTCCAACTCATGTCCATTGAGTTGGTGATGCCATCCAACCATATTATCCTCTGTCATCCCCTTTTCCTCCTGCCTTCAATCAATTAATTTGCCATATGAGATGATTGTTATCAAATAAAGCGTTAATAAAATTTTATATAATATGATTTTTCTAAGGAGAAAATTTTATAAAGTTACAAAACAGGATAATGAATAGGGGATGAAATAGCAGGATGTACTGCCCTGCTGGGGGTGGGGTGGCCTTGAAGATCACTGAATAATTATGAAAGTTCTGGTCACCTGGGTACAGGGTTGTGACGAGGTGAAGATAAAGAAGAAAACCTTAGTGAGTGGCTTACTCAAAATAACTAAAAATAATTTAGGAAATTTCCCTATGGTTATATCTGATAGGAGAAAACAAACCTATGGTAATGTTATGAATGCTGAAAATTATTAGACATATAATTGGATGTTATTGGATAACTGAATTTTGATTCCCAACTGATTCAAGTAGAATAAAATACAGCCAGTGAAGCCAAAATCTGATTCCAGTATACATTGTATTAGTACTTCACTGCTATATTACACAGAGGTTCTGTGGTTCTATTACACTATTACATCATTGCTAGGCTGTAATATTAAATCACATATAACAGAAAATAAACAATTTAAAGTGCAATATTCAGAAATGGAAGTACCTTAATAAAATTAACTATTTTTCTACTAGCATTGGTGAAATAGATTAGTTTTTATAGCACATGAAAAAAATGTGAATTAAGTATATGGAGACATTATATTTTGGCCTACTTAAAAAAAGTGAATTTCAACCTGATTAATCATTATTATTAATATTTATTATATATGGATCAATAAGACCCTTAAAATCTTATAGCTGGCTATAGATACAAAATATATATGACCTTTAGCAAAGAAATATTTTGAAAATGTCAGAATCATGGTATTTAATGTTAAGGCTAATGCTGCTCCATTAGAAATTATTTGTAAAAAGAAGGCGCTTTCATTCTTTTCTAATGTTCCCTATTTGAAAATGAGCTGGCATTGATTTTGAATTCAAATCTCATATCAAATTAATGGATCTTTAAGAATGCAGCCAAAATAGAAAATAATCTTCATCCTTATGTATGCAAGGGGGCCTAGTTTCTATTATACCTAAGTTTTGTTTTAGCACTATGTAATCTAGTCCCCATTTCAAAGGTTATTAGCTTATTTGGTGCCAAAAGGTCATCTATATTAGCAGTAATTGGCTTTTATAAATATCGCTCATTATGCAAATGCATTATTTACAAGAACCATTAGGCCAAAGTGGATTTTAGAACTTGGTAATAGGTTCTCTGCATTCATTATGAGGCAAAATATTTGACAATAGATAAATTAGGATTTCATCTTAGATATTAAAGTATAATTATAATATGAAAAGTTTGGGATATTTCCTGGCTTATAAGCACTAAAACAGGCCTTTTGGGGAGACAGAAATGAAAACAGATGGGGTATGAATATCTGAATTCGGAGACTCATCCTTAACCACCTAAGTTGGAATTACTTGTTAATGCTTCCAACCAATCTAGTATGTGGCCATAATATACCAAGGCAGTATCAGCTTACTTTGTTAGAACTAACACCAAAATATTTCGTTCTGAACACATAGCCTATTGGAAGCAATCTTGTTTTCAAGTTTTATGAACATGCAAATCTTACTTTCTTCTAGCCTGAGAAAGACAATTTCTCTCTAGTTTAAATGATTTGAAGTCATTCTGATATACAGCATGCTGACCATAGTTAATAATACTGTATTGAATTCTGAAAATTTGCTAAGTGAGAAGATTTTAGGTGCTCTCATCATCCACACATGCAAATGGTAACTCTGTGAGTAGCAGAAATGTCAACTAGCTTGTAGTAATCATTTCCCTATTTGTTGTTTAGTCGCTCAGTTGTGTCCAACTCTTTGTGACCCCATGGACTGCATCACACCAGGCTTTCCTATCCTCCCCGTCTCCCAGGGTTTGCTCAGACTCATGTCCATTGAGTCAGTGATGCCATCCAACCATCCCATTCTCTGTTGTCCCCCTTCTTCTGCCTTCGGGAGGATCTTTCCCAGCATCAGGGTCTTATCTAATGAGTTGGCTCTTTGCATCAGGTGGCCAAAGTATGTTAATTTATCATGTGTACATCTTAAATACACACAATTTTTATTTTAAAAATTAATTTAAATCAACATGATAAAGGTCACTCTGCAAGAAAGCACAGGGCTAAAGAAACAAGCAGACCTCTACTGAAACTGTCTAGAACCATGGTGAAAGCAGCTATGGTAACTGCTAAATTGTGACAGGTACTCCTTGATCATTTCTTTTAGCTAGTATTTATTGACATTTTTGCTCAATATTTTTGTATCATCTTAATCTATGTTGCTTCATTTCTACCAATTGTCCCCCATCTCTGCACAGCTTAGTAGTGATTGCCGAGTACACTACACCATCACGTTGTCTTCAAACCTTAAAAATGGAAGGCTTTTTTCTTTACCCAATAGAACTTGGTGTGGGTTGCAAGCACATTTCAAAGTTCAGGTACTTTTTGAACCTGCCTTGGCTTATCCCTTCCTGTGTTTCCTCTTCACACTTGCAGTTTCCTGGTCAGTCAGTAATGCATTTACATATTGGACCCTCTTTGGTATCCCTTTGGATGCATGTAGTCTCACCCTAGGCCCAGGGACTATGGAGAGAATATCAAACCCTCTCTGTGGCTTTCTCATTCCTAGGATTTCTTTTTAACTGTTTGGTCTTCCCCATTTGCTTCCCACTGAGATCACCCACTGAAACTGCTATATTTTATATCTTCTGCATCAGATCAAGTAAACACTCCCCAGCAGCAAGGTTTCTTTCACAACCAGCCACACCCTTGGAGAACATTTTCCTTTCTAAAAAAAAAAAAAAGGCAATGCAGAATAATGTATTTAGTGTATTTCCAATTTTGCCTTGTGTGAATGACCAGGATAATTTATCAAAAGCCTCAAAGAGAGCATTGGCATTGAGGTAGGTATGAAAAAGAATTCCTGACCAAATATGATTTTATAAGAAATCTAGAGTCAGAACACTCATTAAGCTCAAGCAATATTCAGGTGCAATAAGACGGCTTTTGAATTATGGTGGAAGCAATAAGAATGAAGTATCTATGTGATATGATGTGAAAACATTAAACATATGATGGTGAATATAATTTTGGAATTTTTAGCATACAAAAAGGTAGAACAATAAATCAAAGGAGAATTCAAGAAAAGCTTGGTTCCAGAGGAGGGCAATACATTATCTTTTAGGCATGTTAAATTTGAAGTGCCAGTAAAGGACCTTCAGATGGTAAAATCTAATAGACATTGAAAAATGAGACACAGGTATTGGGAAAAAGTAAGATGTGGAGATAAGATTTGTAAGTCATTCTCACAGGTAAGATTATTTAATTTATGGGAAGAAATACATTTTCCAAGATTATATGTAATACAGATCATATATAATCTAGTTTTCTAATCCATATTGTGTGTATGTGTGTGTGTGTGTGTGTGTGTGTGTGTGTGTGTGTGTGTGTGTGTATAAATTCTCTCAAGTTCCTCTGAGTCAGAGATTGCTAAGAGAAATAAGAGGCAGAAGAATGACAAACTACTTGCCAAGGTCTAATTGAGAGAGAGAGAGAGGGAAGGAGAAAGGGAAAGAGAGAAAGAAAATATAAAGAAAAATTGAAGAGGGTTCTCCCTGAAGGCAAGAGGAGGAAGGAATCTCATTAAAGGAGACAGAAAAAGAATGATCACGGAGGAAGGAAATAAACTAACAGCGTCTCCCGAGAATTAGCGGTGAACAAAGTTCGAAAGAGAAATCTAGATTGTGCCAAATGCCGCAGAGAGAGAGCAAGAGGATGACGGAGCACAGGATTTTAGTCATTAGGTTGTCCTTGGAGATCTTGCCCACATAACTCCCAGGGAGTCTAAGTTTGTGGTGGATAGCAATTTTAAGCAAGATTTTTTTACAGAAAGAGAATATTATATCTAATTAGATTAATGCAAAGTCTTATTTTAGAAGTTTTTAAAAACTATTTTGATCATGATAAGAGTTCAAAATCTTTTCTACTCCATCTATTCAGCAAATACAGTAAGATGTAGTAGAATGATACGATAATCATGTTAATAACTATTCCTCTAAAGTTTGTCTTCTTTTTTCTCTTGATTTTGAAACATTTTTAAAAGGCTTTTTGAATACTGACTACCTGACAGACTGAACCCAATGCTTTTACTTCCTGTGTAATTTCATTATTATAACATTCAACTGAATTAGGGACTGTGTAAGAGGTTTTCATAGGTGGGACAGTTGGTTAGGAATCTGCCTACCAATGCAAGGGACGCAAGAGATGCAGGTTTGATCCTTAGGTTGGGAAGATCCCCTGGAGTAGCAAGTGGCAACCTACTCCAATACTGTTGCCTGGAAAATTCCATGAGCAAAGGAGTGTGGTGGGTTACAGTCCATGAGGTCACAAAGAATTGGATACCACTGAGCACATACACACAAGAATAAGAGTGAAAAGGGTCGCAAATAACTTGCCATGATCAGATGGCCGATGAGTGAAGGAGCTGAGATATGAACCCACATCTGTTAGAGCCAGCAGTCATTCTGCTGAGCCACACTGCTGAGGAGCAGAGGACATGCATGCCCATGTGCCCATACAAACTCACAGCATTGCTCACAAAAGCAGAATTTCATCCATGCTTACTCTCAGTGCTGTGATTCATACTCTGTGATTCATATTCATACATCTAACCTATGTTTCTTCCTCCGCTAATCGTTCCCCACTTCTAATTTTACTTTCATACTGCTGTCTCCATGATCTTTTAAAAGTAAAATAGTTATTATCAAATCAGAAATATATATATATATATATATATATATATATACACACCCTTGCCTTTTTCTGTGCTATTGTACATATTTGTTAACATTTTCTTTCATATTACATACATTTTTCCTATTTGGATTGTTATTGACTCATCTTACTCCTGTGTCCTATCAGTGGTATGTATGTGTCATAAAACACTTTAGTATGTGGCACCTTTTTCTCTCAGATACTTAATATATACTTATTGAATATGTTCATGGATATAGGGCTGAAAGGTTGTTGTTGCATCATGATGCTGGGATTCTTGGCCCCTGGAGGAGAAGAATTCAATCCGGGGCCAGAGACGAGGCTTGATCGCTCAGAGCTTTTGTGTAATAAAGTTTCATTAAAGTATAAAGGAGATAGAGAAAGCTTCTGACATAGGCATCAGAAGAGGGCAGAAAGAGTACCCCCCTGCTAGTCTTCACCTGGATGTTATATAGTCACCAGCAGTCTGTTAATGAAAGAAAGGAATGTCTCAAAACTTAGAATGGCACCAGGCCCCTCACCCATAAGATGTATTTTGGGATAATCTTGGCACCAAATGGTTTATCTTGCGCCATAAAAAGACTAACTTGAATCTTGAAGAAGGGCAGAGCACCGTACAAATAGTTTCATTTACATAGATTAGAGGAACAATATCGGAGTATAACATACTGGTTTATCAAGTAGCTTCTGAGCCCAAAAGGCAGAACCTACTTGAAGACAGAGTTTAGGGTAAATGCATAGTACATTAGCATAGCTTAAGATAAACATTTCCATAAGAAAAAGGCAAAGGTTAACTTCAGTGAAACCAGGTGTCATCATGGCAACACAGAGTTTAAAGAGAAACCTCCTTTTAAATGTGTATAGAGAAGGAAAAAATATCACTAGTTTGTTTCCTCCTGCTGCTTAAGAGAGATAAAAATGTCTGACACTTGCAGGCTATTTCCTCCATTTGGAGACCCCTGGCCTTCCTGCCTGTTACCCTCTCAGGACTAAGTGAAAAAGAAAATTTTAATTGGCTACCAGGTGTGCATTCCTCCTCGGGTATATACTGCAGCTAATCTTTATCTACTTTTTTTTTTTTTCTTTGTTTGTTTGTTTTGTTTTTTAATAAAAGATCAGGATAAAGGAATAACATTATTTTTGGTCTAATAAAGGTATATTTCTCAGAAAATGGGAGTGAGTATCATTTAACTAAACTACAATTTTTAGAGGCCCACAGATGTCTCAAGTGTATGTAATGTGTGTGTATGTGTGTCCGTGAGAGTCGGGGTGGAGAATTATGTAAAAGAGAACAGAATACTGCAGTTTTACACTTAGGCCAAGTACATATGGGGCTTCCCCATATGGTGCAGTGGTAAAGAATCTGCCTGGATATTCTCATTTTTCAGGAGACACAAGAGACATGCATTCAATCTCTAGTTCGGGAAGATCCCCTGGAGGAGGGTATGACAACTCACCCTAGTATTCTTGCTAGGAGGATCCTGTGGACAGAGGAGCCTGGCTAGGCTATAGGCCATGAGATCACCAAGAGTTGGACATGACTGGGGAACTGAGCAGGAATGCAAGTACATACTTTTCTATAGCTGAAGTTTGTGGTAACACGGCAACTAAAAGGTAAATTTAAAGAAAGGGTAGTCAATAAATTGGCTTTTTCTTAATAATTGCTTGTGATAAACACAGCTTTTGATTATTGGAATTTTTACTTTTTAATTAGTTGTGTTGAAGATTGGTACATGGTCCAAAATAGGCAAGCACATTGTTGCAACTTTACATAATCCAAACTAAATGTGAGTAGAAATTACACTCAAAATTCCATGATATTTCAAACAGCATTTGGAGATCATTATGAAGACCAATCTTCTCTCCCTATAGCTAAACAATGGATAAAGTTGCCAATTACAAATTAGGAATAAGATGATAAAATTATTGGTTGTATTCTGATACTAGGACCATAATCACCAACAAAATATTTTTACTTCGCTGAGTGCTGATGGAATTGCTTGAATCAGCAGGTGCTTCCTTTCTATGCCAAGAAATCTCTTATTGAAATCCACTAAAGAATTAGAGCTCTGTAATGGGGGAAAAATAATACAAAGCACCTGGATCCAGGTCTAGTTTGATTTTCAGGACTGATGAGGGGAGTTAGAGGTGAATGAATAAACAAAGACAACAGAAGGCTTAAATGTTGGGCAGGTATGTATTTTGGTACCCTTTCCATACTTAATATATGTACAATTTCCTAGAATATAAAGATTAAAATATGAAGCATTTTCAAGATAGTAATGGAATATTAGCAATATTAGTTCCATATCAGTTAAATTGCCTGATGGGGAATATGTACTACCTCTAGTTTTTCAACTTACTTTTTCCTCAGATTTTAAAATTATTGGGGATAAATAACAATGCCTAATTAAACTTTACCTGAAATTTTTATTTCCTTTATTATATTTTAAAAGAGGCACATGTGATAATATGTTACCAGTTTTCAATTATCATTGACTATGGAGATTCATGTTATATCATTTTTTGGACTTAGTTTAAAAAAATGTTTCTTGATAAGTAAAAATATTTCAGTAATTTCAAATGTTCTCTTGAAAATAGTATAAACATTTCAAGATATTGTTTCGATATGATAATGATGTTAAGGGTGTTAGCACTCTGAAGTGCTTGAGGAAGCAGTTATACTTTTATTGTCTTCAGACTCTCAGTAGAGAATTCCTTGTAAACTGAAACTGCAATACCTCAAACAAAAACCAAAACTTAGGGATTCTTTGGAAAACCATGGCTTTTTCCTTCTTCTCACCCCTTTTGTTGTAACTAAGTTTGCAAAGGGGAATATAATCACTTTTAATCAAATGTCCCTACATATTGAAGGATTTGTACACATATATTCGATTTATTGGAAAAACTATCAATTTGTTTCATAACTATCCTAAAAGAACATCAGTTCTGTTGCTCAGTTGTGTCCAACTCTTTGTGACCCCATGGATTGTAGCATGCCAGGCTTCCCTATCCATCACCAACTCCCAGAGCTTACTCAAACTCATGTCCATCAAGTCAGTGATGCCATCCAACCATCTCATCCTCAGTCGTCCCATTCTCCTCCCACCTTCAATCTTTCCCAGCATCAGGGTCTTTTCAAATGAGTCGGTTCTTCGCATCAGGTAGCCAAAGTATTAGAGTTTCAGCTTTAGCATCAGTCCTTCCAATGAAAATTCAGAACTGATTTCCCCTAGGATGGACTGCTTGGATCTCCTTGCAGTCCAAGGGATTCACAAGAGTCTTCTCCAACACCACAGTTCAAAAGCATCAATTCTTCGGCACTCAGCTTTCTTTATAGTCCAACTCTCACATCCATACGTAACTACCGGTAAAACCATAACTTTGACTAGACGGACCTTTGTCGGCAAAATAATGTTTCTGTTTTTTAATATGCTGTCTAGCTTGGTCATAACTTTTCTTCCAAGCAGCAAATGTCTTTTAATTTCATGGCTGCAGTCACCATTCTGTAGTGATTTTGGAGCCCCCCCCCCCCCCCCAAATACTCACTTTTTCCATTGTTTCCCCATTTATTTGCCATGAAGTGTTGGGACTAGATGTCATGATCTTAGATCTGTATCTATATTCCACACACATATATCAGGCATAGAACTTAGTATCATTTCCCTTTATATTTTTCTCACATATCTTTTTCTAAGCTCTTCTTTATAGTGTTTAATAACAAGGTTCATGTTTTCTTCTTTAAATTAAATATACATGTGTAAATAAATCTTGTTTTTTTTGTGTGTGTCCATTACTGAATTACGTATTATTTTAAAATAGCGTTTTCAAAACAATCCATATAAATTATAATTGACTTTCATATAAACACTTTTACTGTATTACCTGAAGTAATAAGGAGCAAAAACTAATTGGAGAGTAACTGTTTGCTTCCAAAGGCTAGGAGCCCCCATTCACTCATGGGCTTTTTGTTGTTCTAATGATCTAGAGTCAAGTATGTAAGAACTCTTTCACAGCTTGTATAAATGACATCACATGACTGACATGGCAGCACACGGGTCCATATACCACGTGTGAGTGAGAAGTGAGTGTGTGTGTTCAGTTGCTCAGTCATTTCCATCTCTTTGTGACCCCAGGGTCTACCATAGCCTGCCAGGATCTTCTCTCCATGGAATTTTACAAGCAAGAATACAGCAGTGTGTTGCCATTTCCTACTCCAGGGGATCTTCCCAACCCAGGGATTGAACCCGCATCTCCTGCATCTCCTTCTGGACCAAAATTAGAATTTACTTCTCTAAGCTCAAACTATCTTTTAAAAGCATAACATTATCATGCTAAATAAAATTATGACTCTTTACTTGAGTTATTATATTTCTTCTGGAGACTATATAAAAAAATTAGGTTCATAGTCTACCATTTCCTAAATATTGCTCAAAATTATGGTTCATTATTATCAAGTAAGAAAATAAATCTATAATTTTAGCTGGTTTTTGCATATTTTAATTTTTTTCAATTCCAAATCTCATTGATTTATAATAAGTATTTTCTTCCTCACATAATATGCTCATAAGTATGAGTCATTGACTTATCAGAGACTCAGTGTGAAGGAACAGCCTCTATTTGGAACACAAAGTTCTCATTTCAGAAGGGAAAGAGCATGTTAGCTTCTGAAATATAATGACTGTTAAATCTTCTGCCAATGGAATATCTATTCACATTCTGTTGGTCAAAGAAAGTCACATGACCAAGCCCAACATCAACAGCAGGGGTTTATCCTTCTACAATAGGCACTGAAATTCCATGAAATGTAATCCTTCTACAGTCAGGAAGTAAAAAGCTGTGAACAATATCTATACATAGTGTTTAACACAACTCAGTGAGTGGTAAAATTGGGCTTTTAATCTAAACCTACTTGCTTGCCTGGTTGTTCAGACAGTTAAGAATCTGCCTGCAATGAAGAAGACCTAGGTTCAACCCCTGGGTTGGGAACATCTGCTGGAGAAGGGAATGGCAACCCACTTCAGTATTTTTTCTCTGGGAAATCCCATGGACAGAGGAACCTGTCAGGCTATAGTCCATGAGGTCACAAAGAGTTGGATATGACTGAGTGACTAACACGTTCTCCTTCAACAGACCTCACAATCATTGGCCTTTCAAAGATAGCTTATTTTATAGATTAAAATAGCATTATAAAATATGTGCATTATTTGTCCTTATGATTAAATGGACAGAAGTTCAATTTCAATTATCATAGGGGACACGCCCATTTTTAATTATAAATTCCAGTATTGGTTTTCTTTAATGAATCACTTACTCTGCTTCTTCTGTCTTGGCAGAAATTGTATTTGTATATTTCACATGACATTAAAGAAGATGTTTAGGAAGCAATAAGTGGTTAATATGACAGTTCTTTTCACAGTTTACTAATTTAACAAAGGTTCTATTTTTGTCAAAATAGTCAACTGTGCCTGAGAATATTACCAAATAATTGAATCAAGGTTTTCTGTTTGTTTCCTGGGTTATGGCTGTCGAAAAACTGTATGTCAGGTCTATAAATGGGATGCAAAATATAAAGCTTGAAGGAATTAACCACCCATTTCAAGAAGCCAATCTCTTGCTCAAGCACTGAGTGACCAAGTGTGTAAGACTCGTTTGATTAGAAATTGGAGATAATCAAAGGCAGTACAATAACCTTCTCTTTCATGTGTCAAGAACACATTGCAACAATGTCAAGAAAGTGGCATCACCATTCCTGTTCTTCTTGTCTATATTCCTGGAGGTGTCTGGTATAATTAGGAATAATTAGCACTCTACCTCCACTGTGTACCATCTACGCCAGTTCTGCCATTCTGATGAACAGAATCCAGGATGGTCTGGATGTTGCTGGCAAGTTCAGATAGCCAGACATAAAGAGAGTAGGAAGGGAACTTGCAGGATAATAAGCTCTCCATTGTGTGGAAGCTCAGAAACTTTTATATCTTCATTTTTGTATACAGAGAGGTAGTATTCAGTTCAGTTCAGTTCAGTCGCTCAGTCATGTCCAACTCTTTGTGACCCCACGAATCGCAGCACGCCAGGCCTCCCTGTCCATCACCATCTCCCAGAGTTCACTCAGACTCATGTCCATCGAGTCCGTGATGCCATCCAGCCATCTCATCCTCGGTCGTCCCCTCCTCCTCCTGCCCCCACTCCCTCCCAGCATCACAGTCTTTTCCAATGAGTCAGCTCTTCGCGTGAGGTGGCCAAAGTACTGGAGTTTCAGCTTTAGCATCATTCCTTCCAAAAAACCCCAGGGTTGATCTCCTTCAGAATGGACTGGTTGGACCTCCTTGCAGTCCAAGGGACTCTCAAGAGTCTTCTCCAACACCACAGTTCAAAAGCATCAATTCTTCACAGTCCAACTCTCACATCCGTACATGACCACAGGAAAAACCACAGCCTTGACTAGAAGGACCTTAGTCGTCAAAGTAATGTCTCTGCTTTTGAATATACTATCTAGGTTGGTCATAACTTTTCTTCCAAGGAGTAAGCATCTTTTAATTTCATGGCTGCAGTCACCATCTGCACTGATTTTGGAGCCCAAAATAATAAAGTCTGACACTGTTTCCACTGTTTCCCCATCTATTTCCCATGAAGTGATGGGACCGGATGCCATGATCTTCATTTTCTGAATGTTGAGATTTAAGCCATTTTTACTCTCCTATTTCACTTTCATCAAGATGCTTTTTAGCTCCTCTTCACTTTCTGCCATAAGGGTGGTGTCATCTGCATATCTGAGGTTATTGATATTTCTCCCGGCAATTAGTTGTTTTTCTCAATCCAGGCTTCTCTTTGCTTGAATCCCATTTTAATATTTTCTAGTTGTTGAACATTTTCCAAATTACTTGGTATTACAGATTCTATATTTATAAAATGAGGATAATAGGTTTGTTTTGAGGATTCCATGAATTTTGTATCTATGTATCACTAATATAAATATATACATATATATGTAAATTTTACATATAATAATTAATATATAAATTTGAATTTATCTATGTTTAAAAATATAAACATATTTTGTATGTTTGTATTTGTATCTCTAATAACTCAGAGCTAATACCATTTGAAAAACAGCTAGCTAAGTGACAGCTCAACTGAAAAGGATTCACATCAGAAGACAGTATATCATCAATATTAGTTTTGCCTGGATAATCCTATGGATGGAGGAGCCTGGTGGGCTGAAGTCCATGGGATTGCTAGAGTCGGACATGACTGAGCGACTTCACTTTCACCTTTCACTTTCATGCACTGGAGAAGGAAATGGCAACCCACTCCAGTGTTCTTGCCTGGAGAATCCCAGGGACAGGGAAGCCTCGTGGGCTGCCGTCTATGGGTCACACAGAGTCGGACACGACTGAAGCAACTTAGCAACAGCAGCAGCAATGCTTCATTTGAAATCATTCTATAATTGAATGGCTTAATACAATAATAATAATTTATTATTTCTCATGGTTCCTGTGGAACTTGAGAATGGCTCAGCTGAGATTCCATTCGGAGTCTCTTGTGAGTTTTCCATTGAATGCCAGCTGAGGCCATAGTCATCTGAAGGTTGGGATGGAGAGGGAAGATCATTTCCAATGTGGTTTGTACATGTAGTTGGGATATTGGTGCTTGCTGTTGGCTGGGGTCCTCTTTTTATTTCCACACTGGTCTCTCAGTGGTGCTGCTTGAGTGTTCCAACAGCAGGTGGCCAGCTTTCCACCAAGCTGGAAGCTGCAATGCCTTGATGACCTAGCATTGAAAGCATGTACTGTTATCTGCACTGTATTCTATCAGTTACTCAGTCTAGCCCTGCGTCGAGATGAGAGGGTCTCTACAAGGACAGTAAATTCCAGGAAGTAAGGGTCCCCCAGGAACCTTTGGAGGGGCTGGCTAACAACATAAGGCAGTGAGCATTAAATGGAAAAGAAAATCAATTACTTAATTGGCAATGTGAAATAAAACATTTAGAAAAGGATCTGTATGCTTATGTTAGGGTAATCATTGTGTTCTCCTATTAATAGTATTTCCAAAGGTGAACTTTAATAATAATTGAAGCACAGCTTGTTGATAATACATTTTAGCATAAGGAAAATTAGGTGGAAGTTTAGAATATTTAGTTGCAGCAGGCAATAAAAAACCTGATACTTTCAATTTTGCAGTTGCGGTTATACCTGTTCCAGATTTAAATCTCTGAACCAAAGCCCTACTACCCACTCACTTTCAGTGTGCTTTAGTTTCTCAGTCATGTCAACCCTTTGAGATCCCGTGGACTGTAGCTGGCCTGGCTCCTCTGTCCATGGAATTCACCACTGGAATGGGTAGCCATTCTCTTCTCCAGGGGATCTTCCTAAGCCAGGGATCAAACCTAGGTCTCCTGCTTTTCAGGCAGATTCTTTACCATATTGAGTCACCAGGGAAGACTCACTAGCTGTTTCTGGATAAGATTTGTCAGCATTTCCTTCTGCCATTCTTCAAAAATCTCTTGTAAACAATGACTGACTCTATGTAAACGGCAACTCTTTTCTTCATTCAGGTCTTTGCTTGGGAGAAACTCTGTTCAATTAAAGCCAATTGAATACCTTCATTTGACTAGTTGCCTTACTGATCTTACAGTTAAATGCTTTGAGAAAAGTCTCATCAGAAATGATAGGAGACATCACAGGGTTCCCTCTCTGCACTGTGTATAAACCCTATGCTCTGTTCCATTCTTTCCCACTTTCCTTGGCTTTGTCAGAATTTATACTTCAGGCCCCACATGGGTCTTATAGAATTTCTTCCCAAATTTAGCCTTTACTTCCTCCAGTGGGAGGCTATTAACCTATCACTCTTGGCCTCTCTCACCCAGTTCAGTTCAGTCACTCAGTTGTGTCCGACTCTTTGTGACCCCATGAATCGCAGCACACCAGGCCTCCCTGTCCATCACCAACTCCCGGAGTTCACTCAGACTCACGCCCATCGAGTCAGTGATGCCATCCAGCCATCTCATCCTCTGTCGTCCCCTTCTCCTCCTTCTCCCAATGCCTCCCAGCATCAGAGTCTTTTCCAATGAGTCAACTCTTTGCATGAGGTGGCCAAAGTACTGGAGTTTCAGCTTTAGCATCATTCCTTCCAAAGAAAACCCAGGGCTGATCTCCTTCAGAATGGACTGGTTGGATCTCCTTGCAGTCCAAGGGACTCTCAAGAGTCTCTCACCCAGCTCACCCCTATTCCCCCTAAGGGATGAAAGACTGAATCTCTGGAGTGAACTGCCTTTGGAAAGTATGTTTTCCTTTAGGTTTGAAAGCATTCAGGAGCAGGGCCGTGAAGAGAAGCTAATTCTAGTCTGAGATGATACTGCTGGCTTAGAGGGTACATTTAGCCAAATTCTTCTTTGTTTTTGTACTTGGAAACCAAATTACCTTAAAATAAAATTTGGAATCTTATTTGTAATAAAGATATTTGACTTACTATATAAAACTACCTAGAGTATTCTATTATTTACTGTTTCTTCAGGAACTTTCTCTTTGGTACCAAGGTGATGAGGAATAAAGGATTATAAGGCCAAGATAGCAGGTTGCATTCCAACAATGGTTTTTTCTCATCAAAAGCCACTCTGTATGATAGACCCTATATGATTTTTTGGCTTCGTGGGATCTTTGCACATGAATCGTGCCTTTCCTTTTCTTGTATAGGATCTTGTTTATTAATTAATTATTGTTATTTACACTTTAAAAAGGATTCTATTGTGGTTTAAATACTATGCTAGACAATACATTCTAAATGTCTTGTGAACAAATTCATTTTCTCTTATGTTGCTGCATAGTCCTATTTGTAACATCAGTTTTCCAAGTGGCTGGATGGTATTGATGTATAGCTCAGAGACCTGAATTCAAGTCCTAGCTTGTGACTCTGGATAACTCATTTATATAAAACCCAATTTGTGTATAATTATATCTATATATTATAATAGCTGTGAAGATCAAATAAAATAATTTATGTAAAAGAAATTCAAAATTACTATGAAAGATTACCACAATTATAAACCATTAATATCATAAAGTATATCTCTAAGAGTTGTAAACTTAAGATACTTTTCCCAGTCTTTGGTGGTTATGGGGGAGATGACAATATTTCCATTCTAGAAGAAGTTTATAGTCATTATTAAAATGATATTTTAAACATGTATGTATCATGTTAGACAATTCAAAACCTTCTTTTCAAATATGATACTTTAATCAGAATCTGGAGATAACAGCTTGAAGTTGTTCCTGACAAATGACTAAAAAAGTATAACCAGATTCCATAATGTATCCTTGTGACTTGCTGATGGTAGATAAAATGGTTATGTGTATATGAAACTTATTTTTAGTATCAGAGAAATACTTGTGCTAAATATAACAGGAATGGGAGTGCTAACCAAGTATATTCACTGCTGATAGCTGTAGTTTATATTCTGTGTTATTCAATCCCAAATTAATTGCAGATTCATGACTGTGTACATCCAGTATTTCTATTTGATTTGTCTCATGGTGTTTTTACTCATTGTCTCATTGCAATTCTTACTCTAATGTTTTTTTCTGTGTTCATTTTCATCCAGAGGTAACAACCTTGTGACCCAAGGACAGAAACTGGCTCAGAAATATATTAGATACAGGCTGCAGAATCCTCACATTTTATTTTAAGGCAGTGATTAAAATCTGAACATTTTGTATAAAAATACACTGGCTAGATTCTTTTGAAAAATTAAAAATAAGAAGGATTTTAACAGTAATCATTTCTCCATGGTTGAAATTCAGTGGAGCCAATATTCTTTCTTTTAATGAGATAAATTCAAATTCACCATAGCCAAGTCTTGCCACATGCCCCAGATTCCCTCATCTTCTCCTTGTTCACTTCCTTTGTATGTTATCTGCTGACTCCTGGGCTTCCTTGGTAGCTCAGTGGTAAAGAATTAGCATGCAATTCAGGAGACAAAGGAGACATGAGTTCAGTCCCTGGATGGGGAAGATCCCCTGGAGGAGGAAATGGCAGCCCATCCCAGTTATTCTTGACTGAGAAATCCCAAGGACTGAGGAGCCTGACAAGCTACAGTCCCTAGCGTCTCATAAAGTCAGACACGACTGAGCAACTAAGTAGATGCTGACTCCTAGCTCTTTGGATCCTGTTGTGTTTTCATTCGTTTGTCGTCTACTTGAGTATTTTTTCTCTTTGACTTTTGTTTACTATCCCTGAAATACTTCTTATTTTGAAGTAGTCCTTCTAATTTAAATCTTAATTGATGAAATTTGAACGTAATTATATTTTATTCTTAACATTTATAATTCTTTTCTTTTCTGGGTTCTTTGATTGTATAAAGGACACACAGAATAAGCCAAAAAAAAAAAAAAAATTAATGGATCTTCACAGCTTAAGGGTAGGAATTTATATAGTCAGAAACTTGAAGAGCAGAAGTGTTTGAGAAAAGCAAATTGAGATCATGAAGTATTTACTGTAATGTGTCAGATAATTCCAAATTATCCTATCTTTTGTTTCTCATTTTCATTGTGGCTAGTCAGTCTTGCCTGGGCTGCCATCTATGGGGTTGCACAGAGTCGGACATGACTGAAGCGACTTAGCAGCAGCAGCAGCAGCAGCAGTCAATCTTTTCTTTGCCAAATCTGCTTTACAAAGTGACTGGCATTTAAAAAAATATGAAATATCATCTGTTAAATGGGCATTTTTAAATGAATGATCTTGAATTATAGGGGGAAATTTAGCAGGTTGTGTGCAAAGTATTAAGTATCTTATGTCTCAGAAGAGTGTTTCTTAGGTGGATTCCTTAGAGTTATTGAAATAATCCCACTGTTAACAGCTTCTTTGTTGAGTTTCCATATCTGTTTCCATACAAAACAGGTTGTGAAACATCTTAGGAATGATTTTGGTTTAAGCAATGTCTCAAGAAGCTTCCCCAGTGGCTCAGTGGTAAAGAATAAGCCTGCAATAAAGGAGATACAGGTTTGAACATCGAGTCAGGAAGATTCATTCCCTGGAGGAGAAACTGGCAATCCACTCCAGTATTATCGTCGAGAAAATCCCATGGACAGAAGAGCCTGGCAGGCTACAGTCCTTAGGATCGCAAAGAGTTGCACAAGACTGAGCCCACACACCACACAGTGTCTTGATAAATGGTTCCAGTTTAGATCATTGGGATGGGTAGAGCTTGTACCTAATAGCTCTAGTCAGGCATAAGGTAAATGTCTCACTAGTATCCCTTTGGTTTGGGATCATTTTGAAATGAATTTCAAAGAATACTGCTCCTCTATGGTGAGGACCACTGTTTCAGCATCTGAGAAGAACCTGTCTTGTTATCTCTCAGGAATACTAGTACTCCTGGTAGGCACTAAAGAGAAGCCTTTTTACATATGCACTGCATCCTTGGATCTTGTTTTCTCTGAGTTTGGTTAAAATATTTTATTTTTGAAGTAACTAGAATTTGGGGATTCCTAAATTGCAGGTTAGGACACTTATTACTCTTCCATGTGTTTTGCACATCTGGCATAGAAATACATTTTACCTTGCGTTTCAAATAGACCTGTACTTTGTGTGTGTGCATGCTCAGGCACTTCAGCTGTGTTTTACTCTTTGTGACCTTGGACTGTAGCCTGCTGGGCTCCTTTGTCCATAGGATTCTCCAGGCAAGAATACCAGAGTGGGTTGCCGTGTCCTCCTCAGACCTATATTCTATTTCTACCTAAAAATTCTTTACAATCTCATCAAGAATTTGTTCTTTACCTGTATTTCTGTCTTAATCTTCAGCTTGCCATTTATTACCATGAGATCTTAAGGAAGCATTTTGCTTTTCTCAAAAATATAACAACCAAACACATCTCTATTTATACTTTTCAGAAAGGCCGTACTTGATATGGTATAAACAGAGGTTTTACTTATAGAGAAGGTAAAAGGAAGATGCCCTATCTCAGACTTCCTGTTATCATCTATTATTTTGCAGGGCAAAGCTCCAAGCTCAATGCTCATTTATCTCAATTACTAATAAAACACTATTAGAGCAAATTAATTCTGTGACAAAAAAATCTCTTGGGAACTGGTGCTATGTTCCCAAACACTTACGAGTGTCTTCAACATTTTTTAGACTGTTGCTCTGTTTCCGGCTCACTACCATGACACTGATTAGGACAGAGTATAATCCACATGAATTAAGTGGTCTGGTTAAGCAATTATGCATAACAAGATGGAAGGAGAATATTATATTTCATTTGTGTATAAGAAAAATAATTTATAAGCTAGTACCTAGTTTGCTAAATTTGCAGGAAGAACATTATTACATGTTAACAAGTAATTTCTGACTATTAAGTATTTGTCCAGAAAATCTGATTTACTTGATAGTTATTGATAATATATAATGCCTTTATAGAATTCTATTCAGTCACTCTGTTCACAGAGCATGTTCAACTGTCTTTTTGTTCCTTTCCTCTATAACAAACTCTCAAGCTCCTTATTTTAGATAAAGATTCCATTTAATGTAACCAGTTTAGAGATATGCTCTCTGATTGAATCCAGCCTATCCAGCTCATAGATATTTTGTCTCTAGTACCAACTGTCAGCCTCCTAATATTCTTTCAGACTGAATGTCACCAGAGTGTTACTTGTTCTCGATAACAATGCTTTCACCTCAGAAAAAGGCCATACACAGACTCAGCTGCCTAGATGTTTTCTACCTGATTAACTCCTTTTCCCAGCAGCGGTGACAAGCTTTCCCTTTTATCTCCAAAGTGGAGAAATATTCATTCAAAGTTGTGTATCAGGGGATTTACAATGTTTTCTATTAACATGTGTATACCCTTTTCAAATAATACAACAAATCTTACCACATAAAATTAAATTAAAACCAGATTAAACTTGAAAATAATAGCATTAATATATAGCTTCATTAAAAAACTATATGAAACTAAAGGTAATTATATTACTTCATTATTTTATAACTCAGGTGTATTCATATATATGTGGGTGGTGGTGGTTTAGTCACCAAGTTGTGTCTGACTCCTGTGACTCCATGGACTATAGCCTACCAGGCTCCTTTGTCTATGAAATTTTCCAAGCAAGAATACTGGACTCGGATGCCATTTCCTTCTCCAATATATATGTGTATATATCTTGTATTTTAGTTTTGTATATATACATATATATATATATATATTTTTTTTTTCTCTCCTTTATTCAGTCTTTAACATTTTCAAGACTCCAAGAAGGCAGTTTCACATATGCTCGCAGAGTATTTGCAGTAATAATGTGGCAACTCTGGTTCTATATTTATCCTTTTCCTCAGCCTCCTTTGAATGGGCACAGACAGGTGCTCTGGCCACCAGTGACCCTCTTGCTCTGTGCTATAGCTTTTGCGTGCTCCCTGGTGGATTTTTTGGATCCACTGTGTGTCCCATACAGCACCCAACTTTTTAGACTGGCTCTGTGGTCTCCTGACTTCATTCCAGAGACACCAGAGACAAATCAGGTTGGAGGGTATGCCTCTTTCTCCTTTTCTGTTTCTGCAACAAATGGGCATTTAAGATTTTGAGTGTCTCTAGTATAGTTTACATGGATAAATGTGGCCTCTGAGTTGGGAGAGGTTCATAGTGATAAACAATCTGCAACGTTACCAAGTCAGAGGAGGAAAAGACCAACCATGAACGGGTGAGATGTGGCTGGCTGCTGATTTGGGGAAACCTAGAGATACAGTGGTCAAGCCAAAGACTTGGAAATGGGAACCATGGTCAGAAGCAATGTTTTGTACTTTAGTAGTGGTGTTTCATAAGCATTGTTGGTAGGAAGTAGGGCTTTGATGCATTAGACTAAAGCTTAAAAAGGGAGGCCAGGTTAATTTTGCCAAAACAGTGTATCTGTCCAGTCTCTGGGGAGCTGATCTACAAACGAGCCTTGAACCATGGACATGACAGAGTAGGTTCCCCTGCTGGATGCTTTGTGCTCACTCTGCTGCCCTGTGTATCTAGTTCCTTCTCTATCTCATAGTTTTGTCCATTCATCCATTTCTATTCTGGGCTGATAGTCCATTTGTTAACATATTCTACAATAGGATAACCACATGATTGTTTAAATAAAAATACTGGGTTTTTAAATAAAAAGTATCTTTAAAATTTCAAATATAGCCACATCGGCTCAAGCACCTGGAACCGGGAGACAAATCTGAAAAGCAAGCATGATGTTTCCCTCAAAATCATCCAGTCCTCCTTAAGCCTAAATTTTTTATATTAGTTCAAACTTGTGCAGTATTTTTCTTTGTTTAGACTGTTTTATCTTTCCAAGAAAGCAATTTCTGAAAATAGTCTTCTGTTGGACCTACACAAGTGATTCCCAAATATACCTGAATTGAACTGCAGATAAAACTCAGACCATGGAAGAGGCATCTTCTATATTTGTATTGTATGAACAAATAGCATTTGTTGACATAATTTACATTACCACAATATTTAGTAGCTATTTCAGATGTCACCAATCACATACGCATTTCTGCATTTAGCTTTTGAGTGTTATTTACAAATTTCAGCATTATAAGTAGCAAAACATATTCTTTAGTTGCTTACTTGGTTTTATTCTCTCCAAAGTCAAATATGAATAGTTTATAACTCATATATTCTTCCTTTTTTGTTCATTCAAAAAGTTTATTGAGCAATATTGAAATTCAAGGCATTCAACTATAGACTGGCTACATATATGGTAGACAAAATAGACATACTCGATACATTTATGGTGCCAAAAATGCAAGCCCAGAAAAATCACTGAACTATTAGATATACAAATGCAAATAATTAAATGATAGAGTAGAGTTACAAAGAAAAAAAATACGGAGAGTGATAATTTAGACCTGGAATTCCAGGAAGTTCCCTATTCTAAGATTTGAATCATCTATCTTCAAAGCCAAGAACCAAGGAAGAATTGCTGCATTTTAACAGAATGAGGGTCACTATGGTTCTATGGTAGTGAGCCACACAATAGAAGTGTAAGAAGAGGTGGGCAAGATGAAATGCAGGTATGTAGTGGCATATGGGCTACTGTAAGTATTTAAGAGGTTATCCCAAGTCTATTGGGAAGCAGTTGAAAGGGTTTAAGCATGAGACAGATGACAATTTTATTTATTTATTTTTAAAAAAATATCACTTTGTTTTCTGTTGATAAATGGAGGGGTGGAGTGGAGGATTGTAGTTAGGGAAACCAATCTGCAGATATTTACAGTAGCTCAAACAGTAGGTGATAGTAAGTGGTTATATGTTAGTGGGAATGGAAATGGACAAAATGCAGAAAAGAGAATAATCTTTTGGAGGTAAAATTGTAGGATGTGGTGAGCGTAAGGTGTCAAAGCTCTCTTTCATATCTAAGACTTGAGGATAAGCCTCAGTTTGATGAATATGTGTTATCTCATTTAAAGTTGAGAATACTTAAAACTTACCCATAAGTTAATTTCTTTCTTCGAGTATGATTAATCAATTGTGCACTTATTCAAAACGTTTATTAGCATAGCTTGTGTGCCAGGCATTTTACTAAGTATTGAAGATATAAAAATGAATAAGATATGGTCCTTGCTTCAGAAGCCATAATTATTCTGCAAGAGATTGACAAATAAACAATTATATGCAAGCAAATTTTGTTCATGAATATTTATGAAATAATCCAAACAAAGTATTAGCAAAACAAATCCATTGATGTACAAAAATGATAGCACATCATAACCTAGTTGGTTTTGTCCTAGGAATTCAAAGGTCAGTTAACATTAGAAAATATGTAATGGATTAAAGAGGAAACATATACAATCATCTCAGTGGGAACTTAAAAAAAAATCTGATAAAATCCAATGCCTCTTCATGATTATAAACCTTAATTGAGTAAAAAGAGAAGGAAATTCCTTTCACTTGCTGAGAAACCTACAGTAGGTATTGTTTGGGAAAACTTTAGAAATATTCCTTTTACAATTAAGAAAAAGAAAAGAATGCCCGTTATCCCACCTTTTTAAATATAATTTAATTTATTTATTTATTATTTTTGGCCTTGCTATTTCTTCATTGCTGCAGGAGCTTTTCTATAGTTGCAGTGAGTGGGGGTTATTCTCTAGTTGCAGTGGGATTCTCATTCCAGTGGTTTCCCTTGTTCCAGATCATGGGCTCTAGGGCATACAGCTTTCAAGTAGGTATGGTTCAATAGCTGTGGCTCCCCAGCTCAAGAGCAAAGGCTCGATAGTTGTGGCTCATGAACTTAGTTGCTCTGAGACATGTGGGATCTTCCAAGATCAGGGATTGAACCTGTGTCCCCTGCACTGGTAGGCAGATTCTTTACCACTGAGCCATCAGGGAAGCCCTGTCCCACCCTTTTTTGTCACTACCCTGGGAACCTAACCAATACAGGAAAATAAGAAAGAATTATATTCCACAATAATAGGGAAGAAAACAAACAAGATTTAAGACTATTCTGTGTCAGGTTGGACTAAGCTTTTTAAGGTAATAGAAAAACACCAGGGGGTTAACATGAAAACTTTTTACTTCTTGATAATATAATACTGAATTCAGTATAACAAGAGTTGTGAAGGATCTGATATTTTACCCTACTTGCAAGCAATAAATCAGCACAATCCATCAGAGGTAACTGATTTTATTACCCATGGCAGCAGGCAGCCTGTAGATCATGTTTGCTTTGTTCCTATGGCCCAGTTCCCATAGGATAACTCAAAGAGGGCAAAGTTACATTTCACAGTCAGGAGACTGCGTTATAGAACCCTGAGCCTGAGAATCTGAATGTTTTATACTAGAGAGTAAGTGTGTCTGCTCTTTGGAACAATGCAAGACTATTTCAGTACTCCAGTGTTGTTGGCTATACAAACCCTCTTGAAAGAAAGAAAGTCCAAACAGAGACAGTCAGTGTCTTTCCTGGTAAAACGTGCATAAACATGAGAAAACAACGAAGACATTGTCTCCTAAGACAGTAAAACTGTTGTTCTCATCCCTTCCTTGAGGATTCAGACTTTCTTCTACATCTCACATGTGATCTTGTCACCAAGTGAAGGGAAGAGAAATTTGTGGAGAAATCACATGTATGCATGTGTGAGTCACTTCAGTCATGTCTGAATCTTTGCATCCCTATGGACTGTAGCCCGCCAGCTTCCTCTGTCCATGGGATTCTCCAGGCAAGAATGCTGGAATGGGTTGCTGGGCCTTCCTCCAGGGAGAAATCACACCCATTCCCAAATGTTTCATTTCAGAAGTTTCAGGCATTATTTTCTCTCCTAGTCCATTGTGTAAATAAAACGCCTCAAAATGAAGGTATAGGGATTTGGCAAACATACAGTGTCTGCCATAATTTCAAATCAATATTGCACTACATACAATAGTATGCAAACACACTAGAAACAATACTAAATGAAATAATTTAAAATAAATGTATGGGATAAATCTAGAAACATAAAAAACTGAAAATAAACAAGAAAAATATGAATGCAATTTCTGGGTGATTATTTCTTCAGGGCCAGAGGTGGTGTGAGAAAAGAAAAGAGCAACTGGTAGTTTCAATGGTTTAAAAGTCATCTAGTCTGTAAGCCGAATGGTAAAGTATGAAGTGTTCATTTTATTATTTTTATATTTCAAAACATATTTGTGTGATAGCATGTTATACACACATATGTATATTAGATATGCAACATGAAAGGGATAAAAATTAATTCTCTGGGTTAATAATAATTGACTATTAATTCTCTGAGTCTAAGTGTATAAAGGGGACAACAACTGGGAGAGAATTTGCGAAGTACCTTTTCGTCAGGTTAGAAGAATGGAACAAGGCATTCTGGGCGGAGAGTATTTAACAAAAGCAAGAAGTAAAACTGCCTAGAATGTGTAGAAAAGTCAAGCATTCACGAGGGCTACGGTGTAAGTTAGTAATTAATAATTAATAATAATGATTAATAATAATAAGTCTGAAAATTTTGCTAGGGTCAGATTTTTTTCTGAAATTATGTTTTTTAGTTGAAATATAGTCAATTTACAGTGTTGTTACTTTCAGGTATACAACAAAGTGATTCAGTTGTGTGTGTGTGTGTTCTGTTGTGTCATGTCTAACTATTTACAATGCTACGGACTGTAGCCCTCCAGGTGCTCTGCCTGTGAGATTTCCCAGGCAAGAATACTGGAGTGGGTTGCCATTTCCTCCTCCAGGGAATCTTTCTAACCCAGGGATCAAACCTGCCTCTCCTGCATCTCCTGCATTGTGTGTACCACTGAGCCACTCAGGCAAGTCACACACACACCCCTGCCACTGTTGTCTGTTGTCTCACAAGAGGATGCCAATTTTCCTTGAAACCACTCTCCATCTTCTCCAGGTCAACAAGTTGAATCCCAGCATAGACAAAGGCAAGGTACCATAATTGTATGGGAAAATGGAGCCTATGTACTGAGAGAAGTGTGGCACTTTACAGTTAGTATTAGTAGGAGGCTGGGGAGTGTCTGAGTTGAATTAAATCCTCCCAAAAAGACATATTGAAGTCCTAACCCATGGTACCTCAGAATGTGTTTTTATTTGGAAATAGTCTTTGCAGATGCAATCAATTCCAACTAAGACCTTTAGTATAGATCCTAATCTGACTGGTATCCTTATAAAAGTGGGGAAATTTGGACACAGAAGCGGACATGCATGTAGAAAGGATGACTTGATGACAGTCAGGGAAAGGTGGCTATGTTGCTGGCATGCAGCTAAAAGTCAATGACACCAAAATTTGCAGGCAAATATCGGAAGCCAGGAGAGACAAGGAAGGACCGTGCTCTAGAGCCATCAGCGAGTCTGGAACAGCCAGTGCCTTGATTTCGGACTTTTAGCCTCCAGTTCTGTGACACAGTAAATTCTGTTATTTTAAGCCACCCAATTTTTGGTATGTTGTTAAAGCAGCTATAGAAAGGGGCTAATGCACCATGTGGATCCAATAGCTCTTAAATGAGTGAAGTTGAAATATCAGATTAGTTAGAATCAAATTCATGGGTGCCCTCACCTGGGATTCAGGATTTAACACAGTAGCTTGAGCATTTGGGACTGGTTTTTCACTACATTGGTGAACTGATGCCTGGACTCACTGGTGGCCTTGTAGTTAATGAGAGTGAATTTCTAGACTTTCACTGGCATGCTGAAAGGGAGTGTGAATGTTTGGGAAGATGATAGTTTTGAATGGGTTATGAACTAATTGCTCAACTACTCCCTCAGTATCCCCTTCACTGGACCCCACAGGATATGCTCTTTGCCAAGAAGTAATGAATGGGGCCTTGATGAATTGTGGGGGCCATCATGGGAACCCAGAGTTAGCTGCGGTAGATTTCCTAACCTTAATGGAAATAATGAGCCCCATGGGGATAGAATTAAATGTTTGGGAACACATGTAAGAATTAAAGATTTTAAAATTAAAAAAATAAAAAACTTAAAAAAAAAAAATCTCTATTTTAAAATGTAAAAAAAAAAAAAAAAAAGAATTAAATGGAAACACAATTATAAAAATAAGTCACAAGGACAGAATAATAAATACACTTCTGACCTGTTGACATTTTGGGCAATGGCACATTGAATCCCAAATATATTTCAAAAGAGAATAGATGACACTTGACATATATAAGAGCTATGTTAATCATTTTGGCTCTATAAATTACCCTGACATTTAGGAGCTTAAAACAATAGGCATTTATTAACTCACAGTTTCTAAAAATCAGGAATTTGGGAGCAACTTAGCCTGGTGATTCTACATTCAGGGTTGCTCATGAGGTTGCAGTAAATATGTCAGCCAGAGCTTCATTCATCTGAAGACTTGACTGAGACAGGAGAATCCATTTGCATGGCTATTGGCAGGTCTCAGTTCCTTGCTAACAGTTGGCAGAAGCTCTAAGTTTCTTGCTGCAGAAGCTCTAAGTTTCTTGCTACAGAAACCTCTTCATAGAGCTGCTTGTGTTTCTTTTATGACCATACCAGCTGAGTTCCCTCAGGAAGAATGTAAGCAAGGGTGAAACCCAAATCCTTTTTGTGATCTAGTTACAGAAATCATACAGTATCATTTTTGCCACTTTTTCTTTTCAATAGAAGTTAAGCCATTAAATATAGCTCACAACTAAACAGAAGAGAATTATGTTTCAACTTTCCCTGGGAGTACTTGTACCTTTATTTGCTAGATGACACCAAACTTGAATCACCATAGTGATGAATTTCCCTGGGTGGCTCAGACAGTAAAGTGTCTGCGTACAATGTGGGAGACCCGGGTTCAATCCCTGGGTTGGGAAAATCTCCTGGAGAAGGAAATGGCAACCCACTCTAGTATTCTTGCCTGGAAAATCCCATGGACGGAGGAGTCTGGTAGGCTACAGTCCATGGGGTTGCAAAGAGTAGGACACGACTGAGCAACTTCACTTTCTTTTTTTAAAAAAATTAAATTTATTTATTTTAATTGGAGGCTAATTACTTTGCAATGTTGTATTGGTCTTGCCACACATCAACATGAATCCGCCATGGGTGTGCAGGTGTTCCCCATCCTGAACCCCCCTCCCACCTCCCTCCCTGTACCATCCCTCTGGGTCATCCCAGTGCACCAGCCCCAAGCATCCTGTATCCTGCATAGAACCTAGACTGGCAATTCATTTCTTATATGATATTATACATGTCTCAATGCCATTCTCCCAGACTGTTTTATACATCTGTGTCTCTTTTGCTGTCTCACATACAGGGTTATTGTTACCATCTTTCTAAATTCCATATATATATGTTCAGTTCAGTTCAGTTCAGTCACTCAGTCGTGTCTGACTCTTTGCAACCCCATGAATCACAGCACACTAGGCCTCCCTGTCCATCACCAACTCCCAGAGTTCACTCAAACTCATGTCCATCGAGTCGGTGATGCCATCCAGCCATCTCATCCTCTGTCGTCCGCTTCTCCTCCTGCCCCCAATCCCTCCCAGCATCAGAGTCTTTTCCAATGAGTCAACTCTTCACATGAGGTGGCCAAAGTACTGGAGTTTCAGCTTTAGCATCATTCCTTCCAAAGAACAGTGCAAGGCTGATCTCCTTTAGAATGGACTTGTTGGATCTCCTTGTAGTCCAAGGGACTCTCAAGAGTCTTCTCCAGCACCACAGTTCAAAAGCATCTATTCTTCAGCACTCAGCCTTCTTCACAGTCCAACTCACATCCATACATGACCACTGGAAAAACCATAGCCTTGACTAGACAGACCTTTGTTGGCAAAGAAATGTCTCTGATTTTCACTATGCTATCTAGGTTGGTCATAACTTTTCTTCCAATGAGTAAGCATCTTTTAATTCATGGCTGCAGTCACCATCTGCAGTGATTTTGGAGCCCCCCCAAAAAATAAAGTCTGACACTGTTTCCCCATCTATTTCCCATGAAGTGATGGGACCAGATGCCATGATCTTCGTTTTCTGAATGTTGAGCTTTAAGCCAACCTTTTCACTCTCCTCTTTCACTTTCATCAAGAGGCTTTTTAGTTCCTCTTAACTTTCTGCCACAAGGGTAGAATATGCATTAGTATACTGTATTGGTATTTTTCTTTCTGGCTTACTTCACTCTGTATAATAGGTGCCAGTTTCATCCATCTGATTAGAACTTTCTTTCTTTCTTTTGTACGCATACATGTTTGTTCACAAACTTGGAGCCCTTCAAATGGTGGAGGTCGGAGTACTTTGAGTAAGAACCCTGAGATGCAGCCAATATGATACACTGTGACTTTTTCTCAAGTCTTTACAATTTATTGTGACTCTACTGGAGAAAAGAAGATGCTCCTACTTTCTGGAGGATATTAGTTACTGATCTTGAACTACTGCTAATCCTCAGAAACACAAAATGTCATTGTGGCTTACTGTTCAAAGTACTAGCAAAGGAAGTCTAGTGATGCCAGACATTGTGTTCCAATTCCAGCTCATGATATGATAGAAAGTTAATGAGGCAGTGGATAGCTGGATCATATATATATATATTTTTCACTGTGGAGGTTGGTATTTTCATTCATACAGGTAACAAGATTAGGTACTGACAGAAAAGAAGTGCTGGACTCTGCTAGATACTATTGGTCTCTCCAGACCCACACTTTGCCTTGTTTTGTGCCTGGGAAGGCTCAACTTAAGGGACTTTATCAAAAATCCTACCTTGACCTAGGCATCCCAATTAAGTGTAACCAGTAGTAAGCACCAGCGGAAAATCAGAGGGTTGCAGGAGAGTGAAGGTTAGATATTTATTCCCCTACATCCACCTTCTTCTCCTTCTGCAGATAAGCAGTGGCTGCTTCTCTGTTGGAGATCATGGCTCCTATAGCTACTGCTATCTCACTGAGTAACCAAGGTAACTAGTCCCTTTAGATAATAATTTCCACTGGGATATGCTGAATTTAAATGTGACTGTCTCAAGCAGGTAGTTAAATACATGACTTTGAATCTCAAATATGCTGTGCATGTATATATATGTATATATATATACACACACATATATATGATATGAATATTATCCATTTAATGATGGCAGCTCAAGTGTTGCTGGTTGATGGAGAATCTTCATAGAAAATGTACACAGTGAGAGGACTGATGAGTTTCTTTGGGGGAAAACTCATGGGCTGTTTAAGTGACAGTCTAAGAAAAAGTACTTGGAAAGGAGATTGAAAAGACATGACCTGTTCTAATAATTTTCTATCAGGAGCAAATAGACAGTTAAGTAAAAGATTTTATGAATCTTGTTTGTAGAGGAGAAAAAAATGATTAGAAGATGTACTGGGGGTGGGGAGAGAATGAGAAATATATGGTGAGGAAGAATAATTTCCTTCTACCCTTCTAGATTTTTGGTCAAGACTCCCCTGTAGTAGAAGACAGATTAACAGGAGAAAAACAGGAGTTTAAAAGCATGTATACTTTCTGTATAGGAGGTACCCAGGAAAAAGTGAGTAACAAACTTTAGTGTTTCAGGATGCCACATTTTTAAATACTATCTTCAACCAAAGGTAAAAGAGGTTGGCATTCAGGGAAGCCAGTTAGGGGAGACTGTCAGAAAAAGCACAGTAAACAAGAGTAAGATTATTATAGAAATCTAACTCTTGCCCTTCTCCATCTATCTAGAAATTTAGTCATCTTTCTCTTTCTGGGACAGAGAGGAAAACACTCCTACAAATGAAGTAAAAAGTATTTATAAAACATTTACTCTTATAAAAGTAATGTCTCTTACAAAAAATATATAATTATTCATTATAACAGAAATCAGGCATTCATGATGTTAAAGAAAATATTATTCTGAAACTTGTTAAAATAGTAAGAAAGACTTTGTTCAAATCTATTGTAATAGGGGCTAACTCTACAGCAATAAGAAAGAAGGATTTTAAAAACTTAATTTATTTTAATTGGAGGTTAATTGCTTTATAATATTGTGGTGGTTTTGCTATACGTTGACATGAATCAGCCATGGATGTAATTTGGTCAACTCCAAATACAGTGAAGACAACTGGAGATTTATAGCCAAGGAGCAGAGTAATGGGGGTCAGTGAAAAGTTAATAAACAGACTTCAAGGGATTTTTGCTAAACTGACAACAGGATTCTTGCTGAAGTCAGGCCAAAGTGACCAAATACCAAGGGAAGAACATGAGAAACTTGAGCAGATATCTAGGACTTGTGGATTCTTGCTAAACCATCTAAGCAGTGTCCTTTGCTGAAGCTGTCTAACGTAGAAGCCTGAATGAGAAGGAGAACAGGGGAGCCTAACTAAAGTTTGGTTGAGGAAGAAGTTTCATCAGTAATTACGGTGAGGTTAACTAGTTGGATTGACTTAAATCTGATTAAAAATATTTGCTAATGGAATCCAGACAGTTTTATGCTCATATTTTATGATTGACCAATGTAAATCACCACCTTGCTGCTGCTGCTGCTAAGTCGCTTCAGTCGTGTCCGACTCTGTGTGACGCCATAGATGGCAGCCCACCAGGCTCCCTCGTCCCTGGGATTCTCCAGGCAAGAACACTGGAGTGGGTTGCCATTTTCTTCTCCAACGCATGAAAGTGAAAATCACCACCTTACTGTATTGAAAATGATAGCATTATGCTGGAAGGGGTTCATACTACTGAAGAAACAATGAAAGAGAACAAAATAATGTAACATCCAGTGTAATTATTTTATCACTTACTAAATTAAGCAGAACTATGTGGAAAATCATGCAATAACACATTGTTAATCATAAGAAATTTCCCCTTTCATACTAGCTACATAAGTTATTTCCACATTAACTTGTCTAAGGGAACATTTAGTCAAAGCTGTAACTTTCTCTTTTTATGCCTGTGATTTACTCCCCCAGAGAAGGGTATGTCTAACCACTACAGTATTCTTATCTGGAGAATCCCCTGGACAGAGGAGCCTGGTGGGCTACAGCTATAACTTTCTCTCTCTCTCTCTCTCTCTTTTTTTGTTTGCTTATTATTGATTCCTGTAAACAATAGAATGGGAATAAACTAAGAGAGATCTAGTCATAAAAGAAAGAAGTGCAAAACTCCAGTGAACAAAAAAGAACACTCTTTGTTTTGCTTTCTTAGCATGTTATTTCTCTCAATTACATTATTTGGTAGTATGGAGTTTGCAAATCAACAGTTTAAATAATTTCACCTTGACTATGCATGTCCTACTATTTAGAAGCAGTGAAAGAGAGGGCCTCAAAAGCAAAGTAGCAACAGAACTTAATATTTTTTACTATTGTTCTGTTTCTGTTAAACTTGAGATAATATACAAACTAATGATAACTTACATCTCACTCCAGTATGCTTATCTGGAGAATCCCACTGGTAGAAGAGCCTGGTGGACTACAGTCCATGGGGTTGGATGCAACTGAGCAATTAATTTTCTCTTTCATTACCTTTCAAATGCTAAAAGCAAAAAATGAGCTATAGTTTCTCCTGAAGCAGTGCAAGGTAGACATCATTGTTCTCAATTTTTTTTTTTATATGATATACCAGTAATTGCTTTTGAGTGGGAAGATATTAAGAATTTAATTAATCTTTCCAACTCTGATTAAAGAAATAATCATTCAGTAAAGCCAGATTGGCTCTAACATCAACCAGTATTTTGCTGCTTATTTATATATTCAGTCTTATGTACTTTGATGTAAGCAAAGCTGTTAGTGAAAAATACCAAGGGATCTTTTATAAGGAACTCTGCAAAATCTGTCAACTTTTTATATTTTCCAAATTAAAAAAAAAAAAAAATTCCCTCTGGTTATTTCCACTTCTTTTCATCATGGAGACTGCATTGCATTTTGCAGAGTTAAACCAGATGGCTGGTAAAAGAAATTTATCATCAAGCTTAACTAGTACATTTCATAGAAATTTTTCAATTTATACATGGAAATTTTATGAAGTGTTTCTTCTGCAGATCCTTATGTAAATTAACACAGGCCCTAAAGCCCAAAGTTTGAAGAAAAAAAGAAAAGGCCAGACTTAAAATCCCCAGGCCATGCAGAAAGAAGAAGCATAAAGTCAAGTCACAACACTAATCTATACTCAAACCTTGAATTATACTGACTCATAATCTGGTCATGATTCTGCATAGAGGAAGTTAGAAAAGGTTGTCAACTGAGAGGATTAAAAAAGGACATACAATCTTATCCAAATAGTTAAGCCTTCTTCATCTTTATGTCCTTGTTTTTTTTTTTTTTTTAAAATAAATAGACAATTTAAGTAGTTTAGCCAGTTTGCCAGAGCTAGCTTTCTCTCTCTGTTGCTAGTCATTGCTTTTTTCCCCTTCCTTCATTTCCCTGTAGTCATCTCTAGAATTAATATTTATAGCTCTGATGGTATGAGCACTCTGATGAGATTCAATTTTCAATCTTCATTTTATTGCAGGGTACAGCTTTAGAGGGTGAAGAGTAGATCAGATTAGGGTTTACTCTGCCAGGAGTTTCTATTCATAGACTTTCTTTAAAAGTAGGATGTGAGAAAGACATTAATAATGAAATACATTCTGTCCGTCATATTTGAGGATGATACTGTGACGTATTACCATTTCAGGTTTTGGGTGTGGTTGAAAACCAAGAGCTTTCTGTAGCAGGTTTTTCTATGCTCTTAGAATGTTAAAGAGCATATTTCGGCCTGCAGCTGCTGATACAATTGACTAAACCTGATGCAGCTTGAGCTGTTTTCCATTTCTTTTTCAGAAATTAATTCAGAACATAGAAGGATTTTGGAATGAGCATATGTTGTGGCACACATGCTAATAATGTATCAGTGAAAAGCCTCCAGTTGTAAGTAACAGAATGTGACTCAGTCTAAATGAAAATAGATTTATTATCAGGACACTAAGAATCAAAAAGAACTTTTAAGTCTGAAAAACCTATGTAGCAATGAGGATAATCCATATTGAAAGTTAAGCACAGATGACTGGTCTTTTCTTCATTGATGTTGGAAATACAGATGTCAAATAGCCTGTTACCTTTTTTGCAAAGATGCTTGAGATTCAGATTCTAGAAGGAGAGAATTTAATTGACTGGTTTGGAGACATAGTGAATGGCAGCTCTACCAGAACACTGTGGAGTTGTGAAGGGTGGTAATTCTGAATTAACTGATCCTGAAAGAAAATGGAAGGTCTGATCAGTGGGCGACTGGTCTTATTACACTACTGCTACTGGTTTTTGGATATTGTGATCAATAAAGATTTATTTTTGGATACTGGTTTCCATGGACTCTCCAAAAGATATCAGACATTAGACCTAATCCAACCAAAAATACTACTAAATCTAGAAGACAGAACTCTCCTACGTGGGTAAGGGAGTAAAATGTGCTTCAGTGATGGATGAACAAGCATTTAAACTCTGAACTGATTTTTTCCAATTATGGGTAAATATATAAGAAAAGTATAAGTGCTTTTGAGAGCCTCTGCTGAATAATATCAATAACATTCTCCAATGTAAGGATACTTAAAATAATCATATTTAAAAGGTTTAGACAGTTATTGGGGAGGAAACTAATTGATTCCTAAAATTTTTACAGACAAAGCTGTATGTGTTTTGACATTTCCCATTTAAAATTAGGAAGTGCTATACAGCAGGCATTTGTACCACCAGAGTCATAGAAATGGCATATCTTTCCATTGTGGCTCATTGCATCTTTAGTGATGAGAACATATATAGTTTTACACTGCTGAATTAAAAAGATTTTTTCTTCTTTATTTTCATAGATGTTAAATATCTGTAAAGAATCTTCTTAAATTTTCTGATAAATATATCAATAAGGATAATAACAATAATGACTAATGTATTTAATGTTGGGTATATGCCATAACACTAAAAGTATTACTCATTTTTTCTCAATTTCAGCGCTTTTGACATTTTGGAGCAGATACCTCTCTGTTGGGTTGGGAAATCAAGGTCCGTCTGGTTCAATAAGATGTTTAGCAATATCCATCGTCTCTACTCACTAGAGGCCATACAAGCCTGTCAACCTCCCTCTCGCCAAGTTGTGACAATCAAAAATGACTCCATATACTGCCAAATGTCCCATTCAAGAACCACTGTAATAGACGCTATTGTATTCTGCCTTCAGAAAAATATGTTGGTCAAGAAAAGCTTTCTTCACTTAAATTTACTGCAGCAGGAAAGAATACCACTTCGATAGTAAGCTAACTTAACAGATACAAGTTCAGTTCAGTTCAGTTGCTCAATCGTGTCCAACTCTTTGTGACCCCATGAATCTCAGCACGTCAGGCCTCCCTGTCCATCACCAACTCCCGGAGTTCACTCAGACTCACGTCCATCGAGTCAGTGATGCCATCCAGCTATCTCATCCTCGGTCGTCCCCTTCTCCTCCTGCCCCCAATCCCCCCCAGCATCAGAGTCTTTTCCAATGAGACAACTCTTCGCATGAGGTGGCCAAAGTACTGGAGCTTTGGCCCTAGCATCATTTCTTCCAAAGTACTCTTTGCAGTCCAAGGGACTCTCAAGAGTCTTCTCCAGCACCACAGTTCAAAAGCATCAATTCTTTGGCACTCAGCCTCCTTCACAGTCCAACTCACATCCATACATGACCACTGGAAAAACCATAGCCTTGACTAGACAGACCTTAGTCGGCAAAGTAAAGTCTCTGCTTTTCAATATGGTATCTAGGTTGGTCATAACTTTTCTTCCAAGGAGTAAGTGTCTTTTAATTTCATGGCTGCAATCACCATCTGCAGTGATTTTGGAGCCCCCCAAAATAAAGTCTGACACTGTTTCCACTGTTTCCCCATCTATTTGCCATGAAGTGATGGGACCGGATGCCATGATCTTCGTTTTCTGAATGTTGAGCTTTAAGCCAACTTTTTTGCTCTCCTCTTTTACTTTCATCAAGATGCTTTTTAGCTCCTCTTCACTTTCTGCCATAAGGGTGGTGTCATCTGCATATCTAAGGTTATTGATATTTCTCTCGGCAATCTTGATTCCAGCTTGTGTTTCTTCCAGTCCAGTGTTTCTCATGAGGTACTCTGCATATAAGTTAAATAAGCAAGATGACAATATACAGCCTTGACGTCCTCCTTTTCCTATTTGGAACCAGTCTGTTGTTCCATGTCCAGTTCTAACTGTTGCTTCCTGGCCTGCATACAGATTTCTCAAGAGGCAGGTCAGGTGGTCTGGTATTCCCATCTCTTTCAGAATTTTCCACAGTTTCTTGTGATCCACACAGTCAAAGGTTTGGCATAGTCAATAAAGCAGAAATAGATGTTTTTCTGGAACTCTCTTGCTTTTTCCATGATCCAGCGGATGTTGGCAATTTGATCTCTGGTTCCTCTGCCTTTTCAAAAACCAGCTTGAACATCAGCAAATTCAATGTATTTTCAGAGGTTTCTTACTTAGGCTCAAGTAAGAAAGGTGGGTCTTTCAAAGTAGGGTATTATAGCACAGGGAACTCTGTTCAATATTAGGTAACAACCTAAATGGGAAAACAATTTGAGAAAGAATAGATACATGTATATATATTGGTGTTTCCCTGATGGCTCAGTTGGTAAATAATCCACCACCAATGCAGGAGACTTGGGTTAGACCCCTGGGTCAGGAAGATCCCCTGAAGAAGGAAATGGCAACCCACCCCAGTATTCTTGCCTGGGAAATCCCATGGACAGAGGAGCCTGGCAGGCTACAGTCCATGGGTTCGCAGACTCAGACACAACTTAGGGACTAAACCACCACAACCACCACATGTGGATATATAACTGAATTGCTTTGCTGTACACTTGAAACTAACACAACACTGTTAATCAACTACACTCCAATATAAAATGGAAAGTTAAAAAAAAAGTAAACGAGGATTGATTAGGACTGGGTAAAGTTCATGTAAAATATTCAGGTTTGGAGGCCATAGGAAGGAAAATGTCTTCAGGTGAGTCTTATTGTTTCAATGAAAAGAGAGCTGTTCCTTGAAATGAGCAAACTCTTTGCCAGATATATTGATTTCCAATAATCTCCTCATGTGAACAGTAAAGTTATTTATAGTTTGAAGTCTCATCTTCTCCATAAGAATTTCCTGGCGCAAATTGTTTGATACAGGTTGTCTAAGTTTTCCATCCCACCCGTTACATCGATACAGGTAGTCTGTTTTCAGTCGTTCCAGTCTGGTTACATTGATAAAATTGTCTCGATTTTCAGATTTCTATTATCAACTCTTTCGAGTCTGTCCTCAACAAGGGTGCTCCCTTCCAGTGTCACGTTGAGCCAATAGAACACAAAAGAGACTGAGCTCAGTTCAGAAACAAAGGAAAATTTGACTCTGATCCAATAAAGTAGATGCCAGGTCAGGCCCTAGAGCTCCTCCTCTGCGGGACAGGCTGTGGGCAGGGATGCTTTATGAGATCTTATCAGTGGGGAGAGGCAGGGAGGAGTTCCCAGGGTGGCACAGGTGTACTGCTCAGGGCAGCAGATCCTCGCACCCTGGCACAGTGCTTTTGCACATGGTGTGCAGAACCAAAGCTTTGGGTGCAGCCAAAGGTTAGACTTTATTTTAATTAACCAGATTCTTTTTTTTTTTGTTTAATTTCCCAGGAATTGTTAATGGGCTTTAGTGGTGACAATTTTAATCCTTCTCTAGACAGAGCTGAGCGGAGAAGGCAATGGCACCCCACTCCAGTACTCTTGCCTGGAAAATCCCATGGACAGCAGAGCCTGGTAGGCTGCAGTCCATGGGGTCACTAAGAGTCGGACACGACTGAGCGGCTTCACTTTCACTTTTCACTTTCATACATTGGAGAAGGAAATGGCAACCCACTCCAGTGTTCTTGCCTGGAGAATCCCAGGGACGGGGGAGCCTGGTGGGCTGCCGTCTATGGGGTTGCTCAGAGTCAGACAGGACTGAAGCAACTTAGCAGCAGCAGCAGCATATGGTATATATGGGTATATATATGGTATATATATGGCATAGTGACCATATGGGACATGATTTACCCAAATCTGTACTGATGTATGAGGTGTTGGTATCGTGTATTGTGCTTTGGAGAGTGGTCGTTTTACCACCTTTATCAAATGTTTTTGTTCTCTCTTTCTCTCCATCTCAGTCATTTGATGGGACAACATTTTGATCACTGTAACTATTATGGGCTGAATCAAGTTTCTATCCTCTCAAAGCTCATATGTGGAAGCCCTAAACCTCAATTTGATAGTATCTGAATTTTGGGCCTTTGTGTGATAATTAGTTTAGGTTAAGGTAATAAATCTGCAAGCACCTTGATCTTGGACTACCCAGTGTCCAGCACTGTGAGATAAATGTGGTGTTTAAGCCACCCAGTCTATGGTGTTTTGTTATAGCCACCTGTGCTAAGATAGTAACATTGATAAATTCTAAGAAAAGAGTACAACTGAGCTTCCCGGGTGGTGGTGCAGCCGTACAGAATCTGCTTGGCAATGCAGGAGATGCAGGAGACCAAGATTTGATCCCTGGGTCGGGAGGAGTCCCTGGAGGAGGGCATGGACAGAGGAACATGGTGGGCTACAGTCCATGGGGTGGGCAAGAGTCAGATACAACTGAGTGACTAACTCTCTCTCATACCTCTGTGTATTAGATTTTATTTTTAGACGTATTAATGGTGTCACCTGTTTTTCCTTTGTCATACTCATAAAATCAGCACTTTTTAAGTTTTTACTTAATCTATTTCTCAACTATATGCTCCAAGAAGTTAGAATATTTAAACCCTTACTTTTATATCGTCAGTGTCCAGCAGAGTTCATGGCACCTACCAGACAGACAATAAACATTTTTTGTGAATTGATAAAATGACAAATGTTGCATTTAGAAATTACTTTTAAATCTAATGCATTGGACATAGCATAGCATTGGACATAGCATAGCATTGGACATCCCATTTATATTAGGTATCTTTTTTTCTTCTTTTAATTAACAATTGTTTCCTTGACAGACATAAAAGTACAACTATTTCCATCTATCAGAATTGTTCATTTCACCTCCACCAACTGTATATAAGCAAGTTTGTAGAAACTCTCCTACTAAAAAAAGATTTGTCAGTTATCCCTGAATATATTTTAGGATACATTAATAAATTGCTGCTATGCCTAAAACTTCACTTTTTGAATTATCAGTTGTGAGATTATAAGTATTAATTATATGGTAGATAATATTTTAAAAATCCATGGCACATACCATTGTCTATGCTGTTTATTTTATATATTTCATATGTCTCCTTGGAATGGAGATCTCCTACTGTGTTATTTTGCTTGGATGAGCCAAATATTGATTTACAATTTAATATACATCATTCTATTAGAGAAAGTTGCACATTCCCTCCAAAAAAACACATATTTACAGTAGTTCATTGAGCATTTTTTCTGAACTCTTTGCGCATTTTCTCCTTATCAAATTGTTTCCATGGATTTCTCACACTATTAGTATAATAGACTGGCAGACACTTTTAGGTTTGATTATTACACAGCTAGCTGTTGTACACTCTACACTGTATAAAAATGTGCTAAAAATAGCTTAATATTTTTATAGCTTGTATTGACTTTGTGGGCAGAAAGTAGACATGAGCTAAAATGTTATCAAGGAACCCCTGTTACTTCTAAGAGAGTCCTTCTGGAAAGTGAGGTATAAATACAACGTTTTGACAGATCAGATAGCAATGTCAACTGTGTCACTTTAGTAATAGCATTTTGAATCATTCTCTCTTAAATTTTAAATCTTAATGATTTACAGACATTTTGTAAAGTTGAATAAACTGAATGTCTGTTCCGTTACATTGAGAAATAGTCATTTTCTACATTAATAGTTTTAATGACATGGCATCTTAATTATCATATCACTCATGGCTATTTTATATGAAGTTTTATTTTTAAAGAAACATAAAAAAGGAAGTAATGATGAGGGATGGGAATACTAGGTGTGTTCTATGTACTGAACAGCTCTCGTGTATTAGGGCTGGTTATAGATCTTCTGTTTGGTAAGAACATGTGTTCCTCTGGAAAATACATGGGGGAGAAATAGATATTTCTATCACATTTATTGCTTTCTGTATCTGCTATTTAACTTCAGAACATATTAAAACTTCTCCTACTAGTCTTATGTATGGTCTATATACATTATAAAAGTGTTGTGATTTTGCTTTTCTCTGTCTTAAATCATGGATTCTTTACAATTGGCTCAAGAACACTCAATTTATATCTGTTTTCTTCTTCAACAATTTCTCATGAGGCTTTCACAGTAGCGGTGGCTGTGCATGTCACTGACTCTCATGTAACCATTTATGACACTGGATTTTAATTGTTTGCTTACTGATCTGTCTATGGTCTTCTTGGGGCCAAACTGCATTTTAATTATCTTTGGTCCTTCTCCCTCTTCCCACTTCAAAGTTATCATGATGTATACAATGACCACAATTAAGTGGCAGGATCAATTCTTTCAATTTCTGTGTATGTCCTTTATTCCTTCCCCATTCTAGGGACACTAGCTTTGAGCAAACAGAGAAAAGAAACATATACTCTGTTAAAGTATGCATCAAATTCATATGTGGTCTATATCAGCAAGCAAAAGATTTATTTGTCTTGGGGACATTTTACCTGGAAGAGTGAGAAAGACAAACACCCTTTCTATTGATAGACTGACACTGATCCTATTTTATGAGAGTTACACTACATTGTGTTCAGTGGGGATATGTAAAATGATCTAGAAATTTCATGGAGAGATTGAGAAAGGGACCTGAAAGATAGCCATTTTAGGTTGACTTGATAGAGAAATTAAGGAACAGACATGTTAAAAATACATTGAGTACATTTTTTCAGTGATAATACTTTCTGATAATAGAGTATTGCATTTCATTCACCTAGATATTATGGCCACACAAAGCATTTACTAAATTTTGTGACATAAACAACTAGTTTCACTTTTATAAATCTACACGCAAATATTCTTTGTCACAAACTATACACACTCTGTTAAAAGATAAACTGAGGCATATTGCAATTTTTAGGTTTATTTGAGCAAAAATCCACTTGAATTGTTGTTGCTCAGTTGCTCAGTCATGTCTGACTTTTTGCAACTCCATGTGCAGCAAGCCAGGACTCCTTATCCATCATCAACTCCTAGAGCTTACTCAAACTCATGTCCATTGAGTCAGTGATGCCATCCAACCGTCTTATCCTCTGTTGTCCCCTTCTCTTGCCTTCAATCTTTCCCAGCATATCTTTTCCAAAATTGGGCAGCACCAATTAAGAAGTGGTTAGAAGTGCTCCACTCACAGGAGCTGAGGTGGGACTTTCATAGAGAAAATATGGAAGCAAAATAAGGAAATGATTGACTGAGTGTAGCTCAAATCCTTCTTTGCTGTTTGTGATAGTTTATCCTTAGCTTTTAATTTTATAACCTTGAACTGTTTATAGGCTTAGATTTTGCTTTGCTTAAGAGGCATCCCAGGTCCTTTTAAGGACAACCTCATTCTAACAGCTCCCTTGTTTAATTAATTTAACACTCCTAAAAATGTAGTTTGTAAATAACATATTTGCTAACAAGTAATTCTTGATTTAAGGAATCATATGAAAACTTTTTATAAGAGTGAATATTCATGCTTTTTCTGTTTTGCAAATATTAGTATTTTTATAGGTGATTTTCTTTGAAAACATCCTTCACTTAAAATGCATGTAAACTATTGATGGACTAGCAAGGTTCAGTACATTTGCTTATGAAAAGATGATCATTTTCTACAAGTTTTTCAGAGTGGTATTATTTAACAAATCTGTCTCCTCTAATGCATTAAAATTATGTACTTTATTTTAAAAACTTCATTTTATAAAAAGCACATTTTGTGTACTAAATATTTTAGTTTTGTTAATATTTTGTTTTAGCAGATTTTTCCATCTGTTTATATGAATATGTTTTTCACTATTCCCTGACCTTTTGCTGTTCACTGACATTCACACAGTCAATCCTTTAATGATTTGATTATGGCAAAGAAAAATATCAGATTATTATGTTATATAATGTTAAGAGAAATTGGTAGGGTTATATGCTTTACTTTTTGAATTACAATACTTGAAATATTACCAAAAAAAAGAAAACAAAAACCCACCAAAATATCCCAATAATGGCACTTGCAGGGTTCATGAAAGCCTAATAGGTATGGTTCACACACTTTTGCTTTTCAATTTTTCTCTGAGAGATTGAGGTCTGTTCAGTGGTGTGTACTGAACTGAATCACTTCTGTTTGCTAAATATATATATGCACACACACATATATATAGTTTTTGTTTTTAAAACATGCTTCTTTGCTAGATGATTATTAAACATAATTATATATCAAGAGATCTACTAGAAGATTTAAAATATGTTATTCTCACGCTTGTAAAAGAAATAAAAGCTCACTTTCTAATAAAGACAAATGCAGTCCTCTTTTTCTTCCAAGTGTTCATTTTTTTCTGGCTTGCCTTTCAAAGGCATTGAGCTTCGTTATTTGTTAGCCAGAAGCTTGACAATATGGTTACATTATGATATTTATTAAATGTAGAGGAAATATTAATATCTGATACTTATGTGAATGATCCCAACCCCAGAGCTGTTCATTAGTCCCTGTGTTTTATTTTTAAGGTCTTCATTATTTTAGAAACTGTGGTCACCTCATATTATTCCTCACCTCTCAAAATCACTTCAGCAAAATATTTTACCACAGAAACTGGCCCAGCATTACTTCAATATAAGAGGAGAAATTGATGTTTATATTATGCATACAACTGAAGTTCATTCTTTGTGTTCTATTTTCTTTTAAAATACCTTGATATGAAGATAAGTATATGATGTAGATGATAATCAACAGAATTACTAATTCCTGTCTAGGCCGTTGTGATTTTTGACCATACTTTATCATTTGTATTACTGGTTTTTTATCATGTTATATTTGGAGGTGTTGGGAGAGTGTGTAATTTCTTTGGTTCTGTCTCATCACAATAAAAATCTGAAGCGACAGACCAGTGTTACAGCCCTCGGATGGACCAGTGTTACAGCTCCACATTACAGCTCAGTTTTATTTAGAAAGTAAAGGAAATACATCCTCAAGGCATGAGGGCATGCTGACCTACAAGATGCGGAAAGAGAGAGAGACCCCAGCCCTTTGGCTCCTCTTTTTACATGTTTTTTTCCTCCCCCTGGGCCTGCCCTATGTAACCTGGGCTAGCCAGGAGTGCTGTTTGTTCTGCCTGAGGTCCCCACTCCATTCCTCAGACCTTCCTTTGTTCTGTTTTCACAGGCTTTCTCCTCCTCGTCTTTTAGCCACTGCCATTCTGGACTCCCTTTTCCCATTCTAACTACTTAACAGAGGTGTCTATATTTTTTAAAATTGTAAGCTCCTCCCAGTATAGAAGAACTATTTTTTTTTTCAATATGTTAAAGAAAAAAAGATAGGCCCCAAATGAAGTTGCGTATGGTAGACTTCATGTCACCGAAACAATTACAGTTTTGGCTCACCCAGAAATGAAAAATTAAACTAGTCCATCAGGATTCGCCTGACCAGCGTTAGTTAGGTAATCCACATGATAACCTCCTGCAGTCTCCTATAAGGAAACTAACTGCAATAATCAACCCCTTTTTGTGACCAGTCCAACTTCCTTTTTCTTACTTCCTTTAGTCTATAAAATTTCTTCCCTTGTATGGGTCTTCAGTCCTTTCTGTTTGCTAAATTGAATATTACCTGAGTCATGAATTGCTAAAGTCAATTCAGATTATTAAAATGTACTAAATTGAATTTTATTTATTTAAACTAAAACGTCTAAGAGAGGATCATGACATATATTTATAGCAAGGTTTCTTTCTAATTTATTTATTTTAATTGGAGGTTAATTAATTTACAATATTATATTGGTCATATATGAAATGAATCTCCAGTCCAGGTTTGATGCATGATACTGGATGCTTGGGGCTGGTGCACTGAGACTACCCGGAGGGATGGTTTGGGGAGGGAGGAGGGAGTGGGGTTCAGGATGGGGAACACGTGTATACCTGTGGCAGATTCATGTTGATGTATGGCAATATCAATACAATATAGCAAGGTTTCTTATTTTCTGTAATAAAAAAAGATTGACTTCAGTTCAGTTCAGTTCAGTCACTCAGTCGTGTCCTACTCTTTGTGACCCCTTGAATCGCAGTACACCACGCCTCCCTGTCCATCACCAACTCCTGGAGTTCACAAAAACTCACTTCCATTGAGTCAGTGATGCCATCCAGCCATCACATCCTCTGTCGTCCCTTTCTCCTCCTGCCCCTAATCCCTCCCAGCATCAGCCTTTTCAATGAGTCAGCTCTTTGCATGAGGTGGCCAAAGTCCTGGAGTTTCAGCTTTAGCATCATTTCTTCCAAAGAACACCAAGGACCGATCTCCTTCAGAATGGACTGGTTAGATCTTGCAGTCCAAGGGACTCTCAAGAGTCTTTTCCAACACCACAGTTCAAAAGCATCAATTCTTCAGTGCTCAGCTTTCTTCACAGTCCAACTCTCACATCCATACATGACCACTGGAAAAACGATAGCTTTGACTAGACGGACCTTGCTTGCCAAGTAATGTCTCTGCTTTTGAATATGCTATCTAGGTTGGTCATAACTTTCCTTCCAAGGAGTAAGCATCTTTTAATTTCATGGCTGCAGTCACCATCTGCAGTGATTTTGGAGCCCCCCCCAAAATAAAGTCTGACACTGTTTCCACTGTTTCCCCATCTATTTCCCATGAAGTGATGGGACCAGATGCCATGATCTTCGTTTTCTGAATGTTGAGCTTTAAGCCAACTTTTTCACTCTCCACTTTCACTTTCATCAAGATGCTTTTTAGCTCCTCTTCACTTTCTGCCATAAAGGTGGTGTCATCTGCATATCTGAGGTGATTGATATTTCTCCCGGCAATCTTGATTCCAGTTTGTGCTTCTTCCAGTCCACCGTTTCTCATGATGTACTCTGCATAGAAGTTAAATAAGCAGGGTGACAATATACAGCCTTGACGTACTCCTTTTCCTATTTGGAACCAGTGTGTTGTTGCATGTCCAGTTCTAACTGTTGCTTCCTGATCTGAATATAGGTTTCTCAAGAGGCACGTCAGGTGGTCTGGTATTCCCATTTCTTTCAGAATTTTCCACAGCTTATTGTGATTCACACAGTCAAAGGCTTTGGCACAGTCAATAAAGCAGAAATAGATGTTTTTCTGGAACTCTTCTTGCTTTTTCCATGATCCAGCGGATGTTGGCAATTTGATCTCTGATTCCTCTGTCTTTTCTAAAACCAGCTTGAACATCTGGAAATTCATGATTCATGTACTGCTGAAGCCTGGGTGGAGAATTTCGAGCATTACTTTACTAGCATGTGAGATGAGTACAATTGAGCAGTAGTTTGAACATTCTTTGGCATTGCCTTTCTTTGGGATTGGAATGAAAACTGAACTTTTCCAGCCCTGTAGCCATTGCTGAGTTTTCCAAATTTGCTGGCATGTTGAGTGCAGCACTTTCACAGCATCATCTTTCAGGGTTTGAAATAGCTCAACTGGAATTCCATCAGCTCCACTAGCTTTGTTTGTAGTGATGCTTTCTAAGGACCACTAGACTTCACATTCCAGGATGTCTGGCTCTAGGTGAGTGATCACACCATCATGCTTATCTTGGTCATGAAGATCTTTTGGTACAGTTCTTCTGTGTATTCTTGCCACCTCCTCTTAATATCTTCTGCTTCTGTTAGGTCCATACCATTTCTGTCCTTTATCGAGCCCATCTTTGCATGAAATGTTCCCTTGGTATCTCTAATTTTCTTGAAGAGATCTCTAGTCTTTCCCATTCTGTTCTGTTCTTCTGTTTCTTTGCATTGATCAGTGAGGAAGGCTTTGTTATCTCTTCTTGCTGTTCTTTGGAATTCTGCATTCAGATGCTTATATCTTTCCTTTTCTCCTTTGCTTTTCACTTCTCTTCTTTTCACAGCTATTTGTAAGGTCTCCCCAGACAGCCATTTTGCTTGTTTGCATTTCTTTTTCATGGGTTGGTCTTGATCCCTGTCTCCTGTACAATGTCGTGAACCTCTGTCCATATTTCATCAGGCACTCTGTCTATCAGATTAAGTCCCTCAAATCTATTTCTCACTTCCACTGTATAATCATAAGGGATTTGATTTAGGTCATACCTGAATTGTCTAGTGGTTTTCCCTACTTTCTTCAATTTAACTCTGATTTTGGCAAGAAGGAGTTCATGATCTAAACCACAGTCAGCTCCCAGTCTTGTTTTTGCTTCTCCATCTTTGGCTGCAAAGAATATAATCAGTCTGATTTCAGTGTTGACCATCTGGTGATGTCCATGTGTAGAGTCTTCTCTTGTATTGTTGGAAGTGGGTGTTTGTTATGACCAGTGCATTCTCTTGGCAAAACTCTGTTAGCCTTTGCCCTGCTTCATTCCGTATTCCAAGGCCAAATTTGACTCTTACTCCTGGTGTTACTTGACTTTCTACTTTTGCATTCCAGTCCCCTATAATGAAAAGAACATCTTTTTGGGGGTGTTAGATCTAAAAGATCATGTAGATCTTCATAGAACCATTCAACTTCAGCTTCTTCAGCATTACTGGTTGGGGCATAGACTTGGATTACTATGATATTGAATGGTTTGCCTTGGAAATGAACAGAGATCACTCTGTCATTTTTGAGATTGCATCTAAGTACTGCATTTCGAACTCTTGTTGACCATGATGGCTACTCCATTTCTTCTAAGGGATTCCTGCCCACGGTAGTAGATATAATGGTCATCTGAGTTAAATTCACCCATTCCAGGCCATTTTAGTTTGCTGATTCCTAGAATGTCAACGTTCACTCTTGCCATCTCCTGTTTGACCACGTCCAACTTGCCTTGATTCATGGACCTGACATTCCAGGTTCCTATGCAATATTGCTCTTTACAGCATTGGACGTTGCTTCTATCACCAGTCACATCCACAGCTGGGTACTGTTTTTGCTTTGGCTTCATCCCTTCATCCTTTCTGGAGATAGTTCTCCACTGATCTCCAGTAGCATATTGGGCACCTATCAACCTCGGGAGTTCCTCTTTCAGTATCCTATCATTTTGGCTTTTCATACTGTTCATGGGGTTCTCCAGGCAAGAATACTGAAGTGGTTTGCCATTCCCTTCTCCAGTGGACCACATTCTGTCAGATCTCTCCACCATGACCCATTTGTCTTGGGTGGCCCCACACAGCATGGCTTAGTTTCATTGAGTTAGACAAGGCTGTGGTCCATGTGATTAGATTGACTAGTTTTCTGTGATTATGGTTTCAATGTGTCTGCCCTCTGATGCCCTTTCACAATACCTACTGTCTTACTTGGGTTTCTCTTACCTTAGACGTGGGGTATCTCTTCACGGCTGTTCCAGAAAAGTGCAGCCACTGCTCCTTACCTTGGACGAGGGGTATCTCCTCACCGCCACCCCTCCTGACCTTGAACGTGGAGTAGCTCCTCTTGGCCCTCCTGCACCAACGATGGATGTAATTAGGTGTTTTGTGAAGCCTTTTACTCTATTTGCAGATTTTTATGCACATGTGCATTTTTATGAAGAAAGAATTCATGATCACCTAAAATGCTAAGGAAAATGTTCCCTAAGTTAGTGATCTCTAAAGCCAAAGACAAAATAAGGAAGTTAGGCAACATTAGAGATAATATATATACATTTATATGTATAAATATACATTTTGCAATGTAAAATATATACAGCTTGGTTTAGGCTGATAGTAGAATAGCCTTAGCTTTTTCTTTTATTTCCCCACTAAGCTAAGTCACTTCATTTAAGAGATATGTATAAGTTGAAGAAGGGTGGAATCTTTTAATAAGAAACACAATTTCAATATTTTGTAATAAGCTAAATGGAAGAATTTGAAAAATAATGGACACATATAACTGAATCACTTTGCTGTGAACCTATAACTAACACATCACTGTTAATCAACTGCACTCGAATATAAAAGTTAAAAGCAGGCAAAAAGAAAACCAAAATCTTTCTAGAAAAAAAATCACAATTTAGACGGACTAAATGAATTCATGCCTAAATGTTATAAGTGGTCTCAAATAGTAACTGCTAGCTTTTCATTAGTAGGGATTGTTTCAGTTGATCAGGAAAGTTCTGAGCAACTGCAAAATCTTGCTTTCTCTGCTTCCAAAATCTTGCCAACGAATGTCCCTGTCGATTTTTCATAAAGCAGCTAAAGAAAATTTGTATAAACTCCAAGCAGATAATAACCCTCCTGTAGAGGAGCCCAGTTGCTTCTCATTCCAATTAGAACAAAATCTAAAATGTTAAGTATGACTTGCAGAGCAGGGTGTGACCCCTGCCTGTGTCTCCAATTTCATTGTGTACAGATTGCCCTGTTGTCCTTTGTGCTTCAGTCTGAGGGGCCTTTGCTGGTCTCCAGAGCCTGTTCTCTGTTGGAGCCTTTGGATCATCTTTCCTATTTCCTTTGCCTGAAATGCTCCTGTGCGTGACCATTTCAAGGAGGCTTGCTCTATCGGCGTTCACATTTCTCTTTGAATGTAATTTCCTAGGACAGACTTTTTTTGACTATATAAAGTTGTCCCCTCATTTTCTCTATCACTTCACCATGATTTATTTTCTTCCTATCACTCACTATTGGTCATAAATAGCTCATGTGTTTGCTCACAGTCTGCTTGTAGACAATTGAATGCAAACTTCCTGAGAGCAGGAATGTCGTCCTCCTTGTTCATCTCTGTATCTTCAGTGCTTGGAACTATGCCTAAATGTGGGAGAGACGCAACAAGTATTTATGAAGAGAATAAATAAAAGCAAGTCTTATTGAGTAAGAGAATATGTATATGTAGTTCCTAATTGTAGTTACTGAAGATTGGTGATGAGGAATAAGAAATGGTTAAGCCTTTGACAATAACGTGCCCAGTTGTGATCGATCCAGAAGAACATTGGTTATGAGAAAAGTTCTGCTGTTCTTGTTCATACTCCACATCTTTATCTTTCTCTCTGAGATCTGCATGAAATGGAAACAACTATGGACCATATAAGGAAAAGAGTAAGCTATCTACTTTTCCCTGAATGACCTTGAAAATGGCACTGATATTTCACACTTAATAGTCCACTTCTCTTTCTCACACTGTCTCTCTTTCTTTATATGGAGGTGTGTGTACCTTATATTCCAGTTTGATCTTTAGGAAATGATTCAAAATCTCATAATTTGGTGAATAAAATGTCTCTAGATACAAAGAAAAAGTAAGAGAGTTCCAGAAAAACATCTATTTCTGCTTTAGTGACTATGCCAATGCCTTTGACTGTGTGGATTACAATAAACTGTGGAAAATTCTGAAAAGAGATGGGAATACCAGACCACCTGACCTGCCTCTTGAGAAATCTGTATGCAGGTCAGAAAGCAACAGTTAGAACTGGACATGGGACAACAGACTGATTCCAAATAGGAAAAGGAATATCAAGGCTGTATATTGTCACCCTGCTTATTCAACTTATATGCAGAGTACATCATGAGACACGCTGGACTGGATGAAGCACAAGCTAGAATCAAGATTTCTTGGAGAAATAATTTCAGATATGCAAATGATACCACTCTTACAGCAGAAAGCAAAGAAGAACTAAAGAGCCTCTTGATGAAAGTGAAAGAGGAGAGTGAAAAAGTTGGCTTAAAACTCAACATTCAAAAAACAAAACTCATGGCATCTTGTCCCATCACTTCATGGCAAATAGATGGGGAAACAGTAGAAACAGTGACAGACTTTATTTTTGGGGCTCCAAAGTCACTGCAGATGGTGACTGAAGCCATGAAATAAAAAGATGCTTACTTCTTGGAAGAAAAGTTATGATCCACCTAGACAGCATATTAAAAAGCAGAGACATTACTTTACCAAAAAAGGTCCATCTAGTCAAGGCTATGGTTTTCCCAGCAGTCATGTATGGATGTGAGAGTTGAACTATAAAGAAAGCTGAGTGCCGAAGAATTGATGCTTTTGAACTGTGGTGTTGGAGAAGACTCTTGAGAGTCCCTTCCACTGCAAGGAGGTCCAACCAATCCATCCTAAAGGAGATCAGTCCTGGGTGTTCATGGGAAGGACTGACATTGAAGCTGAAACTCCAATACTTTGGCCACCTGATGAGAAAAACTGACTCATTGGAAAAGACCCTGAGGCTGGGAAAGATTGAAGGCAGGAGGAGAAGGTGACAACAGAGGATGAGATGGTTGGATGGCATCACCAACGCAATGGACATTAGTTTGAGTAAACTCCAGGAGTTGGTGATGGACAGGGAAGCCTGGCATGCTGCAGTCCATGGGGTCACAAAGCGTCAGACACGACTGAGTGACTGAACTGAACTGAGATTCAAAGATGCATATAATTTGTATTCATTCTACAGAAGTTGATAAAATTTCAAAAACAAATATTTCAAATTACGAATGAAATATCATTTCAGTTCCTAAGAATGTAGTTATCAAAACATAATTTTTTTTAGTAACAGTGAGTAAGCTACCTACTTCAGAAGAAAGCCCATTCTAGTTTAAAAATGTTTTTAATTTATTAAGTTTTTATGCCAACACTGAGAATAAAGTGGTTTCTCTGTCAATTTGATTCACTAAAAATTCAAATTAAGTTCTTGCTGAACTATAAAATGTTGAAATACTAGATTTACACCTTTTATTCTTTCATTTCACAAACAACTACTAAGCTGTCTTATATTGGTAATAGGATATAGCATTTTTAAAATTTGACAAAATACTTGCTCTAATAGTATCTAGTACAAAATTTTCCCTAGAAGTGAACCTGGATTGCACTTTCAATAATAACAAGATTTTAATAATGAATCTTTCAGTAAACAAAACCATAATACATGAAAGAAATAATGATTTTATGAAAACATTGAAGACCTAATAAGACAGAAGTAGTATTTGGCCAAAGCTCACGAGAAAGAGAAAATCCTGAAAAGTGAACATGGGATTTGAAACCACTTTTACCTTGGGAGAGTTTGCTGACCTATGAAAGGTATCTTGGGATCTTCACACAGCTTTGAAAGCCTTAATAAGCTAGGGGAACAAAAGATGGAGTTTGAATGCCACCAGGAATATTGGCTATGCCATGTTTGGACCGAGAGGATGATAAACTGGAATTGAATAAGACCTATAGAATAATCACTCACTGCAGCACAGTCTGGCAGGCACAGACTGGTTGGATCTCTTTGCAATCCAAGGCACTCTCAAGAGTCTTCTCCTACACCACAGTTCAAAGGCATCAGTGATTTGGTGCTCAGCTTTCTTTATAGTCCAACACTCACATTCATAAATGACTACTGGAGAAACCATAGCTTTGACTAGATGGACCTTTGTTGGCAAGGTAATGTCTCTACTTTTTAATATGCTATCTAAGTTGGTCATAACTTTTCTTCCAGGGAATAAAAGTCTTTTAATTTCATGGCTGCAATCACCATCTGCTGTGATTTTGGAGCCCCAAAAGTAAAGTTTCACTGTTTCCACTGTTTCCCCATCTATTTGCCATGAAGTGATGGGACCAGATGCCATGATTTTCATTTTCTGAATGTTGAGTTTTAAACCAACTTTTTCACTCTCCTCTTTCATTTTCATCAAGAGGCTCTTCAGTTCTTCTTTGCTTTCTGCCATAAGGGTGGTGTCATCTGCGTATGTGAGGTTATTGATATTTCTCCTGGCAATCTTGATTCCAGCTTGTGGTTCTTCCAGCCCAGCATTTCTCATGATGTACACTGCATATAAGTTAAATAAGCGGGGTGACAATATACAGCCTTGACGTACTCCTTTCCCTGTTTGGAATCACATCTGTTGTTCTGTGCCCAGTTCTACCTATTGCTTCCTGACCTGCATACAGATTTCTCAAGAGGCAGGTCACTATGGCAGGTATTCCCATCTCTTTAAGAATTTTCCAGAGTTTGCTTCGGTCTACACAGTCAAAGGCTTTAGCACAGTCAATAAAGCAGAAGTAGGTGGTTTTCTGGAACTCTCTTGCTTTCTTGATGATCCAACAGATGCTGGCAATTTGATCTCTGCTTCCTCTCCATTTTCCACATCCAGCTCGAAAAGAGAACACACTGGTCATAGCAAACACCCTCTTCCAACAACACAAGAGAAGGCTGTAGACATGGACATCATCAGACAGTCAATACCATAATCAGATTGATAAGATGGAGAAGTTCTATACAGTCACCAAAAACAAGAATGGGAGCTGACTGTGGCACAGACCATGAACTCCTTATTGCCAAATTCAGACTTAAATTGAAGAAAGTCGGGAAAACCACTAAACCATTCAGGTATAACCTAAATTAAATCCCTTAACAGTGGAAGTGACAAATAGATTCAAGGGATTAGATCTGTTAGACAGAGGGCCTGAAGAACCATGGACGGAGATTCGTGACATCGTACAGGAGGCAGGGATCAAGACCATCCTCAAGGAAAAGAAATGAAAAAAAGCCAAATGGTTGTCTGAGGAGGCCTTACAAATAGCTGTGAAAAGAAGAGAAATGAAAGGCAGAGGAGAAAATGAAAGATATACCTGGTGTCTCAGAGGTTAAAGCGTCTGCCTCCAATGTGGGAGACCTGGGTTCGATTCCTGGGTCAGGAAGATCCCCTGGAGAAGGAAATGGCAACCCACTCCAGTATTCTTGCCTGGAGCATCCCATGGACGGAGAGCCTGGTAGGTTACAGTCTACAGTCCATGGGGTCGCAAAGAGTTGGACACGGCTGAGCGACTTCACTTAACTTCACTTTGCCTATTTGAATGCAGAGTTCCAAAGAATAGCAAGGAGAGATAAGAAAGCCTTCCTCAGGGATCAGTGCAAAGAAATAGAGGAAAACAATAGAATGGGAAAGGAGAAATAACAGATATCAAAAATATTCATTAGGTCTCCAGATATTGGAATTATGAAAATTAAATGTAAAGTGACTATATCTACTAGGTTCAAATAGAAAAGACAAACTCCAAAATTTCAGGAGGCAACTGGAATCCATACAAAGTGACATGGCAGAGATGAAAAGAAAATCATTAGAAATACAAGGTACTAGAAATTAAATGACTGATATTAAGAATTAGTATGATGAATTACATGGAGATTGGTGCATAATCTCAACTTTACTAGATAACTCCACCAAATTACTCTCCAAATAACACTATGTCCGGATTTATACTGGCAAAATTGCGTGCACATTTGCACTAGGAGACACATGCAAGGATGTTTATAGTAGTGTCATTTGTAATAACTAAAACCTGTAGAAACTGCAGAAGTTTATTAAGAGATAACTGTCATATCATTATTCCAGTACAATATTAAGTAACAATTACAGGACACAAACTATATAAAAACATAGATGAATTTCACAAATATAAATGTAAAAACCATTAGACATGAAATAATTCATAGATTATGATTCAAAAAACAGACAAAATTTAGTGGCATATTTAGGAATGCTTATAATCTATTGGAGAGATATGACAAAAATAAGATAGAATTTATAAATTTCAGTATAATGGTAAAACATAAAAAAACCTTTATAATTTTAAATACACATGCAAGTGTGTTCTGGTGGGTGGTAACCATATTCTATTTCTTAACCTGTACTTTGAATATATAGATTTTTTGATAATTTTATAAAGTCATGCAATTATATTGTATAGTATTTTTTCTTTGTCTTCAGTGTTTCAGAACCAAAACTACCTAATCCTGAACACTGAACAAATATTTAATAGAGTATAATAATTATATATATATATATATGCTGTGAAATAAATACACAATGGCACACAAAACATAAATATTCCTAGACATATAATTAGATAAAATCAAAGCAAAATAGTTTTTCTATATCAATATATTTTAAAATATTTGAAGATTTTTATAATGTCCTCCTGACCATCTTCTCTTCTTTGATCAATTAAAAAGTTTCTCATATTTTGCTTTATTATTCTAATCACTCTCTTCTAGACCAACTCCACATTTTTTATCAGGTATGATAATAGTGACCTGAAGGTACTGTCATTACTGTAACGTCTAGCATTACAGAACAGATTCTTTTCCCCAAAGAATTTAGAGACCAAATTTCTTCTACTTTGAGTTTTCAACTTTTTTTCTCAGTTGTTGTCTTTGAATGTTTGGAGGTTGGTTACTGCCACATTTGTGTTCTGGTCAGTAAAAAGAGTTCAGCTTCTATTCAGTTTGCCTTTAAGAATTTCCATAAAGAAACAATAATTAGATTTGATAATTATACCAAACAGTAATTGATTAATTAGTACAGGCCAAGTGCTAGCCTCAGAACTTTGTAATATGTATTTTGGTTCCTGGCATTGTTGTAAGTCTTTAAAATTAAACTCTTTTTGCTAGAATTTTTAATCCTCTGGTTAATTCATCAAATCCTTCCCTAGTGAAGGGTGACATTTGTTAAGCACTGTATATGCTCCATAAGATCGATTGAGAAGGAGGTGAAATCAACTGGATAAAAAAAAACATGTACTCTATAGATAGATATAGATAGGTCAACATGCATCAATTTATTTATTGCCAGATCAGAAGAGATGCAATATATCTGTAAGTGAAAAGTTTAACACTATGAACAAAATTAATGGAAAAATTATGGACTTTGAAAAAAATGTAAAACACACGTGAAAAATATTCCTTAAGGAAAATACTTCAAGATGCCCTGTGAACTGTGGGAGAAATAAAATAGTTTAGTGTTAGGAACTGGTCTGCCATAAATTATTTTGATTTTTCTATAGTAGTAGAAGTTTGTAAAATATTCTTAATGTTTAAAGACATACATCTTTTTGTCTTTTTTATTTACATGTTAGTGGATTAAATTTAGTTTCTCATAATAAGCATATTTTATAGCTTATTGAACAGATATAGTGCCCCATATAAAATATAACATAAGTTTTTTTATTAAGATATTTAGCAAAATATTTTATTTGAGAAAGATCAGTTAGGGTACACTAGCTGATGTAATACTATATCCATGTATATCACTAGTTTAAGACAATGGAATCCGATCTCCTCCCAGAAAATGGTCACCTGTAGGTGTACTTGTCTCTATGTGGCTTTTCTCCACATGACAATACAGGGACCCAGACTCCTAGTCTCTATCCTTATCATCCTATAAGGACAGAAATTATTGATGGGTAGCTTGCTATGTGTGACATAAGGGGATGTCATAAAATAGAGGATCATAATAAAAACTTGTATTGATTTGGCCTTAAATAAACCCTTGGATCCACTTGAGATCTATCTATCGATTCATCTATCTATCTATCTTCTATTTATCATCACCACCTTCTGTCATCACTAGAATGTAAACCTCTTTTAAATGCCACCTCCTCTACTTGTTGAGAAAAAAAAATTAATAAGAAAATTTAAGTATATGTGTCATAAAGATTATTCTGAGTTCTTCATTAATACAGTTGAAACACACATGCATATATAAATTTATAATTACCTGAAAGATAAGGCAAAAATGGATTAAGAATAGAAATGGCAGGATAAAAGTGTACTGACTCCAACTAAATTTAGTTATAAATTAAACTAAAAAGTGCTACTAAATTGTTCTGTTGGCAGGTAGGGAAAGTTGACTTTGAGTAAATCTTTTTATCTTGAAAAGATAACTCCTGTAATCCGTTTGGTGAAAAGTATAAAAAAAACAGTAAGCATCTATTGCCCTAGGTAAATAAACCCTGTGCTCTACGGAGCTCACCCAGAGCTGAGGTTTCTCTTGTTCTACAGAGATCTGAAAAACAGCCTAAACTAATTTGTATTTGGATGGTATTTTGCTTACTAACTAAGCACATGGTGTCCAGAGTCAGAGCTTAGTTGAATTCTTGGTTCCATCTCTTACTAACTGTGTGAAATTCAGTGAGTTTCTCAATTTCTTTATGTCTCAGTTTCTTCATCTGAAAAATAATAATACAAAGTAAATGAGAGCATACCCCAAAATTCTAAGACTGACATCTTTATAGTAGAGTTCAATATATTCTGGGTCAGTTAACTCATATTATTTTAAAGAAGTCCAGGATTTTCTTTTCTAGGAGAACTTTCTCTGAAGGAAATGGGGTCACAGGTTCTTACATCATGATAGGTTGCGTAGGGGGACCTGTTGGAAAGAATAATGATAGTTTGATCAAAGTCTAGTGTTAGGTAAGGGCAATAAAACCTCTGATGAAATGATGAGTCTGGTCTATGATCTTGACTTAAAGACCAAACAGTATATATCAGAAGGCTCGCTTCAGCACAGTGCAGATGATACAGGAAGTTTCTCCATGCCAAGCCAACTGGCCATAGTGGGACTCTGGAAAAACATGTACATATGAAATAAAAACATTTTTTAATTGGCAACCAACATAAGGCACTGTTACAGCCTGAGGAGGGAAGGTCCTCAGTGAGCTGCTGTAGATGCACGTGTCTGTAGATTTGGGCTTGACCATAAGGAATATGTATGAGTAAGAGGGAAGATCACCAGCACTAACAACAATGGGGTCCAATTGCTCTCTCATCTTGCTGTTTGCAGATTCTAATAAGTGTCTTAAAATCATAGGGCCAAGACTTTAAAGAGGAGTTATGAGGCTTCCAATTAGCAGATCTGGGAAACAGAAACAATACTACATGTATCAGAATTGTATTTTCACTAATAAATAGGCTTATCAATTCAGTATCTCAAATTCCAAAATTATTTTTGAAGCATCTGCTCAGTGAAAAGGATACTATGGAGTGAAATGTAGGAGCTAAAAGGGTATTGAATTATTTCATTCTGCATAATGGTATTTATAAGAATGTATGTTAAAGAATGTTTTGGAAAGAATAACTATAAACTAGTATATCCTAGTATATCCTTCCAAAACATTGAGCATTTCATAAGCATTAAGTAGCTAGATGTCCAAGCACAGGAAATGAAGTTAACAGTAATATACAAAAACAGATAAAGCAAGGTGACAGAAACAAGACAACCTGTTTATGATAAAAGGTAATATTTTTATTATTAAAAAGAATAGGTAAAATGAATAAAGAAAATAAACAAACATAAAGAAGATATAAAACAGCTAAAGAAGTTAAGAGAGAGAGAAGCTACATAGAAGGAATAAGGAGAGATAAATTGATGAAAGTAGAAGCAAGTGAATTAGAAAATATTTTTACAGTAAAAATTTGACAAGCACATTCAAAGAATAATATATCAATTATTTTTAAGTAACCAAAAATTTATTTAAGAAATAAGAATAAACACTCGAAGATATGAAGTTAATAATAACCTAATAGTGCATGAGGTTAAAAAGGATAAATTATGTGTCAAGCGCAGTTATCTGGTCTATAGTATAGATAGAGTGATTATTGAAAGAGGCATAATCCTTACACTCATGGAATTCAAAATTTAATAGATGAATGTGACAATGAGAACCCAAAATAATAATTACACATATTGCAAACTGTGACAAGTTCACTAGAAGAAAGAACAGACATCTTGTAATAAGAAATATTAGGCTGTATCAGATTTACATAGATGGTAAAAGCAGATTTATCTGAGGAGGCAGAATTTTAGCTTAAAGATGGAGGAGGAGAATATGGTTGCAGTTAAAAGAAACAGCGTATTCAAAAGCTCTGAGATGACAAACACTTGGAGTGTTTGGACAATGTTGATGTCAACATGGCAGAAGATTCAGTCGTGTCTACTTTAGTAAATTTGAGCACATTCAAGATTGTATTTATAAGATTCTTTTTCATAAATTTTGATAACTAATACATTTCTTACTTATATATATGAAAAATGATAGAATTACACTAAGTCTTACTTGTGATCAGAATATGCCTGTTAGGGTTTGTTTTACATTTTAACTTCATCTGCCATATGAGTTTCAGCAATAAGGAAATAACGGGAAAAAGGCTCACTGCATAAGAATTAGGCTTCATTAGTCGCTCAGACAGTAGAGAATCTGCCTGCAGTGTAGGAGACTGAGTTCGATCCCTGGATTGGGAAGATCCCCTGGAAAAGGAAATGGCTACCCATTCCAGTACTCTTGCCTGGGAAATCCCATGGTCAGAGGAGCCTAGTGAGCAAGAGTCCATGGGATTGCAAAGAGTTAGACACAACTGAGTGACTAAACATGCACATGAGAATTAAGTAATGAAAATAAGTAACTAGACTTTTTCAGCAGTGACTTCTAACTTTTTGTCTAAGGACTTCTTTACACTCTTACTGATTATACTGAGAATCATTGAACATCTCCTCTACCATTGTTCTTTGTATGCCAAGCCTGTTTTTCTATGTAGAATGCAATTTTATCTTTATCTGAACATTTGAATCTTTTCCTCTAATTTTTCTGAGCACACTCTACTCTATTTTTTACTAGAATCTTTGCCTAGAAAATCAAGTTTGGTTATTTTAAATCACCACATAACCTGCTATTTATTTCTCACTCATGATAACTGAACTGCAAGGGAAAATTAACTTGTAGTCCAAATTTCAGTCTACTATGTGTGAGATTCTTGTCACTTGAAAGGGATATTGGAGCTATTCTGTCTCTGGGCATTTGTTGCCAAGTAAAACAACAGAGTTAATATAGTTTTTATCAGTTTCAGAAGGCTTTCTGTTACTTCTTTGATACAAACATCAGGAAACCATATTTGTAGCACATGGACATCATGTATACCTGTGACTGACTGTACTTCTGAACAAAGAATTGCTGAGTACCACTGATATTTGACATGAAATATTGAGTATCTACAATCAGCTTTTTCCTAAACTTATTTATGGTTTTATAGAATACTTTTTGTTGCTTTTTTGTGTGACTCAGAGTACTCTTCATGGAGTACTAAACCCATTGTCCTGATTCAGGGATTTAAGATTTCATTTTTTTATTGTTTCCACAAAGAAACTACAGTTCCCTTGCCTCAGTTTCTCTGGATGTCTTGCCTTGTACTTGACTACGACATTCTAAAGCTCTATTACTTGTTTTCCTATTTCTAGTTGGGATATAGAAAAGATAGCACACATAAGTATTGGCTGTCTTAAAAAGGAAGACAAGCATCTTCGTGACTAGCAGGCACTGGAAGAATTACAAACATAAGAGCACATGTTGAAATAGCTCACTTGAAATAGCATTCAATTTATGCATTCCATAGAAATTCTATATACTTTTATTATCTAAAGGCTTTTTTTGTACAGACATATGATTCTTTCATTCTTAGAAACATGCTTCTGCTAAAATGACAAGTGTTCATAAACAGCAATACTTTGTCCCATTTTTTTTAACAGAAACCCATTATAACAAATGGTATCACATTGAAGACCCCTGACTACACTCTCAAAATGATCCATTCAAAATGCAAAAAAATGCTTTTTGCATTTCTTGCTGACAACAACAGTTTTATTGTTTCAGTAGAGAATTATATTTTAAATATGCTTGAATGTATAGAGTTTATATCTCATATAATAGTATTTTCCAAATATGAGATGTCTCAGACTTATAGAGGACATATGTAATAAAATTGCTCTTTACCTTTGTAGTATGTAGTATTATTTGTAGTTAATCATTAGTGATGTATGTTTTATATGCCTCTCATTCTGTTCATGTCCTTTTCATGGATAGTGCCAGGTACTCAGTTGCTTCGGCCATGTCTGACTCTTTGCAACCCCATGGACTGTAGTCTGCCAGTCTCCTCTGTCCATGGGATTTTTTTTCAAGCAATAATGCTGGAGTGGGGTGCTATTTCCTCCTCCAAGAGATCAAGAATCAGGGATTAATCCTGCATCTCCTGCATTGGCAGGTAAATTCTTTACCACCGAGCCACCAGGACAGTCTGGTTGAAATAAAATGAAGAATGCTTTTAGTACTTTTGTACTTTCAGTATATATTCAACCTGAAAAGAATCGTGATGTAGTGGAGAGAACATGACCTTTAGAGATTGTTAAAGGTGGATTTGAATCCTGTTTTCTCCCTTCTGATATGTGTGTATGTATAAAAATTTTAAGAATATTTTTAATGTTGGAATTTAAGTCAATATGTCAGTGAAATATTTTTTGATCAGGAAATAATTTGAGCTCTTCTTATATTATTCATCAGTCTGTCTATATAAGACTTTTAGAAATGCCTCAGTGTGTGTTTTAGGCATTATTTTCCACTTTTCTTCCTTGTCTCATATTTCTATCAAAAGACACTAATATAGTCTGTACTTCTAAGATAACTTTTAATATGAATACTGTTCAGTCCTTTTTCAAGCAGCCTAACTTCTTTCTGCTCCCATTCCTGCCTATCAAAATAATGTCTTTCTTACAAGGTTCATCTTAAATTTGAATTTCCAGATAAAGACTTCCTAAATCTCCAAGTAGTTTCTCTTGTGCCTATAGAATTTAACCAAGGTACCTTGATTCTTTTTCAAATATTAAAAAAAAAAGGTTCTTAAAATATTTGATAACTTTCTTCATAATAGGCTGTGCTAGCCTACACTTGTTCTCCAGAAGTTTTTCTGCTCTTTCTCAATTTGAGGCATTTCTTATGTTATTCTTTATGCCTCGTGCTCGCCTCATTCTTCATTGCTTTCATCTGGCAATTTTAAGCCATCTTTAGACATCTCTTTTACCAGGAAATGCTATATCATTTTCATGGCGCAGGCTGGATTAATGCACTTTGTACCATTTGCTCAGTTCCTTTTATTATGAATGCACAAACCTCCTGTGAGCATTTGTCACATTGCAATGTATTTGCTCATATATCTAGCCCTTCTTCCATTGTAATGTAAACTTTCCTAGGAAAAATAACTTTTCCCATTTACTATTATTGCATGCTTGAATGCCTGGCAAAGATATGGTTGCACATGAATATTGTATCAGCACCCAATATGTCTCTCTTAAATAAAAGATTAACTATAATTTAATAAACTGATGACTTTTTATATTTTTATGTTTTATATTTGAAAGATGTTTTTATTTATCCTATTATATGTTAAGTTGCTTGAAGTCAAGGACTTTTCAAAAAAATCTTTATTATTCACCAGCTACACTAGTGCTCAATTGGCATCTTCTAAATTTATTGTATTTATGTTCAAAGAGTTTGTATGTAATATTTTTGTAGTCATGAAAAATAATATTTATAATACTTTAAAATGTAAGAAGCTGATATCAGTGCTTTTTAAATGAGTGTACAAGAACATGCCTTTTTGATTCTATGGTAGGCTGAGCAATTGACATGCAAAGAAAATGAACTCTGTAACTTAAATTTTTCTCCTAGGACTGAAAATCAAAATGTTTATTTGATAATATTGATGCCCAAATTAGGGTGGGGAAATGCTTCTGTTGAACTATTTGGAAGAATTTATTTTAAAACATCAGATATATTCGTAGGTATTTCATCACTTAAATAAAATTGAATTAAAATTAGAGAACCCAAAATTAGAAGTTTGAAACTGACTTCTGGTCCTGTAGTAGAAGTCAGTTACTTCTAGTAACTGTAGATTTTGTGGCAAGACATCTAACTTCTGTGTATACACAAGAATGGTCTCAAAGTAAATGATTTTAAAATCCTTTGAAAGGATTTTTAAAATCCTTTTCAGCTCTAAAATTATGATGCAACATGAGAGATCAAAGATGAGCATGCAGTGAACTCAAGTCATACAGTTTAATTTTATCTCTGTTTTAAGTTGACTAAAATCCTTCTTGGTGTTTAGTGGAAATGGCTGGAATATGAATTTAAAAATTATAAGAGATATAAAATATGAATTGATCTAATTATAATTGTATGCAATTTAATGTATGACAAATTCTCATGCATGCCTGTTAATTTATTTATTCTTGTTTTTTTGCTACCCTCTTCACATATCCTGGGTGGAGTGTCAGATTAAATTAGTTATCACCTGCAGGGTGTAAAAACTTTAATAAATAAGATGTCCTGGAGCTTACTTATTTATTGGGCCATTCTAGATGTTTATAATATCTGCATAATAACTGCACAGGAAGAATATTTTATTTTTTATGTCCTCATGGGGTATTTGTGTGTGTGTGTGTGTATGCCTGTATACACATTTTTTAAGCCCCACCTATGGCCACAAAAACCCTATTATCATGAAATAGTAAGCGAACAAAATATGCTACGAGCAAAATTCTCTGAAAAGCAATTCCATAACAGCAGTGGCACTCATAAGAAACATAAATTTTAATAGTCATCTTGTCCATTTTTGCTAATGTAATCAACTAAGAAAGAGCAACAAAATTATTCAGCTATATTGAATTTCTGGTAGAGAAGAAAAACAAAAACAGTGATGCTTAAATATTTTGTAACAACTCCTATTAAATGCAGCTGACCATTCTGAGGATAGCATTGTGATAGTGTAATGGAAATTTCTTTGTTTCTCCATCTGTATTTATATAACATAAAATATTTTACAACTCATAGACATCTAAAATATGTTTTATCTATCATTAAAGGCACATAATTCCTGCTTACAGTGAAGTATTAGTTTACTTAATCTCTGTTTGCAATAAAATATAATGTAGTATAATATTCATTCTAGGGGCCTCCCTGGTGGCTCAGTGGTAAAGAATCCACCTGCTAGTGCAGGAGATGCTTGTTGGATCCCTGGGTGGAAAAGATCCCCTGGAGAAGGAAATGGCTACCCGCCTAGTATTCTTGCCTGAGAAATCCCATGGACAGGACTCCATGGACAGAAATCCCATGGATCCTGGCAGGCTACAGTCCATGGGGACCCAAGAGTTGGACATGACTTAGTGTCTAAACAACAACAACAACATTCATTTTACACTCACTTCCGCTGTTGAAAACTATCAACAATCTCAAAAACTTTTGTGACACTATTGCTCTGAATATAGTAGCTGAGTGGCTCTGTTTTCATTTGGAAAAATAAATCCGCAGATTTTATGGTAGTAGGCACGATGATATATCTGTTAAGTAATGTCCAAATATTTGCCTACTAAGAGGACTTTCTTATTTTCCTCTCAGAACTGAGTCCAGGGTCAATAAACCCAATATTGACCTGCTCCAATATTTTTAAGGTTTTTCACTCAAAATGTAGCTTTAGTGATAAGTATTGCCTAGAACCTGATTGTGAAGAATAAGAAACAGTGATGCAACTTTTTTTTGCAATAATGCCAGTTTTTTCAGTACCATTAGCTTATTATCCTAACAAATAGTTGTAAAATTCTCAACTTATTTTATTGATATATCACATGAATAGTTGATATCTTCAAACTCCCTACAGATTTTAACTTTTTTCTTGATTTATGGGAAATACTAGCGATGAGATGATTATCAGGACAATGACAGGGGCACAATAATTGTTTACTAAAACAGTTTTTTACTGTTGTATATAATATATATCTAGACCATAGATATTATGTTTTGTAATTTTTAAACATTGAAGTATTGTTGATTTACAGTGTCATGTTAGTTTCAACTGTTCAGCACAACGATTCGGTTATGTGTGTGTGTGTGTTTGTGTATTCTTTTTCAGATTCTTTTCCCCTATAGGTTATTATAAAATATTGAGTATAGTTTCCTGTTCCATATAGTAGGTCCTTGTTGGTTATCTATCTTATACACAGTAGTGTATATATGTTATTCCCAAACTTCCTAATTTATCCCCCCTCCCCCTTCCCCTTTGGTAACCATTTGTTTTCTATGTCTGTGGGTCTATTTCTATTTTATAAATAAGATCATTTGTATCTTTTTTTTGGATTCCACATGTAAGCAAAATTATATATTTGTCTTTCTCTGGATAACTTTGCTTACTATGACCATCTCTAGGTTTATCCATGTAGCTAAAAATGACATTACTTCATTTTTATGGTTGAGTAATATTCCATTGTATATATGCTCCACATCTTCTTTATCCATTCCTCTGTCGGTGGACATTTAGGTTGTTTTCATGTCCTGACTATAAATAGTGCTGCAATGTAAATAGTGCTGCAATGAATATTGGGGTGTATTTTTTTGAATTGTGGTTTTCTCCAAATATATTCCCAGGAGTGGGAATACTGGATCATAATGTAGCTCTATTTTTAGATTTTTAAGTAAGCTCCATACTGTTCTTTATAGTGATAGTATCAGTTTACACTCTCACCAACAGTGTAGGAGGGTTTCTTTTTCTCCACACTTCTTCAAGCATTTATTATATGTAGACATTTTGATGATGGACATTTTGATTGGAGTGATGTGATACCTTATTTTAGTTTTGATTTGCATTTCTCTAATAATTAGCTATGTTGAGCATCTTTTCATGTACCTCTTGGCCATCTGTATATCTTCTTTTGAGAAATGTCTATGTAAGTCTTCTACCCATTTTTGATTATGTTGTTTGTTTTCTGACATTGAGCTGTATGTGCTGTTTGTATATTTTGCATATTAATCCCTTGCCAGGTGCATCGTTTGAAAATATTTTCCCCTATTCTGAGGGCTGTTTTTCATTTTGTTTATGGTTTCTTTGACTGTGCAAAAGCTTTCAAGTTTAATTGCTGCTGCTAAGTCGCTTCAGTCGTGTCCGACTGTGTGACCCCATAGACGGCAGCCCACCAGGCTCCCCCATCCCTGGGATTCTCAAGCCAATTAGATCTCATTTATTTATTTTTGCTTTTATTTTCATTACTCCAGGAGGTGAGTCAAAAAAGACCTTGCTGTGGTTTATATCAAAGAGTGTTCTACCTATGTTTTCCTCTAAAAGTTTTATAGTGTCTGGCCTTATCTTCAGACCTCTAATCCTTTGTGAGTTTATTTTTGTGTGTGGTGTTAGGCCGTGTTCTAATTTCACTTTTATATGTAGCTGTCCAGTTTTCCCAGCATCACTTGTTGAGGAGACTGTCTTTTCTCCATTGAATATTCTTTCCTTCTTGTTGTAGACTAAAAGGCGATGTGTGCATGGGTATTTTTTCCTGGGATTTCTAGCCTGTTCCTGTGATCTATATGGGTTTTTGTGCCAGTACCATAAGTGCTTTGGTTACTATAGCTTTGTAGAATCATCTGAAATCAGGGAGTTTTATTCCTTCTGCTCCATTTTTCCTTCTCAAAATTGTTTTAATGAAATTAATAATCCCAGCAGTGCAGAGTCATTGTCATGCTCTGAGAAAGAATATGTAGATTGAGTAGTAAATTTCAATTAATAACTTTTATTATGTATGACAAGTATATTACTTTCTTGCTCTCAAAATTTTAAGCAGTTATCTAGTGGAAGGTAATGAGAGGAGCAAATCCTTTTTAACACACTGCCTGAAAATTCATCAAGGTAGTTGGAAAAAAGAGAGGCCTGGAGTTGGTTTACATACCTCAAAAAGGTATGTGAATAACTTTACAGTGCGTATAAATGCTGAATAACAGGTCAAGTAATTTTAATTGGGAATATAAGCAATGATAGCCAATACCATGTTCAAATTGAATGTTAACCTTGCTTTATACCAAATATAAGGCAGTAACACAGAGATATGAACTCTATGGGTGTTAGAACAAATCTGTGCGTTCACACTCTGGACTGTAGATGCATATGAATACGTGATTTTGCAATTAAATGTGAAGATCTAATACATATCCTTTAGAGAACAAATGAAAGGTAGATTTAGATCTTTTCAAATAGATCTATTCAAGGTCTAGCAGCACAATTTAAGAACAGGGGTTTACCTTGTTTTAAGAGAAAGGCAATATTTTGATGACTAATTATATCTTTTTAAAATAGTTTTGTAATAAGAATGCTACAGTGTTAATTTTTAACATTAATTTTGATTACATAATTTATATAGCTGGAAGTGAAGTGAAGTGAAGTTGCTCAGTCGTGTCTGACTCTTTGTGACCCCATGGATTGTAGCCCACCAGGCTCCTCCATCCATGGGATTCTCCAGGCAAGAATACTGGAGTGGGTTGCCATTTCCTTCTCCAGGGGATCTTCCCAACCCAGTGATCGAACCCAGGTCTCCTGCATTGCAGGCAGACGCTTTAACCTCTGAGCCACCAGGAATGCTCATATAATATATAATATAGCTGGACTTTCATATAATATATAATTGTATAGACAATGGTATTTACTTCAGTACATCTAACAAAATAAAAATTGCTCCTATGTTCCCTTTCTTTTGTTTTTATTACCTGAAACTCCTTTTGGAGTCAACAATTCCATACTTGCCTTCTTTTTTTTTTTTTTTTAAGAGCAAACAAACAAGAAAATAAACACATTTTTGATAGCAAAAAAAATATCCAGAATAGTTCATACTGTGTAAGTAGAACATTGATCACTCTTATTATTATTTTTATTATTTTATTGTAAAGTTTATTTTATACTTTGTAAAGTATAAATTTGACTTTCTTACTCCTTCCTCAAATCATTTCTGATTGAAGCAGGATTATACTGGGAAGATCATTTAGATAACAAGATTTATGGTTTCATTTCTACAACTGATTTCTGAGAGATCAAAATACCCTGTTAGCATATGTATGCTTCAGTTTTTTTCTGATTCCTCTTTCTAAATGAGGTATTTAAAATGTGCAACTGGGATGTTGAGATAATTTTTTCCAAAGCATTTATTCTTAAATCTGAAAATTTTTATAGACAGTAAAATGGGTTTGTATAACTATAGCTTTAATGCTTTTTTTTTTCTAGGAGAAATTACCAAATTATTATTCTTTCATCAAGAACTAAATATATTCTTTTATATTTCCAAAGCATGGTCCCTGCTGACAAGGACAATTGAACATAGTTAAAAAGGAAGCAGCTTTTAATTTATTTTCAGTTGGCAACCACAAGAATGGATTCTTTCAGTTATTTATTTTTATTTAATCTTTGAGGCCAATGGCTCCCTAGTGAGAGGATAATATGAATTCAGCAATCAGGACATTATTTTAACATCCCTTACATGCCATGTTAAGTTTCTGCATAGCATTCCCTTGTGTCAGGCAGAAGACAGAATGAAAAAAATCTTTTGCAGTATGATTTTTGAATGTTTGTTCATTCTTTAGAAACATCAGAGGTTCCAATAATACCTGAAAATACAGTTGCAACCTATCAGATTATACGTGTTCCAGAAAAGTTAAGCGGCACTACCTGGCTCTGTGTTGAATGCACAATTGTACCAGGTATATTTCTGGCATTTCACAACAAATCAGAGAATAACAAAAGAATTGCAATTGCTTTTCAAATAAAACCAACTCATAAGTGGACCATTAATTTAATGAACAGGAAGTTTCTGTTCCTCATCTTCCTTGGCCTTCCCTGATATTATCCTTATTTCATTTATGATGAGTTAATAGTGTATCCTATGGAGGTACGAGACAGCTGCAGGGGCAGGGACTCTGGGTGCAGCAGACTTGTGTATGGCATAAGGCCCTCTTGGAGGAGGTTGCCATTAACCCCACCATAGAGCTGCCAGGCAGGAAGAGAAGGGGACAACAGAGGATGTGATGGTTGGATGTCATCACCGACTCAATTAACATGAGTTTGAGAAAATTCTGGGAGGCCTGGCGTGCTGCAGTCCATGGGGTTGCAAAGTGTTGGATACAACTGAGTGACTGAACTGAACAGAGAAAAGCCAGAACTTACACAGGACCGGGGAAACAGACCCTTGGTGGGCACAAACAGAACGTTGTGTGCACCAGGACCCATGAGAAAGGAGCAGTGACCCCACAAGAGACTAAGCCAGACTTGCCCATGTGTCCAGGAGACTCCAGTGGAGGTGTGGGTTGGCAATGGCCTGCGGCAGGGTTAGGGGCACTGAGTGTAGCAGTGCATACATGGGATCTTTTGAAGGAAGTCACCATTATCTTCATTACCTCCACCATAGTTTGAAGTGAAGTGAAGTCGCTCAGTCGTGTCTGACTCTTTGCGACCCCATGGAATGTAGCCTACCAGGGTCCTCAGTCCATGGGACTTTCCAGTCAAGAGTACAGGAGTGGGTTGCCATTTCCTTCTCCAGGGGATCTTCCCGACCCAGGGATCAAACCTGGGTCTCCCACATTGTAGGCAGACGCTTTACTGTCTGAGCTACCAGAAAAGATGCCACCATAGTTTGGCCCCAGGTAAATAACAGGGAGGAAACACAGCCCCACCCATCAACAGAAAATTGGACTAAAGATTTACTGAGCATGGTTCTGCCCATCAGAAAAACACTCAATTTCCCTCTCAGTCAGTCTCTCCCATCAGCAAACATCCATAAGCCTTTATACATCAGAGGGAAGACTGACTGAAAACCACAATCACAGAAAACTAGCCAATCTGATCACATGGACCACAGCCTTGTCTAACTCAAAAAAACTATGAGTCATGCCATGTGGGGCCACTCAAGACAGAAGGGTCATGGTGGAGAGTTCTGACAAAACGTGGTCCACTGGAGAAGGGAATAGCAATGCGCTTCAGTATTCTTGCCTTGAGAACTCCATGAACACTATGAAAAGTCAAAAAGATAGGACATTGAAAGATGAACTCCCCAGTTAGGTAGGTGCCCAATATGCCACTGGAGATCAGCAGATAAATTACTCCAGAAAGAAAGAAGAGATGGAGCAAAAGCAAAAACAACACCCAGTTGAGGATGTGACTGGTAATGATAGTAAAGTCCGATGCTGTAAACAGCAATATTGCATAGGAACCTGGAATGTTTGGTCCATGAATCAAGGTAACTTGAAAGTGGTCTAACAGGAGATGGCAAAAGCAAACATTGACATTTTAGGAATCGGCGAACTAAAATGGACGGGAATGGGTGAATTTAACTGAGATGACCATTATATCTACTACTGTGGGCAAGAATCCCTTAGAAAAAGTAGAGCAGCCATAATACTCAACAAAAAGAGTCTGAAACACAGTTCAGATCAGTTCAGTAGCTCACTCGTGTCCAACTCTGCCACACCATGAATCGCAGCACGCCAGGCCTCCCTGTCCATCACCATCTCCCAGAGTTCACTCAAACCCACGTCCATCGAGTGGGTGATGCCATCCAGCCATCTCATCCTCTGTCATCCCCTTCTCTTCCTACCCCAATCCCTCCCAGCACCAAGGTCTTTTCCAATTAGTCAACTCTTCGCATGAGTTGGCCAAAGTATTGGAGTTTCAGCTTCAGCTCAGTCCTTCCAATGAACACCCAGGACTGATCTCCTTTAGGATAGACTGGTTGGATCTCCTTGCAGTCCAGGTTTCTCTCACAAGTCTTCAACACCACAGTACAAACGCATCAATTCTTTGGCACTCAGCTTTCCTCACAGTCCAACTCTCACATCCATACATGACTACTGGAAAAACCATAGCCTTGACTAGATGGACCTTTGTTGACAAAGTAATGTCTCTGCTTTTTAATATGCTATCTAAGTTGATTATAACGTTGCTTCCAAGGAGTAAGTGTCTTTTAATTTCATGGCTGCAATCACCATCTGCAGTGATTTTGGAGCCCCAAAAAATAAAATCAGCCACTGTTTCCCTATCTATTTCCCATGAAGTGATGGGACGAAGTGCCATGATCTTAGTTTTCTGAATGTTGAGCTTTAAGCCAACTTTTTCACTCTCCTCTTTCACTTTCATCAAGATGCTTTTTAGTTCCTCTTCACTTTCTGCCATAAGGGTGGTGTCATCTGCATATCTGAGGTTATTGATATTTCTCCTGGCAAACATGACTCCAGTTTGTGCTTCCTCCAGCCCAGCGTTTCTCATGATGTACTCTGCATATCAGTTAAATAAGCAGGGTGACAATATACAGCCTTGACATACTCCTTTTCCTATTTGGAATCAGTCTTTTGGTCCATGTCCAGTTCTAACTGTTGCTTCCTGACCTGCATACAGGTTTCTCAAGAGGCACATCAGGTGGTCTGGTATTCCCATCTCTTGAAGAATTTTCCACAGTTTATTTTTATCCACACAAGCAAAGGCTTTGGCATAGTCAATAAAGCAGAAATAGATGTTTTTCTGGAACTCTTCTTTTTTTTCCCATGATCCAATGAATGTTGGCAATTTGATCTCTGGTTCATCTGCCTTTTCTAAAACCAGCTTGAACATCAGGAAGTTCACAGTTCATGTATGGCTGAAGCCTGGCTTGGAGAATTTTGAGCATTACTTTCCTAGTGTGTGAGATGAGTGCAATTGTGTGGTAGTTTGAGCATTCCTTGGCATTGCCTTTCTTTGGGATTGGAATGAAAACTGACCTTTTCCAGTCCTGTGGCCACTGAAGAGTTTTCCAAATTTGCTGGCATATTTAGTGCAGAGCTTTCACAGCATCATCTTTCAGGATTTGAAATAGCTCAACTGGAATTCCATCACCTCCACTAACTGTTCATAGTGATGCTTTCTAAGGCCTACTTGACTTCACATTCCAGGATGTCTGGCTCTAGGTGAGTGGTCACACCATCGTGATTATCTTGGTCATGAAGATCCTTTTTGTACAGTTCTTCTGTGTATTCTTGCTACCTCTTCTTAATATCTTCTGCTTCTGTTAGATCCATACCATTTCTGTCCTTTATCAAGCCTATCTTTGCATGAAATGTTCCCTTGGTAACTCTAATTTTCTTGAAGTGATCTCTAGTCTTTCCCATTCTTTTGTTTTCCTCTATTTCTATGCATTGATCACTGAGGAAGGCTTTCTTATCTCTCCTTACTATTCATTGGAATTCTGAATTCAGATGCTTTGCTTTTCACTTCTCTTCTTTTCACAGCTATTTGTAAGGCCTCCCCAGACAGCCATTTTGCTTTTTTGCATTTCTTTTCCATGGGGATGGTCTTGATCTGTGTCTCCTGTACAATGTCACGAACCTCCGTCCATAGTTCATCAAGCCCTCTATCTATCAGATCTAGTCCCTTAAATCTATTACCCCCTTTCACTGAAATTCAGTACTTGGATTCAATCCCCAAAATGACAGACTGATCTCTGTTCATTTCCAAGGCAAACCATTCACTATCACAATATTCTAAGACTATGCCCTGGCCAGTAATGCTGAAGAAGCTGAAGTTGAATGGTTCTATGAAAACCTACAAGACCTTCTAGAACTAACACCCAAAGAGATGTCCTTTCATTATAGGGGACTGGAATGCAAAAGTAGGAGGTCAAATAATACCTGGAATAACAGGCAAATTTGGCCTTGGAATACAGAATGAAGTGCAGCAAAGGCTAACAGAGTTTTGCCAAGAGAATGCACTGATCATAGCAAACACCCTCTTCCAACAGCTCAAGAGAAAACTCTACACGTAGACGTCACCAGATGGCCAATACCAAAATTAGACTGATTATATTCTTTGCAGCCAAAAATGTAGAAACTCTATACAATCAGCAAAAACAAGTCCAGGGGCTGACTGTGGCTCATACCATGAACACCTTATTGCCAATTTCAGACTTATAATGAAGAAAGTAGGGAAAACCACTAGACCATTCAGGTATGACCTAAATCAAATCCCTTATGATTATACAGTGGAAGCGAAAAATAGATTCAAGGGATTTGGTTGGATAGACAGAGTCCCTGATGAACTATGGATGAAGATTCGTGACATTATACAGAAGGCAGGGATCAAGAACATCCCCAAGGAAAAGAAATACAAAAGGCAGATGGTTGTCTGAGGAGGCCTTACAAATAGCTGTGAAAAGAAGAGAAGTGAAAGGCAAAGGAGAAAAGCAAAGATATACCCATTTGAATGTAAAGTTCCAAAGAATAGCAAGGAGAGAAGAAAGTCTTCCTTAGTGATCGATGCAAGGAAATAGAGGAAAACAATAGAATGGGAACGACTAGAGATCTCTTCAAGAAAATTAGAGATACCAAGGGAACATTTCATGCAAAGATGGGCTTGATAAAGGACAGAAATGGTATGGACCTAACAGAAGCAGAAGATATTAAGCAGACATGGCAAGAATACAAAGAACTATACAAAAAACATTTTCATGACCCAGGAAATCACGGTGGTGTGATCACTCACCTAGAGCCAGATATCCAGGAATACAAAGTCAAGTGGGCCTTAGGAAGCATCACTATGAACAAAGGTAGTGGAGGTGATGGAATAACAGTTGAGCTATTTTAAATCCTAAAGGATGATGCTGTGAAAGTGCTGTACTCAATATGCCAGCCAATTTGGAAAACTCAGCTGTGGCCACAGAACAGGAAAAGTTCAGTTTTCAATCCAATCCTAAAGAAATGCAAAGCCAAAGAATGGTTAAACTACCACACAATTGCACTCATCTCACAGGCTAGTAAAGTAATGCTCAAAATTCTCCAAGCCAGGGTTCAACATTACGTGAACCCTGTGCTTCCTGATGTTCAAGCTGGATTTAGAAAAGGCAGAGGAACCAGAAATCAAATTGCCAACATCCATTGGATCACTGAAAAAGCAAGAGAGTTCCAGAAAAACATCTACCTTTCCCTTAGTGACTATGCCAAAGCCTTTGACTGTATAGATCACAACAAACTGGAAAATTCTTCATGAGGCAGGCATACCAGACCACCTGACCTGCCTCTTGAGAAATCTGTATGCAGGTCAGGAAGCAACAGTTAGAACTGGACATGGAACAACAGACTGGTTCCAAATCAGGAAAGAAGTACGTCTAGGATGTATACTGTCACCCTGCTTTTTAAATGGATATACAGGGGGCATCATGAGAAATACTGGGCTGTATGAATCAAAAGCTGGAATCAAGATTGCTGGGGAAATGTCAATAATCTCAGATATGCAGATGACACCACCCTTTGGCAGAAAACAAAGAACTAAAGATGAAAGAGGAGAGTGAAAAAGTTGGCTTAAAACTCAACATTCAGAATACTAAGATCATGGCATCTGGTTCTATCACTTTGTGTCAAATAGATGGGGAAACGGTGGAAACAGTGACAGACTATTTTGGGGGGCTCCAAAATCACAACAGTCATGAAATTAACAGATGCTTGGTCCTTGGAAGAAAAGTTATGACCAACATAGACAGCATATTAAAAAGCAGAGACATTACTTAGTCAACAGAGGTCCATCTAATCAAAACTATGGTTTTTGCAGTAGTCATGTATGGATGAGTTGGACTGTAAAGAAAGCTGAGCACTGAAGAACTGACGCTTTTGAACTATGGTGTTGGAGAAGACTCTTGAGAGTCCTTTGGACTGAAAGGATATCCAACTAGTCCATCCTAAAGGAAATCAGTCCTCAATGTTCATTGGAAGGACTGATGCTGAAGCTGAAGATCCAATACTTTGGCCACCTGATGCAAAGAACTGACCCATTGGGCAAGATCCTGATGCTGGGAAAGATTCAAGGCAGGAGGAGATGGGGAGGACAGAGGATGAGATGGTTGAATGGCATCACCCACTCAATGGACATGGGTTTGAGTAAACTCTGGGAGTTGGTGATGGACAGGGAGGCCTGATGTGCTGCAGTCAATGGGGGCTCAAAGAGTCAGACAGGACTGAGTGACTGAACTGAATGGAATATAGTCATATTTTAGCCAATTTTTGGTTTTACTGAGCTAGCATTTGGTATATCAGTTTCATGTGCCTTTTCTTACTACAAATGAAGTACACCTTTCCAGACAACTTAGCAAAACAGGCTATTAGTATTCATGTATTATGAGGTTGGATGATAAAATGGCTAATTACAGAAAAATCTGATAGAAAGTACTTCTTTGTCATTGTCTTTGTGATCCTATCTTTTTAGGTATTGATGGCAAAGCAAGGTATTACCTTGTTACTAATCCAAGATTTAGCGTCAGCATGTAAAATTCAAAATAATTATGATGGTCCATTTTTGATATATGAAGTATGTCACTTTTATTCATGCTTGATTGCATTAATTTTTAGATGAATTCAGCCAAGAATGATATTGCACAAGATATGGATTTGGGGCAATGACAGAAAATGAAATACTGTTTTTGAGCTTTTTTAAAAAGTGATTACTCATTTTAAAAGAAACCTAAGATTTATAAATAACAAGCTTAGCCATATCATCTAAAACTTCAATACAGATAATGTAATAAATATTACATTGTTATTAAAAAAGAAAACTTAACACCCCTCAAACCTGTTTAGAATGTACTAATGGTTCACATAGAAAAAGGAGGATTAATTATATTCTATCAAATATTTTGCATTACCTAGTAACCTAGTTTTAGGGCTATTTATTAAAGTTAATAGTTTTGGATTTGCTTTAATTAAATAAAAAAACTGTATAAGAGCCCTTTTTTAAAATAAAACTAATGTAGCAGAATTTGGCATAAAGCTATTTGTATAACTGAAATCACATTGATAGAAGGATGCGAATGGAGAAGAGGAAAAGTTTCTAGTTGGATTATTTGTTGGTTGGCACACAGTGGAGAGAGTAGCTACCACTATTTTATCTGAATGAAACCTCATGAAATGAGTACAACTAAGAAAATGTTGAAATAAAACCCAAGTGACTGACTGATTTTACTATATTAACATTGATTCATATTTTAACCATTTATAAAGTCATATAAATTTAAGGATCTGGTCCATGGGATCAGAGCCTTAAATTTATATGCCTTTACAAATCTGTATGCAGGTCAAGAATCAACAGTTAGTACTGGACATGGAACAACAGATTGGCTCCAAATTGGGAAAGGAGTACGTCAAGGCTGTATACTGTCACCCTGATATTTAACTTATATGCAGAGTACATCATGAGAAATGCTGGTCTGAAAGAAGCACAAGCTGAAATCAAGATTGCCAGGAGAAATCTCAATAACCTCAGATATGCAGATGACACCACCCTTATGGCAAAAAGTGAAGAAGAAATAAAGAGCCTTTTGATAAAAGTGAAAGAGGAGAGTAAAAAAGTTGGCTTAAAACTCAACATTTAGAAAAATAAGATTATGGCATCTGGTCCCATCACTTCATAGCGAATAGATGGGACAGTTGAAACAGTGACAGACTTTATTTTTAGAGGCTCCAAAATCACTGCAGAGACATTAAAAGACACTTGATCCTTGGAAGGAAAGTTATGACCAACATAGAGAGCATATTTAAAAGCAGAGACATTACTTTGCCAACAAAGTTCCATCTAGTGAAAGCTTTGGTTTTACCAGTAGTCATACATGGATGACAGAGTTGACTGTAAAGAAAGCTGAGCACCGAAGAACTGATACTTTTGAACTGTGGTGTTGGAGAAGACTCTTGAGAGTCCCTTGGACTGCAAGGAGATCCAACCAGTCGATCCTAAAGGAAATCAGTCCTGAATATCCATTGGAAGTACTGATACTGAAGCTGAAGCTCCAATACTTTGGCCACATGATACAAAGAACTAACTCATTGGGAAAGATCTTGATGCTGGGAAAGATTGAAGGCGGGAGGAGAAGGGGAAGACAGAGGATGAGATGGTTGGATGGCATCACTGACTTACTGGACATGAGTTTAAGTAAGCTCCAGGTGTTGATGATGGACAGGGAAGCCCAGCGTGCTGCAGTCCATGGGGTCACAAAGAGTCAGACAGGACTGAGCGACTGAACTGAACTGATAAATTTAAGAGATTCAAACTTAGCTACTTATTTCTACAGTCTGTTTTTAAGGGGTCTCATGTGAGCAATGAATCCAGTGCTAATTTGTGAAGCCTTTTAAAAACATCCGTTTATTGGTAGGTGTTTAGCTTTATCTGAATAGCAATAAAATTGAGTAACTGGTTAATGATCAAGCTGCCATGATTTTAGGGTTCCTACATTTATCACAGAAATAGACTTTAAATAAATTTGGGGAGATGCTGAATTCATTTGTAGAAGTGTAAAATTAGACATCAGAGGTCTGTCTCTATTTGACTAGTTTTGAACTTTTATCATAATAAAAATGTATATTCCTTAAAATAAGTGCTTTGTACTTTAAAAAGGAATTTTAGGACATAATTTCTCAAACTGAAAATATTCAGTAACTTTATGTAGCCAAAATATTATTGTGACTACTCAGACATGGATTTAAATGCAGTCATATTAATATATATATATAATTTTTTGTCCAAACCTTATCAATCTGTACTTCAAACCAAAGTTTCACTGACTCTTTCTTTAAAGCTACCAATCTATTTAACTGTTTAAAATCCAATAAATCCAATCTTTTTTCCAGATGAAAGTGAAAGTGTTAGTTGCTCAATTATGTCCAACTCTTTGTGATCCCACAGACTGTAGCCCTCCAAGCTCCTCTGTCCATGGAATTCTCCAGGCAAGAATATTGGAGTAGGTAGCCATTCCCTTCTCCAGGGGATCTTCCTAACCCAGGGGCTGTACCCAGGTCTCCTGCATTGCAGGCAGATTCTTTACTGTCTGAACCACCAGGGAAGCCCAGCATAATCTTTTTTTGGAAAATAGTTGGGAAATCACTGGGGCAGTGTTTCTCAAATTTAGCATGCATCTAACATCTCCCAAAGAGTGAAGCCCATTCCAGAGTTTCAGTTTGCTAAGTCCAGGTCATAGCTCACTGTGCATTTCTAAGCATTTCTAATGTCCCAAGTTGACTCTCATGTTACTGATTCAGGCCTCTCATTTTGAAAACCGTTACTTTAAGGAATGCTTATGAATTCTGACTCATTTTGTTTTTTGGTCATTGCATTAGCATGCCACCTGACTATAATTTTCTGAATTCAATTCCTTTCTTGTTTGACTGCTTCCCAGAAAGAGGACACAGAAGAGAGTATCTCCAACTGCTTCCTTTGAACTAATGCTGCTCAACCCACTACCACTTTGTTCTACCTACTGACACAGGTCTTCTTTATTTTCCTTCACTCAGCTAAGGTTCTCTCCAAACCCACTTTAAAGTCAAGTTCATTAACAAGGGAAAATACCTTCCTATTCAGTTCACTACTTAAATTCCCCATGGATTTCTCTCACCCTCTCTGAGTGTATAAATGTCCTAAGTTCCAGATGTTTCATTCTCTCTATCTGTCTGTCTGTCTGTCTCTCTCTCTGTATATGCATATATGTAATGAAAGTGTTAGTCACTCAGTCATGTCCAACTCTTCGCTGCCCCATGGGCTGTAGCCTGCTAGGCTCCTCTCTCCATGGAATTCTCCAGGCAAGAATACTGGAATGAGTTGCCATTTCCTTCTCCAGGGGATCTTCCCAACCCAGGGATCAAACCCAGGTCTCCAGCATTGCAGGCAGATTCTTTACCATCTGAGCCACCAGGGAAACCATATATATTATATATTATTGTATATTATATCATATCATATCATATATAATATATATTATATAAATATTTCTTGATATATACATATACTTACATACATATACACATGTCTCCAATTTTTGAAGTTACTCCTTGCCCAGTAGAACTGCTGGATTTCAATCTTGCCATGCTTCTTGCCACTCAACACTGATTCAATTTCTTTTCAGACATACTCTCAACATCAATCATTGTTCATTTGAATTCTTTTTACAAGGAACAACTTATCACCATGTAAATATTTGAGACCAATAGATGAAGTACATTAATAGGGATCAGCCCCCAAATTCACATAAACAATCTCAAATTTACCTTAATGCTACCACTATCATTTCTAGCATAGGATCTGAAAAATCATAGCTTGTAAAAAATATAATTTATTACAGCAAGACATACTAGTAAGACATATCTCAGGGTCAATTTTATAGGTAGAAGTCATGCATAATAGAAATTGATATTGATATGAAGTGAAATATTGTTGGCATATTTTGCTGAGATGGTAATAAATCCTACCACCACAAGTGACTTTGTAGTGATTATGATGATACTATAAACAGTCATTCTATTTCTGCTCAGTTAAGGATGGATTATTTCTAAATTTAGAGAATTAGTAGGCAACTGGCTTCCCTGTGGCTCAGATGGTAAAGCATCTGCCTGCAATGAGGGAGACCCAGGTTTGATCCCTGGGTCGGGAAGATCCTCTTGAGAAGGAAATGGCAACCCACTCCAGTACTCTTGCCTAGAGAATTCCAAGGACTGAGGAGCCTAGTGGGCTACAGTCCATTGAGTCGCAAATAGTCAGACACAACTGAGCGACTTTACTTTCACTTACACTTTAATCTATTAGCCTGATTATACATGAAATAGAAAGATAATTGAAATGTGGGAAATAAATTATTTAAAATAAATCTGTTATGTAAATTGCATAAACCTGAACCCATTTTTCTTTCAGAGAAGTAAAAATAAATGGCAAGATTTGCAAACAAAAATTATAGATATTTCTCCAATGCAGGCACAAGTGTCATTTTACACTCTTATCTTCAGATCTTTTAGAAGGTATTGCAGCTCTTAACAAAGCAAAAGCTTCTTTCCTGAGATACACATTTATCAGTAGAAAATAAATGCTAGTGAGTAATTTAGCACCAATTCCCCTTACTTTTAGTTAGAAAACTGAATTTTTGCAAATTTCATAATAGGACCATGATCTAAGAAACTACTACATGCAGAACTAACCTGAGGTAGGTAAAGTTTTGACTACTAAAGGAACAGATAGAAGGCCAAGAGGTAGAGTGGGGTTAGGGTGTGGAGAAAGGTTTGAAGTAATCATGAGGTTACAGGCTTCCCTAATAGCTCAGTTGGTAAAGAATCTGCCTGCAATGCAGGAAACCCTGGTTTGATTCCTGGGTCAGGAATATCTGCTGGAGAAGGGAAAGGCTATGCACTCCAGTATTCTTGGGCTTCTATTGTGGCTCAGCTGGTAAAGAATCTGCCTGCAGTACAGGAGACCTGGGTTTGATCCCTGGGTTGGGAAGATACCCTGGAGAAGGGAAAGGCTACCCACTCCAGTATTCTGGCCTGGAGAATTCCATGGACTGTATAGTCCATAGCATCACACAGAGTCAGACACAACTGAGTGACTTTCACTTATGACAACAGCGAGATTATGAAAAGTCTTGCAGGCTGTTAGAGAGTTTTTCTTTTATCTTAAGAGGAGAGTATAGGCATTAATCTTGGGATATATGTTTTTTAAAAGTTATTCTAGTGATTTTGTACAATTAAGTTAGAACAGATAGGAAAAAAATTATTTCACTCAAACTTTTGTCCATTAACTTTTTATTTTATTTCAGATTTTCTGATGCATGACTCTAGCATGTTAATTTTCTTAGGATACGGGAAAAGACTTAATTCTTAGAGCCGTCGTATGTGCGCTCTGTCACTCAGTCCTGCCTGACTCTGCGACCCCATGGACTGTAGCCCACCAGCCCACTCTGTCCATGAAATATTTCAGTCAAGAATACTGGAGTGGGTTGCCCTTTTCTACTCCAAGGGATCTTCCCATCTTATCCATGTTCATTTCTGAAATATATGTTTTTTGATTACAACAAACATGAAAATACTAAATATGTCAATATATAATGTCCATAAATTATTTGAAATTTTGCAGTATATTTGAATGCAGCAAATGTTATATTACATAATTATTCTAAAATAAACCAAATTAAATATGGCTATTGTCTTAATTTCCCTACTGCTTTTCCCAATATCCCTATGGCTTTTCCAAATGTCCCATTACTATTTATCTGTATCTATATCTACAGTAAAACTAGCAAAATCCAGTGAAGGAGAAAAGGAGTATTTATCAATTCAAGAACCTTCTATCAAACACATAGTTCATTCAGAGGTCTCTGAAGCCCTTTGTAGATGAGACAATCTCAATAAGGGCTGCCTATGACTTTTTTTCTATTATGGTCAATGCTGAGATACTTGTTATTCAGTCTAAATAGTCGAATTGAAGGTGGGTAGCTTTTCTTCTATAGACAACTTATAAAACATAGCTTTGGATCTCCTAAAATTATAGTCATTTGGAAATATCAGGTGGATGGGGAAAAAGAGCTTAATAGTTCATTATAAAGAACAAAATCTACCTGTGGAGAGTTATCTTCAACTTTCCTAGCTTCCCAATAAAGAAATAAACTCATATAGTATTTGACTTGGGCTGAGTTCCACCATAAACAGACCCTAATTCAAGAGTTTTAGTATTGGTAGATTATTTGGAGTGATTCCTTGAACAAGCGAGATTAGAAGGGTATAAAAGTCATTCAAAGCATATTAATGAGGAGAGGCTCACACCATGTCCAGTGGGGGCTAATTCCCATTGGAGCCTTGGAAGCTATTTGGTCCATTAATAAGGACAGAGCTGTAGTATGTATTCACCAATTTCTGTTCTTCATTGGTTGAGGGTTCTTCTTGAGAATGTTAATTCTTGGCAATTCCAGCCAAGGAAAGCTAATGGGCAAAGATCCATATGTTTATAGCAACAGTGAATGCTGAGAAAAAAAGAGAGACAGGACACATGAAGCATGAGTTGTAGTATTATTTTAAAAGTCCAAGTATCTACCTCAGGAAGTATGATTAACTATTTAATCACGCATAGAACATAAGTCTTAGATTACCTGGATCTTTGCTTGAAGAGTTGTTAGCATGAGAAAGGAGAGATCATATATAAGGCAGAATGGGGATAGGAGAAACAAATTCATAACTATAGATACATTTCCAGTGCTTTACCCCATCATGTGTAAAACAGGGCCAAAGATAATCTGTCTCATAAAGTTTTTAAGAGAAATAAATATGGCTATGGCTGGCAAATAGCAGGTTCTTACAACTGGTTAATATTTGTTAGTATTGTATCTTCAAAAAATCAGCTGTTAGTTTCTCTGATATTTTTCTGTCTCTCTTGTCTATATTTTTATCTTTATTTCAATCTTTGATATTATCTTCAGAAAATAAAATATTTAAAAAAACCTTTTTTCCTTTGAGAATAGTAACAAGACAAGATGACTACCCTAATCATTTTGTTCAATGTAGCATTAGAAGTCTTAGACAGAGCAATTAGGCAAAAATGTATTTAGAAAAGACAGAGGAAGCAGATATCAAATTGCCAACATCCACTGGATCATAGAAAAGGCAAAGGAATTCCAGAAAAATGTCTACTTCTTCTTCATTGACTATGCTAAAGCCTTTGACTGTGTAGATCACAACAAACTATGGAAATTATTAAAGAGATGGGAATACCAGACCATCTTACCTGACTTTTGAGAAACCTGTGTGAAGATCAAGAAGCAACAGTTAGAAATGGACATGGAACAAAGGACTGGTTCCAAATTTGGAAAGAAGTATGTCAAGGCTGTGTATTATCACCCTGCTTATTTAACTTATACGCAGTGTACATCATGCAAAATGCCAGTATGGATGAAGCTCAAGCAGTAATCAAGATTTCCAGGAGAGATATCAGTAACCTCAGATATGCAGTTAGCATCACCCTAATGGCAGAAAGCAAAGAAGAACTAAAGAGCCTCTTGATGAGGGTGAAAGAGGAGAGTTAAAAACCTGGCTTAAAAGTCAGCATTCAAAAAACGAAGATCATGGCATCCACTCCCATCATTTCATGGCAAATAGATGGAGAAACAATGGATACACTGACAGACTTTATTTTCTTGGGCTCCAATCACTGTAGACAGTGATTGCAGCCATGGAATTAAAAGATGCTTGCTTCTTAGAAGAAAAGCTATGACAAACGTACACAGTGTATTAAAAAGCAGAGACATCACTTTGTTGACAAAGGTCGATCTAGTCAAAGCTATGGTTTTTCCAGTAGTCATGTCTGGATGTCAGAGTTGGACCATTTAAGAAGGCTGAGCACTGATGAATTCTTGCTTTTGAACTGTGGTGTTGGAGAAGACTCTTGAGAGTCCTTTAGACTGCAAGCAGATCCAACCAGTCAATCCTAAAGGAAGTCAACCCTGACTATTCATTGGAAGTATTGATGCTAAGGCTTAAGCTCCAGTACTCTGGCCACCAGATGCAAAGAACCAACTCATTGGAAAAGACCCTGATGCTGGGAAAGATTGAAGGCAGGAGGAGAAGGGGATGGCAGAGGATGAAATTGTGGATGGCATCACCAATTCAATGGACATGGGTTTGAGTGAACTGTGGGAGGTGGTGAAGGACAGGGAAACCTGGGGTGCCACAGTCCATGGGGTTGCAAACAGTTGGACATGACTGAGTGATTGAACAACAATAACCACGAAAATAAAATTAAATAAAATAAAAGGCATTCAAATTAGAAAAGAAGTAAAATTGTCTCTATTTACAGGTGACATAAAACTGTATATAGAAAACCATAAAAACAGAGATATAGATCAATGGAATAGATCAGAGAGGCCAGATGTAAACCCATGCATATATAGTCAATTATTCACAACAAAGATGACAAAAATATAGGGAAAAGGATAGTTTCTTCAGTTAATGGTGCTAAGAAAATGAGGTGTGTGGGGGGTGTGTGCTAAAAGTCATTCCAGTAGTGTCCTACTCTTCATGATTCCTTGGACTGTGGCCTGCCACTGTCCTCTCTCTATGGAATTCTCCAAGCAATAACACTGGACAGGGCTGCCATGCCCTCCTCTAGGGGATCGTCCTGACCCAGGAATCAAACTTGTGTCTCTTAGGTCTCTAGCATTGGCTAGCGGTTTCTTTACCACTAGCACTGCCTAGGAAGCCCGAGAAAACCTGGTAGCCACTTGCAAAAGAATGAAACGTGGTCACTGTCTTATGTTGTTATTATTCAGTTGCTTAGTCATTGCAGACTCTGTGACCCCATGGAGTGCAGCACACTAGGTTTCCCTGACCATACATGAAAATCAACTCAAAATGGGTGAAAGACATAAAGTAAGACCTACAATCATAAAACCACATAACACCTAGAAGGAAACACAGAGTAAAATTCTTTGACTTGGGGCTTGGCAATAATTTTTTAGATTTGATACCAAAAGGAAAGACCAAGCAAGAGCAAAAATAAAGAAGTAGATCAGCATCAAACTAAAAGCTTTGCACAGCAAAGGAAACTATAAATAAAGTAGACAGGCAACCTATAGAATGGTAGAAAATATTTGCAATTATATGCTTGACAGTGTGATGACATCCAAAATATATAAAATCCTCGTGGCTGTGTGCTCAGTTGCTAAGTTTTCTCTGACGCTGCAACCCTATGGACTGTAGCCCACCATGCTCTTCTGTCCATGAGATTTTCCAGGCAAGAGTACTGGAGTGGGTTGTCATTTCCTCCTCCAGGGGATCTTCCCAACCCACAGATCGAACCCACGTCTTGCACGTCTCCTGCATTGCAAGCCAATTATTTGTCACTGAGCCATAGGAAACATCCCTAAAAAACTCATATAACTAAAAAAAAAAAAAAAAATTCAAATAACCTGATCAAAAGAAAAATTGGGCAGAGGAACTGAATAGACCCTTTTTCCAAAGACGACTTACAAATGGTCACAGATACATAAAAAGGTGCTTGACATCACTAATTATCAGAAAAATGCAAATCAAAACCATAATGAGATATCATTGCACAAATGTTAGAATGACATCATCAAAAAGACAAAGGATCCCAAGTGTTAGTAAGGATATAGAAAGAAGGAAACCTTTGTGCACTATTGGTGGGAATGTAAATTGGTACAGCCATTATAGAAAAAATATGGGGGATCTTTAAAAATTAAGAATAAAGCTGCTATATGACCTAGTAATTCTAATTCTGGGCAAATACCCAAAGGAAATGAAATCATTGTCTCAAAAAAATATATTCACTTCCATGTTTATTATGGCATTATTTAGAGTAGTCAAGACTGAAAATAGTTCAAGTGTTCATCGAAGGATAACTGGATAAGGATTATATGATACACACACCACATACAGAAACATTGAAATGTTATGCAGCCATTAAAAGAAAGGACTTTTGCAATGTTTGACAACATGGATGAACCTTGAGGGCATTATGCTAAGTGAAATGTCAGAGAGAGAGAGAAATACTATATAATCTTACTAATATGTGGAACCTAAACGTACTGAATCATAGACACAGAGAATGGATTGGTGTTGCCCAGAGGTTCTGGGGTAAGAGGAAATGGATAAAGGTAATCAAAAAGAACAAACTTCCAATTATAAGAATAAATAATAGTACAGATATACCTTATATTGACTATAGTTACCAAAATGCTACTGTATTTTTGAGAGTTGTTAGGAAACAGATTTTAAAAGTTCTCATCACAGGAAAATTATGTAACTGTGTGAAGTTACAGATGTTTACTAAACTTTTGTGCTAATTATTTTGCAAAAATGCATATATCAAACTATGTTGTACCAGTTAAACTAATATTAAGTTATATATCAATTCTATCTCAACAAAATATAAAAAATAGAATTAGATATGAAATGTTCAGAAAATTGATAAGTAAACCTAAAAACAGTAAGCAATAGACACATGTTTATCCAAATTACTAGGAAGATTTGAAAAAAAAAACTTCTAAATCTAAGAAACACAGAAACTGAAATTGATGATGGCACAGTGAGTGGGTTAATTGATAGGTTACATACAGATGAAACAGAATTTGTAAGGTAGAAGAAAGAACTCCCTGAAGGAACTCCTGAGAATGCAGGAGACAACAAGAGACAGAGAGACCACAAAATGTGAAATATATCAGTTTAATAGATTTGGTAGATAGACTGAGTCATTTGTTAGGAATGGGAAATAGAAAAGATGGTTGAGAATTTTCCAAAATTAATGAAGGCTATGGATTCATTAAGGTAAAACTAACAGATCATCTCCAAAGGAGAGACAGTGATACTGGCAGTAGACTTCTCAAATGAAACAAGGGATGCTAGATAAGTAACATAATATTACAAAAGTACAGATATAAAGTTAAACCTTAAATCAAGTCCCAAGCAGATCTTTCATGAAAAGATCAACATTTTCAGATAAACAAAGGACCATTAACAGATGCACAGCATAAAAATACACTTCAGAAATAAAGGAAATTAGCCATAAGTTAGGTCTGAAGTTGGAAAAGAATGATAAACAGAACATTTTGCTAACTATGCAAATGGATCCAAATAAATATTGTTATAAAGCAATACTAAGACATCTAATTTATGGGCTTATAAGGAAAAATATCTAAAAAGAAATTGAATTAAAATTACAGTTAACCATAACAGTAGCCTATATTAGAAGGTAGGGATAATTAGATTTAATGTATTTTAAGTTGATGTTTTAGAGAGGTGTTAGGTTAGTAATTAAATATGAAATTTATTTGGCATTATTACAAATTGTGTTTAACTTCCTGTAATAGAAATACCAAAATGACTGCTTTAAATAGCTTAGGGACTTATTTTCTATCATATAAAATAAGACAAAAGGTATGCAGTCTAAGGGAGATGTGGGCTGCTCCACATTTTTTAGAAATCCAGACTCTGCACTGTTATCTTTTGCACTTGGTTGGAAGTCAGGGACCGTAATTTCTTGCACTGTGGCCAGTTGGCACTCACCAGGACAAAGACATCAGGTAGTAAGAGCTTGTCAAAGGCAAATGATTTCCCAGTTAACTCAGACCACTCTTTGAAGAAAGCTTTGCTGGAAATCTTAACCCCAAACTTCAACCTATATTATGTTGGCTATATACTTAGTCACATTTGCTGAAATTTCACAGGAAATTGGAGAGTAGTTTTCAAATGGCCCCCAACTAGGTGAAGGTTCTCATAGAGAAAGAAAATTAAAAAAAAAAAAAATTATTGGTTAGAAATCTAGCAGTTTCTGTTTCTGACAGATTTAGTAAAACATTCAGAGCTATCAGTAAGTATAAACTAGAACTGACAACTTCCAAATCAGTAGGGAAATGGAAATGTACCATTTGTTGAAAATACCATCTTTTCATCAATGAAATATTGGAATCTTTGTGAAAAATCAATTAACCATATATTCAATGGTTTATTTCAGGAGTAGCAATTCTATTCCATGGATGTATATATTTTTCCTTAGGCCAGTACCACATAGTTTTGATTTCTGTAGCTTTGTAGTAAGCGTGAACTCAAGAAGTGCAAATCTGCCAACTTTTATTTTTAGATTACTTTGACTCTTTTTGGTCCACTATATTTCCCTATACAGTTTAGTATCAGACTGTCAGTTTTCGATTTTGATAAAATATGTCTTCAATAATTTTAAAAGAAACTGTATGGAATCATTTTGGGGAGAATTATCATCTTAATAATATTGAACATTCCTATTTCTGAATGTGGAATTGATTCTCTTTTCCTTTAGCTTCTTTTTATTCCCTCTTTCAGCAACGTTTTAGTTTTGAATTTATGAATTTTCACTTCTATATTTTGTCTTGTATCCTGCAAACTTGCTATGCTTGTTTATTAGTTCCTATGTTTATGGGTATATGTGAGTGTTTGTGTGTGTATAGTGTATATCTGTGTATGCATGCATATCCCTTTGGTTTTCTGCATAATCATGGCAGCTGTGTATAAAAATATGTTTAATCCTTATTTGATAATCTATATTACTTTTGTATATTTTCTTTGTCTGATTGCCTGGATAGAATCTCCAGTGCAATGCAGAATTAAAGTGGTAGAAGTGGACATATTGCCTTGTTCTCAATCTTAGAGAGAAAGCATTCATAATTTCACAGTTAAGTATGATGTGACATGTAGGTTGTGGAGAATTAAGGCTGCACATGTGGAGGAGGGGTTTTCTAGAAACTATGAATTAACTTGTTGAAAATGGGAGAGGGGAGTGAATAAAGCTGACTTGAAGATTGACATTTTGATACATAAATGAAAGAATGGACCTGCTGAATTGTTGCCGAGGCCTTTAAAAATGTTCTAATGTCCTGGGCTGCCGTCTATGGAGTCGCACAGAGTCAGACACGACTGAAGTGACTTAGCAGCAGCAGCAATGTCCTGACAGGAGTTTTCAACCTGATTTCCACAATTTCATTGATTTTAAGGTATTCTGAACTAGAATCTTGTCCATTTCAAGTTTTAGGATCAGCACTACAGACTGCTTGTTGCAAATAGTTGCCAAAAGTAATATAGTGTCAAACATGATAAAGTTTCCCAGATTGCTGGAGTCTATAGAGTTTTGTGCCCTAAGGCTAAGAACCAAAACCTGGAATTATTTTTCAGAATTTGATCAGTATCAGTACAGGGCAGGAAGTACTGATGTGATGTGAGCTCAGTGTTCTTGTCCTCTGAAAGAACTGTAATTGCCACAGAAACTTCTGCTTATAGGATTGGAAGCGCATGCAGTAGTCTAAACAGCAGGCAGTGCTGAACGCAGCCCTGGAAGACCGAAATGATAATGGGAGTTAACAACAGACACTTTAAAGCAGAGATTAAAAATGACACTTTTTAAAAAATTAATCACTCTTTCTGTGCAGGAATTGAGAAGAAATTAATCTTTGAAGGGTTCAAGAATCTGCATCACCTTGACCATCTGTGCACTGCTTCCCTCAATCACAGGCGAGGAAATATTTCTTGTCAGGTTTTCAAATTCTGTTCCCTAGTCACTTAGCAACACTTTGGATTTTTATCATAATTGTGTCTGAGCCAGCTGGATTTCAGCTAGGTTGCTGAAATGCAACAGTTGGAAGATTGGTTATGGAGAAGATGTCAGTTAGCTAGGGATCATTTTAATTTAAGTGGATTTGCCAAAAGAAACCTGAGGAGAATCCTGACATTCATAAGAAAAATCACTTACCATATTTTTCAAGATCTCACATTTGTGAATTACCACATAAGCACAAATATAGTTGTGAAATCATGTTAAATGATAAACTGTGCCATGACAGGAGTGTTTGAAAGTTTTAATAGACTATCTGAGTGGAAGAATGAAATTTTTCATTTTCTTTTTTTGTTTCGACTTAACATAATTATAGAATAGATGTAACTGTAACATTCCACATGGCCACCAAGATAGGAATCAGTATGTGCTTTGCTGCATTTAGCCACGATACTCCTTTTTCCTAGACATTTTGTCAGCAAATTCATCAGTGTTGAACTCTTGTTCCCGCTTATATCTCTTCCTTTCTGAGACCCACCTACTTCCCACTCAGACTGCAGGCCCTTCAGGAAGAAATGCTAATGCTGTCTCTTTTCCTTGTACTGTCACAGATGCAAAGAACTCTTTGAAATAGCCCCATATTTCCTGGGACTATATTACTTGAAAAGACAGAGTACTTGCTTTTTAAAATTTCACTTAAGTTCTATTACTTTTATTGGGCAACTTTTGAAGTAGGGGTAAAACTCCATATACTATGTTTGCTGCACAAATATATATATAACAGTCTTGAATATCATAGATCCGGAACCTTTGGGAATTTGCTATTCAGAAAAATTTTTTTCTGGTTGAGAGACACTTTAGACTTCTTAACCTTACATTCAAAATGTTATTGTTTACTTTTTTAGCCTATGAAAATAGGACTTCATTTTTATTTTCATGAGTTATCACCTACATAAGCATAAGAAAAGAACAAGGAAACAAAATTGAAAGTTAAATGCTGGATGGTAGGCCAGATTTCCTCTTCAGGTATGGGCCTCTATCCCATATTAGCCTAATTATTTATGTTTCAGCAGTTGTAGCAGGATTAAAGATCATTACATGTCATGGACTTCTGGAGTGGTTTGCATTTTTCTACCAATCCACCAATGCAACTTTTAATTACTTTTTAAAGTGGACTATAGTTGATTTACAATGTTGTGTAGTTTCTGCTAAATTTTCTTAAAGGTTTTTAGGACCCTCTATACACATACCAATCTCTTCACCATTGTCAGCCATAAAACAGAAAATGAGACTCTTTAAATTCAAGACTTTAGAACACAACCTCAGGCCTGTTTCAATTTTTAATTTGGTACATATTTTATTTTATTTTTATTTTTACTTTATTTTACTTTACAATACTGTATTGATTTTGCCATACATTGACATGAATCTGCCACGGGTGTACATGAGTTCCCAAACATGAACCCCCATGCCACCTCCAACCCCATATCATTTCTCTGGATCATCCCCAGGCACCAGCCCCAAGCATCCTGTATCCTGCATCAGACATAGACTGGCGATTTGTTTCTTACATGATAGTATACATGTTTCAATGCCATTCTCCCAAATCATCCCACCCTCTCCCTCTCCCTCTGAGTACAAAAGTCCTCTCTACACATCTGTGTCTCTTTTGCTGTCTCGCATACAGGGTCATCATTACCATCTTTCTAAATTCCATATACATGTGTTAGTATATTGTATTGGTGTTTTTCTTTCTGGCTTACTTCACTCTGTATAATCAGCTCCAGTTTCATCCATCTCATCAGAACTGATTCAAATGTATTCTTTTTAATGGCTGAGTAATGCTCCATTGTGTATATGTACCACAGATTTCTTATCCATTCAGCTACTGATGGACATCTAGGTTGTTTCCATGTCCTGGCTATTATAAGCAGTGCTGCGATGAACATTGGGGTACATGTGTCTCTTTCTATTCTGGTTTCCTCAGTGTGTATGCCCAGCAGTGGGATTGCTGAGTCATAAGGCAGTTCTATTTGCAATTTTTTAAGGAATCTCCACACTGTTCTCCATAGTGGCTGTACTAGTTTGCATTCCCACCAACAGTGCAAGAGGGTTCCCTTTTCTCCACACCCTCTCCAGCATTTATTGCTTGCAGACTTTTGGATCACAGCCATTCTGACTGGTGTGAAGTGGTACCTCATTGTGGTCTTGATTTGCATTTCTCTAATAATGAGTGATGTTGAGTATCTTTTCCTGTGTTTGTTAGCCATCTGTATGTCTTCTTTGGAGAAATGTCTATTTAGTTCTTTGGCCCATTTTTTGATTGGGTCGTTTATTTTTCTGGAATTGAGCTGCATGTGTTGCTTGTATATTTTTGAGATTAGTTGTTTGTCAGTTGCTTCATTTGCTATTATTTTCTCCCATTCAGAAGGCTGTCTTTTCACCTTGCTTATAGTTTCCTTTGTTGTGCAGAAGCTTTTAATTTTAATTAGATCCCATTTGTTTATTTTTGCTTTTATTTCCAGTATTCTGGGAGGTGGATCATAGAGGATCCTGCTGTGATTTATGCCGCAGAGTGTTTTGCCGATGTTCTCCTCTAGGAGTTGTATAGTTTCTGGTCTTACGTTTAGATCTCTGATCCATTTTGAGTTTATTTTTGTGTGCAATGTTAGAAAGTGATCTAGTTTCATTCCTTTACAAGTGGTTGACCGGTTTTCCCAGCACCACTTGTTAAAGAGATTGTCTTTACTCCATTGTATATTCTTGCCTTCTTTGTCAAAGATAAGGTGTCCATATGTGTGTGGATTTATCTCTGGGTGTTCTATTTTGTTCCATTGATCTATAATTCTATCTTTGTGCCAGTACCATACTGTCTTGATGACTGCAGCTTTGTAGTAGAGCCTGAAGTCAGGCAAGTTGATTCCTCCAGTTCCATTCTTCTTTCTCAAGATTGCTTTGGCTATTCGAGGTTTTTTGTATTTCCATACAAATCTTGAAATTATTTGTTCTAGTTCTGTGAAAAATATCGCTGGTAGCTTGATAGGGATTGCATGGAATCTGTAGGTTGCTTTGGGTAGTATACTCATTTTCACTATATTGATTCTTCCAATCCATGAACATGATATATTTCTCCATCTATTAGTGTCCTCTTTGATTTCTTTCATCAGTGTTTTATAGTTTTCTATATAGGTCTTTAGTTTCTTTAGATAGATATATTCCTAAGTATTTTATTCTTTTCATTGCAATGGGGAATGGAATTGTTTCCTTAATTTCTTTTTCTACTTTCTCATTATTAGTGTATAGGAATGCAAGGGATTTCTGTGTGTTGATTTTATATCCTGAAACTTTACTATATTCATTGATTAGCTCTAGTAATTTTCTGGTGGAGTCTTTAGGGTTTTCTATGTAGAAGATTTGAAATTGAAGAAAAAAGGGAAACCCGCTAGACCATTCAGGTATGACCTCAATCAAATCCCTTATGATTATACAGTAGAAGTGAGAAATAGATTTAAGGGCCTAGATCTGATAGATAGAGTGCCTGATGAACTATGGAATGAGGTTCGTGACACTGTACAGGAGACAGGGATCAAGACCATCCCCATGGAAAAGAAATGCAAAAAAGCAAAATGGCTGTCTGGAGAGGCCTTACAAATAGCTGTGAAAAGAAGAGAGGCAAAAAGCAAAGGAGAGAAGGAAAGCTATAAGCATCTGAATGCAGAGTTCCAAAGAATAGCAAGAAGAGATAAGAAAGCCTTCTTCAGCGGTCAATGCAAAGAAAGAGAGGAAAACAACAGAATGGGAAAGACTAGAGATCTCTTCAAGAAAATTAGAGATACAAAGGGAACATTTCATGCAAAATGGGCTCGATAAAGGACAGAAATGGTCTGGACCTAAAAGAAGCAGAAGATATTAAGAAGAGGTGGCAAGAATACACAGAAGAACTGTACAAAAAGGATCTTCACGACCAAGATAATCATGATGGTGTGATCACTCATCTAGAGCCAGACATCCTGGAATGTGAAGTCAAGTGGGTCTTAGAAAGCATCATTACGAACAAAGCTAGTGGAGGTGATGGAATTCCAGTTGAGCTATTTCAAACCCTGAAAGATGATTCTGTGAAAGTGCTGCACTCAATATGCCAGCCAATTTGGAAAACTCAGCAGTGGCCACAGGACTGGAAAAGGTCAGTTTTCATTCCAGTCCCAAAGAAAGGCAATGCCAAGGAATGCTCAAACTACCACACAATTGCACTCATCTCACACACTAGTAAAGTAATACTCAAAATTCTCCAAGGCAGGCTTCAGCAATATGTGAACCGTGAACTTCCAGATGTTCAAGCTGATTTTAGAAAGGCAGAGGAACCAGGGATCAAATTGGCAACATCCGCTGGATCATGAAAAAAGCAAGAGAGTTCCAGAAAAACATCTATTTCTGCTTTCTTGACTATGCCAAAGCCTTTGACTGTGTGGATCACAATAAAGTGTGGAAAATTCTGAAAGAGATGGGAATACCAGACCACCTAACCTGCCTCTTGAGAAATCTGTATGCAGGTCAGGAAGCAACAGTTAGAGCTGCACATGGAACAACAGACTGGTTCCAAATAGGAAAAGGAATATCAAGGCTGTATATTGTCACCCTGCTTATTTAACTTCTATGCAGAGTACATCATGAGAAACGCTGGACTGGAAGAAACACAAGCTGGAATCAAGATTGCCAGGAGAAATATCAATAACCTCAGATATGCAGATGACACCACCCTTATGGCAGAAAGTGAAGAGGAACTAAAAAGCCTCTTGATGAAAGTGAAAGAGAAGAGTGAAAAAGTTGGCTTAAAGCTCAACATTCAGAAAACGAAGATCATGGCATCCGGTCCCATCACTTCATGGGAAATAGATGGAGAAACAGTGGAAACAGTGTCAGACTTTATTTTGTTGGGCTCCAAAATCACTGCAGATGGTGATTGCAGCCATGAAATTAAAAGACACTTACTCCTTGGAAAAAAAGTTATGAGCAACCTAGATAGCATATTCAAAAGCAGAGACATTACTCTGCCTGCTAAGGTCCGTCTAGTCAAGGCTATGGTTTTTCCAGTAGTCATGTATGGATGTGAGAGTTGGACTGTGAAGAAGGCTGAGCACCGAAGAATTGATGCTTTTGAACTGTGGTGTTGGAGAAGACTCTTGAGAGTCCCTTGGACTGCAAGGAGATCCAACCAGTCCATTCTGAAGGAGATCAGCCGTGGGATTTCTTTGGAAGGAATGATGCTAAAGCTGAAACTCCAGTACTTCGGCCACCTTATGCGAAGAGTTGACTGATTGGAAAATACTCTGATACTGGGAGGGATTGGGGGCAGGAGGAGAAGGAGATGACAGAGGATGAGATGGCTGGATGGCATCACTGACTCGATGGACATGAGTCTGAGTGAACTCCGGGAGTTGGTGATGGACAGGGAGGCCTGGTGTGCTGTTATTCATGGGGTCACAAAGAGTCGGACACGACTGAGCGACTGAACTGAACTGATGTAGAGTATCATGTCATCTGCAAACAGTGAGGGTTTTACTTCTTTTCCAGTTTGGATTCCTTTTATTTCTTTTTCTGCTCTGATTGCTGTGGCCAAAACTTCCAGAACTCTGTTGAATAGTAGCGGTGAAAGTGGGCACCCTTGTCTTGTTCCTGACTTTAGAGGAAATGCTTTCAATTTTTCACCATTGAGGATAACGTTTGCTGTGGGTTTGTCATATATAGCTTTTATTATGTTGAGATATGTTCCTTCTATTCCTGCTTTCTGGAGAGTTTTTATCATAAATGGATGTTGAATTTTGTCAAAGGCCTTCTCTGCATCTATTGAGACAATCATATGGCTTTTATTTTTCAATATATTAATGTGGTGAATTACACTGATTGATTTGCGGATATTGAAGAATCCTTGCATCCCTGGGATAAAGCCCTCTTGGTCATGGTGTATGATCTTTTTAATGTGTTGTTGGATTCTGATTGCTAGAATTTTGTTGAGGATTTTTGCATCTAAGTTCATCAGTGATATCAGCCTGTAGTTTTCTTTTTTTGTGGCATCTTTGTCAGGTTTTGGGATTAGGGTGATGGTGGCCTCATACAATGAGTTTGGAAGTTTACCTTCCTCTGCAATTTTCTGGAAGAGTTTCAGTAGGATAGGTGTTAGCTCTTCTCTAAATTTTTGGTAGAATTCAGCTGTGAAGCCATCCGGACCTGGGCTTTTGTTTGCTGGAAGATTTCTGATTACAGTTTCAATTTCCGTGCTTGTGATGGGTCTGTTAAGATTTTCTATTTCTTCCTGGTTCAGTTTTGGAAAGTTGTACTTTTCTAAGAATTTGTCCATTTCTTCCACGTTGTCCATTTTATTGGCATACAATTGCTGATAGTTTTCTTTTATGATTCCTCGTATTTCTGTGTTGTCTGTTGTGATCTCTCCATTTTCATTTCTAATTTTATTGATTTGATTTTTCTCTCTTTGTTTCTTGATGAGTCTGGCTAATGGTTTGTCAATTTTATTTATCCTTGCAAAGAACCAGCTTTTGGCTTTGTTGATTTTTGCTATGGTCTCTTTTGTTTCTTTTGCATTTATTTCTGCCCTAATTTTTAAGATTTCTTTCCTTCTACTAACTCTGGGGTTCTCCATTTCTTCCTTTTCTGGTTGCTTTAGGTGTAGAGTTAGGTTATTTATTTGACCTTTTGGTACATATTTTAGAAAAATGTCACTCTATAACCACCTTTATTCTTAAAGAAAACAACATGATAAAGCAGAAGAAAGAAAGATATGATTTCTAGGGTTAGGTATGTATTTATATTATATATTCTTTCGTTATTTTTTGATTGCCTTTACATGTTACTTAATTTGCCTTTACCTGCCTCCTGAGAAATATGTATACAGGTCAAGAAGCAACAGTTAGAACTGGACGTGGAACAACAGACTCCAGGACATGAAACCTCAGATATGCAGATGACACCACACTTATAGCAAAAAGCAGAGAAGAACCAAAGAGCCTCTTGATGAAAGGGAAAGAGGAAGGTGAAAAGTTGGCTTGAAAATTCAGCATTCAGAAAACTATGATCATGGCATCTGGTCCCATCACTTCATGGCAAATAGATCAGGAAGCAATGGAAAGAGTGAGCGATTTTATTTTGGGGGGCTCCAAAATCACTGCAGATGGTGACTGCAGCCATGAAATTAAAAGACACTTGCTCCTTGGAAGATAAGCTATGACCCACCTAGACAGCATATTGAAAAGCAGAGATATTACTTTGCCAACAAAGGTTCATCTAGTCAAGGCTATGGTTTTTCCTGTGGTCATGTATGGATGTGAGAGTTGGACTATAAAGAAAGCTGGGCACCGAAGAATTGATGCTTTTGAACTGTGGTATTGGAGAAGACTCTGGAGAGTCCCTTGGACCAGTCCATCCTAAAGGAAATCAGTCCTGAATATTCATTGGAAGGACTGATGCTTAAGCTGAAACTCCAATAATTTGGCCACCTCATGCAAAGAACTGACTCAGTTCATGAAAAGACCATTATGCTGGGAAAGACTGAAGGCTGGATGGGAAGGGGACAACAGAGGATGAAATGTTTGAATGACATCACCGCCTCAATGGACATGAATATGAGTAAACTTCAGGAGTTGGTGATGAGCAGTGAATCCTGTGCAGTCCATGGGGTCACAATGAGTTGGACCTGACTGAACAACTGAACTGAACTGAATTTGCCTTTTCCCTAAAAAAATGTAAATAATGAATTAAAAGTTGTATTTAGGATCAAATGAAGTAATGCTTCATTTTTGATTGATAAATTGTGTATTTTTCTATCTGCTTATTCTAGGAAAAAAGTTATGTGGCTTGCAGTGCTACATAAAGTGTCTAGCTAAAAATAGAGTGAAAAGAATTGGGGAAAACATGGTTGCAGCAAAATGGAGCCAGGATACTTACAAAAATTATATCAGCTTCATAAGTACCATGATCATTTCTCTTGTGAGTGGTGAGTACATAGTATGGTGATGACGTAATGAATAAACAGCCTCAACAATATCTTTATAACAGTCCCAAATTAAAAATTTCATGATTATTTTTTGCAAAATCTTTAATATAAATGGGTGTTATTATTTTAAAAGGACAGATAAAGAAAACTATACATCAGGAGGCCAAAAATATGCAGTTTTGATATTCATATAAGTTTCTACTTTCTAAAAGAATAAAGAACTAGTGGACATTTTCTCTGACACAGTCTGTCCTGAATACCCAGCTTTCCTAGCACTTCTTTCTATGTCATCCCTTCTGAAAGGCCAAGTTCCATTCAGTTACGCTATCTAGCTTAAAGCCCAGGATCTCTAGTAGATGTATAATCTTTCCTCATAAGTCTGATAGAGCTATCATCAGTCTAGAAACAAAGCATTTGCTGTTAGCATGCATGCTCAATATAAAATGATGACATAGACCAGGGTCAGCAAACTTTTTTTGTAAAGGGCCAGATGGTATGTATTTTCAGCTTTAAAGAGCATAATGTCTTGGTTACAGCTATTCAACTGCCACTGAGGGGTGAAAACAACAAGATATAAAGCTAGATAGGTGTGCCTGTGTTCCAGTAAAAATTTTATTTACACAAACAGGCAAACTGGATTTGGCCTGTGGGTCATAGTTTTCTTCCCCCAACATATATGCATGAAATTAAGCATGAAATTCTCATTTAAAGAAAAGAAGAATAAGAAATACATAGTGGTTGTTGTAAGTCTGTGGCAATGATCAAATTTTGCTGTATGTAAATCATAAAGTACAAGTTCTTTGGCTAGTTCAACTGGTAATATATAGCTCTCTGGGAAGTTCTTCTTTGACTGTTTTCTTCTTTCATCATATCTTAAGTGAACATTGTCAAAATGTCCTTTTGGAGGAATATGTAATTTCATAGCCAGAATCCTAGTGATAATAGCTGGTAAGTGTGTGTGTGTGTGTTGTGGGAGGAGGGAGGGAAAGCTGTTACTGTTAGAGTTGAATGATTACCATCCTTTGCAAGCCAAGATTGATTATCAAAGTAATTCTCTAAAAACTTAGTTTTCAGACTGTATGTAAATAAGGAAAGCTAGTGATCTTGCCTAGCTTGTGATCAGATAGTGTTTGAGTCTAAATGACTTTTTTTTTTTTTTTTTAACAGATTGTGCTCCATCCACTCCCTACATCCCAGTCTTCCCTTTTCACTGAAACTGTTGCAGCTATTTGGAGGCCATCTGATGAAAAAGTGCTCGAGTGACATGGTGCCATGTTATTTCCATCTTTGACTCCAGGCTTATCCTTTGGTGCCAAGGTAACTGTTTTACTCTTCTAAGGCTACCACTGAGAAAGCTTCTATCACATAGGTATACCTAGAGCCAAGGGAATAGAAAATGTAGCATTTATACTGGTCAGAATGATATGTCCACCTAAAAATGAGGTCGGTTTTTTATGTGTATTTCTGTGTGGTTGGGTAGAATGATTAGCAGAGAAAGCCTAGTCATTGTCATAGCATCCTGTTCTTTGTGGGCATAGCTTGATGTAGGATGTTATGATTATTGTTTCTATTAGCTATAACAGGACAGGCTTATGCAAATTATATAAAAGATGAATAATAAATAATTTTTAAGAAAAAAAGGAAGAGAATGAGAAAATGTTCCAGTTCAGTTCAGTTGCTCAGTCATGTCCGACTCTGCGACCCCATGAATCGCAGCATGCCAGGCCTCCCTCTCCATCAACTCCAGAGTTCACTCAGACTATGTCCATTGAGTCAGAGATGCCATCCAGCCGTCTCATCCTCTATCGTCCCCTTCTCCTCCTGCCCCCAAATCCTTCCCAGCATCAGAGTCTTTTCCAATGAGTCAAGTCATTGCATGAGATGCCCAAAGTACTGGAGTTTCAACTTTAGCATCATTCCTTCCAAAGAAATCCCAGGGCTGATCTCCTTCAGAATGGACTGGTTGGATCTCCTTGCAGTCCAAGGGACTCGCAAGAGTCTTCTCCAACACCACAGTTCAAAAACATCAATTATTCAGTGCTCAGCTTTCTTCACAGTCCAACTCTCACATTCATACATGACCACTGGAAAAATCATAGCCTTGACTAGATGGACCTTAGTCAGCAAAGTAGTGTCTCTGCTTTTCAATATGCTATCAAGTTGGCCATAATTTTTCTTCCAAGGAGTAAGTGTCTTTTAATTTCATGGCTGCAGTCACCATCTGCAGTGATTTTGGAGGCCAAAAAAATAAAATCTGACACTCTTTCCACTCTTTCCCCATCTATTTCCCGTGAAGTGATGGGACCGGATGCCATGATCTTCGTTTTCTGAATGTTGAGCTTTAAGCCAACTTTTTCACTCTCCTCTTTCACTTTCATCAAGAGGCTTTTTAGTTTCTCTTCACTTTCTGCCATAAGGGTGGTGTTATCTGCATATCTGAGGTTATTGATATTTCTCCCAGAAATCTTGATTCCAGCTTGTGTTTCTTCCAGTCCAGCATTTCTCATGATGTACTCTGCACAGAAGTTAAATAAGCAGGGTGACAATATACAGCCTTGATATTCCTTTTCCTATTTGGAACCAGTCTGTTGTTCCATGTCCACTTCTAACTGTTGCTTCCTGACCTGAATATAGGTTTCTCAAGGGGCAGGTTAGGTGGTCTGGTATTCCCATCTCTTTCAGAATTTTCCACAGTTTCTTGTGATCCACACAGTCAAAGGCTTTGGCATAATCAATAAAGCAGAAATAGATGTTTTTCTGGAACTCGCTTGCTTTTTCCATGATCCAGCTTTCTGGTTCCTCTGCCTTTTCTAAAATCAGCTTGAACATCTGAAATTCATGGTTCATGTATTACTGAAGTCTGGCTTGGAGAATTCTGAGCATTACTTTACTAGCATGTGAGATGAGTGCAATTGTGTGGTAGTTGGAGCATTCTTTGCCATTGTCTTTCTTTGGGATTGGAATGAAAACTGACATTTTCCAGTCCTGTGGCCACTGCTGAGTTTTCCAAATTTGCTGGCATATTGAGTGCAGCACTTTCACAGCATCATCTTTCAGGATTTGAAATAGCTCAACTGGAATGCCATCACCTCCGCTAGCTTTGTTCGTAATGATGCTTTCTAAGCCCCACTTGACTTCACATTCCAGGATGTCTGGCTCTAGGTTGGTGATCACACCATCGTGATTATCTTGGTCATGAAGATCTTTTTTGTACAGTTCTTCTGTGTATTCTTGCCACCTCTTCTTAATACCTTCTGTTTCTGTTAGGTCCATACCATTTCTGTCCTTTATCGAGCCCATCTTTGTATGAAATGTTCCTTTGGTATCTCTAATTTTCTTGAAGAGATCTCTATTCTTTCCCATTCTGGTTTTTTTTTTTTCCTCTATTTCTTTGCATTGCTCACTGAAGAAGAATTTCTAATCTCTTCTTGCTATTCTTTGGAACTCTGCATTCAGGTGCTTATATCTTTCCTTTTCTCCTTTGCTTTTTGCCTCTCTTCTTTTCACAGCTATTTGTAAGGCCTCCCCAGACAGCCATTTTGCTTTTTTGCATTTCTTTTCCATGGGGATGGTCTTGATCCCTGTCTCCTGTACAATGTCACGAACCTCTGTCCATAGTTCATCAGGCACTCTATCAGATCTAGGCCTTAAATCTATTTCTCACTTCCACTGTATAATCATAAGGGATTTGATTTAGGTCATACTTGAATGGTCTAGTGGTTTTCCCTACTTTCTTCAATTTAAGTCTGAATTTGGCAATAAGGAGCTAATGCTCTGAGCCATAGTCAGCTCCTGGTCATATTTTTGCCAACTGTATAGAGCTTCTCCATATTTGGCTGCAAATAATACAATCAATCTGATTTCAGTGTTAACCATTTGGTGATATCCATGTGTAGAGTCTTCTCTTTTGTTGTCGGAAGAGGATGTTTGCTATGATCAGTGCATTTTCTTGGCAAAACTCTATTAACCTTTGCTCTGCTTCATTCCATATTCCAAGGCCAAATTTGCCTGTTACTCCAGGTGTTTCTAGACTTCCTACTTTTGCATTCCAGTCCCCTATAATGAAAAGGACATCTTTTTTTGGGTGTTAGTTCTAGAAGGTCTTGTAGGTCTTCATAGAACTGTTCAACTTCAGCTTCTTCAGCATTACTGGTTGGGGCATAGACTTGGATTACTGTAGTGTTGAATGGTTTGCCTTGGAAACAAACAGAGATCATTCTGTCATTTTTGAGATTGCATCCAAGTCCTGAATTTTGGACTCTTTCGTTGACCATGATGGCTACTCCATTTCTTCTAAGGGATTCCTGCCCGCAGTAGTAGATATAATGGTCATCTGAGTTAAATTCACCCATTCTAGTCCATTTTAGTTCGCTGATTCATAGATTGTCTATGTTCACTCTTGTCATCTCCTGTTTGACCACTTCCAATTTGCCTTGATTCATGGGCCTGACATTCCAGGTTCCTATGCAATATTTCTCTTTACAGCATCAGACCTTGCTGCTATCACTAGTCATATCCACAGCTGGGTATTGTTTTTGCGTTGGCTCCATCCCTTCATTCTATCTGGAGTTATTTCTCCACTGATCTCCAGTAGCATATTGGGCACCTACTGACCTTGGGAGTTCTCCTTTCAGTATTTTATCATTTTGCCTTTTCATACTATTCATGGGGCTCTCAAGGCAAGAATACTGAAGTGGTTTGCCATTCCCTTCTCCAGTGGACCACATTCTGTCAGACCTCTCCACCATGACCTGCCTGTCTTGGGTGGCCCTACATGGCATGGCTTAGTTTCATTGAGTTAGACAAGGCTGTGGTCCTAGTGTGATTAGATTGACTAGTTTTCTGTGATTATGGTTTCAGTGTGTCTGCCCTCTGATGCCCTCTTGCAACACCTACTGTCTTACTTGGGTTTCTCTTACCTTGGACGTGGGTTACCTCTTCACGGCTGCTCCAGCAAAGCGCAGCCACTGTTCCTTACCTTGGACGAAGGGTATCTCCTCACCGCAGCCCGTCCTTACCTTGAATGTGTAATAGCTCCTCTAGGCCCTCCTGTATCCGAGCAGCTGCCGCTCCTTGTAAGTGGGGTTGTTCCTCCCGGCCACCACCCCTGACCTCAGGCGTATGGTAACTCCTCTCTGCCGTTCCTGCGCCATCGCAGCCTGGCACTCTCGGCCGCTGCCCCTTACCTTGGACGTGGGGCTACTCCTCTTGGCCGCTGCCCCTCGGGCATGGGGTCCTCCCGGCTTCTGCTCCTGACCTCAGACGTGAGGTAGCTCCTGTCGGCCGCGCCCTGTGCACCATTGCAGCCGCCTACACCATGTGCGCGGTCACAGCCACCAGTGCTATGTGAAAATATTTACACCTTTTGAAATTTCTAGCTAGTCTACCTAAGCAATGTTCCTATCAAACCTGATTCTTCATTACAGTATGTGATTCAGTTTCTGAGTGTTGAAAATGATCATGGTCTTTTTTGAGCTTGTGCAGATTGCATTATAACTATTATTTCTAGTCTCATGACCAAAGTCTGGAAAGGGTCAATATGTAAGATCAAAAATAACTTTTCCTGGAGGAGTTCTTAGGAACATATAACAGTAATCCGTGTGTAAAAGCAGTAACTAAAGTCATCCTGTTCTTTGGTCAGAGTATTCAACCAGTAATTCCAGGTTACCTTCTGGCAAGGAAAATAACTGGAATTTTATTTAGATGGAATATTCAAGAAAGAAACAAGTCAATGTTTTGTAAGGAAGAGAGGGTCACCATTTTGGAGCTGGTGCAAATTGTTGGAGATTGAGGTGGACAGTGTGGTGTTAGTCACGCAGAGCTTGCTTGCCTTCTCAGGATACTTTAATGGATTTAGGATTTTAAATGAACTGAAAACTAAAAATATTAGTAGCCCACAATTATAATATTCTTTGAAAACTACAACCATTGAATGGTTTCTAAATGCAGAGTAAGAGACCATTTCAGGAATCAGTGGCACTCTGTGCCTCTGCGGCTTCATTTACCAGATTTATGCTTTGTCCAGCCCTCTGTGCCAAGACTAATTGCCCAGCTCAAGTTTCTGGTTCCTATGAATTTTTTCCTCAAAGAGAATTTGTGGTTATACTTAAGATTTAATATGTAAAGTTGTAAAACATTTCAAATATTCCAAAACTTAAACGCAGTTATACTTATTGCTATCTAATCAGTTTAAAATGTTTTCTATTAAAAATAAAATGCTAAATATAAAAAAAGACCCACAGAGCACCTTTGGTCTCTTTCTTGTATGACATAGGAAATATCCTGATTTGGTCATTTCATTCCTATGCATATTTTTCCATTCTACTAAACTAAATTTGATCTTTCCTTATTATATATGGTATATATGTGCAAATCCACCTGCATGCTGAATTCTATTTGTAATGCAAAATCAATACTCATGCTCTTCTGTCATGTCATTCACTGACGTACAAAAGTTTTCCAGCTGAGGTTGAACAAGACAAAACTCTGCCTTCTTGTTTCAGTTCCCGTACTGTGTAAACAAATGTCCTTTTCGTAGTCTATTTTGTACCACTTTTTAAAAATGTGTTTTCCTCTTCTCACGTTTGGTGAGTACGCCATTTAAAATGGCTCCCAGTGCAGCACTGAAGCGCTGTCTAGTGTTCCCAAGCGCAAGAAAGCTGTGATGTGCCTTATGGAGAAAATGTATATGTTTGATGGGTTTCATTCAGGCATGAGGTATAGTGCTGAGGGCCATAAACTCAATGTTAACGAATCAAAAGTATCAAGAAAAGAGGAAACTTGCTGATTGTACATGAAACCACTTTGCAACATCTACTACATGTTACGAAGCTACAAAAAAGACAAATGGGGCTAAATTTATGGATTCATGAGCTGGCAATCAGTTTTTTAAAAAGTGTAGTCAACGACATTGTTGTGAGGCTGAAAGCCAAAGAAATTTATGATCACGTTACCCAGGGTCAGAAAAACGATAAACCCTTTTCAGCTAGTGCTCACTGGACTACATGTTTCAAAAGGTGATGTAGCATAAAGAATGTTAAACTTGCAGGCTCTGTGTAACCAATAGTGCTGCCATGAGCATCATTGTACATATCTCTTTACACTCACGTGTGGGGATTCATCTATAACAGACATAAGTGGACTTTCCATACCACATATTAATACATCTTCCACTTAAGAAGCTATATGAATCACTCATTTTCACACTAATGATGTGTGACAGATCACTGCAGAATTCAATGACATAAGGACAGATGACACTAATTTTTCCTATGTGTCTGCAAGTTGGTTGCTCTTCAGCTGATGTAGGCTACATTTGGCAAGGCTTTGCTCTGAACTGAGCATTGAGTCAAAGTCACCACATTTCTTTTATCATTCTGTTCTTGAATCAGCAGCTACCTTGTACATATCCTTCATATAATAGAAGGAAGGAACCCTAAGGACAAACTTTTTTTTTTTTTTTCGCATTTACACTTTATTGTCTTATTTACGATTGTTACAGTATCACTGTAATATGGGTACTGTGATTCAAGGTGAGTTGTCTAGAGACATTAACCTAACAAAACAAAGATTTTTACCCAAGGCCTTTCAGTACCTAAACTGTTTTCCGAATGTGCTAGATAGCAGCCTATAACAGCTGGCGGCAGAATTTGGGGATAAAAACAATATCCTAAAATTTTTATATATTTTTTTCTTATTCCGAAAAAGTATTGGCTGTGCTGTACTGTGCTTAGTCCCTCAGTCATGTCCGACTCTTTGCAACCAACAGGCTCCTCTGTCCATGGAAGTCTCCAGGCAAGAATATTGGAGTGGGTTGCCATGCCTTCCTTCATGGGATCTTCCCAACCCAGGGATTGAACCCAGGTCTCCCTCATTGTAGGTAGATTCTTTACCATCTGAGCCACCAGGGAAGCCCAAAAAGCATTTGAATATGTAGCAAGGCTCTGTAGAGAATAACAAAATTTACAACAATTGCAACTACAGCAACTTGAAATTTAGGTTTGTTTTTCAGTCTCTTAAGTCATGTCTGACTCTTTGCAACCCCATGGACTGTAGCATGCCAGGCTTCGCTGTTCTTCACCATCTCCCAGAATTTGCTCAAACTCATGTCCGTTGAGTGGATGATGCTATCTAACCATGTCATCCTCTGCTGCTGCCTTCTCTGCTTTTGTCTTCAGTCTTTCCCAGCATCATGCTCTTTTCCAATGAGTTGGCTGTTTGCCTCGGGTGGCCAAAATACTGGAGCTTCAGCATCAGTGTTTCCAGTAAATATTCAGGATTGATTTCCTTTAGGATTGACTGGTTTGATCAGAATTCTTCAGAATGTGCAGTGTGACTTAGTCACTTGGCCTTGTAGATTCCCCTTTTAGAGATTTGTAAGCATATTTGCAGTCTCTGCTTATGTCACCTTTGTTAACCTCTCATTGACTACAGCAAATTACCAACCAAGCAATATCAAAATCATTGTGCAATATGCTCCTTCTATAGAAATTGGAGAGGAAGGGGGAATACCTATCTGCTGAACAATAGTCGAACTTAAGACTTTAGTGCTGTGTTTGTACTGAAATGACTGTGAATATACCAGTTTGCATTAGTGAAACAACACATAATTTATAATAGCAATACCTATGATTTCCTTTTGCCTGTGTCTGTGCCAATAACAAATGTTAGCAGTATTTTCATTTTCTGACTCATGTTTTGTTATTAGGTAATACCACATTATTTCAGCTTGCTCACTTTCATGGGAAGTGTGAGAGTGAGAGGGCCTCTTTGGCAGCATTGCAAAAGATTCCTCTCTGGCATTCGGATAGAAGACAGAGGTGAATATTAATTTTAGGAGTGACAGAATTTCAAAGAAGCCTCAGCAAGTCAGAGACCTAAGAGGAAAGTGGTCAGATGTGAGATTTCAGATAGGTATCCCGGATATATGCAGTTAAAATCCTTGAACTTGCAGATTCAACTGGGGAAAATGTCAGCAGAATTCATAAGGAGTATTTCTGGGCCTATCAAAGGAAGAGAGGGATTCTGTGCAAAGAAGCTATAGGAACTAGTTAACATTACCCGCCGGGACTGTGAAAATATGCCTGAGAATTTGAGAATCAAACTTGAGAGGCCTGGACCAAATAGGAAGAAAAAAGAAAAATGCTAGATAAACAAGAGGGAGTTTGTTTATTTATAAGCCCAGCTAGATTATGTAGAGACTTCCCCCAAATTGTTAGTTTTTTCAAATAGGAATTCTTTCCTGTGAGATAAGATTTATATCATATCAAGGGCCCAGGAGACTGTTTAAATACACTGCTTGGATGGATCTTGGAGGCTTTATAAAAGTGATGGCATACGTGAAATGATGCCAGAACTGCTGTGATAGACTTTAGATGGAGAGGGAAAAGGCTCAGAGGAGGCATGCTAGAATGGATATACTAGCTCCCCAGCTGATTACATTCCATAGGAGGGCTCGGGAACATTCCACTTATCGGGTTAGTATGGAATGCCCTGATGAGAGGGGCACAGCTGTTACTGAAAAGCTCTAATTGTTGTTCTCTGGATGCCAAGGTGGTAGTAAGAAAACTCATTAAAGAGTTGGGCTTTTTAGTAATAGGGATAATAGGATGTCAGAAATGTGGGTCTTAGTGGAAGACCTTAACTGGTAGAAGCAATGTGGGTTAAATTGTAGCTTCTGAGTGGCAAAATCAGGATTAGGCCCACATCTATCTTCAAAATAAGGACTGTTGACAATACCTCAAGAGAGCGTTGCGTCAAAATGTTGAGACTCAAATATGTAGCAAGGTTTAAGGACAGCAAGGCAGTCTGGATCCATGTGGGATCTTTGGAACTGGCTAAAAGAATTTTGTATTTATAGAAGCAAAATATCTGGGCAGCCAGCAAGGACAATATATATAATATACATAAGGGTATATATATATATGTATGTATCTATCTTTATATATATGTGTGTGTGTATATATATATGTGTGTGTGTCTGTATCTATATCTGCACCCATATCTATCTTTATATAACTATATTTTTCTATATTTTCCTATATTTATAGATCTACATGCATATATATACATACATACATTCTTGATATTTTATATATGAACGTATATTGATGTGTGTGTATGCACACACACAGAGAAAGCTAACCTTAACCTTCAGCTCACTCATACTTGATCTTTTCCTTACATGTGGAATATATATTTTCTGCATATTTATTCTCTATATGTGTTCTATATGTACAGGAAAAGATCATGAATGGATGAAAAAGAAAACTCAGATTTTTTTTAAAGGTTATTGATACAAGACCTAAGCCGATACTGATATACAGATAATTAGTATAATTATCGCCCCATTTTAGGGTATATAGAACTCTAACAGTATTCTTGCCTGGGAAATCCCATGGATGGAGGAGCCTGGGAGGCTACAGTCCGTGGGGTTGTAAAGAGTCAGACATGACTTAGCAACTAAATAACAACAGAAGGCCACTCAAAGTGTTCATCTTACCTTCAGCACGCCAGTTATAACTTTTTCAGTTTTTGATGATATAATCATTGTGGATATACTCAGCATTTGGCAAAGATTTCACACTGGTTCTTTCACCAGTGTAAGTACTAATATAATAATAGAAAAGGTCAATAGAACTTCCATCTGTAATGGCAGTGGGAAACATTGATTCCACCATTTACTGCACCATTCTCAAATTGCCATCAAAGAGCACATTTGAACTACCACTTGTAGGGGTACCTGAGGTGGCAGCTTAAATGATACCTTATGAGAATGAAGAATTATCCTTAAAGATATGGTGTGTGTCTTAAGCAATGGTCATTTTGTTGTTGTTGTCTTGGTTCCTCGGTAGAACGTTTTCCAGGGTCTGAAAACCAAGTGGTAGAAATTTCCCTACTCACCATTCCTTTCAAAGACCAAAATAGGTGATCTGTACCCCTGTCCCTGAATGTTTAGACTCCTGGCTCTAGTTATCCTGGGTCCCTAAGGAGTGATCGTTTTCCCAGGGGTAAGGAGGGAAAATAAGAATCCCACTAAATGCAAAGCCTTAGTTTCTATTGGTTCATGTAGGATTTACTGTGGCATAGGAGTTATTACACGGTTGGAGATAGTTGACTCTGTTCATCATGAGAGTTAAGATGCTGCCTCATAATGGAGCCAGGGAGGGATATTCTTGGTACTCAGGTGATGCGCTGGGCCCTCTTCTGGTAGTCGCCTGTTCTATTCATTTGTTCTTAGTTTCACAGAACAGGAAATTGTCTTTATTATGGGCTCAAATATACATATTCACACCCACATACATGACTGTAACCATACACATACATTACCCTCCAGCATTTCCATTTGAGGGATTTAATGTTTTCCTAATTTGTCACTAACAGACCCACAGATCAGAAGTTGTCACTATAAATCTTGTAATAACTCAGTAAATTTACTATGGGCCCTTGGTTATCTGAGCTCCTCAGGTGGCATTAGTGATAAAGAACCTGCCTGCCAATGTAAGAGATGTAAGAGATGTAGGTTCGATCCCTGGGTCAGGAAGATCCCCTGGAGTAGTAATGGCAACCCATTCCAGCATTCTTGCCTAGAAAATTCCATGGATAGAGGAAACTGGTGGGCTACAGTCTATGCAGCCACAACAAGTCAGACACAACTTAGCATGTGCACACACACATTTGGATATCTGATCTTCTAATACAAAAAGCTCTTCCCTGGTGGGTCTTCGCTGGTGGCTCAGAGGTTAAAGCATCTGCCTGCAATGCGGGAGACCTGGGTTCTATCCCTGGGTTGGGAAGATCCCTTGGAGAAGGAAATGGCAACCCACTGCAGTATTCTTGCCTGGAGAATCCCATGGACAGAGGAGCCTGGTGGGCTACAGTCCACAGGGTCGCAAAGTGTTGGACACGACTGAGCAACTTCACTCACTCAATACAAAAAAAAGGGAGGGGGACTATATTTTTTGTGAAATGTCATTATTACTGGTGGTATTAAGTTATGCTTGATTTATTGGAAGTGAGGCAAGTGTCCTGAAAGATGCCAGCTATGGAATGTTAGTAGTTCTCAGTATCAGTAATACAGTTTGGATGAACTTCAGTGCAGATCACAAATCCCTACATTCTCCTGATTAGTTCTGTATTCCAGAGCATTTTCTCAGATTAAGTATCAAGAACAGTGAATTTCCATCAGATCCACGACACTGATTCTAGAAATAATTGGTCCTAGGGATAAGAAAAAGAGGTGGGTAACCACTGAAAATGATATTCTATAGCACTGGCACCCAGTTTGGACAGAGGAGTAGATTTGTAAACATGCAAATATTCAGTGTCACCAAATTCAATTTCTTACTAGTTTTCTTCAATGTTTTTACTTCTGATGAATATATTCCTCTTTGTGGGCCAAGCACACTTCTCAGTTGTCAACATCTGCCGTAAGCATTTGAATAAATAACTACAAATATTTAGTTCTTCTATGGGATGCTTAAAATTAATATATTTCACATTTTCAAAAAGTGAGCCTATGTATGTGTAAACAAAGTAAATACAACTTGCAGAGGAAAACACATTCAGTAAGTCAAAATAAATTATTGTGAAGGCTCTGAATCAAAATAGAAGAGAACGATTCATATTGGAGGAAAGGAGCAGGCTAAGAGAGATAAGGAGAGTCAATAGAAGTTGAACTGGACAAGTTCTTCCCAGATTGCTGAAGAGACTGTACAAGTGAACCCATTTCTGTGGGTTCCACATGATTCAACCAACTGCAAATCAAAAATGCTGAGTAAGGAAAACACTTCCAGAAAGTTCCAAAAGCAAAACTTGAATTTACCACTTGCTGAAACCTATTTACATAATATTTACATTATATTAAATTTATAAGCAATCTAGAGATGTTTTAAAGTATATGGGAAGATGTATATAGAGATACTATGAAATTTTACGTAAGGGACTTGAGCATCCACTGATTTTGGTATTTATAGGTGTCGTGGAACTAATCCCTAGCAGTTACTGAAGGACAACTGTACTCTAAAATTTCTAAAGATGGGAAGAGGGTAAATATAACTCTGATTTTTTGCAGATGCATCCTATTTTATCTACTTGTGATTACTTAAAATGAAGAATAAAAATATATTTAAACCTACATTTTTCTAGTTATCTGTATTAAAATTGAAACAGGATCATTTCTACATCAACACTTAGTACAAGTTTCCCTTCCTCCCTTTCTTCTTCTATTTAATTTTCCTATTAAAAATATAATCTCAATTTTAGAGATTTAGAATAATTTTACTAATTTTAAATTTTCAGTTTTTCTCAAAGAAGTTGCTTTGATATTTATATTAAAATTTGAGAATGATCATTCTAGAATTTTTCTGTTTTATGATTTTTAAAAAATGTACTATTTCTTAACCACCACTGCTTTTGAATCCTAATTTCTCTATTCTTTAATTGTTTATCTGACCAAAAGGAGTATGTCTTTCAGCATTTTTTTCCACCAGCAAGTCTGAGTGGGAAGTTTATTTTTTTTTAAATATGGATATATGTAAATATATTTTGTCATGCTTTAATAGGAAGAACAATTTACTTAAATAGGATCTTTCTTTTTTTTTTTTTTTTACAACCCCATGAACTGTAGCCAACCAGGCTCCTTTGTCCCTGGAATTTCCCAGGCAAGAATACTGAATGAAGATTAGGATTTTTTTTTAATATAAATTTATTTAATTGGAGGTTCATTACTTTACAATATTATATTGGTTTTGCCACACATCAACATGAATCCGCCACAGGTATACACGTGTTCCCCTTCCTGAACCCCCCTCTTTCCTCCCTCCCCATACCATCCCTCTGGGTTATTTCAGTGCACCAGCCCCAAGCATCCAGTATTATGCATTGAACCTGGACTGGCGATTCGTTTCATATATGATATTATACATGTTGATTCTCAAGCTTTTCACACAAAACTCTCTAGAGGCACTTGTCAACTATCCTTACTTTGAAGATAGACATGGGCTTAACCCTGGCTCTGTGATTCAGAGGCTCTAACTTTGGAAAACATGCCCTAGTTTTGAGTAGCAGTTATTCCCAGAGTTAACAGAGGCAAAGGGTTATCATGAAGGTTGTTTCTATTATTATATACCCTTCTTTATTATGGCCTTTATACTTGTTGAGAAGAATGAGGGCAAAATGTTTTTGTCTTGTTTCTGTTGCCCTGGCTTTACATAGAATTTTTTTAACCCCAAACTTAAAAATTCACAGTAGGATGTGTTGAGGTATCACCATTATTCTTTGGACAGTAAGTCCCCCTGCATGTGGACCTTCAAGTTGCTATCTTTCAGAGATGCAAACATGCGTTTGCCTGTCCAATCACATAAATGAATTCACAGGTCTGGCATACAGTGTTATGTGCATGCATCCTCTACAGGGAGCTGTGCTTTTGTGTACTTTGATGTACAGTCCTATATAAAGTACAATAGTACAGTATCTTTATTTCAAGCCCAGGGTGTCCGGAAGCAAGGGTAAAAGCAGCAGTGATGTCGCTGATGTTGCTAAGAAGCACCAAGGGAGACAAGAGGAAGAGGTAACTGAAGAGCCAAAGAGATTCATGATGCAAGAAATGACAAGGGAATTTTCTTTATTTGAGGAGACACTGTTAGTTTTTGAGGCATGGAACCTGAACGTATTACAGTATGCAAAGGTCTTAGGAGCTATTCAGAATGCAATCCAATGCTACTGTGCCATCTTAGGAGAAAAAAAGAGCTACTATCCAAATATCACTGGATCATTTCTCCAAGAGGCTAGATAGAATTGAATCCCGCAAGGAACCAGAATCTGTGCCGTCAACGTCAGGCATGAGTGAAATTGCAGCCTGCCCTCCGTCTCCTACTGCTAACAATCCTTCAGCTCTACTATCTCCCTCCTCCTCTCCCTCCTCCACTCAGTAACTCTTCTTGCCTGTTCGCTTGATGCCAGCCCCTGTATGCCAACTGTTGTACTGTACTACTGTACTTTTCAAAGTACTGTACAGTAAGATTACAAATGCTTTTTTTACTTTTTGTTTTTTATGTATTATTTGTGTGAAAATTCTTATAAACCTACTACAGTACAGTACCATATAGCTGATGATTCTTGTACTTGGGTTCCTTGGCTAACTTTGTTGGACTTAAATGAACAAACTGGACTTATGAACAGACTCTTGGGAACAAAACTCATTCATATGTAGGGGACTTACTGTATACTCACCAAAACAATTTTGTCAATAAGCCAAACAATCTTTCTTGACTTAGCAATTCTCTTCTAAATCCTTAACAAATTTGAACTGTTATGCCATAGATGACATGTCCTCTTATCTTATTGAGACTATAAGTTAAATGTTTTATACAGTCTTTTCCTATAAGCTTGCAATAATTCTATTACCTAGGAAGGAGCGTCTTCTGATTATTAATGTAGACTCCCTACATGTAAATATATTTTTCCTGCTTATCCTTACAGTGGAAAGCCTAGGCTTAATTAGCCCTAGAATAAAAGTTTGTAAATCCCAATCAGTGAAGGAGAAAAATCTACAATGAAGGGGAAATGAGTTTGGATTTGTTCTTTTATGACTTTGGTGGTTCAGCAGTAAGAGCAGCCCTAGCAGAGAAGGAATGTACCCAAAGGGAGGCAACCATACCACTTTGGCAATGCAGTAAAGAAACGTTCTTTGTCTCTGTTTTAAGGGGTAACAAGCAGTTGGTTCCTACCATAGCCTCCCTCTTTGTAAGTCAGCTATAGTGTTCTGTGCTTGGCACATCCACCTAAACCAAGGGCCTTTAATGTATGATACCATTTCTAGAATAACTGGTTCTTCCCAAACGCACCTCTCGACTGCTCTTCATTTTGTTTTTGTTTCTTGGGTTAGCTGGAGTTATTGAGATTTTTGTGAGAATATGGTCTCCTCCATTTAACACATAGGCAAAGGCTTTCTTCACAGACAGTTACATTTAAGTCACTCTTCCTTCATTATGGTCAACTAAAAAAATATCCACAGATACACAGGTCTATGTAGTAAAGAATTCAGCCTTGGTCAAAAAGATCTTTGACTTTAGTCCTAGGCTGTAGGGAAACTAAAAGTGTTGGTAGCTCAGTCATGTCTGACTCTTTGAGACCCCATGGACTATAGCCCTGCTAGGCTTCTTGGTCCATGGGGTTCCCCAGGCAAGAATTCTGGAGTGGGTAGCCAATCCCTTCTACAGGTGATCTTCTTGACCCAGGGAACACACTTGGGGATCTTCCTTCTCAGGCAGATTCTTTACAACCTGAGCCACCAGGGAAGCCCAAGACTCCAGGGAAGTAACCACTAAATCCCAGTGATAGAAGTGCATTCCTGGTGAACCCTTCTGATCACACCTGATAGCTTATGCTAATGAGATGTTGAAGCCACATCCAATGTCGATCTGACTGCTGGATGAGGGACTGTTGGAGACCAAGTTCAACCCATGAATGATTAACCCAGTTAATAAACATACTTAAATGAGTGTGCCATAAAATCTCTGACACCTAACCTCATATGAGCTTTCCTGTTTGGAAATACTTTGTGAGTATCATCACACATCCTAACCAGGAGGAGGGAAAGCCCTTGATGACTATGTGGGGAGAGGATGACCTACAGCCCTGATGAATTTTGATCCTCCTCCTAGACTCTGCCAGATGCACCTTTTTCCATTGCTTGACTCTCTCTGTAATTTGTGTCCTCTCTCTGTAATAAACATTGTGAATATAATAGCTTTCAGTAAACTCTTGGAATCTTCTAGTAATTTCCCTAACTAGAGGGCAGTTTGGTAAACCCTCAAACCTGCCATTAGTGTCAGAAGTGAGGAAAGTTTTGTGGAGAGTGCAGCCTCAAACCTCAAAATTTGTCAAACTTTGGCTGTGGTCTTTTTCCAGACCTTATATTCTGCTTCAATATCTATTTTTCTGTTTCTGCACAATCAAACTAATGCAATCAGTTTAAATTTGATACAATTAAATACAACATATCTTTATATATGATCTATATAATAGAATGATTGACTCACTCTGTTCCTTTTCAAAATTGTTTTAACTATTTTATGTACATTTAGTCTTCTTTATAAAATTTAGACTCAGCTGTCAACCTCAGAAAATAAAACTCAACAGTGGCCACAGGACTGGAAAAGGTCAGTTTTCATTCCAATCAAATGAAATGCTCAAACTACTGCACAATTACACTCATTCTCACATGCTAGCAAAGTAATGCTCAAAATTCTCCAAGCCAGGCTTCAACAATACATGATCTGTGAACTTCCAGATGTTCAAGCTGGTTTTAGAAAAGGTAGAGGAACCAGAGATCAAATTTCCAACATTCATTGGCTCATTGGAAAAGCAAGAGAGTTCCAGAAAAACATCTAATGCTTTATTGACTATGCCAAAGCCTTTGACTGTGTGGATCACAACAAACTGTGGAAGGTTCTTAAAGAGATGGGAATACCAGACCACCTGACCTGCCTTCTGAGAAATCTGTATGCATGTCAGGAAGCAACAGTTAGAACTGGACATGGAACAACAGACTGGTTCCAAATCGGGGAAAGAGTACATCAAGAATGTATATTGTCACCCTGCTTATTTAATTTATATGCAGAGTACATCACGAGAAACGCTGGACTGGATGAAGCACAAGCTGAAATCAAGATTGCTGGGAGAAATATCAATAACCTCAGATATGCAGATAACACCACCCGTATGGCAGAAAGTAAAGAAGAACTAAAGAGTCTCTTGATGAAAGTGAAATAGGAAAGTGAAAAAGTTGGCTGAAAGCTCAACATTCAGAAAATGAAGATCATGGCATCTGGTCCCATCACTTCATGGCAAATATATGGGGAAACAGTGTCAGACTTTATTTTTTTGGGCTCCAAAATCACTGTAGGTGGTGCCTGCAGCCATGAAATTAAAAGACACTTGCTCCTTGGAAGAAAAGGTATAACCAACCTAGACAGCATATTAAAAAGCAGAGATATTACTTTGCTGACTAAGGTCCATCTAGTCAAGGCTATGGTTTTTACAGTAGTCATGTATGGATGTGAGATTTGGACTATAAAGAAGCTGAGCGCCGAAGAATTGATGCTTTTGAACTGTGGTGTTGGAGAAGACTCTGGAGAGTCCCTTGGATGACAAGGAGAGCCAACCAGTCCATCCTAAAGGAAATTAGTCCTGAATATTCATTAGAAGGACTGATGCTGAAACTGAAACTCCAGTACTTTGGCAACATAACGTGAAGAACTGACTCATTTGAAAAGACCCTGATGCTGGGAAAGATTGAGGGCAGGAGGAGAAGTGGACGACAGAGGATGAGATCGTTGGGTGGCATCACTGACTCAATGAACATGAGTTAGATTAAACTCCAGGAGCTGGTGATGGACAGGGAGACCTGGCGTGCTGCAGTCCATGGGGTCACAAAGAATCATACAAGACTGAGTGACTGAACTGAACTAAACTGATGTGTGATGAAATTATACTGAATTTACTAATTAGCTTGAAAAAACAATTAACTCCTGATTACTACGCAAAACTTATAAATAAATTCAACATTTATGATATTGAATCTTGCTATCTATAAAGATCATTAATTATAATTACCTCTATCTGTACTTATGTATACTTATGTATAGATATCTACATATTACAGATATCTAAATATTAATTAGTCTTAAAATACAATATATTGTATGTGTAGTATTTTTTAGATGTGCTTATACACTGGGAATAAAGAGGTGAACAGAACAAATTGAAAGCTCAGTTTTGTCAGGAAGAGGCAGTACATGTCAATTATAAAGTAATTTCAGGCAATAGATTGTTGCTATGAAGAAAAAAGATGAAGTTAAATGAATAGTGATGAACAAGGGGTTCTTTTATAGCTATTTGCTTAGGGAAGGCCTTTCTAGTAAACTGGTATTTAATCAGAGTCAGAAAAAAACTAAGGGAAGAAGATAATTCAATGTGGAAGAAGAAGCATAATCAAAGACTATTATGACCCAGAGATGTACACGGTGGCTAGCTGGCTCAAGACAAGTAAGTAAGTGAGTTGAGTAAAAGTGAGCACTATAAAAAATGAGGAGGAATAGGGACTTGGTGGTAGAGGGTCAAGTCTCTTAACTGATATAATTGACTGTTGGGTATTTTTGGACAGGAGAGGGATGTGATCTGTATATTGTTTAAAAAAGACATGATTCTGAAAAATAGATGACAGAAAAAGGAGACATACAAAGAAACTCATTTTTATATAAATCAATGAATGATTACAATATAAATATTTTATATTTAATTAAATTATAAATAATTTCTTGATATTTCTAATCCTTTTCTAACATATTTCCCTTCATCAATACATTCATTATTTAACTTACTCATCTACTTCTTTTATTAAAAGTATTGAACTCTGTTCTGGTCTTGAACTATGCTATATGCTAGAAAATCAACAAAAATCAGGAGAGATGTGATTTACATGGAGAAAATTAGAAATAGTAATGATGTGACACAGTAACAATGACAAGAACCTGTTGTCCTTTTAGTCACTAAGTTCTGCCTGCCTCTCTTGCGATCCCATGCACTGCAGTCCACCAGGCTCCTCTGTCCATGTGATTTTCCAGGCAAGAATATTGAAATGGTTTGCCATTTCTTCCTCCAGGGGATCTTCCTGTCTCAGGAATGAAAATATGTGTCTCCTGCATTGGCAGGCAGATTTTTTTTTACCATTGAGCCACCTCGGAAGCCCTTAAAAAGTACAGTGATGTAAATCAACAAATGGTATTTATCAAATAGCCAAAGAAACAATATGATATGAAATTTTTATTGTTATTAATTCCTGTTTGTTCTAGCCCAGCTTCTTCATTTCTCCCGTTCAGTCTTAGGCCATCCATATTCCCCAGGCAGTTTGTCTTTATTCTGCATTTCTTGTTTTGTCTATTTCAATCTGTTTGGGCTTGCTCCAGCTGTGTGGGGGCGGGGGGGGGGGGGGGCTTTGGAGCATCATTAAAGGGACTTAACTATGTGTTTGCAGTTTATTAGGGAGGAAGTGTTAATTTGTTTCTTTGCATTTTTAATTAGTTCTGGAAACCTCTAAGCATCTTTGCAGGGAAACTAGAACTTTGTGGTGAGTAGAGTGATCTTCTAACTACCTTTTCAGACCTTCTGGCCTGATCTGCCTCTTGTGGTAAAAACAGAAGAAGAAAAAAAAATCAGGGTTCTTTTCTGCCTGTTTGCATTTATAGCTTTTTTTTAAAATTGCATTCAAGAGACTATTCTCCTGAAAGGAAGGATTATATCACACCAACAGATGTCATCATCCATCTAATCTTTGAAGCTTGATTTTCTTGCAAAAGTGATTGTTCTGGAAATACTGAAGGTTATTCATTAGGCAGGCTATACATTCATAATAGTGTTTCAGCTTATATGCTGTACATTTTCATAAACTAGAAGTATTATAATAATACTTATTACAAAAGCTATTATCATTGTCATATTTAAAATATGTCTACGTTATAGTTTTTTAATACATTTTTACATTAAACAAAAAATGTTCAAATAGTGTTTAATTGTGATTCTTGCACCTATATAAAATGAACAGATGGTGAAATTTTTATTTAACATATTTATTAAGAAGGGAACTGATAACACATGAACTCAGGTTTGTTTGGTTGTCACTCCAAGCTAAAAAGCCAATACTCGAAAGACAAGTGTTGGTAGGAAAAAAAGTTGCTTTAATCTGAAAAGCTAGCAACCTTCAGAAAAGGAATGTCCCAAAAAACAACTCCAAAGATTCTGCTCAGTCAAGAACATGTTTAAAGAGAAAAGGGGAAGTAATCTCCTCTAATCATTAAGGCAGGAGGCCAAGCTCTGCTACTCTCCATTGTATGCGGGTTGGCTGACTCCTCAGGAGCTTTCTTTAGATACTATATGTTCACACAGTTTGTTCAGGAGATTATTGAGGGAAAAGCTAGGGAAGAGATCTGACCATTTGTTAATTACTTGACTCATTCTACTTCTTTGAATCACAGAAAGAACCCACAAGTTAGGCAGGCATTCATTGTTAGATCAAAAGATTTGAAAGGTATGCTTGGCCAGAGATGAGTAGAGCATGGGGGCTGGGGGTGGTGGTGGGGTGCCTGGTTTAACATTAGCTTTACTAAAGTGACAAAACAAAAGGGGCCTCCTACAGAGAGCTCTTTCCTGCCAAAAGCTGCTTACACAGCTGGTACCAAGAAGAATTTGAGCAGAAACATATATTAGAAACAGGGAATTGTGCAATACATTTACAAGTAGATGCAGAATGGATATCCATGTAATAGTCTTGTCTATTGTACAAGACTCCATTAAGTTTGAAACTCTATAATCAATAATATTGTTGCAGAAAGAGAGACCCCCTTCCAGGGCCCTAGAGTGGGCTCTTGTCTAACACTCGGAAATGAATTGTCCGAGGAGACACATGAGCTGACAAAGCAAGAGATTTTATTGGAAAGGCACCAGGGTGGAGAGCAGTAGGGTAAGGGAACCCATGAGAACTGCTATGCCACATGGCTTACAGTCCTGGTTTTTATGGTAATAGGATTAGTTTCTGGGCTGTTCTTGGCCAATCGTTCTGATTTGGAGTCCTTCCTGGTGGTGCACACATTACTCAGCCAAGATGGATGCCAGGGAGAAGGATTTTAAGAGGTGATGGGACACATGGCATCTCCTTTTGATCATTCCCGAACTCTTCTGATTGGTGGTGGCTTATTAGTTTTGTGTTCCTTACTAGGACCTCCTGCCATAAAACAACTCATGCATATAGTTACTATGGTGCCTGGCCAGGTGGGCCGTTTCAGTCAGTGTGCTTCCCCTAACAATACTTTGCATTATTACCAGTTTTTTACATTATAGAGTTATAAAATATTTGACAACGAAATGCAGAGAAATGCAAGGGTGATCTGTACAATGTATCTGTTGCAGGAAAGGGGACCCCTTCCAGGGCCCGAAACTGGGCTCTTGTCTAACACTCCGAAATCAACTGTCCGAGGAGACACATGTGCTGACAAAGCAAGAGATTTTATTGGGAAAGGACACCCAGGTGGAGAGCAGTAGGGTAAGGGAACCCAGGAGAACTGCTCTGCCACGTGGCTCACAGTCTCGGGTTTTACGGTGAAGGGATTAGTTTCCAGGTGGTCTTTGGCCAATCATTCTAATTCAGAGTCTTTCCTGGTGACGCATGCATCGCTCAGCCAAGATGGATGCTAGCGAGAGGGATTCTGGAAAGTGGACGGACACATGGTGTCTCCTTTTGACCTTTCCCTGCTTATTCCAGTTGGTGGTCGCTTATTAGTTGCATATTCCTTATCAGGATCTCCTGTCATAAAACAACTCATGCAAATGGTTACTATGGTGCCTGGTCAGGGTGGGCAGTTTCAGTCAGTGTGCTTCCCGTAACTACCCCCCACGAGAGACTTCATACTCAAGATACTTCTTGGGAATTGGGGCGGAGGTCTCTTTCTTCTGTAACTTCTTCCTGCTGTGCATGGGCATAGGCCTGCCTAGCAGTGCAGAAATCTCTCTAACAGATCTAAGTCAAGGTATTTTTTGCCTGAAACCAGCATTCACTCTTGTAATAACAACAATTTAGTTTCAAACTGTTGTCCCCTCTCAGAGATGAAATAGACAAGGGCCAAACAGGAGACCTAACAGGATGGTCATCTCTGGTCCCCAGAGACAGAAGGCAACATTTGGGGTGAGGGTTCCAGGGTTTGTGACCCTTTTTGATTGTTTGGTGGTGAGGCAACAGAGCTGTGCTCCAGGAATCTTGTGTTCAGTCTGAGGTTACCGTCCTCCACCTGGGTGGGGGCTCAAAGACATTGTTATGCCTATTTCTTTGAGTAGGAACCAGGAGTCTGGAGGCTGTACCAACCTTTGATTGTTTCTCCTGTTTCTGTATCCCCTCCCTTCCCTGATTAGCAATTGTTTGAATCCACCCTTTGGAACTCAGGGAAGGTCAAGGAGGCTGAATGAAGCCTATATCCTACAGACAAGAAATGGAGAACACAGAACTGATCTCTACTCCAGAGCCCCACAGAGTTCTACTCAGTTTTAATTTAGGGAACTAGGCAACAATGACTGTGATAACTTCCTGTCAAAATGGAGTATAAAACTACCTCAGCTTGGAGTATAGACACTGAATTGGAAGTATTTCTGAGTTCCCAGTTCTAGATCTGAGTTTTGTATGATTAAAATCTCAATCCTTTGGTCTGCCATTTTGGTGTAACAGACCCAAATAGAAGTAGTTGGAGGAGTGATAACTGGAATTTAGTAGACAAAATAAATCTCATTTCTTTTTAGAAGAATAAGCCTGAAACCCAGTCTGGACCTGGCACTTCAGGGAGACTTGTAGCCAGGTAGCCAGTTTCCTAGTTTTATAAAAAGTAAGGTTGCAGTTACTAGCTTCCAGCAGACATTGTTTTGAGAATGGCGGCATCCAAGCCTGACACGACTCAGAAAACTCAAGTGTTTAGCAATACAAGGTCTAATCTGAAAGTACACCCACAGCATCACCTAGTTATTCCCCAGGATATCTGAACCATAGCTACTCTATTTTGACTTTTAATTGTAAACTTTTCCTTAATAGCCAAAGCAGATTTCACCGTTAATGATGTCAGTGTTTCTCTAGGTATGAGAAGATGCAAGAATTAGGACTCATAAAATCTTCTCCTGATAAGATCTAACTATCTGAAGGCCTGTTCTGCCAGTTTTTCCCAGAGCACAGAGAGCCTCATTCCTGATTTTCACCCTGAACTCCTTTCAGGAGCATTGAAAGTCAGCAGTTGCAGCGGCCATGATTTAATTTGATTTAATCTGTAGATGTAGATGGCAAGTGTCAGTCTTCAGTTGGCAGAGCCCCGTTTTGCTCATAAACTTGACCATCTTTTTGAGGGGGGTATTTCATGACCATTTTATCCCATGGTGCTGAGAATGTCCATTCTCAGGTTTGGCAAAGATTTTGTTGACAGGCTACTCAATGTGTTGTTACCGGACTAGGCCATAAAACAGTATCCAAAATTCTCTGGACCACTTATCTTACTAGCCTCCTGGTCCAGGAAAATATTCTCTCCTGTTGCTTCTTCCCATATCTAGAGTTACACTGTTACCATCATCGATCTCATATGGGACTATATAGTATTCTATTAGAGGCCTCAGACAAACATTTGACAGTGTAAGAAACAGCAATTTTGTAAAACAGGTGAAATACAAATAATATAGCCAGCAGTTTAGTAAAGTCACAAGTAAGACTTAAGAGCTTCCATTAGATGTAGCCCAGTATATCTCAGGTCATCTGACTTAGTCTGCTCTGTAGAATCTTTATCTTCCAGGGAAATTATATATTGGCACCACTGTCTATAAGGCACATAGCCCAGTTTTCTAGCATTACTAGACTGATTGCCCTTAGTATGATTTAATTGTTTCCAACACAGAGGAGACTTTAAACCTAAATTACCATAGCCTGGTGTTATCTATATAAATCCATCCCATAATTGTGGGAAATATTTCCTCCTTTGCTGAAACTTTTCTTGTTGCTCTGATTGAGCTTGAGTAATAGAAGAAACCTCAAATTTATGTCCAGAGTCAGAGCAGTCATTATTAATTGGCCCAATGAGGGGATCCCATCTAGTAATATCACAGTGACCTGAATATGACTATAATTTTTTTTTTTAAGTAAATTTTCTCAGGGCCAACCAGTTAGAGTCTTGTATTAGAGAAATTTGCAAAGGTAACCCAGAACTAGACACAGGTAATTGGCCACAAACCCAACAATTGAATTGATTTCTAAAACTAGCATAGAATCAGGCCTATGATAGAAAAGCATTTGATTTATATGCAAAGGTCTAAGAAGTCAAGAAAACATAAATGATCATACGAATCAGGTCCAGCATCTTGGGGAAGCTCCCTACCTCTGATGTCGTCGTCTTCTCATCCTGGTATAGTGTAGTTTCTCCTGCTGATAAAAAAGTCCTTCCATCCAGGTTGGAAACAGTCCCTTAAATTATGTCTTTTTCCAGTCCTGGTTGCAGGTCATGAGGCATCTGATCTTCACCCAAAGATAGATTACTTAGATAAGCTTCAGAAACAAACTTAGGGTGTTCTTTAAGAATTCAATTAAACTTTACATTGATATCACATAACAGCAAAAAACTATCCAAGAAATGAGTCTTACTACATGCAGACCCCCATTAACAAACTGGGATTTAACATTTATTGAAACATCTTTTTCTCCCTAAGATTAGCCTCATTTTTATCAAATATCACCAAATTAAGACTAGCTTGTTTGCAAAATAGGTCTGTTCTCACTAATTTTGGTCTGATGATTTATATAACCATACTTGATCATAGTATTTTTATTTTGCTGAAACATTTATAGAATCTCAGACTGAACTTTTAAAATAAAACAGGGCTGGGAAACTCACACCAAAGGCTTATCACAGATTTTGCCTAACAAATTTAGGTGAATTCTTCCCTTTTTAAGGTCTCAAAAATTTCTTGAGATTTTTGTACCCGTGAGATAACCTTCCTAACTCATTTGATAAACTTACTGGAAACATAAGAATTTCCAATTTTTGGAGGAGTCAGATAGAGAGAAAATATAATTGTTTTGTTTATAACATTTAATTTTACCAAAGTATTGTCATAATTAGTTTGAGAGGAAGGTTTTCCCTACTCCCTGAAAACCTGATTCAAACCTGTAATTTTTCAGATAGAAACCCATAAAAGTTATAAGTATATTCGCTGGTTCATTCAGTCCTTCTATTAATTTTTGTGAAGTCATCAGGTTTTCCATTAGAATACCAGGACATAGATCAATTAAAAGGATTTAGAACATTTGGTCAGATTTAGTCAATGTTGATGGGTGTATCATTTAGCTTGTTGATATATCACAATAGGCCTAAATACCAAGGCTCAAGGTCTAGTGAAAATCAGTGACGCCATCTTGAACCTAGTTGACTCTAACCAGTTTTCTTATGGCTGTGTCATTTCTAACAAAATCCATTTATCTAACTAATTGTAATCCAATTTTAGAAAATCCTGATCATGCATAACTCTTTTTAGTATTTTTTCATACCCTTTTTTTTCTTTTTTTTACCAAAAACACACTTCCTGCTTTCCTTTAGCAATCAAGAACTAACTTTTATATTAGCATTTTATAGATTGGTGAGCATAAATACCAGTGATAATTTCTAAAATCCTTGCTTTCTTAGAACATTTTAAGATGATACTAAGTATTATTCATTTATAGTCCCAAATCTCTTTAGTTTCTCTGTAAAAGGAAATTAGTATTTAGTAGTAAATGTTTCAAAATCTTATTTTATTTGGAAATGATCTAGCTATTCAATAGACACCCAACACTTAGCACACTTGGCACAACCCTTAGAAATTTAAGTTACACCAATCTGGAGAGACTGTTTTAGACAGATATTTCTAAAGAATAATTATTCTTAATAGAGTTTCTATAAAAGCTCATATCTCATTTACATTTTTTAGAGGTTTCTTCATTGGAGGTAATTTCCTTGTTGATAAACTTGTAACAGATATAATATTTTACTTATATTATACCAAGATACAATGAAAATATTCTACTTAATGTTAATTACTCTAAGACATGTCTATATTAGATAGGTCAACAAGCAAACATTAATATCAGGTATTTAATACTGAATATTTCCCAGTTCACATGAACCTGGAATTTATTGTTTAATTTAGAATTATTTGATTTGTAAGCACTTACCTTTTTTTAAGCCAAACAAATAGAGCTTATTTACAAATTAACTTCAAAAATATTACCCAGAGACAAAGACATACCAAGACATATTTAGACAGGCACAGTGCAAGATTTAGCTTCATTTTCTAAGTTTAGTCATGAATTAGATATTACAATATAAAATTTACTAGTTTATAAAAAAACAGTTGAAATAAATAAAAATTTTAAAGTCTTTTTCCCCTTTTCCCTCAGTCTCAGGAATTAGAGATGGTCTAGGTAAGTGTTCCTGAGAACCCTGGTCTCAAGGCACAGGGAAAGAAAATCAAGTTCTAACAAAATGGCGGCGGATCTAAACCAAACGGTGGCCAGACAAAGCAAAATGGCCGTCAAAACTCACAGCACAGAACACAGAGTTAACACACACACATATAAACCTGGCAGTCCTCATCAGACACTCCCTTAAATACAAGAATACTGTCCCTCAGAAAACCTCCTTTAGAGACACCGAACTTCAGATCCATGTACTGACAGAGTAAAGGAAAATATCTCAGGTTTTCAAAGATTTCAAAGGGAGGAAATGAAGCCAGGTTGAAAGAAGAAGGGGAAGGAGGTGGGAGAGAGGGGCAAAAGGGCGGGTCTTACAGACGTCTCCTTCCACCTGCGGATACCCAGGCATTATGGGACTTTACCCTGGGCCTCCAGAGAAGGTGGGGCTGGAACTCGGCCCTACCAGAAATCAGACCAGACCAGAACCAGAATTAGAGTTTTCTGCCAAGAGGAGGTGATCAGTCTCCAATCCTCAGCTCAGGCTGAGGCCCTTTGACCAGATTCCTATGTCCAGGACCAGGGGACTAGAAAAATGGGGAAGGGTAGGAAGGGTTAAGGAGAGGAAAGAGAGAGGGAAGGTGAGAGAGGTCAATAAAGTCTCTTGTTCCTTACTGGTCGGGGCACTCTGGCAAGTTGTCCACGTCAGGAGAAGACCAGGGACAAAAGGGTCCCAGTTGCAGACGCCGGGTCTGGTCCATTGGCTGGCAAGCTGAGTACCCTGAGTGGTCAGGATGTCAGTCTCAGCAAAGAAAAATCCCACCAGCATCGCCACTTGTTGCAGGAAGGGAGGGCCTGAAACTGGGCTCTTGTCTAACACTCGGAAATGAATTGTCTGGGGAGACACGTGTGCTGACAAAGCAAGAGATTTTATTGGGAAAGGGCACCTGTGTGGAGAGCAGTAGGGTAAGGGAACCCAGGAGAACTGCTCTGCCATGTGGCACCAAGATGGATGCTAGCAAAAGGGATTCTGGGAAATGGATAGACACGCGGTATCTCCTTTCTACCTTTCCCAGACTCTTCCAGTTGGTGGTGGCTTATTAGTTGAGTATTCCTTATCAGGATCTCCTGTCACAAAACAACTCATGCAGATAGCTACTATGGTGCCTGGCCAGGGTGGGCAGTTTGAATCAGTGTGCTTCCGCTAACATATCTACTAGGGTTATTTTATACTGAAGGAGGAAACAGACAGAACAGGCTCTGTCTTGAAAGCAGGACTCCATCTTGGGCTGGACTGTGGATTTTGAGCTATATGCCCAGTATCTATGGAAAGGACATACCAACTGGAAAACCAAACCTCCCCAGATGGAAGAGGCCCAGGGCTCGTACCTAGACTCTCTTTCACCTAAAGGAATTCTGTGTAACCAAATACAATCATAAATTCTATTATGCTTATTGGAGTATGACCACAAGCCTATTGCTAACTGTCCACTGTTAACTACTTAGGCCTAAGGCATATGAATCACGGGTTAACTTTGATCTTTCTTTTCCTTTGTTGAGACTACTTTCAGGGAATTTGGGGAGGTGGGTTTGAGCAAGTACACTTAGGGTATATAAGGCTTTCACAAACACTGGTCGGGGTCCTTGGCTAAGAGGAGACTCTGCCTTGGGCCCGCCAATGTAATAAACTGCACTCCACTCTCTGCATTGTCCTTCTGAGTGAGTTTGTTTCCTGCAACTCATGGCTATAACAACACATTTAAAAATTCTTCACAACCCACCTTATTCCAAAGAAATATAACTTTTAATCACAAAATCAGGCTGATCACATTAGATTTGGCCCGATTAGTTACATACGTATTATTGCGAAGAGTTGGACACCACTGAGGGACTGAGCACAGCCAATACAGAAGGAGTGTTAACTTGCTATATAGACTTCCTTAAGTTTATTTTGTAAACTCTACAGCTATATAGTAGTGAACTGTTACTAAGACAACAAAATTAACCTATGTCTGGAAGTTTTCATAAGGAATTTGAGATTGGACTGGCAAAGGTCTCTATTATTTGATAACCTGAGACTAGGAAACTAAGTCCAAGAGAATAGTAAACGATCTCATGAATTAACACAAAACAAAACAAAAGTACTTGAAAACCCTTACTCAGCATATTGGTATGATCTGAATGTCATCTAAGCAATGTTAACCCAAATCCTATACCCAGGAGTCTGTTCTTTGAAATGTCAAACAGCTTTTGTTTTCTACAAGAAAATATTTTTGTTAGTTGAGAGAAACTAGTCCACAAAAAATGAAAATAAATAGTTCTTGCTGATTTATTTATAACTCATTATAACACATTTTAGATAACAAAAAAGCATGCAATACAAAAAAAAATTAGTTTAGAGCTTCAGATTTTTCCAGTCAGATTTGCATTTGAATCAGATGTTCAGTATGTGTCAGGTAATAATTACTAAGTTCAGTAATAACACAAATACAATGCTAGTACACTACCTAACACAGAATTATCTCAGTACACTTTAGTTGAATATTGAAATATGAGTGTGTGAGTCAATTTGAATGTATTTTAGAGCAGGTAAATAAAATTACTAAATGTATTGTTGGTGTTGTTCAATTGCTAAGATGTGTCTGAATCTGTGACCCATGGACTGTAGCAGACCAGGCTTACCAATCCTTCACTATCTCCCAAAGTTTGCTCAAACTCGTATCCATTGAATCGGTGATGCAACCCAACCATCTCATCCTCTTTTTCCCCTTCTTTTGCCTTCAATCTATCTGACCATTGGGGTCTTTCCCAATGAATTGGCTCTTCCCATCAGGTGGCCAAAGTATTGGAGCTTCAGCTTCAGTATCAGTTCTTCCAGTGAATATTCAGAGTTGATTTCCTTTAGGAAAGATTGGTTTGATTTACTTTCTGTCAAAGGAACTCTTCGATGTTCAGCCTTCTTTATGATCCAACTCTCACAACAGTATAGTACATGACTACTGGAAAAACTATAGCTTTGACCATATCCACATTTGTCAGCGAAGTGATATCTCTGCTTTTTAATATACTGTCAGCAATACGTGAACCGTGAAATTCCAGATGTTCAAGCTGGTTTCCGAAAAGGCAGAGGAACCAGAGATAAAATTGCCAACATCCACTGGATCACCGAAAATGCAAGAGTTCCCGAAAAACATCTGTTTCTTCTTTATTGACTATGCCAAAGCCTTTGACTGTGTGGATCACAACAAACTGTGGAAAATTCTTCAAGAGATAGGAATACTAGACCACCTGACCTGCCTTTTGAGAAATCTGTATTCAGGTCATGAAGCAGTAGTTAGATTGGGGTTGTCCCTTTCTTTTACTATGTGCATGTAAAGTAACATGGGCTTCTATCCCACGTGCAAGACCAGGCTTCCCCTAATGGTTTCCAGAATTCACATTTCTTATTTTGTAAATGCTTACCCTCTTTTTTAAAATTTTTAATGTTTTTTTTTTTTCATTGAAGGATAGTTGCTTTACAAAATTGTGTTTCTGCCAAATATCAACATGAATCAGCCATAGGTATATCTCCCCTCCCTCCTTGAACCTCCATCCCATCTCCCTCCCCATCCCATCCCTCTAGGTTGTTACAGAGCCCTGATTTGAGTTCCCTGAGTCATAGAGCAAATTCCCATTGGCTATGTAGTTTGCATTTGGTAATGTAAGGTTCCATGTTACTCTCTCCATAAATCCCACCCTTTCCTTCTTCCTCCCTCCTGGGTCTGTTCTTTATGTCTGTGCCTCCATTGCTACCCTGCAGCACTGGTAGTTTATTGTGAATCTCTGTGGAGATTTGAGTTAGAAGAGGAATTTGCTCTACTGGCCACATAGTTATCCTGGTTGAGTGTTCTTCCCATTCTGATATATTGCGTTCATAAGGAAGGCAGATGCTTGAGAAGTTTTGCTTAGTCAGCAGTTTGAACTGAGCAATTTGCCTTTCTCTTTGATCTTAAATCTATATTAAAAGAAGAGATTTAAATCGACTTAATTTGGGGCTAATCTGAATGGTATGTCTGTAGCTTTTTTGAGTTCTCATCATCTATTTCAGAATTTAGGAATCTTTCTTCCATCTGCCTGTTATGTGTCTACTTCCCATCTAGTGAAGCATTCCCCAGCCCAGACCTCTGTCACTTTTTTAGCAAAAGGCTTAATTTGCTAAGCAAAGTGTATAGAATAACAAATAGAAATGTTATGAAAGAATGGAGATGAAACAGTGATGGTAACTGAAATGAAATTGTTGAGGCCACTTTCCTTAGACTTGTATCTGGCAGGCATGGGGGATTCATGGTCCATCTATATATTCTGACACATTCAGATTGAAGACTTTGAGGTGACACAATGCAGGCATCTTCTGTCATCCAATTCAACAACATTTAGGGTTGTTGTGAGCTCCAACGACAGACTGTCATAGATGTCTTCACTTCTTTGATCATCAGGATTAATTGTACTGTTCAGATAAGTCATCAGATGAAGAGGGAATACTTTTATAAAAGTAGAAAAACACATCTTAGGAGTACTGTATTCACTTAGAACACAGGAATTGCTTTTTCACAGTAGAAGAGAACCTGAATCATAGTCATGAAAAGCCTTAGAAAAATGTGTTTTAAGTTGTTCTTTCATGTTCCCTGATGCCATGCCTATCAGACTCCTTTGCTTCTCTACTTGCATCTGGATGTATCTGTGTATGTGCACATGTGTGTATGTGCACATGTGTGTATGTGCACAGCAAGGATGTTTGAGAGAGGGAACTGCTGCATCAGTTAATAATCTTCTATAATTTAAGCATTTTGCTAGACAATCTGCTGTGAAAATATGGTTCAAGTATAGGTCTCTTTTCCCCTTTAATTTAGTCAGTCTTATCTGCCTTTTATCAAAAATTCTATCTGTCCTGTTCTTTATCCCAACAGACTTCTTAATATCCTGTTACTTTCTTTTCTTTCTCTCAGTTTTTGTTTTCTAAAGGAGAATCTATGATCAGTATTAGGGGTTGAGCAAAATATTATAGTTGTTTCAATGACCACAACCCTCACAATATTTTTTTTTTTTTTTAACAGTTTCTGACTCTCTGGGCAAATGGTAGATACAATTTTATAATTTTAGTAAACATCTTCAGAATAAAGATGCCAATGTCTCAAAATTCATGATAACATTTTTATGACTATGTATCTTATAAACCTACAGAAACAAATATCTAATAACAGGGTTTAATATTTTAAAGTTAATGTCAGGAATAATTTCATCTTAAGAGTCAATTTTTATTTTTGCAATAACTCCTAACACTGAAGTTTGTTATGGTAAAATTCATTTATGGGAACTTCCCTGGCAGTCCAGTGGTTAAGACTCCATGCTTCCATTGTAAAGAGCATGGGTTTGATCCCTGGTCAGGGAACTAAGATCCTTACATGTCTCTAGTGCAGCCAAAGGAAAAAAAAAAAAAGAGTCATTTATGAAGTTAAGAATTAACTTAATGATTTCATTATTTTAATACTTTTAACAATGTTAGGATTGAAATTTTTGAGAAATAAAAAACTATTGGAAAAGAAAATTAACTTTTTCTTTACAAAATCTTATAAACAAATAAGGTACTCTAGGGATACTCCAAAGAGTATATTGAAAATCATTTTTAAAACAAAAGGCATAGATAACAGTATGAAAATATGTAGATTAAAATATTTATTAGGAAACAATCCAACTTTCTTCTTACTACAAATATAGAACAAATAAAGTATGATAAAGCTCCATTATACTTTATACATATCTGTGCTAGTAATGTAAAGTCTGTGGATTTCAGGATTCTGAGTATGACTGTTGTGTGTGATGAGGGAGGGAGATGAGTAAACATGTGAGTGTGGTGACTGGTGAATATGTGGCGTGTTATGGATGTGGAGAGTGTGTCTGTTTGGTGTGATTGACATGTGTATGTAGATGATATTATGTGTCTGTCATGTACATATCCTATAACTAACATGAGCATGCTTTGTTAGTATGTACATATACACATACATATCCTATATATATACTACAGCCTGTAGTATACTTTATATCCTTGACTATTTTTCACTTTTGATAAAACATTCCTATGCTACATGCAGGTCTGGGATGGAAAGAAAATAATTCCAAAGGGAAGATTTGAGTATTGGAGATAAAGATGAACTATGCATAGCGTGTTATTGCCTCTCTTGTGTGTGGCAGAAGGATGATTATCTTTGTCTTTCAGTCATTCCCAAACCACTCTTTCCCCATGGATGTACTGGACTGATTTTATTCCATCCCACCCAGCCACCTCTGTCCCATGTCTGGTTTTCCCTACAATCAAGATTGTATACTATACTAACTTATTAGAATGAAGAGCTAAGGAATAGGAAGACACTTAACATTTACAGTTTCCCAAAGTACTTAACAGGAGTGATATGCCATGAAGATGGAAGTTAGACTGAGGCAAAAGGCATCTAAATAAAAATCATTAAAGATAAGTGAATTTTGCTGATAACAGGAGGAATATTTCTCTACACAGCTTTCAAAAATGACCATGAGTAAGAAAGTTACATAACACTTTTGGCAGCTGACTTAGTGAAGTAGCTGGGCTTAAAGTAACAACAGATTGAATTTTACAATGAGCTAATTATTAGTGAGAGGAAATAACAGCTGTGAAGTAACAATTTTCATAAAAGTTTACCCCCACAAAAAAAAAAGAGTGATGATCTATAAAAATATAATTAGGAGGAGAAACATTTATGTTCATAAATATGCCTTGTTTAACAGTCTTGACATTAGGTGACTTTGAACATAATTTGTTCCAGTTTTTCCATTTATGTTACTTTCCTTGCATTAATAAAAATTGATTTAAAATACTGAGTAGTAATAGAAACTTGGGGTGTAAAGTGTTTACTGGCTTATTAGATTTGAAGTGATAGTTATTAAAACTTTAAAATATTTTCAACTTTAAAAGAATGTTATTCTTTTTGGAGAGGAAATTTAACAACTAGGATCTGATTATAATTTTTATCAAAGAATCTACCAGACCTTAGCTGTAGTCAAAAATACATTACTATTTATGTTTGCATAATGATTCCTAGGGTAGTGGATATCAAATTGAAATCATTAGTGCCATAACCTTAAATTGTAAGAAATATATATCTATGTAAATGGGAGAAAAATAATCTATTTAGTGAAGAAGGAACTCTGAGAGTAATTGAATCATCCCACTCCACCCTACCCCACAATCTTTTTAGTGTGGAGGTTATATCTAGTGTTGGTATTTCCAACCTCCACTGCCCTGAGTACAAATTAGGTTGCATTTACAGTATCTTACAGCTTGATACTTGGACTTCCCTCCCTGGTGGCTCAGATGGTAAAGAACCCACCTGAAATGGGTTGGGGGCAGGTAGGGAGACCTGGGTTCCATCCCTGGGTTGGGAAGATCCTCTGGAGGAGGGCATGTCAACCCACTCCAGTATTCTTGCTTGGAGAATCCCCAAGGACAAAGGAGCCTGGTGGGCTGCAGTCAATGGGATGGCAAAGAGTCGGGCACAACTGAACGACTAAAAACGCACACATGCACAACTTGTACTGGTGATTTCTCATTATTACTTATATGGTGTCATATGACCAGAATTAGCACAGGATTGGTGAATAGAAGCCATGTGTCATTGCAGGGCCAAAGTCTTTAGTGACTGGAGGGAGACATTTTCACACTGACTTCCTGTACCACAAAAACTAGGGAGACTATGAGTCTTGGATAGAGTACCCAGAGAGTGGCGGGAACTTCACTAGCCTGAATGGCTGAGTTGCTACAGAGAACAATTGCCCTGGAGAGTTGCTCAGAGCCTCAACCAATTTTGCAGAAATTAAAACTAAACTTTTATTGTATTAACTTCTAAGATTTTGGGGTTGTTTGCTATTTCAATGTATCTTTTAGTTTATTCCAACCCTTGAGTATTCCAAGTCCCCCATCTTGACCAGAAGGAATTTCTGACATTTTCTAAGATTTTGAATCATGTCTAGAATTTTATACACCTTTTGTATCCATTCTGCTTGCATCTAATCACATCTAATAAACTGAGAATCCTCAAGAGAAGATTCTGAAACTTCTGCCCTTCTGCAAATCTTAAAATGAGATTTCTCAGTCTATTCATCCCTATTTTTTGATCTGGGTTTGTCAAGCACCCTAACAACTGTGGTTCAGGCAGGGAGTTTGACATCAGATGCCACTACTACCTCTCCCATATCAAAAATAGAGCAATACAATTGTCAAGGTTTATGCCTGAAAGTCCAAGATTTTATTGACTAAACCCGAAAAGACCTACAAGGGAAGCTATTTTTGGTCAATTTCTTATGCCTGCTGGCTTTTAAGCAACAGGAGATTTCAGTTGATTTGCCTAGTTAGTAGGTGGCTCCATGAAATGAGGACAGTCTCTCCCAACCCCAAATATCTGTTGAGGAATGTATCATGATCAAGTGATTGTGGCACTGTGTTGCACATACTAGCAGAAACAACTATTTCAGTTCACAGAGAGAGCTATTACCCCAAACCATTTTTTTGAGTCCTACAGAATTGAAATCTTACTATGCTTGGAATCACCATGCATATACGTATACAATCATTCTCAAATTTATTTCAAAGTATCTCCAGATTTTCATTTGTGTGCAGAACATTTTTACTCAAGTTTTTCAGCTACTGTTTGCAGACTTTCCACCATAATCCACTGTACCAATATGACCTTTCTTGGAGCCCTTAATAAGAATAATGTTCCTCTGGGTACAAGCTTGATGACCATCTTCATTATATCATTTGCCAGACAGTAGGTGATGAAAAGTTAATCCTTTCATGTCTATGAGTCATTTGTCTCCCAGAACATGAAGCATAATTATTGTTCCCAAGGCATCACATAATCTTTTGTGACAAGAAAGAATGCTCTTGAGTCTGGCTCCAGGCCAAAATCCTATGTCTGAACTTTCAGGACTGACCATATATAATTACAGAGACCATCTCAAAGATCTCATGAGAGAAAACTGTCTTCCCCACAATCACGCCTTTTACATAGAGTATGTCGCTGTCTGTAGTGGGAACTGTAGTCAAAGGCTCAGGCTACCTTCCCCATGAAGTGGAGTGAAGTGAAGTTTCTCAGTCGTGTCCTACTCTTTGTGACCCCAAGGACTGTAACCTACCATGCTCCTCTGTCCATGGGATTTTCCAGGCAAGAATACTGGAGTGGGTTTCCCTTTCCTTCTCCAGGAGATCTTTCTGACCCAGGGACTGAACCCAGGTCTCCCACATTATAGGCAGACGCTTTACCATCTGAGCTACCAGGCAAGTCACCTTCTCCATGCTCATACACAGACACCTCATTTTTAAAGCCTTCATCTGAAAACCTTGACTGAGGCACTTTTCAACAACTCTGCCTTGATCTCCTTATTGTATAGTCTTTATATATTTTTCTCTTCTCTGACTTAGTAGTTTTCCACTCTTAGGTCTTTCCCTTGTCATCTCTCCAGCCTCTCCAGATCCAGGGAAACAGCTGGAAGCTCGCTCGGGGCTCTCCTGTGGTGGGACATTTTCCATGCCTGTACCATATGTAATCCAAGTGACCCTCACCCGCTGCTGTTCTGTGGGGCAAAATGAATCATTTTATTTCTTTGGCTCTTACGTATACCATCACAGAAAGTGCATCGGGGCTTGAAAGTTACTTTTAGTTTGGGGATTGTCCTACCTGTATTAATCAACCACTTTGATACCCAAGAACTCAGCAAACTTTCCAGATATCTTCTTCCAAACTTTCTCCTTTAGTGATACAAAACTACTATGCTGATTGAGTTTAAGAAGAGGACTGGGTGCTCCATTAACTCTCTTGTTCCTTTAACCTCACCCTTAGTGTTTTTTTTTTTCCTTTGTTTGTTTCTATTTCTTTTGTTTGTTGGTTTGTTTTTGTCTTTGGCCCTAGAACAAATAGAAAGAGCCAATAGTTACAGGCTCATTAGCAAAACACAAAATCTCTATGAAATAACAGACTGCAAACAGCTATAGCTTTTATATTAAAAAGACCCCCTACCTGCCAATCAACATTTCCTTTTTTTTTTTTTAGGGAATCAGTTTTAATGGTGTTATCTGTTGTGAATTCACTAGTGCTGTCTATTTCTTTGTGAATCTCATTGACTAACCATTTAAATTGGATGAGTGTTTTTCATCAAGAGTCTATCTCTATAATTATACTATTACTTATCATCTTTAGCTAAAATCAGGTCTACAACATGAGGAATCTTTATAAATAGATGCATACATTGAAAATTCAGGTAAGAATAAATGATAGCTTAAAGAGATCTAAAAGCTTTGAAAACACTCCATTGCAACAAAAGTATTTTGGCATGAGTGCTAAGTCACTTCAGTTGTATCTGACTCTTGCGACCTCATGAACTGTAACCAGCCAGGCTCCTCTGTCCATGAGATTTCCCAGTCAAGAATACTGAAGTGGGTTGCCATTTCCTTCTCCAGGGGTTCTTTCCATCCTTGGGGTGAGCTTAAATTCAGAGCCAAAAGAGGCTCTTGAAAGTAGCAAGGTGACTTTGGAATGCATATCTCTATGGATGTTATTGCTCAGTTGCCATGTTAATGTCAGCTGCATAGTTTATATTCAATGAATATTTTTAAAATGAATAAATAAAAGGAGGATTAGGTTCATACTGAAACCATGATAGCCTAAGGTAAATGCTTGACCTAGTGTTAGAAACCTTTTCCTTGACATAAAAATCATTTCCTATTATTCCTCTAAAAAGCATATTGAAGAATATTTTAATATAAAACACCGTTTCCATATTAAGCAGTGTGGACATATTATGAAATTTTATATTAAAAGAGCATGAAATATTATTTGCTATGAAATACTGCTTGCAAAATTGGTTCAGTAAAAAGCAATAGAATTGGATTTAGATATATATGGAACTGCATGTATATCATCTGAATCATATTCTAAATATTTTAAAGGAATAAGATTATTAATAGCAGAAGAAAAATATAGTTTTTTAAGTGTTTTACAATACAGACTCGTATTCAAATAGACTAGTTACTGTCAGTTGTGACAAGAAACAGTTGCTTAAAAAATATCCTCACTTATTAAGCATTAATACTTTCTCAAAACATACTAAAAGTTCTGCTGAAGACTTACTCAAAAGAACATGCTTATCTTTAATTGGACGTTTTAGAGCATCAGTATTCAGAAATACTACAGATCATGCTGTTGAACATTTATATCATGGTTTATTATTCTAAAAGAGAAATAAAAAATAGCTGAAATGAAAATTATTAGCAAGAATAGGAGCATATCTGTAACATGGAGGAGCAGGGGCCAGAGATGGAAAAGTCAAGTAAAGAATTTTTTAAAAAGGAAAACAAATTTGATTTGATGTGAAAGGAATGATAACATAACTAAGAGACCACTAAAGATACAAATTAGATCATTTTAGTGCAATTAGAAGATTAAAATCAGCCCATCTGGCTGACCAACAGCACATACATAAATAGAGTGAAATCAGTATATAAAAGCAAACATAATTTAATGAAAATATTCAACAGTTTATAGAATAACTTCAATGTTGAGTCAAACCTCTTTGAGAATGCTCATGTTATTTTACAAAATCAACTATTTTTAAAAATTTACTGTTTACATGGAACAGATTGTAGATTATGTGTAAAATGCAGTACGAGTGATATGTTTTTAGCTTAAAATTTTAAATCTGATTATCTAATTATTGGATTGGTTTCAGAGGTTGGGTACCTTACCAGATAAATTATTTTCTTCATCAAAATAGCTCATGATTTGCTTGTTTGGGAAATTGTTTATTTTTTTGTGCAAAACATTTACAAATAGGTGTCAATTTTGTGATAAGAAAGCAAGCTTAGAAGCTGGGAGGTAGCAGTCATTTTTGTTTAGATGATTGCTTCAACGCAAATTTCTCAGGTGTTGTATAACTCATGCTCCATTTCAGTACTTTTGGTTTCACCTCTATCCAGGACATTAGGTCACATAAGACTGAATTAACAAAGTCTAAAAGTGCTCCAAACAAATATGTGATGACACCGTCCTATAATAGTTCACCTCATACTTATGGAACATTTCTTGCTTCCTGCTCCAGTCCCTCCTATTGATATTAATTGCTAGGATGCTATGAAATCTACTGGCTTCATAATAGCAGAAAGTACAGGGGAATTTAGTGCTCCATGGAGCAAACCATTGACCAACAGGAAGTGAGAGTAAGTAAATTATTTCACCCCTTCATTCAATAAATGGTCTGGAGAAGCATTTATATAGTTCAAAGGATGATGATTCTAAGCTTTAAGCAATTTAAGTGGTTACACTTGATAGCTAAAAAATATCCAGTTGGTAAAACTCTCTTGTCTTGTCTTTCCCTCTTTTCTCTTTTGCTTCCTTCCCCCCCCCCCCCCCCCCATTTCTGTTCTTTGGGATTGCAAGTCAAAGTCACAACAAAGTAGGAGCAGAAAAGCCTCTGTCTTACATGCTACTGACATGAAACTAAGGCTAGGATGATGGAACTAGGGTGAGGCTGAAAAGCAGCCTCTGTGGATAAGATTCAGAGCCAGATATTTCTCTGGTATGGCAATTAGGACCTTACTTCTGATGACAAGTGAGATGGCAATAACACTTTGCATATCGTGGCATAGTAGCACCAATGCTTTAACTTGTGGTTAATTGGGATACTTCACAAGTACAAGGTGAAGTGTTAAGAAATGCTACAAACACAGTAACTGAAAAGTACTGGAGCAATGGCAGTTATAACACTGGGGCTCAGGATGGTTGCTCTTGTAAACATTGGAAACTTTGGAGGAGGAAATAAAAAAAAAAAAGGTGGGTAGGCCCAGTACAGCCAATTCTCAATAGTAAGATGTAATAAAGCTGCTATCTATAAATGGAAGATTTGGAAGGCAGATGGCTCCAAAAAACTGCCAAAGATCTAGTCATAAAGTTAGAAAAGATGCAAAGGAGACTAAATGCACATTTCTGAGATCTGAGATAGGAAAAATTGGGTGCATGAGCCTGTAAATCTAGTGTACAACTTTTCCTGAAACCAATGGGAAGGAAGAAGAAAGTAAGATTAATCTACAGAGGGTCAAGAAGAAAATCCTGAACCTGACCTTTTCCACTTCAACCAATATAGTAATTAGAAACGGCATAGCAAGAAGAAAGAATTTGGAGATTAGTGTCATCATAAACGACTTCACTTTGACTTTTCACTTTAATGTATTGGAGAAGGAAATGGCAACCCACTCCAGTATTCTTGCCTAGAGAATCCCAGGGATGGGGGAGCCTGGTGGGCTGCCATCTATGGGGTCACACAGAGTCGGACACAACTGAAGTGACTTAGCAGCAGCAATAGTCACCATAAAACACTTAAAGGTGTAGGGGAGGTAGACCCTGTCATATTCCTGTTTAATCACATATTTTGGCTAAGAGAAACTTTATGGATATTGAAAAGGGGAGATAGACTACGATAAACATAACCAGGCAATAGTCCCCACTGCAGGTGCTATGTTGAATTGGATATCTTTATCAGAGCAGATAAAATTCATACAAAACTTTTAGTTCTTAATATATTCCCATTGATGTGGCAAATTGTTTCTTCTCCAACACCATCAGTAGGGAAGATCAAGCACAATTTGCATTTATATGTTAATGACAGTAATATGCAATAAATGTTATTCATAGATAATTTGCTCATGCATTACCAGCAAAGGACAGGGGTTAGACTAAGTGTTAAACAGAGTGATTGTTTTCTCATTTTCCTTTTAAAATATAAGATTTTCTAATTATTTCATGATGTCATGAAAAATTCTGGTTTGTTATTTCTTTGATGGAAAGATTATGTTAACAGTTGTGAATTTCCACAGAACTTCCACAGTTATAGGCACATGTAAAATTTGAATTTTAATTAACTTTAAGCATTTTGGGGTTTTGCTTCAAAGATTTCTTCCAAGATTCCATTCTCATCTGGAAACACTTTTCTTGTCAGAATTAATCAAAGACCTTTACATGTATTTAAAACTCAATCAATCACTATAGTAATCACTTCCCTTTTTTAAAATAATCCACTGCTTCTGAAGGCATACCTGTGTTAGGATGAGTAAAATGTTTTCTTTATCAGTTGTCACACTAGAAAAGTATCCCATTAGTTAATTAACTAACAAGCTATTCCATTATTTATTCTTTTATACTGACTTTTAGCAACAATCATTGTACTGAAGATTTTCCAGATTTTGTTTGCCAAAAGGTTCAAGCTTAAAATGAATTACACACTGAGATATATACTAAACTGTACTTCTTTATTTTTTTTTTTTAAGTTTTGAGTTTGGTTGAAATGAACATCAATGTACACCGGAGGGAGAAACAAGTGGCAAAAACAGTTCAGCCTAAAGGTATCAATGGAAAGGAAAGCATTGTAAACAAAAGAGAGATGTGAACTTTAAAATATCTGGGTTAAATTCTTGACCCTGTTGCTTTTCAGCTGTGGGACTTGGGGAAATTACTCAAACTCTATGAAAATAAGCTTTCTAATCTATAAAATAAACATACCTCCATCATAAATTACTCCTATGGATTTTAAAAAGCTTGGTGGAATGTATATAAATCACAGCAGAATCCTCTATGACCTACCTCCTAGAGTAATGGAAATAAAAGCAAAAATAAACAAATGGGACCTAATTAAAATTAAAGGCTTTTGCACAATGAAGAAAACTATAAGCAAGGTGAAAAGACAGCCTTCAGAATGGGAGAAAATAATAGCAAATGAAGCAACTGACCAAGAATTAACCTCTGAAATACACAAGCAGCTCATGCAGCTCAATACCAGGAAAATAAATGACCCAATTAAAAAGTGCTCCAAAGAACTAAACAGACATTTCTCCAAAGAAGACATACAGATGGCTAACAAACACATGAAAAGATGGTCAACATCACTCATTATCAGAGAAATGCAAATCAAAACCACAATGAGGTACTATCTCATGCCAGTTAGAAAGGCTGCTGTCAAAAAGTGTACAAACAATAAATGCTGGAGAGGGTGTGGAGAAAAGGGAACCCTCTTACACTGTTGGTGGTAATGTAAACTAGTACAGCCACTATGGAGAACAGTGTGGAAATTCCTTAAAAAACTGGAAATAGAACTTCCATATGACCCTGCAATCCCACCACTGGGCATACACACTGAGGAAACCAGAATTGAAAGAGACATGTGTACCCCAGTGTTCATCACAGCACTGTTTACAATAGCCAGGACATGGAAGCAACCTAAATGTCCATCAGCAGACGAATGGGTAAGAAAGCTGTGGTACATATACACAATGGAATATTATTCAGCTATTAAAAAGAATTGAATCAGTTCTAATGAGGTGGATGAAACTGGAGCCTATTATACAGAGTGAAGTAAGTCAGAAAGTAAAACACCAATACAGTATACTAACACATATATATGGAATTTAGAAAGATGGTAACGATGACCCTATATGCGAGACAGCAAAAGAGACACAGATGTAAAGAACAGACTTTTGGACTCTGTGGGAGAAGGCAAGGGTTTTTGAGAGAATGGCATTGAAACATGTATATTACCATATTTGAAATAGATCACCAGTCCAGGTTCTATGCATGAGGCAGGGTGCTCAGGGCTGGTGCACTGGGACAACCCTGAGGGATGGGATGGGGAGGGAAGAGGGGTGGGGGGAGGGGTTCAGGATGGGGGATATATGTACACCCATGGCTGATTCATGTCAATGTATAGCAAAAACCACGATATTGTAAAGTAATTAGCCTCCAATTAAAGGAAAGCTTGGTGGAATGTATAGCAGTTGAAAACTTCTTCAGATCCCCGATATTAACTTACCCGTGGTAATTGACAATTTATTTTTACTAAAAAATTGTTTAGGTATTATCTAGCCGTAGCTACCATTGGTTTTGATTATTGTTTTTACTTGTAACACCAGATGTGTTTAATGCTCATGTGGGATGTAAATTAGAAGTGATACATTCATGTCATGATAGCACTCTCAATACAAGTAATTGCTTACCCAAATGACACTGTCTCTTTCTTGACTAATAAGAACTCTGTATTTTCCCTGAGAGATATATACCAATTAAAAATATTTATCCTTTCACATTAATTTGGGACCACAGAAGGTTGTTATGATGCAGTTTTGGCTCATAGACTTGAAGAAGATTCAGGGTTAGACTTGCAGAAATGTGGGGATCCTTTATAAAAAGAATTTCAGCTTGTTTGCTCTGTCTTTATTTGGTCTTTATTTTGGTTTCCCTTTTCACTTTCAATATGATAACTGGATACCTGGGACCATAACTGTCAACTTCTAAACACCAGAATGAAAGCCATAGGCAAAGGTGACCGAACAGGACAATGGAAGTTGCATAGATGCCTGGGACTTCCACACCATTGTGGACTATCAACCCATGGCTTTTCTATTGTGCAAGACACATAAGCTCATTTTTTTCTAAGTCACTGTTTGTAATGCTTTCTATGTGAAGCTGACATACCATAATTAATAATAATGTTTAGGTAGTATAGCCCCTGACTAGGTAATACATCATTGACCATATGAGAATAAACATGTACAAGGAATCATTCCTTAAGGCAATTTATGGAAAGGTTATTAAATTTGTCCTTTAGGAGCAAATGAATTTCAATTTGATTTAAGGGCTACATATACAGTTGTATTGAAAGAGTAATTTCAACAGTTTATAAACTATGTATGTATATAAATGCATAGAGATATATGTCGTTGTTAGGAAAAAGTCTACCTTGAATCCAAAAGTCATTGTATCAATCTTGTTTCTATTCTGCCTTAACCTGTCATCATTTCTTACTCCCCCTGTCTTTCTTTTCATGATCATCATTTTTATAAATTATATTATTTTTTTCACTGATATGGTTTGAAGGACTTGAATATATCCATGGCTGTAGCAGAAGATATTAAGAAAAGTTGGCAAGAATACACCAAAGAACTATACAAAAAAGATCCTCACAAACCAGATAATCATAATGGTGTGATCACTCACCTAGAGCCAGACATCCTGGAATGTGAAGTCAAGTGGGCCTTAGGAAGCATCACTACGAACAAAGCTAGTGGAGATGATGGAATTCCAGTTGAGCTATTTCAAATCCTAAAAGATGATGCTGTGAAAGTGCTGTCCTCAATATGTTAGCAAATTTGGAAAACTCAGCAGTGGCCACAGGACTGAAAAAGGCCAGTTTTCATTCCAATCCCAAAGGAAAACAATGCCAAAAAATTGCTTTGGCATCTCACATGCTAGTAAATTAATGCTCAAAATTCTCCAAGCCAGGCTTCAGCAATACATGAACTGTGAACTTCCAGATGTTCAAGCTGGATTTAGAAAAGGCAAGGGATCAGAGATCAAATTGCCACCATCTGTTGAATCATCAAAAAGAGAAGACAGTTCCAGAAAAACATCTATTTCTGCTTTATTGACTATGCCAAACCCTTTGATGTGTGGGTCACAACAAACTGTGGAAAATTCTGAAAGAGATAGGAATACAAGACCACCTGACCTGACTCTTGAGAAATCGGTATGCAGGTCAGGAAGCAACAGTTAGAACTGGACATGGAAAAACAAACTGGTTTAAATAGGAAAAGGAGTATGTCAAGGCTGTATATTGTCACCCTGCTTATTTAATTTATATACAGAGTATATCATGAGAAACCCTGGGCTGGATGAATCACAAGCTGGAATCAAGATTGCCAGGAGAAATATCAATAACCTCAGATATGCAGATGACACCACCCTTATGGCAGAAAGTGAAGAGGAACTAAAGAGAAGAAAATGAAAGGGGAGAGTGGAAAAGCTGGCTTAAAACTCAACATTCAGAAAACTAAGATCATGGCATCTGGGCCCATCACTTCACAGCAAATGGAACCAGTGACAGACTTTACTTTTTTGGGGTCCAAAATCACTGCAGATGGTGACTGCAGCCATGAAATTAAAAGATGCTTGCTTCTTGGAAGAAAAGCTATGACCCACCTAGACAGCATATTAAAAGCAGAAACATTACTTTGCCAACAAAGGTCCGTCTAGTCAAAGCTATGGTTTTTCCATTACTCATGTATGGATGTGAGAGTTGCACTGTAAAGAAAGCTGAGTGCCAAAGAATTGATGCTTTTGAACTGTGGTGTTGGAGAAGCCTCTTGAGAGTCCCTTGGACCGCAAGGAGATCCAACCAGTCCATCCCAAAGGAAATCAGTCCTGAATGTTCATTGAAAGGACTGATGATGAAGCTGACATTAATACTTTGGCCATCTGATGTAAAGAACTGACTCATTTGAAACGACCCTGTTGCTGTTGCTGCTAAGTCGCTTCAGTCGTGTCTGACTCTGTGCGACCCCATAGACAGCAGCCCAACTGGGTAAGATTAAAAGCAGGAGGAGAAGGGGATGACGGAGGATGTGATGGTTGGTTGTCATCACCAACTCGATGGACATGAGTTTGAGTAAACTCCCTGAGTTTGTGGTGGACAGGGAGGCCTGGCGTGCTGCAGTCCATGGTGTCGCAGAGTTGGACGTGACTGAGTGACTGAACTGATTGCTGAACATTAGCAAAAGAGGGATTTTCACTCTAATATATATATATATATAATATATATTTATATTAATATTTGCTGATGTATATATAATATAGAACATTTTATGTTCTTATTATAGTATATATTTTCTCTTCCTTATTGGTACTAGGTCTTTAAACTCCAGGGAACTGAATTTTTTTCAGATTAAAATTTTCTTCTATCAGAGGGAGAATGAAAAACAGATTCATAATCACTGACTGTTGTTGTCAAACAACCCAACTCTGGGACATTTCTGGTGTTTTGAAGATGTAATTTTGATAATTCTCCCAGGGCTGGTAAATTAATCTAACTTAGAGCAGTTAGAAACCCATCTTAATACTGGAAGATGGGTTTTTCTCCTGTATGATGTTTCAAGAAATATTTGATCCCAGGGATGCTTGTGAACATGGTTCTAGTTCTATGGAGAAAATAAAATTTATAGCATGAGATTGATAAACCAGGAGACATATGCACCAGAAACAAAAAGAGAAAGGGAGGCTTGATAGTATCCTGTCTCTCTCTTTAGTGTAGCTGCCCCTAGGCTCTTGAAATAGACAGTTCCAAAGTTTGTTCAGTGGGGTTTTAGTTGCTTAAAACAAACCAATTCCTGTTTTCTATAGTTGGAGTTTTGTTTTTGTTTTTTCAGTTGTCTTTGATTTTTTTTTTTTCCTTTAATGAGGCTGAAATTGCTGTCATGTTTATGTGGGAAATGCAACCTCTACATAAATGTAAAAAGAAAAATTTCTCTCTCCCTGCACATAAGAAACATTTTTATCTAATCTCGAAGGCGTAGTTTTTGCTTAGGAAATAGACCATCTAGGAAACTCTCCACCCAAGATAACCTTAGATAGTGCCTCTAAATGGCTCTTTATGTTTTTATGTACCTTTAACATCTGAGAGGGTTCTTTGACAAGAGACTGGATTTGCTAAACTAACCTCATTAGTATCATTATTTAAACTATATTCATGTCAACAGATTAAAAATCACCAGAAGTGAGTTATATATTTTGTAAAAGCTGCTGTAATCCACCCACCAAGCTTGCATGATTTGAAGAGTAATGAAACTAAAGGACAACCAATACAAATTATAGTCACAATGTCACATCACTTGTAAGCGAGCAGCAGAGCACAAAGCTGAACCCAGGGCAGTCCAATTTCAAGACTGAGCCTTTTCAGGTCACCCTAAAAAATGAAGGATGAAGAGAGAATGATCCTGATTTTCCATATCTCTGCCACAGCATATTCACTTGGCAAGCTGGCAATGTTTCATAGGCTAGTCTTTCAGTTTCTTTAGAGCATAATCTCTTAATAGTTCATCTGGTTTGTTCATCTGGTCTCTTTGTAGTTCAAAATTGTTGATTTTTCTCCACCAATTTTTCCATTAAATTATTCAGAACTTCAGCTTCCTTTGAAGGCATAAACTCTCACTGGTTTTATAACCATAAAAAACAAAATTTAGATTCAGTTTTGAAGTCAATCCACATTAATTTTATCTTTTATGTTTGCTGATATTCCTGGATAATTCAGCAAATTTGCTTTTAAACATGGG